>NC_059164.1:92486103-93099770 GCF_019923935.1 Bubalus bubalis
AGCTGACTCACTGGAAAAGACCCTGATGCTGGGAAAGGTTGAGGCTAAAAGAGAAAGGGGCAGCAGAGGATGAGATAGGTTAGACAGCATCACTGACTCAATGGACATGAATTTGAGCAAACTCCAGGAAAGAGGGGAGGACAGAGGAGCCTGGTGTGCTCTAGTCCATGGGTTTGCAAAGAGTCAGACAGGATGACTGAATAAGAACAAATAATAACTGATCTTGAATTAACAAAATGGAGAATAAATGAAGGGAGAAAAATATTAGAGTCCAGGCTCAGTTCAAGAGCAAGAAGAATAATATTTTTTTAAATTTAAAGTTGAATACAATATTTAGGAATAAGTCCATTTGAATGGACCACAAAGTGTAATACTGACAAGATAAAAAGATAGAATAAAAACATTAAAGAGAAAATGGGGGAACTAAATGAAAAAAGTTCTAAGAAGTCTTTAGTATCTTCTATCACAGCCAAGTACATATTTTTCTTGGTAATTGTGGACTAATTTAATCCTCTAAGTTCTAAAACAAGACAAAAGACACGAGAGACTTATAGACCTTATTAAGTCCCACAAGGTATATCAATATTTTTCAGATACCATGATGATATCACCTGTCATCAATTATGATGAAGTGCTAAATCAAGTCCAAGTAGCTAAATGCACTTGATCATCATGGCAGTAATAATAACTATAAGGACTATCACGGCTGCTGAATTTTTTTTAGTCATTTGAGTGCTTACAAAATTACAAGCTTGGGTCTGTTAACCCAGCTCAAGTCACAGTCTGAGAACTAGCAACATGACTAGCATTCCAGCTCTAAATAGAAGCTCTTATAATATTGCTCAAACTCATATACAAAATTTAATTGTGTGGCTTGCTGAATTACAAACAACAGTTGAATTTACAGTCCTACCAAGTTTCTCATGTCAAAGTTCTGAAATTGACTGGTAAACAGCAGACTTCTGAAGTTTGGAATGGGGACATCCAGTTGGACCCTAATGAAACTGGTAATCCAAGTCACTCTGAGTCTCCCTTACCAATAGAAGTAGCCTCTGCCTTCCAGTGTCTGACACAAGCCTTCCTCAGCTTCAAAGCCCTGTAATAACCCCATCTGAGACAGAGGCCTTGAAAGAAGATGCCCAATCTCTTCAACACCGTCCACAAACATCCCCAATAATACTCATAAACTAGGGTCAAATCTCAGAATGTTCTAGGGGAATAGGAGGAAACAACTTATACACCAATACAACTGTGAAGCTTCACTTAAATGTGTCTAAAGAAACCTAGGAAACACGCAGAAAGGTGTTAGACTGAGGAAGGCTGGACTACAATACTAGATTGAGCCAAACATTGACACAAGTATACTTCCTTGAGAGTATTCATTTAGTGAGTGTATGGAGTCTCTGGGAAGTACCAATAGGAACATCATAGTGCAAATATCTAGAATTTTGGAACAAATCTATGCACTCTTCTACAGGTAACTATCTGTCTTTTGAAAATCAGCTTCTGGCTTACTATAAGACCTGGGCAGGCCTATCCATAGGACATCAGGTGATTATGTGGCCTGACCTTCCCACCATGAACTAAGTATTGACTGAACTACCTAGCCTTAAGATTGGGCATGCATAACAAGAGACTTGTCATCAGATGAAAATGATATAAAGAGGTTGAGTACAGGAAGATTTGGAAGCTACAAAAATGTTACATGAGTATAGATGGCTCAGATTCTCTGACACCACTTATTCTTACATTGATTCATCCCCTTCAATCCATGCCTGTGGCCTCCTGGGATGTTCCTTACAACTGGATAACTGAAGAAAACATTCAAGCCTGGATTACAGATTGATCTGCATATGCTGGTACCACCTGAAGGCAGACAGCTACAGGATTACAGGCCCACTCCGGGGCCACAGTGAAGGCCAATGCTGAAGGAAAACCCTCCTAGTGGCCATAACTTCAAGCAGTATGTATAGTTGTCCACCATATCTGCAGTGAGATGACCAGAAATTTGGATCGCCACTTATTCATGGACCCTTGTCAATCATTTGGATAGATGATCAGGGATTTGGCAGAAACAAGATTGGAAGATTGGTGACAAGCAAGTCTGAGAAAGAGGTATATGAATGACATATAAATGGGCACAGATTTCTGCCTGATGTGAATACCCACTAGAGCATCACTATAGTGGAATTTCCCAATGATAGATAGACAAAATGACAAACTCTAACAATGTCAGCCTCTTTCCCTAGCCATCCAGTGCTTGCTCAATAGGCTCATAAACAAAGTGGCCAGAGCAGTAGGGATGGAGGCTAAACATATATTAACATGGATTTCCACTTTACCAAGGCTCAACAGGTAAACAATACTGATGAGTGTCTGTCAACAGCAGAGACGAACACTGAGTCCCCAGTGGCACCAATTGCCACAGGGACCAGGTTCACTGATTATATTGGTTTCTATCATGGAGGAAGCAGAGATTTGTTCTCATAGGAATAGGCACAAATTCTGGATATAGAACCGTCTTCCCTGCTTATAATGCTTCTGTCAACATTATCATTCATAGACTCAAAGAATACCACATCTAACCATGATGGTATCATAGCAAATCAAGAAACTCGTATCAGAGTAAAGGAAGTACAGTAATGGGCAACTCTGAGCTCTATTAGTTTGGAGATCTGGGTCCCAAAGAAAGTATGTTTCCAACAGGAAACTCAAAAATAATTCCAGTGAATTGGAACATAAGAATACCACCTGGACAATGGGAGCTTCTTATGCCACTGAACCAACAGGAAAAGGAGTTACTTTACAGACTAGAGTGACGAATCACAATTACCAGTGAAACACTGTATTGCTTCTATATAATCAAAGCAAGGAGTTCTAGGTCTGGAACCCAGAGGATTTTCTAGGGAGTCTCTTTGTTACTTCCAAGCCCAAAAGGTTAATGGAAAACTATAGAAACAACAATCCACAAGGCAGGATGATTGAGGGCTCAGACTTTTTGGGAATGAAGTCTTGGGTAAATTCACAGAGTAAAGAATCCCAAGCAGCTAAGTTTCTGGTCAGGGCAGGTGTCTTAGTCCATTCAGGCTGCTATTCACAGAATAATACAGAACAGGTGGCTTATAAACAATAGAAACTTTCTTACAGTTCTGGAGACTGGAAGTCCAAGATCAAGGTACCAGTCTCTGCTGAGGACCTGCTCCTTGTTTCATACACAATTGTCTTTTTACTGTGTCTTCACATGGCATAAACGGGAAGGGAGCTGTCTGGGGTCTCTTTTATATGGGCACTAATCCCATTCATGAGGGCTCCACTGTCATGACCTAATCACCTCCGAAAGGCCACATCTCCAATACCATCACCTTGGAGATTCGTTTTCAACATATGAATTTCGAGGCAGGGGCACACACAAATATTCAACCTATAGCAGCAGAGAAAACATGAAATGAGTTGTGGAAGAAAAAAGCCATATATACCAATTACAGCCTTGTAATCAATGTAAGTGAGGACTGTAGCAGTTCCATATTTTCTATCTGCTTGTTACACCACTGCACTGGTGTTTAAATATGTATAAAAGAGCACCTATGGGAGCTAAGTTAAAAGGCAAGACTGTGGCCAGCTGCAGAACTATTGCCTCTCAGCTCCAAATTCACCCTTTTAGAACTACTCTGTGAAAATGGATCTGGGCCCTTTAAATATTTTTGTCCTGTGCCAGCTGGTACTAACTTTTTGTCAGAAGGTCACTAGAGAGAAAGTGCAGAAGGAAAAGGGTTTTGCTTCCTGATTCTAGTGTGCTCACTAAGCAGCCTTCTAAAGAACATGCAGCTTCTTCAGCCCCAGACTCATAGTTTCTCTGGTGTCCAGCTCTTGCAGTATATTGGCCAGCACTTTCTCCAGCACCAACTCTCATCCTTACCAACAGTTTTTCAGCAAACTGCTCCTGGCCCCTAAGGAATGTACATTCTTCTTTAGCAACAGATTGAGTGCACTTAGCTTCTCCAGTGCCTACAGTACACAGTGGCCAGTAGCCTCCTCTGGCATTCCCACACCCAGCTGATTCTGTTGCAGAGTGCCTCTGGTGAGATACCTTCCCTAACAACGTTCTTGGCCTGCCTAGAGAGCAGATTTTTAGCAAGTTTGAGAGGAGAGATTTTCAGTGGCATGCAGCACCACGGTGACTTCTTTACCATGACCAAACCATCACCAACAGGGTTTGAATCTCAGTCCTGGGAGAGGGGTGAACTCTTCCTTCCTTAGAAACTCTATCTTAGCCTTGACCTTAATGACTGCTCCTTGTATCTGTTTTATTTCTATACTCTTTAGAGCTCTCTTTACCTTTTATTAGACAATCCCTTGTTACTACAGATACCTATTATAGTTAAACATTCTTTATATTGAATAGTCCCAATAAATTAATAGGTGGTTTCTCTCTCCTGACTGGACCCAAACTGATACTAAAAGAAACCAAGGGTTCTAGATCTGGGGCAAAGCAGTAACTAGATGATTACTAGTTACCTTTTTCTGTGAGGAAATAAAGATGTGCTCCAGTGGCCAAAGTTGTAACATTTAAAGTATCAAAAGGATAACTTAAGCAAAGACCCTGAATCAATGAAACTCATGGGCCCATAATACACCATAAAGAGAAAGTCAAGGGGAAAAAGTAACATTTAAGTAATCTTAAAAACAAAATCCTTATACAGAAAACAGAATAATTAAAAATTAAAGATTCATCCTGCCTTTCTAGTGGGAACTTAGAAGAATGTTAATATACATGTAGAAAGAAAGAATTAGCAAAACTTTATTTTGCAAACCACGATGAAATTATTAAGGCAAGGATTATAAACTTAGAATTTAACATTCATACAAACTGCATTATATTGTAAGGGGAGAAACAAACTTTATAAATGGAAGAATCAAACTGTCATCATTCTAATCTAGTCAATCCTAGCACAGCATCACTAACCAAAGTGATGCTTTTAGAAGGTCAACCAAAACGTATATCTTCTGATAAATTGCAGCACGAAATATCTAAGTTGTTTTCTAGCTAAAAATATTTAACCTTTTAAAACTAACCTATCAAAGTCTTTCAGTCTTTCTTACCAGGTTCCTGGGAAAGAATTAAGTCCTGCAGAAAATGATTTGAGTGTCTATTTTCTCAATCATCCTGTGAATGGTATATAGGAGAAACTGTAGATACCTTAGGGCATTTAAGGCTTAATTCTCTTGAGGAATTCCTACTGAGTAGAGCTGCTTTAGATGTAACTTCCAATTAGAGGAATTATAGAGAACAGAAAAACAAACTAAATGACACAAAGACAATCCAGGAAGTAAGAAGATGCTTTATAAAACAACTAGTCCAGTCTCAACAAATCAGTGTCATTTTGAAAAAAGGAAGAAGAGGGACTGTGATCATAACAACTTGATACAAGGCATGGTTCTAGACTAGTTACTGATATGAAAAAATGCTACAAATAATATGTTAGGACCAACTCAGGAAATGTGAATATGGTCTAGGTATTTATTAGATGATACAAAAATTTACTGAAATGGAAAGATGAAGCTGGAGGACTGGAAAAGCAGGCTCCAGAAGGGTGGGTGAAGCATATTCTCATTTGGATTTTCAAAATCTGTATACATGTTCACAGAGGATACATACTAAAGGATTAACAGCGTGATAGATGGTTTGAATGTAACTTGATTATCTATATTTTCTAACTTTCTATTACACGATTTCTTTAAAATAAATGGTTAATTGAAAACACATTTAACTTAAAAAAGTAATTTTCCAATGAACTTCTAATGAACACAATTTTAAACAAAACTTTGTTTTTCAAATGAAAAGTTCTATGATGCTGAAGTACTGAAATACATTCCTGAAAAATAATCTACTATAACCACACTGTCGAGAAATTGACCTGGACACAAAACCTAAAAATGGTATATGGGCTAAATAATCAATTTAATACCATTTATTAGTTCAGGAATCAGCAAAATTTTTCCACAGAAGGGCCAGATAGTAAATATTTTAGGCTTTGCAGACCATATGGTCTGTGTGAAAACTACTCAATTCTGCTGTGTTAGCCCAAAATTATGGCCACAGACAACATGTAACTGAACGGGCATGACTGTGTCCCAGTAAAACTTCATCTACAAACAGCCCATGGACCGTAACTTTACCTACCCTGGTTGAGGACATTAAAATTTCTACCTAATCAAAAAGGATGCAAGCACATTTAACTATTTTTTATTAAAGAACAGTATATTCTATAATTATGACATTATTCAAAGGTCAAATAAAGTCCTGTACCACCACCCTATCAAAAACTCTCAATTTATCCCTTAGAGAGGATCCTTTCCTTAAGTAAATTTATATGCAGTTCCTGGAGCACAGTCCTTACTCAAGAGCCTACAGATGGTAGCAGGAAGGAGGAGAACAAGGGATATGTAATCAGAAGACCTGAGTTCAAATTCTGAATTAGCAGTTGTGTAATTCTAAAACCTGTTTCTCATTCATAAAATGGAGACAATACCACCCTGACAGCATTACTTAGAAGCTCAAAAAGTATAGTTTCTGAAGTACTTCTTAACTGTAAAGTGTTATATAAAAGCCATAGTATTATCATTGCCAAATTTTGCTAAGAAAGCTATTTTACAATAGTGCTACTGAATTACAAAATAACCACCAAAGCTTTTTGCACATAGGCAGCAACTCAGTATTTCAAACATACCAATAGAGATACTACTGTACTAGAATAGAAGGCCAAATCTTCTATAATTTCTGTACGCCGATTAGCTCCAATTCGTAAGGAACGACTATGTACTTCTTCAGGTAACACTGTAAGGATCTCCAGCAGAAAAGGCAGAGAAGTTACATCATTGCTATATCTAGGTAAGAAAAGAGGAGAGCTATAAGTTATTTAGAGCCCAAAAATACACAATCACATAAGATTAAAAACAGCCATCAGAATAACCCATGACAACAAAGTAGAATTCTCACTATAGTTAAAGGGGAGAAAACCCGACACACTCTTTTGGAAGGACATCTAGAAATCAAACTTTCAACTTGCAAAATAATTTATGACCCAGCAATTCCACTTTCAGAAATTTATCTTTCAGAAAAATCTCACACACACATGGAGATGTATATGCACAAGTATTTTTTTTTAATAATAGCAAAAATGCTGGGAAAATGTAAAGGTCCCTCATATTAGGATAAAAAAGGTTACAGATATCATACAATGGAGAATATATAGACATTATAATGAGTATCTATGTCATAACATAAGATGTCCACAATTAAGTGAAAAAAGTATATGAAACATATTAATACATATAACTGAAGAAAATACATGTTTATGCATATTAATACACATATACATCTCTTTATTTTAAAATGCTTAAAGGGAAGTCTAGAGGGCTGTACAGTCAGTCACTAATAGTGGTTACTTATAAAATATATGAATAGGAAGAGACAAAAATATTTGCTTTTTACTTTGAAAGCTTCCATACTGCTAGAATTTTTTCAAGGAGCATGCATAATATTATCAATAAAAAGTTTCTTAAAACAAAAAATAAACTATCTACATAAAGGTTTTAATGACACACTATACTGCTGCTGCTGCTGCTAAGTCATTTCAGTCACGTCCGACTCTGTGCGACTCCATAGACAGCAGCCCGCTAGGCTCCTTCGTCCCTGGGGTTCTCCAGGCAAGAACACTGGAGTGGGTTGCCATTTCCTTCTCCATTGCATGAAAGTGAAAAGTGAAAGTGAAGTCGTTCAGTCGTGTCCGACTCTTAGCAACCCCATGGACTGCATGGGATTTTCCAGGCAAGAGTACTGGAGTGGGGTGCCATTGCCTTCTACAAACGACACACTATAGTTGGTAGTAAAAAGGACATCCACTTTGTTTAAAAATAATTTTCTAACCAAATGCCAAAATGCAAACAAATATCAAGATTATCTTGCCAAGATCATGAGGAAATGCTTTATTCAAAGCAGCAAGCTCCATATATCTAAAAATAATACTGTCCTTTTTATAGACATGAAATGAATCCCAATTAGTAAGAATAAACATTCTGACTATATCTTTATAAAGACCATTGATATGACAGTTAGTGGGAGTGATCCACAAGACAACAAAGGTTTTTTGTTGTAGTTAATTCAAGAAGAGTGTGGGTGGGTGTGGCGGGGGGGTGTGTGTGTGTGTGTGTAAACTATATGAGTCTTTAACGTTCCACATGACATACTTCTGGAGTATTTAAATTTTAAATCATTTTCTTAAACTGTAACAAAGGTTAATAATAAATAATTCTATGCCAAAAGTTTGGGCATGCTCAGTCCCTTCAGTCATGTCTGACTTTTTGCAACCCCATGGACTATAGCCCACCAGTTCCTTTGTCCAGGGGATTATCCTGGCAAGAATACTGGAAAGTTGGGGGAAATAATCCAAATGTCCAGCTTTTGCTAACAAATTTCTCTATATAGGTTAATGGTAATTCCAAATGCCAGCATATAGTCAAAACAAGCTACTTACTTTTCCACCAATGTCTGTACACATCCCTTCCAGGAAGGCATCTGTAGGGCAAGGTCTGCTATTGCTAAGGCCAGCTGAGTAAAAAGAGAGATTAAATAAATGAATAGACAGGTGAACAGAAATAGAGTAACCAACAATATTAACTGGAAAGCAAAGAAACTAAATTTCTTCCAAACAATATGACAACTTAGACTGTGATACCACTCTTCTTCTCACACAGCTATGTATCATGTAAATTCTTCTGGGCTAACTACAAATTGCTGGGATTTAAAATTTAGCCTTTAAAAATGAAAAACCAAATTAAAACATAACAAAAAGAAGTCAGAAAGAACAGACTGTAGATTTTCCTCAGACTATATCAATACTTACTTTTATTTAGCAATACCACAGAACTTCATGGACTTATAAAATATACTTTGTCAAAAACCCAAAGCTACTGACAGTTAGCCCTTTGACTCACTCAGTAATAGAGTGCCATATCCCTTCTCCTTTCATTTCTTATCTTGAAGTCTTATGCAAAAGCCTCCTTTCTCTTCAAGAGCATTTCTATGCCAGGCAGAGAACACATGTGAGTATGTATTCACTGAAGTGTCATCCACTTTTCCTTTGTAATGTATTTCCCTATCTAAGGTGGAAAGGCCAGATGCTCTAGTTTACCATTTCATTCATGAGACTTTTTAATAGCTAATCAGTCCAGAAAGGATTTTTTAAAAAGGCAACTATGTAGACCTCTGACCCAGGACAGTACTTTATTATCTACAAAGTAATAAGAGTGTGTGTGTATGTGCGCACACACACATAACGTGACTGTGAAAACCTAAACACCTCCCTCAATTTTGTTATTTAAGTTAGTCTGATATCAAATGACTTCTAAGATAAATACAAAGATTTAAATTTTTCACATTAAATTTTTCACATTCTATTCACTTCTAAGAATACAGCAATGAGTCTTTAAAAAGTTAACATCAATTCTCATGGCCCAGCATTGCTAATCAAAATTAACCTGATAAATCCAAATAGCCTTACAAATTTTCCTAATGAGAAGCATAGGATTTACCTGTGTTACAATAACAGGTGACAAGTCTTTCAAGTTCTGGATATGAGTTAGTAATGAGTCCCGTAAAGAGGCATGAGAGTCTGTGGGGAGCTCATAAAATGAGGTCTGAATCTTCATTTTCATGGTCTGTGCAGCAAAATAGCATGATTCTACATCTTGCCGGATCTGTAACAACTGGTCTGAAATCTCCCATGCATGAACCTAAAAGTGACAAAAAAAAAAGTCATAAAAACTACTTTTCTAAACAACCTTAATGCCATGCAACCTCAATACACACACAAACTTATTTAGACTAAAGTATAATGAAAGAAAAAATCTGAAAGATAAATTACCAACCAATTCAGTCAAAACTTTAAACTACTGCATATTTTTATAGGCTGAGCTCAACAAAAGTACTACCTAAAATCTTCTGATTCTAGGAAGGCATGAAAGTTATCAATTGAAGAAAGAGATCTAAGCCTTGCTGATTAGAATTATTAATTGTGTAGAGGGGGAGAGTATAAAGAAAAATGTCTCAAAGTTTCTGATAAAACTAAAATGTCTTTGTATAGCTCCCAATGCTAATCCATAAGTTGGATATTTCTTCTCTTATCCATTTAAAGTAAGCTTTTGTTCACTCTGAGAATTGTATTTGGACGCTATCTTAATATATCCATAAATAGGAGAATACATTGGTATTTCATATTTAAATAGGGAAATGGCAACCCACTCCAGTACTCTTGCCTGGAAAATTCCATGGACAGAGGAGCCTTGTAGGCTACAGTCCATGGGGTTGCAAAGAGTCGGACACGACTGAGCGACCTCACTCTCTCACATTTCAATATTTAGTTGCTGACTAAAACAGCAAAAAAACTATCTCACATACTTACTTTTCTTATGTTTTTATATCTGCCAAAGTGCTATATATGTTCCTAAAATCATTTTCACAGGAGCATCTATGGAAATAATAAATAGAATGAATGAAAGCACAGAATTTGGTCTCTGTAAATTTGGTCTCTTTTTTACAAGTTATAAAAACTTGTAAGACTTAAAAAAGTTTTATTTTGAAAGATACTCTGGGAACAAACTCATTCAGTATAAAGTAGGCAACTAATTAACAACTGATAAACTACACCAAACTGCCTCTTCATGCTGCTAAATCACTTCAGTCGTGTCCGACTCCGTGCGACCCCATAGATGGCAGCCCATCAGGCTCCACCGTCCCTGGGATTCTCCAGGCAAGAACACTGGAGTGGGTTGCCATTTCCTTCTCCAATGCGTGAAAGTGAAAGTGAAGTCGCTCAGTCGTGTATGACTCTTAGTGACCTCATGGACTGCAGCCTACCAGGCTCCTCCGCCCATGGGATTTTCCAGGCAAGAGTAGGGGAGTGGGGTGCCATTGCCTTCTCCGGCCTCTTCATGGGAGCAGGCTAAAATGGGCTGGTAATAACAGACTGAAAAATTTTTTCAATCTCAATTCAATAACAGAGCCAACTACAGAGAGAGATCACATAGATTTATCTACTTAATTTCTTACGAAGACAGCACTTCACAAGTAATACACAATGATTCTTCAAGATCTTTCCAAAGATAATTGGAAAGTCAAAGAAATGGCCTATATAAGTTCCCAAGGTAAACTGAAAAGAGACTCTAAAACTCACAATGTTTAATGACATAAAACTTAGCTTTAATCAAGTAATAAGTTGATAAAAACCAAGCTGAAACATTAACTTCCTTCTTGATACAATGTATTTATTAATTTTTTGTACTTTTTATCCCTACCATGTCATAAAAAATCTTCTAAGCCACATAGTTTTTAGCCATTCATTATCAAACCAATAACCTAAGCGTATCTATGATTTAATATGCCATCAAAATATATCTTGCTCAAATTGATATTTTAAAAAATAGCCAATAGCAAGCCTTAGAATAACCATAAGTGCCCTAATGAAAACAAGAGCAATTAAAGACCAAAACCAAAACACTATAGACATTTACAACAAAACTAGGTATTATCTAGTTATCTCCAAGAACCCCAAAACATAAGTGGATGGGGACATGCCAGTGACATCTGTAAGACCTGTTTCAACCTTAGTAAAAACAGAAGCAGAGAGAAACAACAAGGTATCTAATGGATCTAAGAGGAGAGAACATCAAAAGTGTCAACAGGCAGTCACTAGAAAACAGAGAAACCATCTGAAGACTGCAGCTGAAAACAGAAAGGTTTTGCCCAATCCAAAAGCAAGTGAGTAAAACAGGCCTACGTAAGAGGCTAGATGGAACCATCTAGCCTCTATCAATTCTTGAAACTGAAGTCAGGGCAAGGCCCCAAATGAGGAGAAACTGCTGTGAAAAGAATATCATACAGAACAAGTACAACAGAGACAAAAGGGAAAAAAGAAGGGAACAAAGCCAGGAAATCTTAGAAATCAAACCAACATATCTGTAAATACTATCTGAAAACAACAGAAAAGGAAGCTCTATGAAGTTGGAAATACTACTCCCTTAGCTATGCCTCCTTCTAAAAGGTAAAAAAAAAAAAAAAAAAAAAAAACTAATTTCACAAAAAAGAAACCGCTGAGTTCAAATGCCATATATATAGCAATGGGGGGTGAGGGTGGGGCGGGGACGACAATGAGCAGAACAGCATCACTACAAGGAAAGTAGGCCAGAAAAATATTTTAAAAACTAAAGGACATAGGTGCCAACCGAAAAAGCTCTCAATGGCCTAAACTACAAAACCTGGGAGTAACAAATTATGATACTATTGGATAATTCAAAAATAAAACAAAATCCATGAGTACATACTGATGTGAGTAACAACTAAATAAACGAGGAGAGGTTATTTGCAGGATATTAGACATCTTTTTTTTTTAACATTAGAATGCTAGTTAATAAAAGGAAAGGAGGGGAATAGAAAATCACCACTGTTAGAACACCTCAGAAATAATTGCTACAAGCAAGATTCATGGATAAGTGATAAAATACAACAAACTATCTCCCCAAAATATTCATTGGTTACTGTGGTGGTTTTAAATTCTTTGAAGTGAAAGTCACCCAGTCGTATCTGACTCTTTGCAACCCCATGGACTATATGGTCCATGGAATTCTCCAGGCCAGAATACTGGGGTGGGTAGCCTTTCCCTTCTCCAGGGGATCTTCACCAACCCAGGGATTGAATCCAGGTCTGCATTGCACTCAGATTCTTTACCACCTGAGCCACAAGGGAAGCCCTTAAATTCTTTAACATTTACTATTAAGAAAACTCAGACTACTACTCTGCTAGAGCGACAATGGAAAGAGGCCTAAGACTACATGGAAAGCAAATGAAGCCCAACTAAGTCAAGTCTTCCAGCCATTGCCACCAGAGTGTCAAGCATGTAACTGAAGTCATCTCAGAGTGCAGAAGAGTCCATCCACCAAATGAAGCCTCATGGAGAAGAATCATTCACAGAGCCCTGCTTGAATTTCCTCACGTTCATGACCTACAAAGGTATGAGATACAATGAAATGGTTTCTGGTTTAAGTCACAAAGTCTTGGGAGTTCAGGATAATTTGTTTCACAGTAGTAGATCATGAAGATAGACAATCAGACATTATGTGCTTCCTGTTGAAAGAGCAGATCACCACAAGGACAAAGGAACAAACCTGCACCTCATTAAGCCTCAGGATCCACGTGGCAATCTGCAGGAAATACACAGGAAAGTAGAACTGCATCCTAACTACGTAATAAACAAAATCAAGACTGTAGGGAAACTCAAGAGGTCAAATGACCCAGAGTCCTGTACAGAACAGGAAGAGAAAAAGATTAAGTCACTCAAAACATCTACCTTAATTCAACAAGTTATACATTTGCTTTGTGTGGTTTTTCTATATCTGTGTTTAAGAAACAGAACAAAACTCAGTACTGCTTATTAGATTAAACTAGTATGAAGTCCTTCTCTCTAGTGAAATCTGTCAACCCACCAGGTTAGAACCCTTGTGGAAAAGTGCATTGATAGTGCAGTGTCATGTTGTGCTTTAATCTGAATGGCAGAAACTAGCAAAAAACATCAATCGTATCTTTCTGATTAATATTTATCTCTATTTCTCTATAAATCTTATCTGTATTTCTGACAAATACCCTTATATCCTTAAAAATAGAGATCTCAAAAATGAAGGGCAGAACCAAAAGACAAAATAAAACAGAACAGCTATGTCCCTCTGCAGAACTGTTAACTTGGGTTTACGGATGCAAAGACTTATTTTTCAAGCACAGTTGATGATGTTTTAATATTATTTAACATGTCCTTTGGAACTGTCTTTAAGAATAAATATGAATTTGCAGCCCTAATATAAGGTATTCCCAAGGTATACATTTAAAAAATGAAGATGCAAATGTTATCATAAAATCCTTTTTGTAAAAATTTAAATTACATTTTTTTTTTTTGGAAAGCATAGTGAAGCTTTTTAATATATAGGAGTTAGTTTCATGCACTACATGCTCCCTAAACAATCTGAAGCTGTAACGTTCATAGCACTAATCAAGTAGCTCAACACTGGTTTTACCATACTAGCCAGCTTTACACCAATTTTCCAGCCAAAAACAAATAGAAAAAAATTAATTAAATATCAAAAGAACTAGTTTGAAGACATCAGAACTACCAAAACATCTAGAACATGAGCTACTGATTCCAGAAACAAGAAAGAGGAGAGTTCAGCCTAATATTTGGCTCTACCTCTCCCCTCAAGGCATTTATATATGTATTTGAAATGGAAGACAAGAGGCTTAAGAAGCTGAAGAGTTTTGGGGAATCTCACAAGAATAGGGAGATAAAAAGTGGAATTCAGAGCTCACCAAGGAAGAGGACTGGTCAATAGTCCAGATTTCCAGTTTGGGCCAGTACAGGAAACAGGAAATGTACCTCAAAAAGGCTAAAATTTCTCCAGGATAAACCAAATGTTAGGCCACAAAACTAGTCTTAATAAATGTAAAAAGGGAACTTCCTTGATGGTCCAGTGTTTAAGAATTCATCTGCCAATGCAGGGGATATAGGTTTGGTCCCTGGTCTGGGGTTCCACATGCTGCCAGGCAACTAAGCCTGTGCACCACAACTACTGAGTCTGTGCTCTAGAGCCAGCAAGCTGCAACTACTGAGCCTTCACGCCACAATGAAAGATGTGTACGATGCAACAAAGATCCCACGTGTGGCAACTAAGATGCCACACAAGCAAATAAATAAATAAAGCAAGATGAAATGAAACTGGAAATTAACAAAAGGAAAACTGGAAAATTCACAAATATGAAAAAACTAAATATCAATTATTGAACTACCAATGGGTCAAAGAAGGGAAATTAAGACATCTTGACAAATGAAAATGGAAATACAACATACCAAAACTTACATCCAAGATGGAGTGAAAACATGCTAAAAGGGAAATTCATAGCTATACATATATACTTAAATGAAAATAATATATCTCAAATCAACAACCTAATTTTATATCTTAAGGAACTAGAAAAAAAGGAAAAAGAAAAAACTAAGCCCAAAGCTAGAATAGGAAAGGAAATAATAAAGATTAGAACAAAGACAAATAGAACATAGAAAAACCATGATTTGATTCTTGAAAAAGATTAACAAAATTGACAAACCTTTCAAAGTGTTAGTCACTCAGTCATGTCCAACTCTTTGCGAGCCCATGGACGGTAGCCTGCCAGGCTCCAGGCAAGAATATTGGAGTGGGTAGCCATTCCCTTCTCCAGGGGATCATTCTGACCAAGGGATTGAACCCCGGTCTTCTGCATTACAGGTGAATTTTTTACTGTCTGAGCCACCTGGGAAGACCTTTAGCTAGATTTTAACTAAGAAAAAAGAAATGAAATGAAGGTAAAGACATTACTACTAATTTTACAGGAATAAAAAAGATGATAAGAAATACTATGAACTGTACACTAACAAGCTGGATAATCCAGATGAAATGGACAAAGTCCTAGAAATATACAATGTACCAAAAATGAATCAAGAAGAAACAGAAAATCTGTATAGACTATATTACTATAATTAGTGAACAGACTGAATCAGTAATCTAAACTTTCCAACAAAGAAAAGCCCAGATGACTTTATTGGTGAATTCTATCAAATATTTAAAGAAATAACACCAATCCTTCTCAAATTCACTCCAAAAACTGAAAAAGCGAGGAAACATTTCCCAATTCTATGAGGCCACCATTACCCTGATACCAAAGGCAGACAAAGATACTACAAGGAGAAAAAAAAAAAAAAAAAAACCTTACAAATCAACAATACCCCTTAAGAATACTGATGGAAAAAAAGAAAAAACTTAAATAGTAGAAAACCGAAATCTACAGTATACTAAAGAAGGAAACTGTCACAACATAAAGACTACATATGAAAAACCCACAATGAACATCATTTCGATGTTCAAAGACTGAAAACTTTTCAAAACTCTTAAAAAAACTTTAAAAAACTCAGGGACAAAAAGAAGATGCCCACTTCTATTCAGCATAGTACTGGAAGTTCTTAGTCGGAGCTATTAGGCAAGAAAAAGAAACAAAAGGCATTCCAATTGGACAACAAGAGGTAAAATGATCATTGCTAACATATGACATGATCTTTTATGTAGATAATACTCAAGATTCCCCACAAACCTATTAAAAATAATAAAGAAATTCAGCAAAGTTGCAAAATACAAAGTCAATACCCCCAAATCAGTTGTTTTTAATACTGACAATAAATAAGCTGCAGAGGAAATTAAGAAAACAACCACATATACAAGAGCTTCCAAAAAGGACAAAATATTCAGAAATAAAGCAAGTTGTTACACTGAAAACTACAAAATACTTGTGAAAGAAATTAAAGAAAACACTAATAAATGAAGACATTCTAAGTTTAAAGCTCAGACTTCCACAGTTGTTGAAACTGGCCCAAGTTCCCTACAGATTCAATGCAGCAGTAGCAGTGCTAGTCGCTCAGTCGTGTCTGCCTCTCTGCAACCCCACTAACTTGAGCCCGCCAAGGCTCCTCTGTCCATGCGGGAATACTGGGCTGGATTGCCATTCCCTTCTCCAGAGGATCTTCCTGACCCAGGGATCGAACCCAGGTCTCCTGCACTGTAGGCAGGAGATTCTTTACCATCTGAGCTACAGGGAAGATTCAGTGCAATCCCTATCAAAATCTAAGGGCTTTTTAGACTAAAGGAATCTGGTCCTATGATAAAATCCTGTCAGAAACAAAAGAAATTACCTCAGGAGAAAAACATCACTGATTATCTCAACTTTTCATGAACAATATATCCAGTATTTATCAAATAAAAGCAAAAGAGGGGGTTGGGGGTAGAAACAGACAATAGAAAATAACTTATCTAGATAATGGAATTATCAAATGAGAACTAAAATAACTGTGATGTCTCGATCAAAATGATAAAATTTAGTATCACCACTAATGGGACAAACAGATTTTAAGTGAGTCAATGTGATTCACTTTCACTGCTGAAAACAACAATTTTTCATTCATACAGAATTCTTCCAAAAACGGCTTAAGCTAAACACTATCACGAGAAAACAATGAGACAAAATAGTGAGTGGATCATATTAAGAACAAAGATAAAATGGGCCTGAATTTGTTTTTTAATATCACTATCATTTAAAAAAAAAAACAACAGGAAATTAAAGTGATGTAACAACTAAAAACAATGCATTATCCTTGAGTGGATCCTGTATTAGGGAAAATAAAATGTTTAAAAAGCAAGGAATCTGTCAAACAATTGGGAAAATTGAATATGGTTATGTATTTGATAACATAATTGTAGATCAATGTTCAATTTCTTTAATGTGACAATGATTTTAGTTTAGTAGAATGTCTTTGTTCTTACAAACAATATGCAAAAGTATTTAGGGATACAGCATTATAAAATCTGCAATTTACTTCTGAAAGATTCCAAAAGGGAGAAAAAGAAACAGAGAAAAAGCAAATGGGAACAGGCAGTTTGAGGAGAGAGCTTATTATGAATCAGTGTTCACAATACAATTCTTTCAAGTTATGAATTTTCAAAATAAACAGGAAAAATTAAGTAGCTGGTTAACATATTCAAGAAATTAGACATTTGGAATTTCCATTAAGAAATGGAATCTATAAAAAAAAAAAAGAAAGGGAAATAGTAGAATTGAAAAATGTTAACTGAAATTAGTACCCAAATGAAAGGGTTAAACAGCAAATTGGACAACAGAAAAAAAGATTACTATGCTAGTTCAGTTCAGTTCAGTCGCTCAGTCGTGTCCGACTCTTTGCGACCCCATGAATCTATGCTATGAAATATGAAATTCATGCTAGCATAACATGAATACTATGCTAGAAAATAGGTCAATAGAAAAATAAGACCTGAAGTACAAATTCAAAAAAGGATAGAAAGTAAAGAAGGGGAAGAATGTAAGTGACATATGGGATATAAGTGAAAAAATCTAACAAACATACAACTGAAACCTCAGGAGAAAAATGGAAAAAAAAAAGGGGGGGGGGGGTGCCGATATTTAAAGATAATGGCTGAGGAATTTCCAAACTGATAAAAGACGCCAAGCCACAGTTTAAGAAGCTCTGTAAACCCTAAGGACAGAAAAACCAGACCTAAGCACATCAAATAACACTGCTAAAAAACTGCTGAAGACAAAAAGGAAAATCTTAGAGGCCAGAGAAAAAGATATGTATTACCTTTAAAGAAACAGTTAATTAGACCAATAGCTGACTTGCCAACATAAAAAATGGGAATCAAGTATCAAGAAAATAATTGTCAGTTGGTTACTTACAGCAAAAAAATCCCTCCAAAATGCAACAAAATTTAGACACTTTGAGACCAAAAGAAAAAAAAAAGGAAGAAGAATAGGAAAGAGTTCATTACTAATAGAACAAAGAAGAAAATACTAAAACTAAAGGGTGTTCTTCAAGCAGAAAGAAAATAATTCTGGATGGAAACATGGAAATTAAGAAGGAATGAAGAATAATAATGGAAAGGCTAAGTATGTGAGTAAATATCTATGAACACTGATTATATAAAGCAACAATATCTCGTGGGGTTTAAAATAAATGAATCTACATGCCTGAGTGGAATTCCACATCCACCTAAGATGTAGAAAGTTGAAAAGAACACTGCTTTCCAGGTAACAATAAATAAAATCAAACACCATAGTAACTTTTCTTAAATGATCAGGAAGCTCAGTTCCCAGGACAAGCAAGTAAACTAAAAATTAAAGACACCTCTCCAAGGAGACAGAAGACAAGTGTTGGTTCAACTGTGGCAGAACAAAGAAGAGATGTGGAACACCAGACAACCAGGTAATCAAAGTTCAATTAAAATTATTAACAACTGATAAAGACTGAGGGTGGGCTAGTATGAACTATAAAATCCCTGAGACTCAGGGGGAATTCACACCACCCACAGGCTCTTACTCCTTGGAAGGAAAGTTATGACCAACCTAGATAGCATATTCAAAAGCAGACACATTACTTTGCCAACAAAGGTTCGTCTAGGCAAGGCTATGGTTTTTCCTGTGGTCATGTATGGATGTGAGAGTTGGACTGTGAAGAAGGCTGAGCGCCGAAGAATTGATGCTTTTGAACTGTGGTGTTGGAGAAGACTCTTGAGAGTCCCCTGGACTGCAAGGAGATCCAACCAGTCCATTCTGAAGGAGATCAGCCCTGGGATTTCTTTGGAAGGAATGATGCTAAAGCTGAAACTCCAGTACTTTGGCCACCTCATGCGAAGAGTTGACTCATTGGAAAAGACTCTGATGCTGGGAGAGATTGGGGGCAAGAGGAGAAGGGGACGACAGAGGATGAGATGGCTGGATGGCATCACTGACTCGATGGACATGAGTCTGAGTGAACTCCGGGAGTTGGTGATGGACAGGGAGGCCTGGCGTGCTGCGATTCATGGGGTCGCAAAGAGTCGGACACGACTAAGCGACTGATCTGATCTGATCTGCTCTGCTCTGCTCTGACAGGCTCTTATCCACGCAACTCCACCAAATATTCAGGAGAAAGAACCGGGATAGAGCAGGAAACCAGAGAAAACCTCTTTGGTGGCACAATCCTAGAGGACAGGAGTAGCCACAACTGCAGAAAGGATACAAAAAGCTCTGACTAGACCCTTCTCCTCTAATGAATAAAAGTCTTATTTGGTGTGGGAGGGGCAGCAAACCATGTCACACACCCCACCCCCGCAAGGCACACATTAAGTAAGGCCCACTGCTATTATACTAAGGGTAACAGAAGAAACCCTCCACCCTACAGGGCAGGGCACAAGGTCTAAGCCCATCATACTGTAATAAGAATACCACCACAGAGGTCTCCTACCACTAAAGTAAGGGTAAAAAAATTTATCCTGCACAAGACCCACCAGATGCAAGATAGAGCGTGAATGCCACAGGGGATGACAATCACTGAGAAAGCCCCACCAAGGAGAACACTGGACACTGGAGGTGCTGAAGACCATGGACCCCAGATGAGGGCAACAGGGAATGATGACCCTGTCCCCAACTCTCCCAAACAAATGCTAAACACATCATATTCAAACTCATGAAAGCCAGAGATAAAGAAAAATACTGGAGGAGAAATCCTTTTTCCTTACTACTGAGGTACCCTTGACTGCAACAGTTCAATTGTAGTACTTTATATTGTAATTATTTGGGCCTTTGTTCATCTTTTCTAATAGATTATAAGCTCTTCAAAAGGAAAAAGTGAAAGAGAAGTTGCTCAGTCGTGTCCGACTCTTTGCGAAGAACAACCTTAATTATTTCTGCGTTTTTCAAAACTTCCCTAGCCATAGAGCAATATAAAGAAATCTATATTAAATCAGGGGCTTCCCACGTGGCTCAGGGGTAAAGAATCCCTGCCAATGCAGAAGATGCAAGTTTCAATCCCTGGGTCAGGAAGATCCCCTAGAGTATTCTTGCCTGTATACCCACTTCAGTATTCTTGCCTGAAAAATCCCATGGTCAGAAGAGCCTGGCGGGCTATAGACCACAGGGTCGTAAATTATTGGACGCAAAGCACACACGCACATATTAAATTACTAAATATGAAGCAAAATGACAAGATGCTATCATCTCATAAACCTACAACACCTCTTTGACTTCCCCAACACAAAGCCTACTCTTTTGCTAGGCAGCTGGGATACTTACTGGATTGGGAGTAAATTGTTAAGAGCAGAATCCACAATGTTTAGAAAGTGAAAGAGCAAGAGAAAACAAGCAAACCAGTTCTTTACAGATAAAGAAAACAAGGGCCCTGAAAGGATGAGATGTTTTTCATTCAGAGTCCTCATTTGCCGAACTCTGCTTGCCTTTCTTGTATGGAGCCTTGGTTTTGTTTCCAATATATATTTTGCTTTAGCAATGAAATGAAGCTCAATATGTTCCTAACCAAAATCTGAAGATTTAAGAATCTCAGAAAAATCTCAGGGGAGGAAAACTTTAAAAGTCTTCCCTAAATGGGAATCTTTTCTAGAATGACCTTACTTTGAAATATTACCAGTATTTCTGAAACAGAAAAAAAAAAAAAGAGAGAGAGAGAAGCAGGTAATCTGAGGCAACTAAACCAAATATAAAATCTGCATCTTCTAATGCTCATTATGTTATCATAGTTTTTCGTTTTTTAACTAAACTCAGATGGCAGCTATATGTATTTCCTAGGACAATTCCTAGAAAATTCCCATACTGCTCCATGTGTAAATGTGTCAAGTGGAACCAAAGTAAAAAAAGAGCTGTCTTCTCATTTCAAGCATCCTTGTTTATCTTGATGCTGCCCCATCCACTGGTCAATGGTGCCTCTCTTTTCAAATATTTGTTCTTTGGAACAAGAATAAAAGACAAGAGTGACCTCTAAAGAACCCTGGGAAACTTGAATATCACAATCTTCTAAGTAAACTGTCAGTGAAAAATTACCCAGGATGATACTGCCAGTACTATATATTAAGAGGTCATAATTTGTCCCTTTATTTTGAATTCCAGGAGAGTTTAAAAATTGTTGGCATCCAAACAACAAGCAATCTTGTTTTAATCACTGAATCATTAAGAAAATGCAACCAAATCCTGACACAGTAGACCCTATAGTACACTGCTCACTGCTTTTCCCCTCTGCTAAGCTGCAGAAAGAAGAAAGGAAAAGGGATTCTTTACAAGGAGAGAATAAAGCACTTACACTTCATAGGACTTTCTAGCCACAGATGCCAGGTGCTACCCACTGAAATCCAGGCTTGAACTAAGCTCCACATTTCTGAAAGGACCATCTCAACCGAAGCCTGGGGCTCAGATCAGCAGGAGGAAGCTGCAGCTCCCACTAGCAGCACATTTCAAAGAGGCTGCAACAAGAGAACATTTTCCATTTAAGCAACTAATTCCAATCTTCCATTTCACAAAGCAGTAGCAGAACAGCCCTTTATATGAGTCTTTTCAAAAGACATTTCCATGACTATGTGATGAATATGAAACAGGCGATGGCCCAGCAATCCTTTGACTAACATGCTCCAAGTCTTTCATTATACTACTCAGCAGATCCTAAAAGTACTTGCTCTTTTTTTCTTTAATAGTCACGACTGCTCCAACTCATTTCTACAATAACAGTTCTGCTGTTATCAACAGAAACTGCTGAATCGACAGAAATCAATGAGCAGACCCTTAACAATGCAAGTCCACACCCAGATAGGGGCCTAAGGATTCATTAGCTGCCAAAAATCAGAAGCAGATTAGAGCTGGTAGTTAATCCTATACAAAAACTCCTCAAATTAAGTAGACTTACTCAGAATACTTCCCTGAAAACAGAAAAGTTCAAGCAAAGAGAAAATTACATTCTGGAAATAAAGATATTTCAATGGGGAAAACCCCAAATATTTCAATGGGATTTGAAAAGTAAGCATAAATGTGTCAGGTTGTTGTACTTTCTAAAAGCATTTCAATTAACGAATAATACATTTATTAAATGTTTATAGTATACTGGAAGGAGAGGAAGACTAGGTAAGAGTACAGTAAAAAGAACCCTTAAAAAACACTGTCAACAGACAATGTAACATTTTAGACATATGACCTGTAACAATATAGTATAGAGCTAGAAAATCAAAATTTCCCAAATCAAGAAAAAATCATTTTCATGAGACAGGTAAGGAACAAACTAGTTTTATTAATCTGAAAAAGAGAAAGTATTTTTTAAGTCAGTCAACTATCTTAAGGTTTTGTATCTAATCCATTATGAAACTTTTACAAATTTAAGACAAACTGCTAGGTCTGTCACAAGTTACTTTCTAATGGTTTTCTTAGACAGTGAGGAGAGAAAATGATATGAATGGATATTTAAAAAATATAAGCTATAAGCTTATATTTTATAGCTCTCAAAAGATAACCATCACTACCTAAAACTGTTATCTTTCAAAATAATTTGTTTTGCAAGATGGCCTGAAATACAGAAACTATGATGAAATGAAACTTAGCTAATACCTTCACCACAGCAGTAATGAGTAAACAATTCCCAACTCCAAACACAGAGCCTAAGTGAAAAATAATCATAAAGCCCTTAGTGAGCTCCCAGAACCATAAAATACCCATGTTTGCATAAACAACTACTTTTCTAGAAGCAAAAAAGCTCATTTATAGAGATAAGTTCAGTCAATTTACATTTCCACAGCCATCCCCATAATAACCGAACAGATAATTAAAAGAGAGACATTATTTCCCTTATGGGAGGGAAGAGATTCCTGGCTAAAAATAATTATTTAAAACATCAAAAGCTACTCAAATTCCAAAAGAAACACTCAAACACTGTTCAAGACAATTTTGGAAGACTGTGGTGCCCATATTTTCACTCTATCTTGATCTCATTGAGAGGAATCAGGAAGACCAAATGACTACACCCACTGCACATTGTGGTCTCCTCAGTTTCTGATTAAGTTCAAGTGTTTCTGGGACAAGCATTTCAAACAGTCCTGAGTTATAAAATAAACTTTGTCAAATAAACTTTGGCTCAAATCTGTAGCAGTTGGTCACATATATTATGATACTGAGAAATTTTGCCAATATTTTTTCCCAACAACTATAAAGAATTCCTATCCAAATTAAAAACCCTAAGTCACCTATACATGTGACTATTAACCCTCAAGACTGGCCCTGAAAAAACATATGTCTGGATCTGTAAGATCAACTTGGGTTAGGAGTGACTGAGCGTACATTTCTTGAAAATCAATTCACTGTGGACCTTAATAATTACACTGGGCCACCCTGCTTTAAAAGTAGAAAATGCCAAGCTTGAAACCATTTCAAGCAAATCAGTAGCCCATACGAGGGGTTCCTAAAAACTGAACATATGGGAAATGGATTTCCTTTAATCACTGGTCTCCATTCCTGCCTATCTGAACAAGTTTTTTTTATAACAACTCATATAAACCTGAAGAATGAGAGTACTATTAGACATAACTAAGCTACACTAATACCCTGCTGAAGATTCAAGTTTTTTAACCATGTAGAAATATGAGATGCTAGCTTAAGGTTTAATAAAAAATGCATTATAGTGTCAGAAAACTCTGAATGCTTATGTAAAAATATATACCTTTTTAGGACTAGTTCTAAGTATATTCTTCTGCTTTAGGGTCATATGTATAAAGGGTATTAATAATGGCTGAGACAGAAAATACAAGTAACAATTAATACAGAGAAAAACTGAAAAGAAGAGTGCTTTGGGCTTGGGGGGAAAAAAAAAGTAAAAAACATGTAAACTCTGTTAACAGAAATTTCTTACCAAAAGAAAAAAAATACAAATTTAATAATATTTTCATTTTGAGAAGTCTAACCAGAAAGAGGAAAAAATTAAATTGATACTTTCAAGGGTTTCTGCACGCCAAACACAACAAAATTATTCCCATTAGCAGTACTGTGAACTTCCAATAAAGAGAAATAAACTTCTCTCTAGAACTTCACCGGTTTAAAACACTCTCTGGTAATATTTCAGTACCAGGGTACACGGTAGGGCAATACAGGACAGACAGTCCGAGCAAGCTCAACTTTCTAAGAATTACATCTGTTTTTAAGTTCAACAGAGCTTATGAGACTTCTCTAGTGGTCCAGCAGCTAAGACTCCGAGCTTCCACTGTAGGAGGCATGGGTATCTGGTTGGAGAACTAAGATCCTGTATGCCACACAGTGCAGTCAAAGAAATGGGGAGGGGGGAAGAGTCTAAAATTCTATAAAATCTAGAAAATAGCATGTCGGTTCCTCAAATAAAAAACAAAAAACACAGAATTACAATATGATCCAGCAACTCCCCTTTTGGTGATATACTCAAAAGAATTAATAGAAGGGATTCCAAAAGATATCTCTACACCTGTGCTCATAACAGCATTATTCATAATAGCCAAAACGTGGAAGCTACCCAAGTGTGTACCAACAGATGAATGGATAAACAATATATGGTATATACATACATTCTTATTCAGCCTTAAAAAGGGATGAAATCCATCTACAACATGGATGAACCCTGAAGGCATTAAGTGAAACATGCCAGTCACAAAAGGACAAATACTGTAGGATTCTACTTATATGAGGTGCCTCGAGTAGTCAAGTTCATGGAGACAAACAGCAGAATGGTGGCTGCCAGGGACTATGGGGAGAAATGGGGAGTTAGTTAACCATATTTAATGTGTACAAATTTTTCAGTTTTATAATACGAGAAAAGTTCTGGAGATGGATGGTGGTGATGGCTGTACTGTATTATTCTATTCATAAGGTACTTGGAGTAGTCAAATTTATAGAGGAAAAAAAGCAGAATGGTGGTTACCAGGAGTTGAAGAGAGGAGGGGATGGAGAATTATTCTTCAACAGGTACAGAGTTTTAGTTTAGAAAGATGAAAAATTCTAGAGATAGCACTGATTGTTGTTCAGTCACTAAGTCATGTCCACTCTTTGCAATCCCATGGACTACAGAACCCAAGGCTTCCCTGTCCTTCACTATCTCCCAGTTTGTTCAAACTCATGTCCATCAAGTCGGTGATACCCAAACATCTCATCCTCTGCCACCCCCTTCTACTTTTGCCTTCAATCTTTCCCAGCATCAGAGTCTTTTCCAATGAGTCGGCTCTTCACATTAGGTGGGCAAAGTATTGGAGCTTCAGCATCAGTCCTTCCAAAGAATATTCAGGACTGATTTCCTTTAGGATTGACTGGCTTGATCTCCTTGTTGTCCAAGTGACTCTCAAGAGTCTCCAGCACCATAATTCAAAAGCATCAATTTTTCAGTGCTCAGCCTTCTTTATAATCCAACTCTCACATCCATACATGACCACTGGAAAAATCATAGCTTTGACTATATGGACCCTTGTTGGCAAAATGATGTCTCCATTTTTTAATATGCTGTCTAGGTTTGTAGCACTGATTAACTTTCTAATATTTTGCATGTTTTGAAATGTTTATTTTTATATGATTATATTTAAAATTTTAGTAAAGACAGAGAATGAGATAGTTGGATGATATCACCGACTCAGTGGACATGAGTTTAAGTAAACTGCAGGAGTTGGCGATGGACAGGGAAGCCTGGTGTGCTGCAGTCCATGGGGTCACAGAGTCAGACATGACTGAGCAACTGAAATGAACTGAAATAAAACTATATTGATCATGTTGTGGTGATGGTTGCACAACAACATGAATGTACCTAATACCACTGAACTATATACCTAAAAATAGTTAAAATGTTAAGTTAGAAAATGTAGCAGTGGGACTTCTCTGGTGGTCCAGTGGCTAAGACTCTGTGCTCCCAATACAGAGGGCCTGGGTTCAATCCCTGGTCAGGGAACTAGATCCCACATGCTGCAACGAAGATCAAAGATCCTAGATCCTGTGTGCTGCAACTAAGACCCAGTGCAGCCAAATAAATAAATATTTTTTAGAAAATGTAGTAGTGCCCTGGTAATTTTATATTCTGTTTCAAACCATGGACTGGTCCAAAGCCTGGGAAGATGAGAAATAAACTAATCAAAATACAGATGAATGTCACCAGATAATAGACTACAATGGCCACAGAAATACCATCACAAATCTTCATTCATAAGCTCCAATACAACAAGGATGTGAAATGACTATATTTGCACTGTCCAAGACTTGGAATGTGGCAATGCAAATAAGGCACTGATTTTAACTTTAATTAGCTCAAATTTAAATAGCCACATTAGCCATATGGGTAATGGCAATCATATTAGACAATGCAACCAGACTGGTACACTATTATATTCAGTAGAAAGGTCTTTGGTTTTTACCACTTATATACTCCCATTTTCCAGCAATGCAAAGCATTCAGTATTCCTATATTCACTGAACTGACCCCACAGAAGTAATACAGGAACATTTTCTATTTTCTGGAAAGTTTGCCTTTAGAAAACAGGTTTCATAGTCACTTGACTGGAAGATGAGAGCAGAAGCATTAAAAGATTTCTAGATTTTCAGGTGAATCAAATCAATGACTGCATTGCTAGGGGAAAAATCAAAGATTCTAGGTTTTAGAACTAAAAAGAATCAAGAAACTCCAAAGAGGAAAATTACTAGGAAAGAAGTTTGAAACTGATACTCCATGACCCATGACTTTCCAGATATATTTAGAAGAAAATTCTCAAGGCTATGTGATAAACCAATGCCAACTTAGTGTATCAGAGCATGATTCGATTCCAGTTGATTTATGTCTTTGGATTCTTTTCATCAACCCCTTTTCAGTCTAGAGAGTGAACTAGGAAACTTCTGAGATAACCTCTAATCCACAGACTGTCTCCATAAAGGTAGTTTCCTTCTTCTAATCTAAGTTAAAAATTTAGAACAAATGAGTAGCACAGTTTATTAGCCCTATAAAGAGATGGTCTTTCCTTCCAATACTACACCTTCTACTCATTTTGGTTACTTAGAGGTAAACAAAGGAAAGTAAGTATTCAAAATAGTCCATTGTTAAATAGGCTTCCTTTAAAATGTCTCACAATAATTTTCTTTCTTTAAAAACACTCTAAAGATAATCAGTGATATCTGCCTATCACAAACACAAAAACATGGCTCTCAGTTGTTTCCAAGAATTTTGGTGAAAAAAAGTTACAAGTAATGACAGTAGATTCTTCTGAAAGTGGCTACTTTATACAAATCTCAGAGAAAGAAAAGATATTAATGTGTGGCATGGGCAGAACCATAAAGAAATTACACCTTTATACCAAATCTACTGTCCCTAGGGTCCATTAAAACTATACTAAATGGCTCTAAGTTTAGTAAAGTATGGGGTTGAGGGAAGTAAAGACAATAGTCTTTCAAAACATCTATTATTCAAAGCGGTTTTGAAACAAACCAGGTAGATTCTATTCCTTACCAATTTAATTTTTCTTGTTATTTTCTTAGGGACTATACAGTTTTGGATGCTACTTTATATGGTATAATTTTAGTTACCACATCTTCTGTTTTTAACTAAAGTAGATTTTTTTTTTTTGGTGGGGGGCGGAGGGGGGTCACCATGTGGCTTATGGGATCTCAATTCCCCAACCAGAGATTGAACCCTGGGACCCTCTGAAGTGAAAGCACACAGTCCTAACCACTGAACCGCAAAGGAATTCTTTATCAATTTCAAACTGAAAATTAAAACCTTATAATACTACACTAGCATGATTTCTTACTACACTAAAACACTTTTTACTTAAAATGTCACTTAGTGATCACTTCAAGACAGGATAGTTGTGGCAAAAAGTTCTCCTTTTCTGTACTCAAGTCGTTCAAAGTATAAAATGGGGGTAATAAAAACTTATCTCATAAAGATTGTTCTTTTAGAAGATTCGAAAGACTGAAAACAGGAGGCTGAGTAATATTGTTTATTTTCAGTTACCCACGGATATGTTAGAGAAACACAGCAAAAATAAATGAAATTCATAGATAAAGACAAATCTGAGTCATCCAACTGCCCCTTTGGAGATGCTACAAGCAGCTATGCGTTCAAGAACATTTTTAAGAACCTGTGTGTGTCAGGCATCTTGATCATTTAATAATCTTGGTTTATTCCTTCAACTATGAGTATCAGATTATATAAACTGAATACATAATACAGATATAGATTATAATATATATACAATCTATATCTATATTATATAGTCTATTAGGGCAGACAAAACAAGTTTTCAAAAAGGTAAAAACATGATAAATGCAATTAAAGTGCTTTAGGTGTTGGGGCAGGGGCGGAAATGAATTTCAGCAGAAGAGAATCAGTTAACACTTTAGACAGAATTTAAGCTAGGTTTTGAAAAGATGGTTAATTTCTTCATTTGAAGATAGGACTGGGAAAAAGTAATAGGTAAGCACAAAGGTAAGGAAAAAATCAATCATAAAATCAGACAAAGGTAGCATTTCCCCCCTCCTTCCCCTCCAAAAAACCCATCTGGTTTCTTTGAGATACTACAGCTGTGTGAGTGCTGATGCGAAAAGACCCAGTAAAGAGGGAGTTTGAGGATACAAGTAAGACATAGGATAATCAAAAGATCAAGGTTCCTGAGAATTCAGAAAATAAGATGCAGAGCACCGCGATCTGACAGAAGCAACTGGATACACATGCTCAAGTTCTTCAAATCAGACATGAAGGGATGGTGGTATATTGAAGAAAGAGGAGAATGACAGTGCTTGAAAAATACAAGACCTAACAAAGAAAAGGGCCAGTCAATGGAATAAGATTTTGATAAAATTCAAGAACTAAGTAAGACTTCTTAACTCAATCAAACTGACTGAAACATCAGTTTGCCTGAGGGTTCCTTCCAAAGTTAGAGTAAAAAGTTTTTCCCCCTCCAAAGGTGAGGGAACCCATAAGAACACAGAATGCAAACATAAACAATATTAACAAAACTGTGAAAACTAGAAAGCACACACACACACACACACGTGCGCGCACACATGCTCAGTTATCTTTGGGACCCCGTGGACTGTAGCCCACCAGGCTCCTCTGTCCATGGAATTTTCCAGGCAAGAATACTGGAGTGTGTTGCCATGTCCTACTCCAGGGAATCTTCCTGACACAGGGATTGAACCTTCATCTCCTGCATCTCCGGAAATGGCAGGTGGATTCTCTACCACTGCATCACTGGGGAAGCCCCAGAAAGCTAATGGGTGGGTGTTAACCCTCTGAGCAGGTCTGAGAAAGTGGAAATTTGCCTGCGGGCAGGGAGGGAAGAAGGGATAAGCATGGTGGAAGCCAAGGGGGCAAACTGTAGGAAATCAACCCTAAATATTAATTGGAAGGATTGATGCTGAAGCTCCAATACTGTGGCCACCTGATGTTAAGAGCAGACTCATTGGAAAAGTCCCTGATGCTGGGAAAGAATGAGGGAAGGGGGAGAACGACAGAGCATGAGATGGTTGGATGGCATCACTGAATCAATGGACATGAGTTTGAGTAAACTTCAGGAGACACTGAAGGACAGGGAGTCCTGGCATGCTGCAGTCCAAGGGGGTCACAAAGAGCCAGACATGACCCAGTGACTGAACAACAACAACAATAAAGGGGGCAAACTCCCTGATTTGCAAAATCCCAGAAAAGCTCAAGAATTGCAAATACTGAGGTACATCTGAAGAAAGAAACAGAAAACAGAACAAATGGAACAGAAAACAAAGAAATGGGTTCAAAAACCTTTGCCAGCAGTTTAGTTTCCTAGATTTTCTCCCTGACTCTTGAGGGACCAGGATACTATAACTATCCTCTCACCATCACAAAAACTCAAGGTTTAGTTTGGAGACACTACAGTAGAACTCTGGACTTTTGGACAACAGGCTCACCTATGGATGGGAGTATCATACTGAAAATAGATTAAATAAAGTCTATATACTCAGTGGTGAGATCCATCCTCCAGCTGATTCTCCCATATGCCACCAGCAGGCTAGTTTATAACTCCCCACCCCCACCCAGGAGAACACCAGAGAACTCTCAGAGGAAAAAAAGTGATCCAAGAAAAAAGACCAACAAAGTCAATGAGAAAGAAGAGATGACGGTTCCCTTTTATATTATCTGTCAAATCGGGGAGTAATCCAAAAAAAGATCATGGGATCCACGATTCAGTGCATCCAATACAAGAGAACAGAACTCCCTTAAGATGGTGAGATCCCAGGACAATAATTATGCAACAGACCTGGAGAGCAACCAGATCAGATTGGAGCAGGAAGACAGAGGGCTCTCAGGGAAGGTTTTCTTCCAACAAAAATGGAAACAGATTACCAGTGTGAACATACTAAGAGGATATTTACACCTACTAACAGAGTTTGGGATGGATTACTGTAGATACACAGAAAATAAAGCAAACGTTAAAAAAAAAGAAAAAAATTTTCACCAAAATTGCACAAAAAGAAATTATCATGGTATATATGTTTCATGATTCACAATAGGTAATGATATGACCAAAAATGTGGTACCTATGTTAGAGTAATGGGGTATGAAGAAGTGAAAGGAGCCTAAATCTTCATCTTTCATAAGAGAAAGTCTATATAAGACTGCTCTCTTTTTATCCTAAATCTTGTAAAACTATTTCCATTTTATAACTTTTAGAAAGTTTTCAAAGTCTGGTTTCAAACTTATTTTAACAATAATACCTTGTTATTAAGCTAATAGTTAATAACCTTAATTTTTATAAAAATTAAAATTATGTTAAGACTTCAAAAAACCAAAAAGTACTATATCACAGTATTTGAGATTCTTGAATCAGCAAAATAGAAGAATTTCAGAATGTTATGTGATCAGAGCTCAAGGTGTGAGTCAGTGATTTGGGGGGTTGGTGATTTTTTTTAGCAATGACAAGATCCAAGATGTGATTGTGTGACCAGGTAACTGAGAAAAAGAAGTAAGGGAATTAAGAAGCCAATGTGTTAGCTGTGTTAGCTGAATTGTAAAATGATGATGTGTGACTGTGCTATTTTCCAGGTCCACTTTTCCACTCTTCACTACCATGTTTTCTGCCCCAGTGTGCTTGACCTCTATGGAACAGATCAACAGGTTCCTGAGCTCCCTAGTTAAGGGTTGGGTTTGCCCAATGGGGAATCCCAAGAGGAAGTTAGGAGAATAAAGTGTAGATATTTATTCCTCCAACTTCCTCCCTGCAACATCACCTCAAGACGGCTGCTGCTGCTAAGTTGCTTCAGTCGTGTCCGTGTCCGACTCTGTGCGACCCCATAGACGGCTGCCCACCAGGCTCCCCCGTCCCTGGGATTCTCCAGGCAAGAACACTGCACTGGGTTGCCATTTCCTTCTCCAACGCACAAAAGTGAAAAGTCAAAGTGAAGTCACTCAGTTGTGTCCGACTCTTCGCAACCCCATGGACTGCAGCCTACCAGGCTCCTCCGTCCATGGGATTTTCCAGGCAAGAGTACTGGAGTGGGGTGCCATTGCCTTCTCCTTCAAGATGGCTAGGGCCCTTCAAATGAAAACTACCATTCCTCTCAAGGCAGTCAACTCCATACTCCTCTTGAGAGCTCAAGAAGTAACCACTCCCTATCTTATTTCTTATGGCTTAGGGCTATTAACAGTTTGGCTACAGGTTTCCATATTATCTTTAATGGCACATTATATCCGCATCTTTATAAATAGTACCTTTAAAAAAACAAACCCTTCTCAAATTAGCCTATTTCACGTTTGCATCTGTTTCTGTTGGGACCTGACTGACTGTAAACAGTGATGATGATGATGATGGTGAAGACGCAGGGCTGTTATAGAGACTCAGTTCAGTTCAGTCACTCAGTCATGTCCGACCCCACTGACTGCGGCATGCCAGGCCTCCCTGTCTATCACCAACTCCCGGAGTCTACCCAAACTCACGTCCATTGAGTCGGTGATGCAATCTAACCATCTCTTCCCCTGTCGTCCCCTTCTCCTCCCACCCTCAATCTTTCCCAACATCAGGGTCTTTTCAAATGAGTCAGCTCTTCGCATCAGGTGGCCAAAGTATTGGAGTTTCAGCTTCAAAATGAACACCCAGGACTGATCTCCTTTAGGATGGACCGGCTGGATCTCCTTGCAGTCCAAGGGATTCTCAAGAGTCTTCTCCAACACCATAGTTCAAAAGCATCAATTCTTCAATGCTCAGCTTTCTTTATAGTCCAACTCTAGCATCCATACATGACCACTGGAAAAACCATAGCCTTGACTAGATGGCCTGTGTTGACAAAGTAATGTCTCTGCTTTTTAATATGCTGTCTAGGTTGGTCACGGAGAAGGCAATGGCACCCCACTCCAGTACTCTTGCCTGGAAAATCCCATGGACGGAGGAGCCTGGTAGGCTGCAGTCCATGGGGTCGCGAAGAGTCGGACACAACTGAGCGACTTCACTTTGACTTTTCACTTCCGTGCATTGGAGAAGGAAATGGCAACCCAGTGCAGTGTTCTTGCCTAGAGAATCCCAGCGATGGGGGAGCCCGGTGGGCAGCCGTCTATGGGGTCACACAGAGTCAGACACGACTGAAGTGACTTAGCAGCAGCAGGTTGGTCATAACTTTCCTTCCAAGGAGTTGCTGCTGCTGCTGCTAAGTCACTTCAGTTGTGTCCGACTCTGTGCGACCCCACAGACGGCAGCCCACCAGGCTCCCCTGTCCCTGGGATTCTCCAGGCAAGAACACTGGAGTGGGTTGCCATTTCCTTCTCCAATGCATGAAAGTAAAAAGTGAAAGGGAAGTCGCTCAGTCGTGTCTGACTCCTAGCGACCCCATGGACTGCAGCCTACCAGGCTCCTCCGTCCATGGGATTTTTCCAGGCCAAGAGTACTGGAGTGGGGTGCCATTGCCTTCTCCATTCCAAGGAGTAAGCGTCTTTTAATTTCTTGGCTGCAGTCACCATCTGCAGTGATTTTGGAGCCCAAAAAAATTAAGTCTGTCACTGTTTCCCCATCTATTTGCCATGAAGTGATGGGACCAGATGCCATGATCTTAGTTTTCTGAATGTTGAACTAGTGGAAAGTAAATAGCTTATATTTAAGTAGCAATTACTAACATATTTCGAGTTATAGGTTTCAAGAACTTTGTTAAGCTCTTTGCAGGTATTAACTTAAACATTACAAATATTCCATGGCAGCAAAAATTTTTTTGTCTGGTTCATTTCCATATACCAACACCTAGTAGCTGGTACATGGTAAGCAGTCAAACACTGATTTAAAATACAATAAGCAGGTTTGGTAAAGAAGAGCTGGCTTTTGGTGTGATGAAGCATTTCTCCTACTTTTACTTTGAAAACTTTAAGATCAGGGACATGTGGCTTCCCAGATCACAGTACAGTCCAGTTCAGTTCAGTCGCTCAGTCGTGTCCAACTCTTTGCGACCCCATGAACTGCAGCACGCCAGGCCTCCCTGTCCATTACCAACTCCTGGAGTTTACCCAAACTCAAGTCCATTGAGTCGGTGATGCCATCCAACCACCTCATCCTCTGTCGTCCCCTTCTCCTCCCGGACTCAATCTTTCCCAGTATCAGGGTCTTTTCAAATGAGTCAGCTCTTTGCATCAGGTGGCCAAAGTATTGGAGTTTCAGCTTCAACATCAGTCCTTCCAATGAACACCCAGGACTGATCTCCTTTAGGATGGACTGGCTGGATCTCCTTGCAGTCCAAGGGACTCTCAAGAGTCTTCTCCAACACCATAGTTCAAAAGCATCAATTCTTTGGTGCTCAGCTTTCTTATAGTCCAACTCTCACATCCATACATGACCACTGGAAAAACCAGAGCCTTGACTAGACAGACCTTTGCTGACAAAGTAATGTCTCTGCTTTTGAATATGCTACCTAGGTTGGTCATAACTTTCCTTCCAAGGAGAAAGTGTCTTTTAATTTCATGGCTGCAATCACCATCTGCAGTGATTTTGGAGCCCAAAAAAATAAAGTCAGCCACTGTTTCCCCTGTTTCCCCATCTATTTCCCATGAAGTGATGGGACCAAATGCCATGATCTTAGTTTTCTGAATGTTGAGCTTTAAGCCAACTTTTTCACTCTCCTCATTCACTTTCATCAAGAGGCTCTTTAGTTCTTCACTTTCTGCCATAAGGGTGGTGTCATCTGCATATCTGAGGTTATTGATATTTCCCAGATCACAAAAACTAACTAAACACTAAGACCCCTGGTGGCTTCTTCAGTGGTAAAGAATCTATCTGCCTGCCAATACAGGAGAAGCAGGCCCAATCCCTGAGTCTAGAAGATTCTCTGGAGAAGAAAATAGAAACTCACTCCAGTATTCTTCTTGCCTGGGAAATCTCATGGACAGAGGAGCCTGGCAGGCGACAGTCCTTGAGGTCGCAAGAGTCAGATTCAACTTAACAACTAAACAACAACAACAACTAAGACCATATAAGAACGATTTTCTTATGTAGCCTACAATGAGTTATATTCCTTTCTCCTCTCATGTGGTCATCCAGGACTTGAGTTTCCGGTTTTTTTTTTTAAGTGTAATATGCAAAGTCAAGGTAGCCAATTTTAAAATACTTATTATGCACTTACAGCCAAGGAGCCCTCAAAAGGGCAGAGCATCTTTAAGTACTAGTTTTGAGTTTTAAAAAAGAAATGGGAAGGGAAGGGGCAAATTTAAAAATATGCTTAGGCGTATGAAATGCAAAAATAATAAAGGTAAAGTCAACAAGATCACCAAGTATACATACCCACACAGACTTAAAGCAAAGCAAAGGTAAGTGGGAAAATCAGGGGAGGAAGCATAATGCACGTGATTCAAATGCGCAAAATACAATGCATATAATAGGTTGCAATAAATTAATCCCCTCATTGGATGCTGACACGATTTTCTGTAATAATCAAGGCAGCTTTGATATCTATATCTTACAAAGAAGGTAAAACTCAGGAGAAAGATAAGATTAGAGAACTGCAAAGATTTTCTGAAACCAAAATTGATTTTTTTTATGTTGCGCTCCAAAACACAAGAAAAACTCACGTGGATAAGGATCGAGAAACGTGCGAAGCTACGAGAATACAATACTCAAACTAGAGTGAAGAGCAGCAAAGAACAGTTAAGGTGTAAGCTACGACTGGAAAGGAATTACCGGACGTAACACCTAGACATCGAAGAGAGACGGATAAAGCATCCTTAGAAGATGGAGAAAGACCGGGATCGGATTTGGTTGAAGAAAGACAAAACGGAAAAGCAAGGCCTAAGAAGCAAGTAGCAGCAAGTGTAAAACTTAAGAGGAACAGATCGAAGCCACAAGCAAGAAGTATAGGACTTACAAATCACATTCTACGGGGAGGGGAAAGGGCCACTTCGCGATCGACCAGTGCAACTAGTTTCCGAAAAGCGGCGGCGATGCAGGTTCGCAGCCCCACCCCGCGGGAGCAGCTCCTCCCCAAGGAAGACCTCACAAGGCCAACCGCTGGACTCCAGCTCGAGCCTAGGTCCTATCCCGCCCTTGCCCCGCGGCGCAGAACGGCCTCTCCCGGCCCCTCACCGAACGCTGCAGCTCCCCAAGCCAAAACGAGGCGCGCTCCTTTCCGCTGGGATCTGGGTCGTGGTACAGCGCCTGCACTGCCTGGTACACGAGCTGTAGTGTCGGCTTTGCTCCTTCCATGGTGGTAGCGGTGGTGGCGGCAGCGACGGTTCTGGCTCTTCTCCCGAGGCTCCTCCGATTGCTCCGCCCTCGCGCTTCCTCACTGTGTCGGCCACGGCCGCTCCCTGACTGGCGCCATCTCCTCTTTGGCCGTTACCAGGGCAGATGGGTTCCTCGTGGAAGTTACCCCCTCAGAAACACAGGTTAGATTGTATTCAAGTTCCTGGTCGTTTTTCCGATCTTCCCACAAGACTCCACACTTCTGAATCCAGACGCCGGTGCTAGCTTCCTGACCTGCTGACTTGCCCTCCGAAGGCTGTCCCGGCAAGACAGAGACCACGAAGCTTACCTCAACAGCTTTACCCGGACCGGAAGCAGCAGCACCAAAATCTTTGGCACACTTCCGTCTGGTGCGTTGTAAACGGCCTCCGTGCCGGCACGCCTCCTCTTTTCTCCCCGCCCCCTCCCGGAAGTGACCCTACAGGGAAAGGAGCCGGTAAGAAGTGGATCTCTTCATTTCTTGCTTGGGACTGGAGCTCTGCGATCCTCGTGGCGCGCACACCTGTACAGCTTTCCCCTCCTTGGCAATGGATCCGAGGTCTTTCTTCCCCCTTCTGACTTTTTCAGGCCTTCCCAGAGAATCCTTTAGGACCCCCGTGGACAAGTCGAGTCAATTCAACTGTGGCCTGACACTGACTGTACTGGAAAGCCATGGATGACTTAAGACAGAATTTGTATACTGACTCTAATGGAGGAGACAGACATACAATCAAATAACTAGCGTACAAACCTGGGAAATGTGCCATGTTGAAAAAAAATAGAAAATACCTAGAACCCTCTATCCACGAAATTCTTACACCCAAAAGGGTGTATGTAATTCTATTGCTCAGGACACTGACTCCAGAGTATTTGCACAAACACACTGAATTGTGTTTTTGTGTATGCCTTTCATACTGAATCAAACATCAATTCTACAACCATTCTCAATACACAAAAGAATATAGAAATCTTGGAATCCGTACTAGGGAGAAAATTTCCAAACATTGCTATGTCTCCTTTGCAATAATAAATAACTGTTTAGTTCAGTTCAGTTCAGTCACTCAGTCGTGTCCGACTTTGCTACCCCATGAATTGCAGCACGCCAGGCCTCCCTGTCCATCACCAACTCCCGGAGTTCACTCAAATCCAGCCATCTCATCCTCTGTCGTCCCCTTCTCCTCCTGCCCCCAATCCCTCCTAGCATCAGAGTCTTTTCCAGTGAGTCAACTCTTCGCATGAAGTGTCCAAAGTATTGGAGTTTCAGCTTTAGCATCAGTCCTTCCAATGAACACCCAGGACTGATCTCCTTTAGAATGGACTGGTTGGATCTCCTTGCTGTCCAAGGGACTCTCAAGAGTCTTCTCCAACACCACAGTTCAAAAGCATCAGTTCTTTGGCGCTCAGCTTTCTTCACAGTCCACCTCTCACATCCATACATGACTACTGGAAAAACCATAGCCTTGACTAGATGGACGTTTGTTGGCAAAGTAATGTCTCTGCTTTTGAATATGCTCTCTAGGTTGGTTATAACTTTCCTTCCAAGGAATAAGCGTCTTTTAATTTCATGGCTACAATCACCATGTGCAGTGATTTTGGAGCCCCAAAAAATAAAGTCTGACACTGTTTCCCCATCTATTTTCCATGAAGTGATGGGACCAGATGCCATGATCTTCGTTTTCTGAATGTTGAGCTTTGAGCCAACTTTTTCACTCTCCTCTTTCACTTTCATCAAGAGGCTTTTGAGTTCCTCTTCACTTTCTGCCATAAGGGTGGTGTCATCTGCATATCTGAGGTTATTGATATTTCTCCCTGCAATCTTGATTCCAGCTTGTGCTTCTTCCACCCAGTGTTTCTCATGATGTACTCTGCATATAAGTTAAATAAGCAGGGTGACAATATACAGCCTTGGCGTACTCCTTTTCCTATTTGAAACCAGTCTGTTCTTCCATGTCCAGTTCTAACTGTTGCTTCCTGACCTGCATATAGGTTTCTCAAGAGGCAGACCAGGTGGTCTGGTATTCCCATCTCTTTCAGAATTTTCCACAGTTTATTGTGATCCACACAGTCAAAGGCTTTGGCATAGTCAATAAAGCAGAAATAGATGTTTTTCTGGAACTCTCTTGCTTTTTCCATGATCCAGCGGATGTTGGCAATTTGATCTCTGGTTCCTCTGCCTTTTCTAAAACCAGCTTGAACATCTGGAAGTTCATGGTTCACATATTGCTAAAGCCTGGCTTGGAGAATTTTGAGCATTACTTTACTAGCATGTGAGATGAGTGCAATTGTGCGGTAGTTTGAGCATTCTTTGGCATTGCCTTTCTTTGGGATTGGAATGAAAACTGACCTTTTCCAATCCTGTGGCCACTGCTGAGTTTTCCAAATTTGCTGGCATATTGAGTGCAGCACTTTCACAGCATCATCTTCCAGGATTTGAACTAGCTCAACTGGAATTCTATCACCTCCACTAGCTTTGTTCGTAGTGATGCTTTCTAAGGCCCACTTGACTTCACATTCCTAGAGCCAGGATGTCTAGCTCTAAGTGAGTGATCACACCATCTTGATTATCTTGGTTGTGAAGATCTTTTTTGTACAGTTCTTCGTGTATTCTTGCCACCTCTTCTTAATATCTTCTGCATCTGTTAGGTCCATACCATTCCTGTCCTTTATTGAGCCCATCTTTGCATGAAATGTTTTCTTGGGATCTCTAATTTTCTTGAAGAGATCTCTAGTCTTTCCCATTCTGTTGTTTTCCTCTATTTCTTTGCACTGATCACTGAGGAAGGCTTTCTTATCTCTCCTTGCTATTCTTTGGAACTCTACATTCAGATGCTTATATCTTTCCTTTTGTCCTTTGCTTTTTGCTTCTCTTCTTTTCACAGCTATCTGTAAGGCCTCCCCAGACAGCCATTTTACTTTTTTGCATTTCTTTTCCATGGGGATGGTCTTGATCCCTGTCTCCTGTACAATGTCACGAAGCTCTGTCCATAGTTCATCAGGCACTCTATCTATCAGATCTAGGCCCTTAAATCTATTTCTCACTTCCACTGTGTAGTCATAAGGGATTTGATTTAGGTCATACTTGAATGGTCTAGTGGTTTTCCCTACTTTCTTCAATTTAAGTCTGAATTTGGCCATAAGGAGTTCATGATGTGAGCCCCAGTCAGCTCCAGGTCTTGTTTTTGCTGACTGTATAGAGCTTCTCCATCTTTGGCTGCAAAGAATATATTCAGTCTGATTTCTGTGTTGACCATCTGGTGATGTCCATGTATAGAGTCTTCTCTTGTGTTGTTGGAAAAGGGTGTTTGCTATGACCAGTGCATTCTTTTGGCAAAACTCTGTTAGCCTTTGCCCTGCTTCATTCTGTACTCCAAGGCCAAATTTGCCTGTTACTCCAAGTGTTTCTTGACTTCCTACTTTTGCATTCCAGTCCCCTGTAATAATGAGGACATCTTTTGGGGATGTTAGTTCTAGCAGGTCTTGTAGGTCTTCATAGAACCGTTCAGCTTCTTCAGCATTACTGGTTGGGGCATAGGCTTGGATTACCGTGATATTGAATGGTTTGCCTTGGAAACAAATAGGGATCATTCTGTCGTTTTTGAGATTGCATCCAAGTACTGCATTATGGACTCTTTTGTTGACCATGATGGCTACTCCATTTCTTCTAAGGGATTCCTGCCCACAGTAGTAGATATAATGGTCATCTGAGTTAAATTCACCCATTCCAGTCCACTTTAGTTCACTGATTCCTAGAATGTCCACGTTCACTCTTGCCATCTCCTGTTTGACCACTTCCAATTTACCTTGATTCATGAACCTAACATTCCAGGTTCTATGCAATATTGCTCTTTATAGCATCGGACCTTGCTTCTATCACCAGTCACATCCACAACTGCGTGTTGTTTTGCTTTGGCTACATCCCTTCATTCTTTCTGAAGTTATTTCTCCACTGATCTCCAGTAGTATATTGGGCACCTACCGACCTGGGGAGTTCCTCTTTCAGTATCCTATCATTTTGCCTTTTCATACTATTCACGGGGTTCTCAAGGCAAGAACACTGAAGTGGTTTGCCATTCCCTTCTCCAGTGGACCACATTCTGTCAGACCTCTCCACCATGACCTGCCCCTCTTGGGTGGCCCCACATGGCATGGCCTAGTTTCATTGAGTAAGATTTGATAAATGCTTACAATGTGTGAAGCACTGTAGTTACAAGGTCTTATTTAATCCTTTTAACAGTAAATAGAAACTAAATCCCCATTTTAAAGAATAAGAACTAGGTTATGTAATCTGCCCAAGGTTACAAATTTCTTGAATGAAAATCAGGATTTGATCCAAATCAATTTGGCTCCAGAACCTGTTAAAGAAAACCATCTCTAACATCCTGTGTATTAGTTTGTTTCTGAATTGTTGTTGTCAAGGGATTATAACTACCAGGGTTGCAATGAAAACAGGTACTGTACTCTATATAATTTCTGACAAAGGAAAGAAACTTGATATTTTGGTTACCTAATTAATCTATTCATTAAAAATTTAGTAAGACCATCTTGGTCTCTGCCCTTATGGAGTTTATAGTCTAAATGCAAAGAAATACAAGTTACTCATTACAGTTTAAAAGGTATATTAATATCCACAAGTAAAAGAATGATGTTTGACCTACCTTGCACCGTATTTTAAAAAAATAAATAAATTAAGAGCTAAAATTATGAAACTGTTAGAAGAAAACAGGAGTATATCTTCATGAACTTGGATTAGACGGTGGTTTCTTAGATATGGCACCAAAAGCCCAATTAACAAAAGGAAAAATAGATAAACTTGACTTCATCAAAACCAAAATTTTTTGTGTCTCAAAGAACAATATTAAAAGAATAAAATGACAACCCACAAAATGAGAGAAAATACTTGCAAATCAAATATCTGATAAGGGATGAGTTGTTGTTCAGTCCCTAAGTCCTTTCCAATTCTTTCTGATCCCATGGACTGCAGCATGCCTGGCTTCCCTATCCTTCACTATCTCCGGGAGTTTGCTCAAACTCATGTCCATTGAGTCGGTGATGCCATCCAACCATCTCATCCTCTGTCACCCCATTCTCCTCTTGCCCTCAATCTTTCCCAGCATCAGGGTCTTTTCCAATGAGTTGGTTGTTTGCATCAGGTGGCCAAAGTATCGAAGCTTCAGCTTCAGCATCCCTCCTTCCAATGAAAATTCAGGACTGATTTCCTTTAGGATTGACCAGTTTGATCTCCTTGCTGTCCAAGGGACGATCAAGAGTCTTCTCTCACCTCACAGTTCGAAAGCATCAATTCTTAGGTGCTCAGCCTTCTTTGTGGTCCAACTCTCACATCCATACATGACCACTGGAAAAACCATGCCTTTGACTAGACAGACTTTTGTTGGCAAAGTGATATCTCTGCTTTTTAATATGCTGTCTAGGTTTGTCATAGCTTTCCTTCCAAAGAGTGAGCATCTTTTCATTTCATGGCTGCAGTCACAATCTGGAGTGATTCTGGAGCCCAAGAAAATAATATCTGCCACTGTTTCCACTTTTCCCCTATCTATTTGCCATGAAGTAATGGGACCGGATGCCATGATCCTAGTTTTTTGAATGTTGAGTTTTAAATAAGCTTTTTCACTATTTTAACCCTCATCAAGGGGCTCTTCAGTTCCTCTTCACTTTCTGCCATTAGAGTAGTATCATCTGCATACCTGAGGTTGTTGATATTTCTCCCAGCAATCTTGATTCCAGCTTGTGATTCATGAAGGGTGGCAATTCACATGATACACTCCGCATAGATGTCAAATCAGCAGGGTGACAAAATACAGCCTTGACCTATTCCTTTCCCAATTTTGAACCAGTCTGTTGTTCCATGTCTGGTTCTGTTACTTCTTGTCCTGAATACAGGTTTCTCAGGAGGCAGGTAACTTGGTCTGGTATTCCCATTTCTTTAAGAATTTTCCATAGTTTGTTGTGGTCCACAGAGTCAAAGTCCTTAGCACAGTCGATGAAGCAGAAATAGATATTTTTCTAAGATTCTCTTGCTTTTTCTTTGATCCAGTGAATGTTGGCAATTTGATCTCTGGTTCCTCTCAGTTCAGTTCAGTTGCTCAGCTGTGTCCAACTCTTTGCAACCCCATGGATTGCAGCATGCCAGGCCTCCCTGTCTGTCACCAACTTCCAGAGCCTACTCAAATGCATGTCCATTGCGTCAGTGATGCCATCCAACCATCTCATGCTCTGTCGTCCCCTTCTCCTCCTGCCCTCAATCTTTCCCAGCATCAGGGTCTTTTCAAATGAGTCAGTTCTTCGCATCAGGTGGCCAAAGTATTGGAGTTTCAGCTTCAGCGTCAGTGCTTCCAATGAATATTCAGGACTGATTTCCTTTAGGACGGACTAGTTGGATCTCCTGGCAGTCCAAGGGACTCTCAAGAGTTTTCTCCAACACCACAATTCAAAAGCATCAATTCTTCAGCACTCAGCTTTGTTTGTGGCCCAACTCTCACATCCATACATGACTACTGGAAATAAAATAGCTTTGATTATATGGACCTTTAATGGTAAAGTAACTTCTCTGCTTTTTAATATGCTGACTAGGTTTGTCATAGCTTTTTTTTCCAAGGAGCAAGAGTCTTTTAATTTCATGGCTGCAGTCACCATCTGCAGTGATTTTGGAGCCCAAGAAAATAAAGTCTCTCACCACTTTCCATTATTTTCCCATGTATTTGCCATGAAGTGATGGGACCAGATGCCATGATCTTAGTTTTTTGAATGTTGAGTTTTAAGCCAGAAGAAAACAGGCATATGTCTTCATGACCTTTGATTAAACAATGGTTTCTTAGATATGGCACCAAAGCACAGTTAACAAAAGGAAAAATAGATAAATTGGACTTCATCAAATCTAAAAACTTGTGTCTCAAAGAACACTATTAAGAGGGTGAAATAATCACCCGCAAAATGAGAGAAAATACTCCACTCTGTTCTTTCACTTTCATCAAGAGGCTCTTTAGTTTCTCTTTGCTTTCTGCCATAAGGGTGGTGTCATCTGCATATCTGAGGTTATTGATATTTCTCCTGGCAATCTTGATTCCAGCATGTGCTTCATCCAATCCAGCATTTCACATGTTGTACTCTGCCTATAAGTTTAATAAGCACGGTGACAATATACAGCTTGATGCACTCCTTTCTCAATTTGGAACCACTGCATTGTTCCATGTCCAATTCTAACTGTTGCTTCTTGACCTGCATACAGATTTCTCAGGAGGCAGGTAAGGTGGTTAGTTATACAGTCGAAGGCTTTAGTGTAGTCAATGAAGCTGAAGTAGATGTTTTTCTGGAACTCTCTTGCTTTTCCAATGATCCAAAGGATGTTGGCAATTTGATCTCTGGGTCCTCTGCCTTCTCTAAAACCAGCTTGAACATCTGGAAGTTCATGGTTCATGTATCACTGAAGCCTGGCTTAGAGAATTTTGAGCGTTACTTTACTAGCGTGTGAGATGAGTGCAATTGTGCGGCAGTTTGAACATTCTTTGGCATTGTTCTTCTTTGGGATTGGAATAAAACTGACCTTTTCCAGTCCTGTGGCCACTGCTGAGTTTTCCAAATTTGCTGGCATATTGAGTGCAGCACTTTCACAGCATCATCTTTTAGAATGAAATAATTCAACTGGAATTCTATCACCTCCACTAGCTTTGTTTGTAGTGATGCTTCTTAAGGCCCACTTGACTTCACATTCTAGGATGTCTGGCTCTAGGTGAGTGATCACACCATTGTGGTTATCTGGGTCATTAAGATCTTTTTTGTATATGTCTTCTCTGTATTCTTGCCACTTCTTCTTAATATCTTCTACATCTGTTAGGTCCATGCCATTTCTGTCCTTTATTGTGTCCGTCTTTGTGTGAAATGTCCCCTTGGTATCTCTAATTTTCTTGAAGAGATCTCTAGTCTTTCCTATTCTATTGTTTTCCCTCTATTTCTTTGCACTGATCACCGAGGAAGGCTTTCTTATCTCTCCTTGCTATTCTTTGGAACTCTGCACTCAGATGCTTATATCTTTCCTTTTCTCCTTTGCCTTTCACTTCTCTTTCTCAGCTATTTGTAAGGCCTCCTCAGGCTACCATTTTGCATTTTTGCATTTCTTCTTCTTGGGGATGGTTTTGACCACTGCCTGCTGTACAGTGTTATGAACCTCTGCTCATACTTCTTTAGGCACTCTATCTATTAGATCTAATCCCTTGAATATATTTGTCACTTCCATTGTATAATGGTAAAGGATTTGATTTAGGTCATACCTGAACAGACTAGTGGTTTTCCCTACTTCAATTTAAGTCTGAATTTTGCAATAAGGAGTTCATGATCTGAGCCACAGTCAGCTCCTGGTCTTGTTTTTGCTGACTGTATAGTGCTTCTCCATCTTTGGCTGCAAAGAATATAATCCAGCTGATTTTGGTATTGACCATCTGGTGATGTCCATGTGTAGAGTCTTCTCTTGTGTTGTTGGAAGAGGGTGTTTGCTATGACCAGTGCATTCCCTTGGCAAAACTCTGTTAGCCTTTGCCCTGCTTCATTTTGTACCCCAAAGCCAAATTTCCTGTTACTCCAGGTATCTCTTGACTTCCTACTTTTGCATTCCAGTCCCCTATGATGAAAAGGACATCTTTTTTTGGTGTTAGTTATAGAAGATCTTGTAGGTCTTCATAGAACCATTCAGCTTCTTTGGCATTAGTGGTTGGGGCAGAGACTTGGATTTCTGTGATAGTGAATGGTTTGCCTTGATAACGAACAGAGATCATTCTGTCATTTCTGAGATTGCATCCAAGTACTGCATTTCGGACTCTTTTGTTGACTTTGAGGGCTACTCCATTTCTTCTAAAGGATTCTTGCCCATGGTAGTAGATATAATGATCATCTGAATTATATTTGCCCATTCTAGTCCATTTTAGGTCACTGGTTCCTAAAATGTCAATGATGTTCACTCTTGCCATCTTCTGTTTGACCATTTCCAATTTACCTTGATTCATGAAGCTAACATTCCATTTTCTATGCAATATTGTTCTTTACATCATCAGACTTTACTTCCATCACCAGTCACATCCACAACTGGGTGTTGTTTTTGCTTTGCCTTAGCCTCTTCATTCTTTCTGGAGTTATTTCTCCATTGATCTCCAGTAGCATACTGGGCACGTACTGACCTGGGGAGTTCCTCTTTCAGTATCCTATCTTTTTGCCTTTTCATACTGTTCATGGGGTTCTCAAAGCAAGAACACTGAAGTGGTTTGCCATTCCCTTCTCCAGTGGACCACGTTTTGTCAGACCTCTCCACCATGACTGATCTGTCTTGGGTGGCCCTACATGTCATGGCTCATAGTTTCATTGAGTTAGACAAGACTGTGATCCAAGTAATCAGTTTGTTTAGTTTTCTGTAATTGTGGTTTCCATTCTGTCTGCCCTGTGATGGATAAGGATAAGAGCCTTGTGGAAGCTTCCTGATGGATGGGACTGGCTCTGAGGGAATCTGGATCTTACTCTGATGGGTGGGGCCTGATCAGTAAATCTTTAATCCAATTTTCTGTTGATGGGTGGGGCTATGTTCCCTCCCTGTAACTTGGCTTTAGGCCAAATTATGATGAAATAATGCTGACCTCCTTAAAAACAAAGAGGTCAAAGGCTAACAGTTTTGCCAAGAGCACTGGTCATAGCAAACACCCTCTTCCAACAACACAAGAGAAGACTCTACACATAGACATCACCAGATGGTCAATGCGGAAATCAAATTGATTATATTCTTTGCAGCCAAAGATGGAGAAGCTCTATACAGTCAGCAAAAACAAGACTGTGAGCTGACTGTGGCTAAGATCATGAACTTCTTATTGCCAAATTCAGACTTAAATTGAAGAAAGTAGGGAAAACCACTAGACAATCAGGGATGACCTAAATCAAAATCCCTTAGGATTATACAGTGGAAGTGACAAATAGATTCAAGGGATTAGATCTAATAGACAGAGTGCCGGAAGAACTATGGACAGAGGTTCATGACATTGTACAGAAGGAAGGGATCAAGACCATCCCCAAGAAGAAGAAATAGAAAAAGGCAAAATGGTTGTCTGAGGAGGTCTTACAAATAGCTGAGAAAAGAGAAGTGAAAGGCAAAGGAGAAAAGGAAAGATATACCCATCTGAGTGCAGAGTTCCAAAGAATAGCAAGAAGAGATAAGAAAGCCTTCCTCGGTGATCAGTGCAAAGAAATAGAGGGAAACAATAGAATAGGAAAGACTAGAGATCTCTTCAAGAAAATTAGAGATACCAAGGGGACATTTCACACAAAGACGGACACAATAAAGGACAGAAATGGCATGGACCTAACAGATGTAGAAGATATTAAGAAGAAGTGGCAAGAATACAGAGAAGACATATACAAAAAAGATCTTAATGACCCAGATAACCACAATGGTGTGATCACTCACCTAGAGCCAGACATCCTAGAATGTGAAGTCAAGTGGGCCTTAAGAAGCATCACTACAAACAAAGCTAGTGGAGGTGATAGAATTCCAGTTGAATTATTTCATTCTAAAAGATGATGCTGTGAAAGTGCTGCACTCAATATGCCAGCAAATTTGGAAAACTCAGCAGTGGCCACAGGACTGGAAAAGGTCAGTTTTATTCCAATCCCAAAGAAAAGCAATGACAAAGAATGTTTAAACTGCCACACAATTGCACTCATCTCACACCCTAGCAAAGCAATGCTCAATATTCTCCAAGCCAGGCTTCAACAGTATGTGAACTGTGAACTTCAGATGCTCAAGCTGGATTTAAAAAAGGCAGAGATCAAATTGCCAACATCCTTTGGATCATAGAAAAAACAAGAGAATTTCAGAAAAACATCTATTTCTGCCTATTGATTACATAGATCACAGCAAATTGTGGAAAATTCTTAAAGAGATGAAAATACCAGATTACTTTAACTGCCTCTTGAGAAATCTGTATGCAGGTCAAGAAGCAACAGTTAGAACTGGACATGGAACAACAGACTGGTTCTAAATTGGGAAAGAAGTACATCAAGGTTATATATTGTCACCCTGCTTGAAGTGAAGTGAAGTGAACATCATGCGGAATGCTGGGTTGGATGAAGCACAAGCTGGAATCAAGATTGCCAGAAATATCAATAACCTCAGTTACACAGATGATACCACCCTTATGGCAGAAAGCAAAGAAGAACTAAAGAGCCTCTTAATGAAAGTAAAAGAGAGTGAAAAAGCTGACTTAAGACTCAACATTCAAAACACTAAGATCATGGCATCTAGTCCCATCACTTCATGGCAAATAGATGGGGAAACAATGGAAACAGTGAGAAACTTTATTTTTTTTGGCTCCAAAATCACTGCAGATGGTGACTGCAGCCTTGAAATTAAAAGACAATTGCTCCTTGGAAGAAAAGATATGACAAACCTAGACAGCATATTAAAAAGCAGAGACATTACTTTTCCAACAAAGGTCTTTCTAGTAAAAGCTATGGTTTTTCCAGTACTTGTGTATGGATGCTAGAGTTGGACTATAAAGAAAGCTGAGCACTTAAGAATGATGCTTTTGAACTATGGTGTTGGAGATGACCCTTGAGAGTCCCTTGGACTGCCAGGAGATCCAACCAGTCCATCCTAAAAGAAATCAGTCCTGAATATTCATTGGAATGACTGATGCTGAAGCTGAAACTCCAATACTTTGGCCACCTGATGCAAAGAACTGACTCATTTGAAAAGACCCTGATGCCGGGAAAGATTGAGGGCAGGAGGAGAAGGGGATGACAGAGGATGAGATGGTTGGATGGCATCACCGACTCTATGGACATGAGTTTGAGTAAGCTCTGGGAGTTGGTGATGGACTGGGAGGCCTGGCACCCTGCAATCCATGGGGTTGCAAAGAGTTGGACACTACTGAGTGACTGAACTGAGAGTTTGTTTCCCTAGTCCTGTTCTGTAATCAAATCCCACTGGCCTTCAAGGTCCAAGTCCCTGGGGGTTCTCATTCCCTTTGCCAGATATCCAGGTTGGGAAATCTGTTGCGGGCCCTAAATCTTTTGCACAGTGCCAGAGCTTCTTTGATATAATTATTCTCCACTTTGTGGGTTGTCTGCTCAATAGCTCTATAGTGGGGCTCCCACACTGCACCTCCCAGATCTGCTGCAGCCAGAGCCCCTGTCCCCACGGCAGGCCACTGCTGACCCGTGACTTCTCAGGAGACACTCAAACACTCAAAGGCAGGTCTGGCTCAGTATTTTGTGGGGTCCCTGGGTCTTGGTGCGCACAAGGTTTTGTTTTGTCCTGGTTCCTCTGCCTTTTCTAAATCCAGCCTGTACATCTGGAAGTTCTCAGTTCTTGAACTGTTGAAGCTTAGCTTGAAGGATTTTTAGCATAATCTTGCTAGCATGTGAAATGAGCTTAGTTGTACAGTAGTTTGAACATTCTTTGTCATTTTCTTTCTTTGGGATTGGAATAAAACTGACCTTTTCCAGTCCTGTGGCCATTGCTCAATTTTCCAAATTTGCTGGCATACTGAGTGCAGCACTTTCACAGCATCATCTTTTAGAATGAAATAGTTCAACTGGAATCCCATCACCTCCACTAGCTTTGTTTGTAGTGATGCTTCTTAAGGCCCACTTGACTTCCCACTCCAGGATGTCTGGCTCTAGGTGATTGACCACACCACTGTGGTTATCCAAGTCATTAAGACCTTTTTGGTATAATTCTTCTGTGTATTCTTGCCACCTCTTCTTAGCTTCTTCTGACAAAACATGGTTCACTAGAGAAGGGAATGGCAAACCATTTCAGTATTCTTGCCTCGAGATCCCCATGAACAATATGAAAAGACAAAAAGATATGACACTGGAAGATGAGCACCCCCAGGTCAATAGGTGTCCAATATGCTACTGGGGAAGAGAAGAGAAATAATGAAGAAGCTGGGCCAGAGTGGACACAGCACTCAGTTGTCGATGTGTCTGGTGGTGAAAGTAAAGTTCGATGCTGTAAAGAACAATATTGCACAGTAAATGGAATGTTAGGTCCATGAATCAAGGTAAATTGGATGTGGTGAAGCAGGAGATGGCAAGATTGAATACCAACATCTGAGGAATCAGAGAACTAAAATGGATGGTAATGAGTGAATTTAATTCAGATGGCCATTATATCTACTACTTTGGACAAAAATTGGGTGCAGTCTCAAAAACAATGTAATGATCTTAGTTCGTTTCTAAGGCAAATCACTTAACATCACAGCAATCCAAGTCTATGCCCCAACATCTAATGCCAATGAAACTGAAGTCCAACGGTTCTGTGAAGACCTATAAGATCTTCTAGAACAAACAAACAAATAAAAAAAGATGTTGATTTCATCATAGGGGATTGGAATGCAAAAGGAGGAAGTTAAGAGATACCTGGCTGCTGCTAAGTTGCTTCAGTCGTGTCCGACTCTGTGAGACCCCATAGACGGCAGCCCACCAGGCTCTCCCGTCCCTGGGATTCTCCAGGCAAGAACACTGGAGTGGGTTGCCATTTCCTTCTCCAATGCATGAAAGTGAAAAGTGAAAAGTGAAAGTGAAGTCGCTCGGTCGTGTCCGACTCTTCGTGACCCCATGGACTGCAGCCTACCAGGCTCCTCCATCCATGGGATTTTCCAGGCAAGAGTACTGGAGTGGGGTGTCATTGCCTTCTCTGAAGAGATACCTGGAGTAATAGGCAATTTTGGCCTTGGAGTAAAAAATGAAGCAGGGCAAAAGCTAACAGTTTTACCAAGAGAACACATTGGTGATAGCAAACACCCTTTTCCAACAACACAAGAGATGACTCTACACATGGACATCAGCAAATGATCAATATCAAAATCAGATGGATTATATTCTTTGCAGCCAAAGATGGAGAAACTTTCTACAGTTGGCAAAAACAAGACCAGGAGCTGACTGTGGTTCAGATGATGAGCTCCTTACTGCAAAATCCAGACTTAAATTGAAGAAACCTAAATCAAAATCCCTTAGGATTATACAGTAGAAGTGACAAATAGATTCAAGGGATTAGATCTGACAGAGTGCCTGAAGAACTTGGACAAAGGTTCGTAACATTGAACTGGAGGCAGTGATCAAAGCCATCCCCAAGAAAAAGAAATGTAAGAAGGCAAATAGTTGTCTGGGAGGCCTTACAGATAGCCGAGAAAAGAAATGAAGGGAAAGGCAAAGGAGAAAGGGAAAGAGATGCCCAATTGAATGCAGAGTTCCAGAGAATAGCAAGGAGAGATAAGAAAGCCTTCTTAAGTGAACAATGCAAAGAAATAGAGGAAACAAAAGAATGGGAAAGACTAGAGATCTCTTCAAGGGATTAGTCATTATCTAGAATATATAAAGAACAGTTCAACAATGAAGTGACAAGATAAGGTTTGGTTACTTGAAAGACTAATCAGGTGATTAGAGGGTTGCAGATTACGATTAGGCTAGATTAAGTGCAATCAGTAACACTGATATCAATATAATGGTAATGAAACCCTGATCAAAACAGTGGACATCAAAGTTCAGTAGAGATTTCTGGTTGAGGAACACGTTTGTATGCCAGAAGGGTGACATATCCTGACTCCACCAAGACAGGACAGATGTGTCTTCTTCCCACAACTTGCCCTATAATATATCCTTTTAAGTAAAACTTCAGTTATAAGTGTAGCACTTAACTGAGTTCTGTGATTTTTTCTAGAAGAGTTTCAAACCTATGCAGGTAGTGGGCACCCTTGGATTTGTAACCAGTTGCTCAGTAGTGCGGGTAGCCTGGGGACTCCTGAAGAAAGGCTGACATCCAAAGTGAGGGTAGTGAGGCGGACTGAGCCTTTCAGCCTGTGGAGTCTGATACTACAGATGGTGTCAGAATTGACTTGCCCTTCACCCCACTGGGGTAGAAACAGGACAAGTAAGATGTTCACAAAGACTAATTTAGCATAAGTCCTCCCCCCCCCCAAAATAGATTAATCAAATAAGTTAACAATTATTAAACACAGGGAGTAGGTAATTGTGGTCACTATACCATTGTCTCTACTTCTCTGAAATTTTGCAAATTAAAACAAATGTCATAACTGGAAAAATTATATCCGTTTTATTTATTGACATGAAAAGATATCAAAATATTATTGAAAAAGAAAAAGGTTATGACTCAGCATGTAAAAATACTCATTGACAGGAAATCATACCTATGTTTCTATATAGGTAGAAAGGTATCTGGAGAAGGCAATGGCATCCCACTCCAGTCCTCTTGCCTGGAGAATCTCATGGACGGAGGAGCCTGGTGGGCTGCAGTCCATGGGGTCGTGAAGAGTCAGACACGACTGAGCGACTTCACTTTCACTTTTCACTTTCATGCGTTGGAGAAGGAAATGGCAACCCACTCCCGTGTTCTTTCCTGGAGAATCCCAGGGATGGGGAGGCCTGGTGGACTGCTGTCTATGGGGTCGCACAGAATCGGACACAACTGAAGCAACTTAGCAGCAGCAGCAGCAGAGAGGTATCTGGAAGAATTTTCAACTGAATGTTAACACAGGTTAGTTGCAGTGATGGACTTTTGAGTGGTTTCTACTTTCTACTTTCTTTTTTGTGTGTATTTCTTCACAGCATTTATCACCACGTGACACATTCCATATTTTTATTATTTTTTGGCTTTTCCCTCCGTTAACACAGAAGCTCTCAGTAATGTCATATCCCCAGTGCTTTCAGCATATGGCAGGAACACAATAAATATTTGCTAAATGCATTAATAATGTTTCTATGACTTGAATTTTTCTTTATCATGATTATTTACACTTTTGACAAATATATTTTCTCAAAATCAACATGGTTGTTTTTTTTTCCCAAACAGTGACACTGTAAACTTGAAGTCATGACCATCAGGAGCCACTGTCAACTGAATCTTGGTGGCTGTTGGCCCAAAGGCCGCACAGCACAGACCTCTTCTGGCCCAACTTCAACCCATAGGGCACATATCCTGTATCATATTTCTCCAGCTGCAGAACCCAAGACAGTCATAAACCCAGTATTAAACCTCTTTCCTTCCATTAAACCCACATCCGGGGCTGATGTGCTGAGGACAGCATTTGCCTTTGTGTGGCTCTCCAGCTCAGAATTTCCTCAGTCATGGGCAGCTTTGCCGCCAATTTCCCTTGCAAAGCAAATTCAAACTGGTGAGAGGAATCGGGAGAGGAGGATGGGGAATAGAGATTGTAAATTTCTATGGAACAGGAAGAACATGAATTAATTGTCCACAGTAGAAAGGAGCCTTGTTCAAAGAGTGATGTTCTGAATGGGGTGGCAAAACACTACGCAGGTTGGAATTTTTCTGAATCTTCACGAAGTGATATTCTTTTCAGAAAAAACCAAAACACTGTACAGAGAACTCAAGGGCAATGGTAGAGAAAAAACATACACAGTTCAGTAAAGGTCCGCCCACCTGCCCCTCATTCCTTCTTGTGCCCTGTCATGTCCAACTCTTTGTGGCCTCATGGACTATAGCCTACCAGACTCCAATGCCCATGGAATTCTCCAGGCAGGAATACTGGAGTGGGTTGCCATTTCCTGCTCCAGAAGATCTTCCCAACCCAAGGACCAAACCCGCGTCTCTTCTGCGCATCTCCTGCATTGGCTGGCAGATTCTTTACCACTAGTGCCACCTGAGCAGCACCCTCCTTCTCCTTAATCCCTCACAAAGTCTTCCTTCCCTGGTTAACTCTTCTCTTTGGAAGCCAGACATAGAGGAGGGGAAAAGTAGCCTTATCCCAACAAGATTAATTTTTTATGTCTATAATATCCACAGTTTATTGACTTTTAATCCAGCTTTACTTCAGTGTATTAAGTAATACACTGGTGCTCATATGATGTGAGTCAAACTGTCACCCAGTCAGGCTGATGAAAGATGACACTCCCCTCACAAATGCAGAAGGCTCCTGGAAAATGCCATAGACAGAGGAGCCTGGCAGGCTGTAGTCCATGGGGTCTTGAAGAGTCAGACACAAAGCCTGAGCATGCACACACACACACACCAGCTGGCTACAGGGAGAAAAAAAATAACTCTTCCTTATATGGCATGGTGGAAGAAGGGCTATCCTAAACATTAGACCTCAGGTACCAGTCCCAGCAGCACCTTCTTCTAGCAATGTGACTCTAAGTAAGCAAGTAAGTGTTAGTCGCTCAGTCATGTCCGACTCTTTGCCACCCCACAAACTGCAGTCCACCAGGCTTCTCTGTCTATGCTAAGTCACTTCAGTCGTGTCCGACTCTGTGTGACCCCATAGACGGCAGCCCACCAGGCTCCCCAGTCCCTGGGATTCTCCAGGCAAGAACACTGGAGTGGGTTGCCATTTCCTTCTCCAATGCATGAAAGTGAAGAGTGAAAGTGAAGTCGCTCAGTTGTGTCCGACTCTTAGCGACCCCATGGACTGCAGCCTACCAGGCTCCTCCGTCCATGGGATTTTCCAGGCAAGAGTACTGGAGTGGGGTGCCATTACCTTCTCCGTCTCTGTCTATAGGATTCTCCAAGCAAGAATACTGGAGTGAGTTGCCATTCCCTTTTTCAGAGGATCTTTCTGACCCAGGGATTGAACCCAGGTCTCCTGCATTGCAAGCAGCTTCTTTATCATTTGAGCTACAGGAAAATCCTATGTGACTCTGAGTATCAATAACTACTTTCCTAAGCTGGATTCCCCTGCCAAAAGGAGCATGATTCCTACCCATCCAACTTACAAGGAGGCACAAGTAAGATCACATGAAAGTGCCTTGGAATTGGCTCATTGTAAACAACCCTAAGGGCTTCCTTGGTGGCTCAGACAGTAAAGAATCTGCCTACAATGCAAGACACCTGGTTTGGATATCTGGGTCAGGAAGATCCCTTGGAGAAGGGAATAGCAACCCACTCAAGTATTTTTGCCATGGAAAATTCCATGGGCAGAGGAGCCTGGTGGGCTACAGTCCATGGGCTCCCAAAAAGTTGGACATAACTTAGCGCCCACACAAAGCAGCTGTAAAGCAATTAGCATTTTACAAAAATATGGAGTCAAACTGTCACTTGTGGTCTTATTGAGACACTTAGAAATCACAAGTTCTTACCCCCAAACCAAGTCTTTTCAAATATAGGAGGCATGGTGTATTAATGATCTCTGCAGGCAATCAACAAGCCAAAGACTTGGCTACTTCGCCAGCCAAGCACCAATAAACACTGACACACTTTCTGGGATCAAAATGCTTACCAGCTGGCTCTTGCTTCTGGAAGAAATTAGATATTTAGATCCACTTTATGACTCTCACCCTCCCTGCCACTCTGCTTAGCAGGCACCGATCACATACCTGCTCTGGGTTTATGCTGCTGCAACCGGACTCCAGGGCCTATTTCCACGAACAAATCCAATGCCCTCAATATTGTCCCCCAGGCTTCTAGATCTCTCTACAACCTCAGACGTCCCAACTGCCCTCCTCCCCCAGCGCCCCAATACTTCACCTTCTAAAACTCGTCTCTCTCTGATGTCACTTGATTCTCAATGGCGCCTATCAACCCAGTTGCACATTAAAATCACCTGGGGGTTTTTTAAACAGCTCCAATGCCTGGGTACCTCCCTGCTGCTGCTGCTAAGTCGCTTCAGTCGTGTCCGACTCTGTGCGACCCCATAGACGGCAGCCCACCAGGCTCCCCCATCCCTGGGATTCTCCAGGCAAGAACACTGGAGTGGGTTGCCATTTCCTTCTCCAATGCGTGAAAGTGAAAGTGAAGTCGCTCAGTCGTGTCCAATTCTTCGCGACCCCAGGGACGGCAGCCTACCAGGCTCCTCCGCCCATGGGATTTTCCAGGCAAGAGTACTGGAGTGGGGTGCCATTGCCTTCTCCGGGGTACCTCCCTAGACGACTTAAATCAGAAAACCTGGGGCTAGGTCCGGGATTGAAAGTGGAAGTGAAGTCATTCAGTCATGTCCGACTCTTTGCGATCCCATGGACTGTAGCCTACCAGGCTCCTCAGTCTGTGGAATTTTCCAGACAAGGGTATTGGAGTGAGTTGCCATTTCCTTCTCCAGAGGATCTTCCCAACCCAGGGATCGAACCCAGGGTCTCCCGCACTGCAGGCAGACGCTTTACCGTCTGAGCCACCAGAGATTAGGTGGTTCTAATATGCACCTAGTGTGTTGGCCGTGTGTTCATTTAGTCACCGCAGAGTTTCTCAGCAGGAGAGCTACTGGCATTTGGGGCAGGACCATTTTTCCGTGTGCAAGTGTGATTCAAGCCTCGCGAAGTATCACTAGCCCACCCCAGTTCCAGTCGTGGTGACAACCAAAAACACACCAACATCTCCGAATGCCCCCATTTGAGAATCTCACCAGCTCCTTCTTTTCCTTTTGTACTTCTCCAGAGTGAAAGGCCCTCCCTTCCCACCCCACTCTTCAATTTTCACGTGACCAATTGTTCTAGTTTGCTCAGGACCCAGGGGTTTCCCAGGACATGAGGCTCTCAGTGCTAAATCTAGGAAAGTCCCAGGCAAACCTCAGTGGTTAATCACCACAGATTTCCTTCTCTTGCCTCCCATGAGAGATCTTCATTGTTTTGTCTGCTTCTCTCTCCTCTTTTCTGGGAACTGGCCCTTGCCAATCCCATTCCAGGGTTATACTGGGAACAACCTTGAGGAGCTTGCTGATACAAGCTGGGCCACCTGACTTCCTCCCCCAGAATTTGCAATTGGAACTGGATGCTAGTCTCAGTTTTGCTAGTGCTTCTAAAGAGATTTAAATTTGGGAACTGGTGGCCATTTCCTACAGATTTTATTGTCTTGGTCTCCAAAATCACTGTGGACAGTGATTGCAGCTGTGATATTAAAAGATGCTTGCTCCTTAGAAGAAAAGTTATACAAAACTAGATAGCATATTAAAAAGAAAAGACATCACTTTGCCAGCAAAGGTCCAAATGGTCAAAGCAATGGTTTTCCAATAGTCATGTATGGATGGGAAAGTTGGACCAGAAAGAAGGCTGAGTGCCAGAGAATTGATGTTTTTGAATTGTGGTGCTGGAAGACTCTTGAGAGTCCCTAGAACTGCAAGGAGATTAAACCAGTCAACCCTAAAGAAAATCAACCCTGAATACTCATTGGAAGGACTAATGCTGAGGCTGAAGCTCCAATACTTTGGCCACCTGATTCGAAGAGCCAACTCACTGGAAAAGACCCTGATCCCGGGAAAGATTGAAGGCAAAAGGAGAAGAAGGTAACAGAGGATGAAATGATTAGTTAGCATCCCTGATTCCATGGACTTGGATTTGAGCAAACTCTGGAAGACGTGAAGGACAGAGGAACCTGGCATGCTGTAGTCCATGGGGTCACAAAGAGTAGAACACAATTTAGCGACTGAATACTAACAACATTTTCCTACAGTGAAGACTACTGTTAGGTGTCAGGGAGAATGTGCAAAACAGAAAATCTTTCTGTAGCAACAAAGGAAACACGTGCCCCAAAAGAAACATGTGCAGAGGTGAGGAGGAAACTTCCTGGCTTCCCCATGGTGCCCGAGTAGTTCTCAAACTTGAGCCTGCATCAGCATCCCCTTAAAACACTATTTTTTGGGCCCCACCCCTAGAGTTTGTGATTCAGTCAGTCTCCTCAGTGGTCCAAGGGTCTGCTTTTCCAAGGGTTTCCAGGTGGTGTTGATGCTTCAAATTAGGAATTTTGTGAGGACCCCTCCTCTGGGCCAGTTTCAGCATTGATTGATTTTTTTTTGGCCAAGCTGAAGCACAGAGCCTTAACCACTGGATGGCCAGGGAATTCCCAAGTAATTCCCAAGTCTATATCTGACCAATTCCCCCACTTCTTTTTCTCAAACTTTGAGGGCTCAACAGGCTCAGCCCCACCCTAGTGGTACATGGGTTACATGAGTCTGTACTTTTTTAAAAAATTCTAGTTCCTGGGACTTGGGTGCTATCCCCATATCTTCTAATTTAATTGGTCTGGCATGTGGCTCAAGTCTCTGGATTGATTGATTCATTATTTTTGGCTGAGCTGCTAGGCATGTGAGATCTTAGTTCCCCCACCAAGGATCAAACCTGTGCCCCCTGCAGTGGACGCATGAAGCCTTAACCACTGGACTGCCAGGGTAGTCCCAAGTCTGTATCTTTCTAATAAACTCCTCCTCTTCTTTTTCTCAAATAGCTTTCAGTTCAGTTCAGTTCAGTCGCTCAGTCGTGTCCGACTCTTTGCAACCCCATGAATCACAGCACGCCAGGCCTCTCTGTCCATCACCAACTCCCGGAGTTCACTCAGACTCATGTCCATCGAGTCAGTGATGCCATCCAGCCATCTCATCGTCTGTCGTCCCCTTCTCCTCCTGCCCCCAATCCCTCCCAGCATCAGAGTCTTTTCCAATGAGTCAACTCTTCGCATGAGGTGGCCTAAGTACTGGAGTTTCAGCTTTAGCATCATTCCTTCCAAAGAAATCCCAGGGCTGATCTCCTTCAGAATGGACTGGTTGGATCTCCTTGCAGTCCAAGGGACTCTCAAGAGTCTTCTCCAACACCACAGTTCAAAAGCATCAATTCTTCGGTGCTCCGCTTTCTTCACAGTCCACCTCTCACATCCATACATGACCACAGGAAAAACCATAGCCTTAACTAGATGGACCTTTGTTGGCAAAGCAATGTCTCTGCTTTTGAATATGCTATCTAGGTTGGTCATAACTTTCCTTCCAAGGAGTAAGCGTCTTTTAATTTCATGGCTGCAGTCACCATCTGCAGTGATTTTGGAACCCAAAAAATAAAGTCTGACACTGTTTCCACTGTTTCCCCATCCATTTCCCATGAAGTGATGGGATCAGATGCCATGATCTTCGTTTTCTGAATGTTGAGCTTTAAGCCAACTTTTCACTCTCCTCTTTCACTTTCATCAAGAGGCTTTTGAGTTCCTCTTCACTTTCTGCCATAAGGGTGGTGTCATCTGCATATCTGAGGTTATTGATATTTCTCCCAGCAATCTTGATTCCAGCTTGTGCTTCTTCCAGTCCAGCGTTTCTCATGATGTACTCTGCATATGTTAAATAAGCAGGGTGACAATATACAGCCTTGACGTACTCCTTTTCCTATTTGGAACCAGTCTGTTGTTTCATGTCCAGTTCTAACTGTTGCTTCCTGACCTGTATACAGGTTTCTCAAGAGGCAGGTCAGGTGGTCTGATAGTCCCATCTCTTTCAGAATTTTCCACAGTTTATTGTGATCCACACAGTCAAAGGCTTTGGCATAGTCAATAAAGCTGAAATAGATGTTTTTCTGGAACTCTCTTACTTTTTCGATGATCCAGCAGATGTTGGCAATTTGATCTCTGGTTCCTCTGCCTTTTCTAAAACCAGCTTGAACATCTGGAAGTTCACGGTTCACGTATTGCTAAAGTCTGGCTTGGAGAATTTTGAGCATTACTTTACTAGCATGTGAGATGAGTGCAATTATGCGGTAGTTTGAGCATTCTTTGGCATTGCCTTTCTTTGGGATTGGAATGAAAACTGACTTTCTCCAGTCCTGTGGCCATTCTGCTGAGTTTTCCAAATTTGCTGGCATATTGAGTGCAGCACTTTCACAGCAACATCTTTCAGGATTTGAAATAGCTCTACTGGAATTCCATCACCTCCACTAGCTTTGTTCGTAGTGATGCTTTCTAAGGCCCACTTGACTTCACATTCCAGGATGTCTGGCTCTAGGTCAGTGATCACATCATTGTGATTATCTGGGTCATGAAGATCTTTTTTGTACAGTTCTTCTGTGTATTCTTGCCACCTCTTCTTAATATCTTCTGCTTCTGTTAGGTCCATACCATTTCTGTCCTTTATCGAGCCCATCTTTGCATGAAATGTTCCCTTGGTATCTCTAATTTTCTTGAAGAGATCTCTAGTCTTTCCCATTCTGTTGTTTTCCTCTATTTCTTTGCATTGATCTCCGAGGAAGGCTTTCTTATCTCTTCTTGCTATTCTTTGGAACTCTGCATTCAGATGCTTATATCTTTCCTTTTCTCCTTTGCATTTCGCTTCTCTTCTTTTCACAGCTATTTGTAAGGCCTCCCCAGACAGCCATTTTGCTTTTTTGCATTTCTTTGCTTTTTTGCATTTCTTCATAAATAGCTTTATGGAGATATAATTCATATATGGTACAATTCGCCCACTTAAAAGTTCCAATTCAATGATTTTTAATAGATTCACAGATACGTACAACTGTCACGAATTTTAGAACAATTTTCATCTCCTCAAAAGAAACCTCATCCCCTTTAGCTATCACTCCTCTCCCCAAGCCCTCTTCTCCCCACCCCAGCCCTCAGCAACCACTAACCTATGTTATCTATATGGAGATTTCCCTATTGTGCAGATTTCATGTGAATGGAATTATGTATTTATGTAGCCTTTTTTGACTGGTTTCTTTCACTTGGCCTGAGGTTTTCAAGATTTATTTGCACTATAGCATGGATCAATAATACTTCATTCCCATTCAGAGCCTTTGCTCATTTTAAATTGGGTTATCTTTTTCTTTCTTTCGTTCTTCTTTTTTTATTTTTAGGGTTATCTTTTTTATTACTGAGTTATAACAGTTCTTTATATATACTGGATACAAGTCTGTCTTTTTAAAAAATCTTTTTATTTTGTGTTGGGGTATAGCCTGTTAAAAATGCTGTGATAGTTTCAGGTGAACAGCAAAGGGACTCAGCCATCCATATACATGGATACAAGTCTCTTATCCCATATGATTTGCAAATATTTTCTTCCACTCTGTAGATCATCTTTCACTTTCTTGATAGTGCAGGCTGAATATTTGCGCCCCTCAAAACTCATATGTTGAAATCATAATGTCCAATGTGATGGTATTAGAATGTGGGGCCATTGGAAAATGCTCAGGTCAGGAGAGTGCAGCCCTCGTGAATGGCATTATGCTCTTATAAAACAGACCACCCCCCCCACCACCACCGCAGAGCTCCCTAGTCCCTTCTACCATGTGAGATCCCAACAGGAAGTCTGTGATCCAGAGAAGGGCCCTCTCCCAACCATGCTGGCACCCTGATCTCAGACTTTCAGCCTGCAAAACAGTGAGGATTTCTGTTTTTTTTTTAATAAGCTGTTCAGTCTGTGATAGTTTGTTATAGTAGTTTGAATGGACTATGCGGGTGTCCTTTGAAGCACAAAACTTTTAAATTTTTGTCAAAGTCCAATTTGTCTACTTGTTGCTTTTGCTCCTTATGTTTTTGGTGTCATTTCTAGGAATCTTTTGCCAAATCCAAGGTCATAAAGATTTACCCCATGTTTTCTTCTAGGAATTTAATAGTTTTATATCTTACATCTTATAAAGGAAATCAGTCCTGAATATTCATTGGAGGGACTGATGCTGAAGCTGAAGCTCCAATACTTTGGCCACCTGATGTGAAGAACTGACTCATTAGAAAAGGCGCTGATGCTGGGAAAGATTGAAGGCAAGAGGAGAAGGGGACAACAGAGGATGAGATGGTTAGATTGCATCACCAACTCAATGGACATGAGTTTGAGCAAGACTGGGAGTTGGTGATGGACAGGGAATCCTAGCATCCTGCAATCCATGGGGTCAAAAAGAGTTGGACATGGCTGAGTGACTGAACTGAACTATATAAGTTGGCCAGCCCAAATGATTGTTCTCTTGCTCCCTGTTCATCCCATGCTTGACCAGTCCCCGCCTCACCTACACTCAACTGAGTGACTTTCCCTCTTAATCACAGAGCCTAATCAGTAAATACTTATATTGTCACACTGCTTATTTAACTTATATGCAGAGTACACCATGAGAAATGCTGGGCTGGATGAAGCATAAGCTGGAATCAAGATTGCTGGGAGAAATATAAAAAAACCTCAGATAAGCAGATGACATCACCCTTATGGCAGAAAGTGAAGAAGACCTAAACAGCCTTTTGATGAAAGTCAAAGAGGAGAGCAAAAAAGTTGGCTTAAAACTCAACATTCAGAAAACTATGATCATGGCATCCGGTTCCATCCCTTCATGGCAAATGGAGAAACAATGGAAACAGTGACAGACTTTATTTTGGAGGGCTCCAAAATCACTGCAGATGGTGACTGCAGCCATGAAATTAAAAGACGCTTGCTCCTTAGAAGAAAAGCTATGACCAACCTAGACAGCATATTAAAAAGCAGAGACATTACTTTGCCAACAAAGGACTGTCTAGTCAAAGCTATGGTTTTTCCCATAGTCATGTATAGACGTGAGAGTTGGACTATAAAGAAAGCTGAGCCCTGAAGAATTGATGCTTTTGAACTGTGGTGTTGGAGAAGACTCTTGAGAGTCCCTTGGACTGCAAGGAGATCCAGCCAGTCCATTCTAAAGGAAATCAGTCCTGAATATTCACTGGAGGGACTGATGCTGAAGCTGAAACTCCAATACCCAGAGTTTGGCCATCTGATGTGAAGAACTGACTCATTGGAAAAGCCCCTGATGCTTAGAAAGATTGAAGACAGGAGAAGAAGGGGATGACAGAGGATGAGATGGTTGATTGGTATCACCGACTCTATGGACATGAGATCGAGTAAGCTCTGGGAGTTGGTGATGGACAGGGAGGCCTGGCACGCTGCAGTCCATGGGATCAGAAAGAGTTGGACACCACTGAGTAATTGAACTGAACTGAACTCCCCTTGGCCCCAGCTAGTGACTGTCCTAATCTTTAGATCAGAACTATCTCCACTATGATAGTTTCCTTGGCAATTGATGAGCCAACCTGATATCAATTCCCCCACAACTGGAAAACTCCCTCTTCCTGTGGTAGTGAAGACTACTGCCTTATCCTGCCTGCTATCTACTGCCCGTGGTGGGGTGTCACTCAAGCTCCCTCATCCATTAAACTCCTGATGTCTCTGTCACCGATTCCTGGATCTTTTTTCTGGTCTTGAAGTTGGGCAAGTACAGGCCTTGCAGGCCAGTGGGGTGCAGCCCAACACATACATTTTGAGCTAATTTTTATATGTCCTATGAGAACTTCATTCTTTTGCATGTGATTTTTTTTCACAATGAGAATGGAAGCCTTTACCATATGAGCCAACAATTTTATTTTTTGCACCCACCCCCAAAAAAACTGAAAACAGGAACCTAAAAACTTATTTGTATACCCATGTTCTATTCTTAACAGCCAAGGGATGGAAGCAATCCAAATGTCCATTAACAGATAAATGGGTAAACAAAATGTGGTATACACATACAGTGGAATATTATCCAGCCTTAAAGAGGAATTCTGACACATGCTACAACATGGACGAATTTTGAGGACACTAAGCTAAGTGAATTAAGCCAGTCACAAAAGATAAATACAGTGTGATTCCACTTATAGGAGTAACTAGGATAGTCAAATTCATAAAAACAGAAAGTAAAATGATGGTTGCCAGGAGCTGGGAAGAATGGGGAGTTGCTTAATGAATACAGAGTTTCAGTTTTGCAAGATGAAAAATTTCTGGAGATTGGTTGCACAATGATGTAAATATAGTTAATGGTACTGTTCTGTACACTTAAAAATGGTTAGGATTTTATGTCATACATTTTTTTTTATCACAATAAAAATAATTTAGAAATGTTTAAAAGTTTTAGAATAAGACCTCAGAATTTGGTCAAAGGAAGCCAATTAGTGTCGAGATTTAGCTAGAGCTAAGTACACATCCTAGGTTTAATTTCTGAAAATGTTTATATTACCTTTTAATTATCCTGTAGGGACCTTTCTGCTCAGAGAATCATCCTGGTCTCCAGGCCAACAGTAAACAGTAAGTGAGACAAAGGAACAGACCGCATGACTCTCACTGTGTTTCTGTCGTGCCATGGAGCTCTTCCGGGTCATCACCTGCTGTGTTCCAGGATTTAGAGTGCATTCTAAAATACCACCCGTTGAAATCCTCTTTGTTACTTTGGCTAAGTGAATATATTGTTTCACAGTGATCTCTATGATTCTATCTGACTGAGTGTTATAAACCCTTTTGATATTTATTGAAAACACTTCCTAAATCATTTTCCTTCTAGCTAACTTTGGGATGCTTCAGAGGGCCCTGAAACATCCCAAAGAGAGATATTAAACTACCTGAGTTCATTTGACATGTTAAATTACATGGGAAGTATTGTTGGAGGGGTGATGAATCTTCTCAGGTTATATTGTATGGCTGATGTTACTAACATAGATATCCTAGAAATTACAAAAAAAATAAGCCCTCATGGTTAGACTTTTCCTATCCTGATGTCCTTAAAACATGGCAACAGTCTACTCCTAAGTCGGGCATTAAAAATGGGTGAACAATAGCTATAATCAAAGAGTCAGGGCTATGAAATCCAAAGATGGCCGCTTGGATTTTCCCAGTTCCCTGACAAACCTCATTTTTTTTTTTTTTTTTTTTTTGATGGATTAAAGCCTTCCCTAGCCACAGGGTTAATGCTCTCATAATGAAAAATTATGTTTCACTGAATATTAAGCTTTGTTAATTGTTAAACTAAGTTTCTAGTTTTGTTAATTAAGGGATACTTCTGAGATAGTTCCTTGTTGTTATGTTATATTGCTAAAAGATTTAATTAAGTTATTAAAAAGGACATTCTAAGTAAAATAAATAAATAAAATAAAATACCACCCGGCACTGGTGATGGATTAAGCTTTACTAGGGAAAGAGAACTCTTACGAGGCTGGGGCAACAAGCAAAGGGAAAGCAGAGAGGTGAGCTGGGGTAGCATGCTCTGATGGATATAGAGTTCTACCTTGTTTTCACAGGGCTGATGGACTATGATGGAGTGAGTTAACAAATTTCTGACCAAAAAAGATGGCTGGAAAAACAGTTTTTGGAGTACACCATTCCCTGCTGCTGCTGCTGCTGCTGCTGCTTAGTCATTTCAGTTGTGTCCGACCCCATGGACTGTAGCCTGCCAGGCTCCTCTGTCCCTGGAATTCTCCAGGCAAGAATACTGGAGTGGGTTGCCATGCCCTTATCCAGGGCATCTTCCTGACCCAGGGATCAAAGCTGGGTCCCCTGCATCGCAGGCAGATTCTTTACCACTGAGCCACCAGGAAAGCCCATACTATTCCCTGACCTGGGTTCATACAACAACAAATGTTCAAAGGCTCAGAGCATATTTCAGTTCATTTTCAGTTCAGTGTGATAATCTTGTTCCTGTGATACCGTTTCACCTACTTTTAGTAACAGGTTCACCATGCCCTCCATGTTTACCACGGAAGGAAAAACACAACAAACAAAAATCACCAATCAGAATTTTTAACAAGAGAAGGGCCAGCAGCAATAGACTCTATCACTAAGAGAAAACAATGATGAAGCTATTTCCCAAACAGCCTGAAAGTTTTTTCTCTCCCAGAAATAGCAGCCTAAACAATTTTTGGCAAATCTCCAAGTTTGGCAAATCTCATTCCAAGAATAAATAATGGCAAAAAATTGCCTATGCTTGCATGCGTTGAGTGCTCAGTCACATCAATTGTGTCCAACTCTTTGTGACCCCATGGACTATAGCCCGCCAGGCTCCTCTGTCCTTGGAATTCTCCAAGCAAGGACTCTAGAGAGGGTTGCCATGCCCTCCCAGGGGATCTTCCCAACCCAGGGATCAAACCTGGGTCTCCTGCATTGTAGGCAGATTCTTTACCACTGAGCCACCAGGGAAGCCCTACCTGTGTTTACCATGTGCCAAGAACTTATCTAAGAATCTTACATACGTTACCTCATTTAATCATCACACCAACCCTACAAGGTGAGCACTCATTTTATGCCCCTTTTATATCGGAGGAAACTAAGAAGAGGTGGCAAGAATACACAGAAGAACTGTACAAAAGAGATCTTCATGACCCAGATAATCACGATGGTGTGACCACTCACCTAAAGCCAGACATCCTGGAATGTGAAGTCAAGTGGGCCTTAGGAAGCATCACTACAAACAAAGTTAGTGGAGGTGATGGAATTCCAGTTGAGCTATTTCAAATCCTGAAAGATGATGCTGTGAAAGTGCTGCACTCAATATGCCAGTAAATTTGGAAAACTCAGCAGTGGCCACAGGACTGGAAAAGGTCAGTTTTCATTCCAATCCCAAAGAAAGGCAATGCCAAAGAATGCTCAAACTACCACACAATTGCACTCATCTCATATGCTAGTAAAGTAATGCTCAAAATTCTCTAAGCTAGGCTTCAGCAATACACGAACCATGAACTTCCAGATGTTCAAGCTGGTTTTAGAAAAGGCAGAGGAACCAGAGATCAAATTGCCAACATCCGCTGGATCATGGAAAAAGCAAGAGAGTTCCAGAAAAACATCTATTTCTGCTTTATTGACTATGCCAAAGCCTTTGACTGTGTGGATCACAATAAACTGTGGAAAATTCTGAAAGAGATGGGAATACCAGACCATCTGACCTGCCTCTTGAGAAACCTGTATGCAGGTCAGGAAGCAACAGTTAGAACTGGACATGTAAGAACAGACTGGTTCCAAGTAGGAAAAGGAGTACATCAAGGCTGTATATTGTCACCCTGCTTATTTAACTTATATGCAGAGTACATCATGAGAAACGCTGGGCTAGAGGAAGTACAAGCTGGAATCAAGATTGCTGGGAGAAATATCAATAACCTCAGATATGCAGATGACACCACCCTTATGGCAGAAAGCGAAGAAGAACTAAAGAGCCTCTTGATGAAAGTGAAAGAGGAGAGTGAAAAAGTCGGCTTAAAGCTCAACATTCAGAAAATGAAGATCATGGCATCTGGTCCCATCACTTCATGGCAAATGGATGGGGAAACATTGGAAACAGTGGCTGACTTTATTTTGGGGGGCTCCAAAATCACTGCATATGGTGACTGCAACCATGAAATTAAAAGACGCTTACTTCTTGAAGTAAAGTTATGACCAACCTAGAGAGCATATTAAAAAGCAGAGACATTACTTTGCCAAGAAAGGTCCATCTAGTTAAGGCTATGGTTTTTCCAGTGGTCATGTATGGATGTGAGAGTTGGACTATAAAGTAAGCTGAGCACCAAAGAATTGATGCTTTTGAACTATGGTGTTGGAGAAGACTCTTGAGAGTCCCTTGGACTGCAAGGAGATCCAACCAGACCATTCTACAGGAGATCAGTCCTGGGTGTTCATTGGAAGGACTGATGTTGAAGCTGAAACTCCAATCCTTTGGCCACCTGATGCGAAGAACTGACTCATTTGAAAAGACCCTGATGTTGGGAAAGATTGAGGGCAGGAGGAGAAGGGGATGACAGAGGATGAGATGGTTGGATGGCATCACTGACTCAATGGATCTGGGTTTGGGTGAACTCTGGGTGTTGGTGATGGACAGGGAGGCCTGGCGTGCTGTGGTTCATGGGGTCACAAAGAGTCAGACAGGACTGAGTGAATGAACTGAACTGAACTGAAGACATAAAGGCCTTCCCCGCTGGCTCAGTGGTAAAGAATCCACTTGCAATAGAGGAGTTGCAGGAGACTCTCCTGGGTCTGGAAGATCCCCTGGAGGAGGACACAGCAACACACTCCAGTATTCTTGCCTGGAGAATCTCACTGGCAAAGGAGCCTGGCGGGCTGCAGTCCATAGGGTTGCAGAGTCGAACACAACCTAAGCAACTTAGCGTGCACAAGGTCCCGATAGGAAAACCAGGATTGGAACCCAAGCTGTCTGTCTCAGAGTGTGTGCTTTTAACTATTGCATTAAACAGAACTGAAACACTGGGCTGAATTCTGCAAGGGCCTCAAGTGTGCACTGTCCTAGGACCTGGGAAGAATTAGGGAGAGAAGCACCAATAAACGTGGCAGGAGATAAGGTGTGTCCTGTAATAGAGTCAAGTGGGACAGGAGATGTTGGAGAACACAGTGAGGGTAGAAGAGCAAGATAAATGGGGAAGGGGTATGGAGTCCAGTTGGGAGAGAGCTTTCAGGGTGAAGAAACAGTGACATGACAAAATGAAGCAACAGAGAACTGTATAGTCCCTCGGATTCTTTTAAAATAGCTTTGAAAAGTTAGTGAAAATCACTTAGTTGTGTCAGACTCTTGGCGACCCCATGGACTATGCAGTCCATGGAATTCTCCAGGCCAGAATACTGGAGTGGGTAGCTGTCCCCTTCTCCAGAGAGATCTTCTCAACCCAGGGAATGAACCCAGGTCTCCTGCATTGCATGCAGATTCTTTACTGTCTGAGCCACCAGGGAAGCCCAGTAAATTGCACATATTTAAAGTATGTAATTTGATAAGTTTTGATTTACATATTTACCCACGAAACCATAACCACAGTGAAGATAACAAAAATAAACATCATCCCCAAGTTTCTTTGTACCAAATTTGTAAACCATCCCTTTCTGTACCTCACCCTAGACTCTCCCTGCTTTCTGTAACTATAGATTATTTCACATTTTCTAGAATTTTACATAATCTACAGTATTTACTCTGTTTGGTCTAGTTTCTTTCCCTTTTCACTTGGTGCAATTATCTTGAGATTCATCTGAATTGTTGTGTATGTTAATCATTTATTCCTCTGATAAGGGACTATATCTACACTATGTAAAGAATAGACATTTCTCCCAAGAAAATACACAAATGTATATAGAAGATGCTTAACATCATTAGTAATCGGGGAAATGCAAATCAAAACCACAATGAGATACCACTTCTCACTCACTAGGATGGCTATAGTTAAAGTCAGATAATAGGAAGTATAAGTGAGTATGCAGAGAAATTGTAACTCATATACATTGCTGGTGGGAATGTAAAATGCTTCCCTGGCAGCTCAGCTGGTAAAGAATCTGCCTGCAATGTGGGAGACCTGGGTTCGATCCCTGGGTTGGGAAGATCCCCTGGAGAAGGGAACAGCTGCCCACTCCAGTATTCTGGCCTGGAGAATTCCATGGACTATTAGTCCATGGGGTCACAAAGAGTTGGACACAACTGAGCGAATCTAAAATGGTGCAACTACTTTGGAAAACAGTCTGGTGGTTCCTCAAAACGTTAAATAGGGACTTAGGATTTGACCCAACAATTCCACTTCTACATTTATACCCCCCGCCAAAATGAAATATGTGCATATGTCTTTTACACAAATGTTCATGGCAGCATTATTCATAATGAAAGTGAAAGTCACACAGTTGTGTTTGACACTTTGAGATCCCGTGGACTATATCCTGCCCTGCTCTCCTGTCCATGGAATTCTCCAGGCAAGAGTATTGGAGTGGTTTGCCATTCCCTTCTCCAAGGGATCTTCCCAACCTGTTGATCGAACGCAGGTCTCCCATTGCAGGCAGATTCTTTACCAACTGAGCCACTAGGGAAGCCTATTATTCATAATAGCCAGTATGTGGAAACAACCCAAACGTCCACCATATGATGAATGGATTAATCAAATGTGATATATTCATACGATGAAATATTGTTCCGCCATAAAAGGAATAAAGTACTGGTACATGCTACAACATGGTTGAACCTGGACACATTATGCCAAGTGGAAGAAAGACACATACACACAAAAACAATATTACATGATTCCATCTCTTAACGAAATGTTCTGAATTGGCAAAGATATATATAGAGGAAGTAGATTAGTGATTGCCTGGACCTGCAGGCAAAAGTTGAGGGGAAATTGAAGGTGTACAGCTTTTCTTTGTGGGGTGATAAAATGTTCTCAAGTTGATCATGATGATGGGGGCACAACTCTGTGAACAGAGTCAAAAAACTTTTGACTTTTATACATTAAATGGGTGAATTTTAATGTATGTGAATTACCTCTCTCTCAAGCTGTTACCAATTTTTTTTTTTTTTACTTTTTATTGATGATTAGTATTTCATTATATGAATATACTGAGGTTTTCTAATCAGTTTACCTGTTGATGGACTTTTGCATTGTTTACAATTTTTCGCTATTAAAAATAAAAGTGCTATGTACATTCATACACTTTGTGGGGACATATACTTTCTTTCCCCCTAGGTTAATGTATAGGAGTGAAATGGCTAGATCATATGGTAGGTATGCCTAACTTTTTAAGAGACTACCAAACTGTTTTCTAAAGTGATTGTACCATTTTATACTTCCATTAACAATTTATGAGAGTTCCAGTTCCTCCACAGCCTTGTCAACTCTTGGTATGATCAGCCTTTTTAATTAGGCATTCTAATAAGTATATAGCAATATCTCTTTGTATTTTTTCTCTTTCTGATTTCATTTTGCATTTCTTTAATGACTAATGATGTTTAGCATCTTTTCGTGTGCTTATTTGCCATCCTTATATCTTCTTGAAAATATCTGTTCAAAATTTTTTGCCCACTGAAAAAAATTGAGTTGTCTATTCTAATTATTGAATTTTCAAAGCTCTTTATATTTCAGACATTAGTCCTTCATCAGATATGTGTTTTGGAAATATTTTCTCCCAGTCTGAGGCTTATCTTTTCATTTTTCTCACAGTGTCTTTTCAAGAACAGAAGTTTTAAATTTTGATGAAATCCAATTTATCAAAATTTTATTGATTTTAGTGTCTTTATTTTATTTTAATGTTTTTAGTGTCTTTATTTTAGTGGTTTTAGTGTCTTATTTACAAAATACTTGTCTAATCAAAGGTCACAAAGATTTTATCCTATGTTTTCTACTAGTAGCTTTGTAGTTTTAGATTTTACAATTAGGTCTATGATGTATTTTGAATTAATTTTTGGTATGAGGTATAGATGAAAATTTATTGTCCAGTCTCATTCATTGAAACAACATCATTTCTCCATTAAATTGTGTCTTTGGATATTTTTCAAAAATCAGTTCCACATATACACAACACATCTACATATAATTTTATAAGAAGTCTTAAAATTCAGTAGTCCTCCAACTCTGTTGTTCTCTTTCAAAGTCATTTTGGCTATTCTAGGTCTTTTGCATTTCCATAAGAATTTTAAACAGCTTGTCAATTTCTACAATTGCTTTTTCTGTAGAGCGGAGACAGAATATGGCATATTAATGAAAAACCCAGGGCTCCGCAGTCAGTCTGCATAGGTTCAAGACCCAGACTTACCTCTTCTTAGCTGCTTGACTTTGGGCATGTTACCCAACTTCTTTGCAACTCCACTTCTCATTCATAAAGCTGAAGTAAGAATATTAACAATCTCATGGGATTGTGATGGGGCTTAAGTGAAACACTGCAAATATTGCAGGGATGGAAAATACAGGCAGACAATGGGCAGATCATGTATCTGACCCACAGCAGTCACTCCAGGAAGCCAAACCACAGCCTCTGCAAGAACTGACCCAGAACAGTCAGGATTTGGTCAAGTCATGACTGCAAACGTCTCTCATATTTGCCCTGGCTTCAACTCAGGACCAAGCGGAGAAAGCCACATTTGCTCTCCAAACCAATCACATAAGATACCCCATTGTTAGCCCACCTCCAGCCTTCCTAAGCCAACAACTTCCTCTCAGGGTTTCCTTGAAGCCTTCCCCGTTCTGACTACACAGTTTTTCCACTCCCCTGCCTGCCTTTGACTCTGCCAAATGCACGTGTGGTGTTTGACGCCCTGGATATAGCAAAGCTCTCAGTACATAGCTTCTGCTGCTTCTCATTTGGGTGGTGGTCGGGAAGATCCCCTGGAGAAGAAAATGGCACCCCACTCCAGTGTTCTTGCCTGGAGAATCCCATGGACAGAGGAGCCTGGTGGGCTACAGTCCACGGGGTCACAAAGAGTCGGACACGACTGAGAGACTTCACTTCACTTCTTCACTTCATTTATTTTTACAGTGCTTAACATTGTGCTCACAGAGCTTAATCAGCGCCCACTAAATTTCATAGAAGCAGCAGAATTGTTTTGTCAAATGAAGTTTTACACAGAATCCAAATATATATAAAACAGGAAAAAAAAAAGTTTATTTTATTTAAGCCAGTCATTAACAGTGGGACTTTGTGGTGATTAAATGGGGATAAAGGATGACAATTGCTGACGTGGTATTTAAAAACACACACACACAAACACCCTGATTCTCACTATTAGTTAGTTAGTGCTAGTTGCTCAGTCGTGTCCGACTGTTTGCGACCCCATGGACTGTAGCCGTCCAGGCTCCTCTGTCCATGGGGTTCTCCAGGCAAGAATACTGGAGTGGGTTGCCATTCCTTTCTCCAGGAGATCTTTCTGACCCAGGGTCTCCCGCATTGCAGGCAGATTCTGTATTGTCTGAGCTACCAGGGAAGCCCCCAGTTCTCACTAAAAGAAGTTGCAAATGATAACAGGTTTTTTTTGTTTGTTTGTTTGTTTACTTTTAAGCAGGTCACTTTACAATCAAACATTTGTAGAACTCCCATAGCACTTCAAAACTCTAGGGCTCTCAGAAAAGTGAAGGCTACTAGTGTGAGCTCAGGGTTCAGGATCTTAAATTACAAGGATGATGCAAACCAGCTGGGTAACCTTGGGCAAGTCAACTGAAGTTCGTCTGTTTTGTTTGCTGCTGCTGCTAAGTCGCTTCAGTCATGTCCGACTCTGTGCGACCCCATAGACGGCCTCCCACCAGGCTCCTCCGTCTCTGGGATTCTCCAGGCAAGATCACTGGAGTGGGTTGCCATTTCCTTCTGTTTTGTTTCTTTCACCGTAAATTGAGGAGGCTGAACTAAACAAGAACTCAGCATTCAGTGTCTACCTTTATCTTCGTGTAGTGCAGGGGACTCTGTGTGTGTGCCTGTTTAAAAAAATTCAGGTATCTGGCCCAACCAGTGGATCTAACTCAATAAATCTGGGGTAAGGTCCTGTCTACATTTTAAACAAGCACCTAACTGATGATGGTTATGCTAGTGATCCTTGTGCATAATTTGAGACACAAATGAATAAGTGATCTTTTAGGTTCCTTCTGGCTCTGCTTTGTGTGATTTATATGGAGTTGGAGGGGAGAAGTCACAGAGCTAGATCATGGGGAAGGGGGAAAAGAAGGAAAGGGGAGGGGAAGATTGCTCAACAGTTAGGGAAAATGTTGATGGGAAGTCTTTTCAAAAAAACCTATCGTAACAATATTCTTCTTTTGAAAGTCCCCATGAAGCCGGTCCATAGAGACTTGGACTCTGCAAGGAGTTGTTGCAAAGACTGTCCTCCACTAACCTGCAGGAAAAAGCACTCCTGAACTTCCCAGCCCTGTGCCCTACGTTTGAATACACCAGAGAGTAATTACAACGTGAAAAAAATGCTTCCTTGCCCTCCAACTCCTCAGCTTCCTGATAGCTCGCTTGGGGCAGGACGGGCCAAAGCAGGATTTGCCCATTTGGGTGCCACAAAACCAGGTTAAATCCAGGCCATTTCGCCAGAGCTCAGAGCAAAAATCCTCTCCGTTCTCCAGTTGAGACCCCAGCTCAGTGTAGCAACACCGCCCTCTTGCGGCAGAGAACGGGACTCCGCCTGTTGAGGAGAACAAATGCCAGGGGCGATACCGCCCGAGAAAGCCCCAAGTTCTCCTGGATCAGAGGGAGCAGGTAAGAGAAGGAAGAAAATAAAGATATCACCGTTTTTTCTCATTGTCTCTTTCTACTTTACAATTCCTTTCTGCCTCCCCAAACCAGTCCTCCCATTAACTCTAGTATTACTCGCTCAGTCGTGTTTATTTGTGAGCCCATGGACACGTGTGTTTGCCCTGCCAGCTTCCTCTGTCCATCGGATTCTCCAGGCAAGAATACTGGAGTGGGTTGCCACGCCCTCCTCCAGGGGATCTTCCTGACCCAGGGATTGAACCTGGGTCTCCTGAATTGCAGGCAGATTCTCCTTGCCCTCTATTAATAATTTATTTTCCTAATGCTTTGCAGTATACAAGGTGTTTTCACAAACATCTCATGTGGTCCATTCTCACTTCCTTTCACATCATCCGCCCACCTAATTCCAGAATGAGAAGGAAAAACTGAAAACTAACAAACTATGTAAACACTCTTCTTGTATTTTGCATAAGGGTGAACCTGACCTCCCCTTATTCTTGAATTGCAGGACCTTGTAGTGGACTTTGGCCCCTGTAAGAGCCCATTGAGCGACTGAACTGAACTGAACTGAACTGAAGAGCCCATTAACTTTTTTCTGCTGTGTGGTCACAAACGGAGCCTTAAACATGCCAGGACTTTTCTCCACAAGGAGATAAAACAAATCATATGACCAAAGCAGCACAGCCTAAGTACACAACTATTTCTTAATTTCAGCACTCTTTAAAATTAATCAAATTAAAATAGACATAGAAAAATGCACAAATTATAAGTGTATGTGTGCTAAGTGGCTCAGTTATGTCTGACTCTTTTCGACCCATAGACTGTAGCCTTTCAGGCTCCTCTGTCCATGGAATTCTCCAGGCAAAAATACTGAAGCGGGTTGCCATTTCCTCCTCCAGGGGATCTTTCCAACCCAGGGATCAAACCTGCGTCTCCTGTGGCTTCTGCATTGGTAGGCGGATTCTTTACCTCTGAGCCACCTGGGAAGCCCTATATATAGGGAGTGGGAAATATATATATATATGAGTAGGAAAATGGCAACCTACTCTAGTATTCTTGCCTGGGAAATCCCATGGAGAGACGAGCCTGGTAGGGTACCGTCCATGTGGTTGCAAAGAGTTAGACATGACTGAGTGGACTTAACACACACACACACATATATAAACTTTTAAGTATATATGTATAACTGAATCACTTTGCCATTTACCAGAAATTAACACATTATAAATCAACTATACTGTAATTAAAAAAAAAAAAAGAATGCTTCTGTGAACATTCTTCTACATAGCTTCCACATAGCTTTTGGGAAATAAAAGTCCACATTTCTGGAGGCTTTATAACTAAAAGTGGAATTGCCTGGTCGTGGGATTGCTTTCATTGACACTGCCAAACAGATTTTCAAAGTGTTGTAGGTGCTAATTTACATTCCCACCAGCAGTGTTTGAGAGCTCCTGTTGCTTCGTGTTCTCGGCAACGTTGGTATGTTGCTTTTCATGTTAGTCATCCTAGTAGGGGGGTGATGGTATTGCCTTATAATTTTAATTTACATTTCCCTGATGACTAATGAAGTTGAGCACCTTTTCACGAGCTTATCAGCCATTTGATTTGGCTATCTTCTTTGGTCAAGTGGCCTATTCAATGCTTTTAGGCAAACAATTTAAAGCCAAAATGTCCTTGTACTGAGTGATAAGAGCATTATTCAATAGTATTTCATCCCCCCAAAGCATGTACTGTCCATGGGCTACACTGAGAGATGGTCCTTACCTTTGTGTGGTATTTACATGATATCATTTAGTTAGTACAAGCTCTCTGAAGAGTAGAAGGTTGTGCTTGTTTTACAGAAGAGGAAGCAGTTTCTGGGAGATTGTGAATTGCTCAAAATAGGTGGTAGGATAAAGATCCTTGACCAAGGTTTTGCTGTTTCCTGGTCAAGTGCTCATTCTACTACAATAGTTTAATCTCCCCACCTGTTATAACAAATACTTTTTATTACTGCCCCTCTTTACCACGATGAAATTAAATCTACAGATAATTTCAAATGATAATCAGTATGCTACTCCCGTCTTATAAAGGAAAAATAAATGAATAATGGTTTATAGTAAATAATTGCTATTAATATAATTACAAATAACAATCTAATCATAGTATAATTGCAAATGAAATGCATGAGTAAAACTATATTAGAACATGTAATGAAATAATAGATGCTTAAGGAAGATTAGCTATAAATTCAAACAGCCACAAATGGAGATAAACACAAGTGGTTGCGGTGACAACTTAATTTCATGTATTGCTGTCCCTGACATGCTTTTCCATATGGTGAACAACTTGAGACAAAATTCTGAACAAAACAAAGTACAATCAACCCTTAACTCACATAGTTGTCATATTCCTGAGAAATTCACTGTGTTTTTAAATCATGTAAAAAATATTTTTTGCTTCAGTGCAAAAGAGAGTTAGGTGTTAGACTCAGATAATTATGGACAGCCGGATGAATATTGATTCATTCAGAAGTTGGACAAGATGCAGGACACATCTTCATTCTGCAGGACTGTCAGGTTCATTGCAGGATAACGTTAGCAGGTCTAGCCATTCCCTCTAAATGGCAGTTGCTGCTGCTGCTGCTAAGTGGCTTCAGTCATGTCCGACTCTGTGCGACCCCATAGACGGCAGCCCACTAGGCTCCCCCGTCCCTGGGATTCTCCAGGCAAGAACACTGGAGGGGGTTGCCATTTCCTTCTCCAATGCATGAAAGTGAAAAGTGAAAGTGAAGTCATTCAGTCGTGTCCGACTCTGTGCGACCCCATAGACGGCAGCCCACCAGGCTCCCCCGTCCCTGGGATTCTCCAGGCAAGAACACTGGAGGGGGTTGCCATTTCCTTCTCCACTAAATGGCAGTAGAGTCACTCAATCCTGGTGACAACACGAAACTCCTTGGAGCGGTACTGCTCCTACTGAGAACAGTACGCCACATGTTCTGTACCGCACAGCCCCAGCCTGAAATATGGAATGTGACCCCAAAGCTGGGCTTTAGGCTGCTGAAGACCTGAGTTCAGTGGAGAGCCATTCATTCTGTAAGACCCTGAGCCAGTCACATAACATCTGTGAGCCTCTTGTCTCCAGCAGTGGGGCCGGCCTCTGCCTGCCACAGCAGTGACATAGTTGCTATGTCTCCTGTGAACTTGCGGCAGGCTGTATGGAGACGGCCTCCATCCCTCACACCCCATCACTCAGCCCTCCGGTCCACCAACCACCTCGCTTCGCGCAGTGGACCAGTTACACCCACTCCAATATTCTTGGGGCTTCCCTAGTGGCTCAGATGTTAAAGAAACTACCTGCAATGTGAGAGACCTGGGTTTGAACCCTGGGTCAGGAGGATCCCTTGAAGAAGGGAATGGTAACCCCCTCCAGTATTCTTGCCTGGAGAATTCCATGGACAGAGGAGCCTGGCAGGCTACATGGGGTCGCAAAGAGTCGGACACGACTGAGTGACTTAATGCTTTCACTTTCTGCATGTAGTGCTTTTTTTGTTTTTGGCTATGCTCTGTGGCTTTTAGGATCTTAGGGCAGAGTCCTGACCACCAGGGAGTTCCCATGCATGTAGTGCTTTTTAACATTTGTTTTAATATTTATTTATTTGGCTGCACTGGGTCTTAATTGTGGCAGCAGAGATCTTCGATTTTTGTTGCAGCATTTGGGATTTTTTTTTTTTTTCCTCTTTTTTAAGCTATGGCATGAGAATTCTTACTTGCAGCATGTGGGTTCTAGTTCCTGATTAGAGATCAAACCTGGGCCCCCTGCACTGGGAGCATGGAGTCTTAGCCACTGGACCACCAGGGAAGTCCCCACATAGTGCCTTTGATCTTTCCAGTCCTGTTGATAAATACATTCAACAGTAGATGGTATGGAAAATATTAGCATATCTTTCAAAAAGAAGTATCAAAATACATGTCTCTTGCCTCAGTAGAAAATACTCCTCATAGCCTTAGCTATGAAAAAATACACTAGTTGACACTTTCTCAAGTCTAAATAAATTACCTCATCCTGGCCAAAATCTTGGTAAAAGTAACACCTTCCCATTGAGATTCCCAACTGCAGGCCTTGCTAACACATGCCTTTTTGAAATTGGTGATAATTGATCTGCTTGAAAAATAGAAATCAAACTACTGAGGGATATCACAGTGGATTCAAAAGTATTACTGGAGCTTAAATTCAAAGCCACTGGGTACAGCATACAAACAGAATGTAAATATATAAATTATACTGGTGTAGAGATTGTTTGGGCTTTTCTTGTGACTCAGTGGTAAACAACCTACATACCAATGCAGGAAACGTGGGTTCAGTCCCTGGGATGGGAAGACTCCTGGAGAAGGAAATGGCAACCCGCTCCAGTATTCTTGCTGGGAAATCTCATGGACAGAGGGACCTGGCAGGCTATAGTCCTTGGGGTCACAAAAGAGTCTGGTATGGCTTATCAATTAAACAACAACAACAATAGATTGTTTAAAAATTAACATAAGCTTATGCAAATATAAAATTAACACATCAAAGGTTTTATTGAACTTATGATTAATGAAAAAACCAATAGGATGTTAAAATTCAAATGAGAATTTAACACTCTAGACACTGTGTTTTTTACAGTTCTATGAACAGAATCATTTGCATAACTGTGGACAGGAAGTATTTGTATTTCTCTCAATTTTCTACAATTTAACTTCTACCTCTATGGTTCATATAGTCGGTATATATTATGAAAACAAACAAGCAAACAACAACAAAAGCCAAACCTGGTATTAGTTTTCTCCTGTTGCTATAACAAATTACCAAAAACTTGGTAGCTTAAAACAACACAAATTGATTATCTTACAGTTTAGTTGGAGTATCTTACAGTTGGAGGGAAGAAGTCCAAAATGGTTTTCACTTGGTTAAAAGGTGTCAGCAAAGCTGTGTTCTTTTGGAAGATTCCAGTGGGGAGTCCGTTTCTTTGCTTTCTTCACCTTCGAGAGGCCACCCGCACCCTTTGGCTCCTGGTCCCCTTCCTTTATCTTCAAGGCAGTAGTGGTGGGATGAGTCTTTTTCATCCTGCAGCACTCCGGGTTCTCAGACTACACTGTCACATCTTCTCTGACTCTCCTGTCTCCCTCTTTCACTATTTATTTATTTATTTATTGGTTGTGCTGGGTCTTTGTTGCTGCACATGGGCTTTCTCTGTTTGTGGCGAGCAGGGGCTACTCTCTAGTTGCAGTGCTCAGGCTTCTCGTTGCAGTGGCTTCTCTTGCTGCAGAGCATCGACTGTAGGGTAAGCAAGTGTCAGTAACTGGCGCGTGAGGTTAATTGTTCCATGGCATGTGGTATCTACCTGGACCAGGGATCAAACTTGTGTCCTCTGCATTGCAAGGCAGATTCTTAACCACTGTACCACCAGGGAAGCCCTCCCTCTTTCACTTTTAAAGACCCTGGGGATTATCCTTAGGCCCACCTGGATACTACAGGATTATCTCCCCATGCCAAGATCCATCAAAGGTACAAAGTCCTAGGACAGTCAAATGATCCCTGAAGAGTCCACAAGAGACCACACCCTGTAGTCCACTGAAAGGATGCCAAATAATCTCTTTTGCCCTTCCTCTATAGTCCACTGAAAGGATGCCAAATAATCTCTTTTGCCCTTTCTCTAGTTGTGGAAAATCTTTCCTGATGATGCCAAGGCTCATAATCAAGGTGACTATGCAAAACACAAAATCAGGCAGCCCTGGATCACGTCCCTAAGCAGGGAAGCAGCCACCCCTTCGATCAGGCCGCAGTCACTTTCCTTGCCCAGTTGATTTGTCTTGTTTCCCTTGGCCTCTGCTAGCACTTGAATTTCCCAATCCTAGTTATTGATCAGATTTCCTTTCCTCCACCCTGGAAGAATAGGAACAGAGCAGAAACATTTAGTCTACAAACTGGGAAAAAGTTAGATAGTGGCAAAAAGAGGCAAGAGGCATATATTAATATGAAGCCGAACCTCAAACACTTTATGGTTTTGTGACAACAGGCCTTGTCCCAAGGCTGGGGCAGGGAGTGGGTGCGTTAGAGAGTGGAGTTTTCTCTCCTCACTGCCTTCCTCTTCCCAGCCATTTGGCCCTCATGGAATAAGGTAGAGCCAATGATTCTTCTGTTATTAAGTCCAAGATGGCCTCATGCTATTCATTAAATGGTCACAGTGAAATAGGAAGTAACCAGCCATTCTTGATCAATCCAACAATTCTCAAATTACTCCTGCTCAAACTCCTGTTTAACACTGAATTTTCACATTGCCCAGTTAGTTACTCATCTCCTCTCTCCTAAGAAAATCCTCTTCAATAAATGACAGTCAACCAAGAGGGAATAAGAAACTGTCTGATGCAGGCCAGAAGGTCACTTCAGTCAAAGCCAAAGTAACTCATTCCTTCCCTGAGCAAAAGCCACCTGAGCCTTTCCTGAGTGCAAAGCCCCAGGTCAGGCTCTGCTGGGAGTACGAATAAGTCCTGTCTTCAAGGAATGTCCAGTCTGGGAGAGGGAGAGGTAAAGTTGAAGTCACATGTCCAAAAGCAAAGAAAGGAAAGGATTCCAGGCTAAGGGGACGGCCACAGGGTAAATACAATGATGTTGCCACGGAGGGTGCATTCTTGACTGGGAACTTCAAGTAGAAAGAAGTTCAACCTGTTTGCTCAAGCTCGGGAGAATGGAAAAATGCCATGAGAGATGAGACAGAAACAGGGGAGGAGGATCAGGTGAATGCTTGTATGCCTTCAGTCATGGGTTGAGACCTTCATTCAAGAATTTTATCTGTTACTTTCTGTGCACCCAATGCCAAGTCAAGCACTTCTAATGGCTTTACCTTCAGTAAGCCACAGTCTTGGGAGGAGAAAGGCCTATGCAAATACTCTCAAAAAAATGTTGTTGTTTTTGTTGTTTTAGTCATGTCCAACTCTTTGCAACCCCATGGACTGTAACCTGCCAGGCTCCTCTGTCCATGGAATTCTCCAGGCAAGAATATTGGAGTAGGTTGCCATTTCCTTCTCCAGGGGATCTTCCCCACCCAGGGATCGAACCTGCATCTCCTGCATTGGCAGGTAGATTCTTTACCACCAAGCCACCTGGGAAATTCCCTCAGACAAGAGATACATGCAAAAAGAGGTGTACTTTAAGCGCTGAGCAAGAGACACACAAACTCTGCCCACAGGAGGGGGAAGGAGAAGGAAGCCCATTCAGAAGATTTTGCAAAGGTTGTATGATTAGTAACATACTTCCTGGGTAGCAAGCAGGAGATGAGGAGCAGTGGGGTGGCAGCTGACAGTCAGCTGGTAAGCAGCTCACAGTCTGCTTCTCGCTCCAAGTTGCTCTAAAGGCACAAAAAGCACATCCAGTCTAATCAGGTCCTTAATGGCTCTGTTCCCACTGCACCAAGACAGTCCAAAGCCGGGTTTAAATCCCACACAAATTCACTTCTCTCCTGCTCCATTTACCTGCCTCCTGCATCACATTCCTTGAATGTTTCTCTCTGCCCTGTAGCTCTACAGTCTAGCTCAGGATTTTGACCTTGGATTCACAGTCTGGCTGCAGCTCTTTAAATTGCTGATTCCATGAAAGGCCTTAGGGTCACATCAACTGGCTCTCTACTGGTTACTCAGTAGCTAACTTGCAAACTCTGAGATTACCAGTCAGTCAAGAAGAAAGAGCTCCTGGGCACATGGCATTCGCTCCGCTTAGCTAACTCAGCATTGCAAAGAAAGTTTTTCCTTCCAGAGGTGAATTCCAGCTTGCACAACCAGTGGAGCCCACAGCTGGGAGCCCATAAGCACCATTGCCATCCTCCCCCAGTGCTGGGCAAGTCCACAGTGTTTTCCCCTCACCTTCCCAACTACACCGAAGACCACGCGGTTTCGTGGCATCCTGCTGCAGCTGCCTAATTTTTGACCCTCCAGGCCCCAAAGATAATCAGTGATTTCTGTTATCCTGCCTTACTGGGAAGCTCTGAAGTGGCCTGTGCCCCTTGTGCAGCCAGAAAGACCCTGTACAGATTCTTCACAGGATCATTTAGAATAAAAAAGACCCTAGCAGGCACTGGATGATGACCACTGCAGCCAATGAAAAGATTAGCGAGCCTGTGTTTCATGGAACCTGTTTCCTGGCTCTGGATTTGCTCAATCACTAGATCGTGTCTGACTCTTTGCGACCCCATTGACTGTAGCTCACCAGACTCTTCTGTCCATGGGATTCTCCAGGTAAGAATACTGGTGTGGGTTGCCATTTCCTTCTCCAGGGATCTTCCCAGGCCTGGATTTCTTGTTGTTGCTTAGTTGCTCAGTTGCGTCCGACTCTTTGCGACCCCATGGACTTCAGCATGCCAGGCTTCCCTGTCCTTCACTATCTCCCAGAGTTTGCTCAAATTCATGTCCCTTGAGTCGATGATGCCATCCAACCATCTCATCCTCTGTTGCCCCATTCTCTTCCTGCCCTCAATCTTTCCCAGCATCAGGGTCTTTTTCACTGGTCTGAATTTGACCTGTGTGCAAATTTCCAGGAGGGGCTGTACATAATGATGCTATGAACCAGCTTGGATGCTGAAGGAGGTGGCCTTACAGGAATGGTGGTCCTGCAGGTAAGGCCCAGAAAGGCAAGCTGGCTAACCACCTACACCTGTTCACCAGTCTGGGCAAGCCCGGAATTTGGCTGGGGCCTGTCCAGAGCACAGAGCTCTGGGTGGATGACTGTAATTGTGTGCCTATGACCATAGAAACTGGTGTCATTGACATAAGTTTCTAAGTGCTGAGTTGGGCTTCCCTGGTGGTTCAGACACTAAAGAATCTGCCTGCGATGCAGGAGACCCGGGTTTAATCCCTGGGTGGGAAAGATTCCCTGGAAAAAGGAGTGGCTACCCATTCCAGTATTTTTGCCTGGAGAATTCCATGGACAGAGGAGTGTGGCAGGCTAGGGTGCACAGGGTCACAAAGAGTTGAATACAACTGAGTGACTCTCTCTCTCTCTCACACACACACACACACACAGGAATTGAGTCACCTTATCAAACAGGGCCAGTCCATAGGGTCCAAATTCCCTCACACCCAGACTTACCTGTTTTAAGATGCTAGGGTCATGCCCTGAGACCTCAGGTGGCAGCCACTTCTTAACTACCTGCTGCTTGTCAGCACTGCTTATAGGCTTTGTGGTCTGTAATTTACATTTAATTTATAGTAACAAGACCAGGCTCCCAGTCCCCCCTCACTTCCTGCTTCCTGCTCTCATCTAACCCCTCCCAGACTGCTGGCCACACACCTGAGGAGTAAATAACACCTCATGGGGACAGTGGCTGTCTGTGTCATCACCTTTATGCCCACTGCTACTGATATTTGTATACACTGACCAGCACAGGAAAAGCACTGTGTATGCTCTTTATGGGCTTCCCTGGTAGCTCAGAAAGTAAAGAATCTGCCTGCAATGCAGGATACCCAGGTTTGATCCCTGGTTCGGGAAGATCCCCTGGAAAAGGGAATGGCTACCCACTCCAGTATTCTTGCCTGAAAAATCCCATGAACAGAGGAGTCTGGCAGGCTACATACAGTACATGGGGTTGCAAAGAGTTGGACGCAACCAAGTGACTAACAACGTAATAACAGGCTCTTTATACAAACTATTTTCATTACTGTAACGCTATATGCTGTGCTATGCTATGCTAAGTCGCTTCAGTTGTGTCCGACTCTGTGCAACCCCATAGATGGCAGCCCACCAGACTCCGTCGTCCCTGGGATTCTCCAGGCAAGAATACTGGAGTGGGTTGCCATTTCCTTCTCCAATGCATGAAAGTAAAAAGTGAAAGTGAAGTCGCTCAGTCGTGTCTGACTCTTAGCGACCCCATGGACTGCAGCCTACCAGACTCCTCCATCAATGGGATTTTCCAGGCAAGAGTACTGGAGTGGGGTGCCATTGCCTTCTCCTACGCTATATAATGATTCCTAAATAGACAGTTTTTCAATTCTGGGACCATCTCTCTTCTAATTGTCGGTCGAACATCCCTCATGTTTTGCCACGACTTCAAATTCAGCACAATTAACAAATCCCCTCCAAATCAGGTGTTTCCTTCCAACCACTCTATTTCTGTTACCATTCTCTCAGTCTTTGGGATTAAAACACTGAGTCCCCCCTCCAATTCTTCCCAACAATCACAGCTCACATTTTATCTGTTCCCTGATACCTCAGATTCTTTTCGAATGCTTCCCTAACCCAGCAGTTCTCAGCCCTGGTTGTACATTAGAATTATTAGAGGAACAATTTTAAAAGTACAAATGTGGGCCTGGGGTGGCCGGGGGTCACCTCTCTCATGTGGTTGTGCAGATCATTCAGTGTAGCAGCGGGAGTGGGTGGTCGAGCCAGTTCATGTTCTGCTGCCTAAGCCAGCGGCGCTGGCGTGAACTTACATTTGATGAGAGGAAGGGGAGCCTTTGACTTCACGCAAAGGCACAATACAGACCGAGAAAGCCCTGGCCATCCTCTGAAATTCTGGCTCAGCAGACCTAGAGGTTTATATTCTAAATAGTTCCAGTGAAATAAAGACTTCATTCCTAAATAACTGCATCCGCACTCTCTCTCTTTTTTGTGCTTTTATTGTCTTATATATTACATCTATGTATATTATAAACCCAGGAATACATTGCTATAATTATTACTTAAAGAGGCTTAGAGAAGGAGAGCAAGTATATATTACAGAGCTGTTCTATTAACTTTCTGTTTTGCTCTTCTTGTTTCTCTTTATTTCTTCCTATGGATTTGAGTTTCTATCCAGGGTCATTTCCTCACTCCAATACAGCTCTGCTCCCACCTGCTTCCTTCATGCTCTTATTGTCCAATATGTTACACTTTTACATGTTCTAGCCCCAGCAATAAAATCCTATATATATATAATTTTATGTCATTGCTTTTTAAAACAATATATAACTCAATACCATAAAATTCACCCTCTGATGACTATTAATGACTAGTGCTTGTTGGCCATTTCTGTATCTTCTGGGGTGAAATGTCTATTCAGATCCTTTGCCCATTGAGTTATTCCTCTTTTTATTATTGAGTTGTAGAATATTCTAGATACAAGTCTCATATCAAACACATGATTTACAAATATTTTCTCCCATCCTGTAGATTATTTTTTCACTTTCTTCATGGTGTTCTTTAAAGCACAAAAAGTCTTTTATTAAAAAAAGTTTGAAATTTTGATGATTCCAATTTATCTACTTTTTTTCTTTCATTGCTTGTGCTTTGGTGTCATATGTAAGAAATGGTTTCTATTTCAGTTTATGTCTTTCCTCTTGCATTTGGTTATGAGCTATAAAGGGAAATCGGGTCATGCCTTGGATATGTCAACTAGTGCTTTGCGTAAAGTTTGGAGTTTTCCAATATTTCTTTGAATATTCTTTTCTATCTCTTTCTCCCCTCTTCCTGGTACTACAGTTACGCATATGCTGGTATGCTTAATGGTGTCCCACACTTCTCCAAGGCTCTGTTTATTGTTATTCATCCTTGTTTCTCTTTGTTCTTATGATTACATAATCCCTATTGATCTATCTTCGACTTCACTGATTCTTACTCCTGACAGATCAAATCTACTGTTGAGCCCCTCTAGTTAATTTTTCATTTTGGTTACTGTATTTTTTGACTCCAGAATTTCAATTTGAATCTTGTAGTTTTTATCTTTTTACTGATATTCTCTGTTTAATGAGACGTTGTCATCATAAATCCTTTAAATCTTTAGGTATGGTTTGCTTTAGTTCTTTGAACATATTTATAATGGCCTTAGGAAGCATCACTACGAACTAGACTAGTGGAGGTGATGGAATTCCAGCTGAGCTATGTCAAATCCTAAAAGATGATGCTATTAAAGTGCTACACTTAGTATGTCAGCAAATTTGGAAAACTCAGCAGTGGCCACAGGACTAGAAAAATCAGTTTTCATTCCAATCCCAAAGAAGGGCAATGCCAAAGAATGTTCAAACTACCTCACAATTGCATTCATTTCACATGCTTGCAGGAGAAGGAAATGGCAACCCACTCCAGTATTCTTGTCTGTAGAATCCTGTGGACAGAGGAGCCTGGTGGGCTGCTGTCTACGGGGTCACACAGAGACGGACATGACTAAAGCGACTTAGCAGCAGCAGCACATGCTAGCAAAGTAATGCTCAAAATTCTCCAAGCCATGCTTCAACACTACGTTAACCAAGAATTTCCAAATGTTCAAATTGGATTTAGAAAAGGCAGAAGAACCAGAGATCAAATTGCCAATATCTGTTGGGTTATGGAAAAAGCAAGAGAATTTCATCTACTTCTGCCTCATTGACTATGCTAAAACCTTTGTGTGGCTCACAACAAACTGTGGAAATCCTTAAAGAGGTGGGAATACCAGACCACCTGACCTGTCTCCTGAGAAATCTGTATGCAGGTCAGGAAGCAACAGTTAGAACTGGGCATGGAACAATGGACTGGTTCCAATTTGGAAAAGGAGTACGTCAAGGCTGTATATTGCCATCCTGCTTATTTAACGTAAATGCAGAGTATATCATGTGAAATATGAGTTGGATAAACACAGCTGAAACCAAGATTTCTGGGAGAAATATCAATAACCACAGATAGGCAGATGACACCCATCCTTATGGCAGAAAGTAAAGAGTAATTAAAGAGCCTCTTGATGAAAGTGAATGAAGAGAGTGAAAAAGTTGGCTTAAAACTCCAACATTCAAAAAACTAAGATCATGGCATCTGGTCCCATCACTTCATGGCATATAGATGGGAAAACTATGGAAACAGTGACAGCCTTTATTTTCTTGGGCTCCAAAATCACTGCAGATGGTCACTGAAGCCATGAAATGAAAAGAGGCTTGCTCCCTGAAAGAAAAGCTGTGACAAACCTAGACAGCATATTAAAAGGCAGAGACATTACTTTGCCAACCAAGATCCGTATAGTCAAAGCTGTGGTTTCCCTGGTGGCTCAGATGGTAAAGAATCTGCCTGCAATGCAGGAGACCTGGGTTTGATCCCTGGGTTGGGAAGATCCCCTGGAGGAGGATATGGCAACCCACTCAAGTATTCTTGCCTGGAGGTTCCCCATGGACAGAGGAGCCTGGCAGGTTAGAGTCCATGGGGTCGCAAAGAGTCAGACATGACTGAGTGACTAAGCAGAGCACAGCACATGGTTTTTCTAGCAGTCATGTATGGATGTGAGAGCTGGACCATAAAGAAGGCTGAATGCTGAAAAACTGATGTTTTTGAAGTGAGATGTTAGAGAAGACTTGAGAGTCCCTTGGACTGCAAGGAGATCAAACCAGTCAATCTTCAAGGAAACCAATCCTGCATATTCATTAGAAGGATTGATGCTGAAGCTGAAGCTCCAATACTTTGGCCACCTAATGTGAAGAGCCCACTCATTAGAAAAGACCCCAATGCTGGGAAAGATTGAAGGCAGGAGGAGAAGGGAACGACAGAGGGTGAGATGGTTGGGTGGCATCATGTACTCAATGGACATTAGTTTGAGCAAGCTCCAGGAGATGATAAAGGACATTGAAGCCTGGTGTGCTAAAGTCCATGGGGGTCACAAAGAGTCAGACACGACAAGTGACTGAACAGAAACAACAAATAATCAATGCTTTGGAGTCCTCGTCTGCTAAGTGCACCATCCAGGTCCTTCAGGGCAGTTTCCACTTTCTGATTTTTTCCCCTGTGGATGGGTCACACTTTTCTGTTTCTTTGTATGTTTCATAATTTTTTATTGAAAAGTGGACATTTTGGATAATAGATTGTAGGAACAATGGATGCTGATTTCCCATCCCAGAGGGTTGTAGCTCTTGTTGTTTGCTTCATCATCATTTGCTTGTTTAATGGCTTGACTGATGCATTGTTTAATGTTGCAAAGTTTACTACCCCTCTGATGTGCAGCCTCTGATGTTCCTGCTCAGTTTCCCCTTGTTTTTATCTTTTAGCCTGGCTAACTGAGGTCGCCCTGGATTGGCCTCAGCTACTTATTGGCCGCAGGTTGCACTTAAAGCTCCTTAGCCAGTTATATGTTTACCCTTTATCATTGGATGTGTGCTTAGCTTGGAGGCTACTGTCACATTAAGGGAGTTTACTTTTTTGCCCCATGTTTGTCCAGATATAGCTTAGATATATCACTCTGATCAGATATCACTCTGATCACTCCTGATATGGTGCAGCCTTGGGCATGCCCACAGTCATCCCGACTGCCAGGTGTGAGTGTGATTTGACTTTTCTTAAAAAAATTATTTACGCATTTATGGCTGCACTGGGTCTTCATTGCTGCTGGAGGGCCTTCTCTAGTTGCGGTGAACTGGGACTGCCCTTCATTGCGGTGCACAGGCTACGCACTGAGGTGGCTTCTCTTGTTACGGAGCACCGGCTTTAGGCTCGGCGCCTCAGTGGTTGTGGCGCACAGGCTTAGCCGTCCCAGAGGCATGTGGGATCTTCCCAGACCAGGGATTGAACCCGTGTCCTCTGCATGGGCGGGCAGATTCTTAACCACTGGACCACCAGGAAAGCCCTGATTTTATTTTTAAGACTACTTTCCCAGGCGCTGTCCCTGGTCAGAGTAGCTTATTGTTCTGTCAGTGTTTGGTCAGAAGTTGTATTTGAGCCCCTCGTGTCATAAGGAGCCCTGTGTTAACAGCCAGTGTGTGTCTTGGGGAAGTTTTCAAGTCTGCTCCATGCCCTGTCCCGAGTGCCCCTGAGTGGGAACAGCCAGGCATGTGTGCTCAGCCTGTCTGATCCATAGAGTTAAACAGGCTTCCACGGGGGCGCGCCTTGGCTTCTTCCTTTTTCCCTGGTTCTCTATTAAATTTCTAGCCACAATGCTATTTTGCTTATATCATGGAGCTACCAGCTCCTCTTAATTGTTCTACGTCAAGACTCTGTTGTTTTCCACAACACCATTAGGCAGAATTCTCCAGGCTCTGTTCCAACACCGTCTTAAGCAGACTTCTGAAGCTCTTTGTCCTCAAGGGTTGCCTTCCTCCTTGGCAGAACCCACAGCATCAGAGCTGGGGGCGGGGCCCCTTTTTCCTGGAGCAACATCCTGCTTTTCCAGTGGGTGGGGGTGGGGGGTGGAAGCTACTGATCTTCTCTGCCTGTTCCTTCTGGTGTAGAACCCCCACTCTACAATGGGATTGGGAGAGGGGCGTAAGACTTGGGGCCCCAGTATTCTCAGCCTGCCATGCCTATAACAGAGAACTAGGGGATGGAAATTCTGACAGTCTACTTCTCATAGGGTGAAATTAGCCACAGACTGGGAGCTGGGATGAATCTTCTTGTAGAGGAAGGCTAAGAGAATAATGGGTCATGGCTCAAATGCTGTAGACTCTCATCATTCTTCCTAAAATGTGGGTTTCTTGTACAGTAAGTCCCCTACATACGAATAAGTTCCATTCCAAGAGCGTGTTCATAAGCCCAGTTTGTTCATAAGTCCAAAAAAGTTAGCCTAGGTACCCACTAACACAATTGGCTATAGAGTACTGTACTGTCATAGGTTTATAATACTTTTCATACAAATAATACATTAAAAAAAACAAACACAAAAATAAAGAAAACATTTTTATTAAACATACAGTTCCTTGAAAAGTACAGTAATACAGTACAACAGCTGGCATACAGGGGCTGGCATCAAGTGAACAGGCAAGAAGAGCTGCTGACTGAAGGAGGAGGGGAGGTGGGAGATGGTAGAGCTGAAGGATCGTCAGCAACAGGAGAGGGAGGGCAAGCTGCAATCTCACTCAACGCCTGAATGCACATTCACACCTTTGAAAGTTCACAACTTAAGGGTTCGTATGAAGGGATTTATTGTATATTTTTCTGCTTGCTCTATGCTCTTGGAGCAATTTTGAGTGATTTTTAATGATAGTGCATGCTTTGTTTTACAGTTTTTACCAGTTAAGTTGTTGTTTTGCTGGGGAGAGGATCCACCTAACTCCTTCCTCTGCCATCAAAAAATTCCACTCTCCATGTATTGTATTTAGAACAGTGTAGATGGTGACTGCAGCCATGAAATTAAAAGACGCTTACTCCTTGGAAGGAAAGTTATGACCAACCTAGATAGCATATTCAAAAGCAGAGACATCAGTTTGCCAACAAAGGTTCGTCTAGTCAAGGCTATGGTTTTTCCTGTGGTCATGTATGGATGTGAGAGTTGGACTGTGAAGAAGGCTGAGCGCTGAAGAATTGATGCTTTTGAACTGTGGTGTTGGAGAAGACTCTTGAGAATCCCTTGGACTTCAAGGAGATCCAACCAGTCCATTCTGAAGGAGATCAGCCCTGGGATTTCTCTGGAAGGAATGATGCTAAAGCTGAAACTCCAGTACTTAGGCCACCTCATGCGAAGAGTTGACTCATTGGAAAAGACTCTGATGCTGGGAGGGATTGGGGGCAGGAGGAGAAGGGGATGACAGAGGATGAGATGGCTGGATGGCATCACTTGACTCAATGGACGTGAGTCTGGGTGAACTCTGGGAGTTGGTGATGGACAGGGAGGCCTGGCGTGCTGCGATTCATGGAGTAGCAAAGAGTCGGACACGACTGAGCGACTGAACTGAACTGAACTGCATCAGAGAAAGTGCTTGACAAATGGTAACTGATATATTTTGTTTCTTGCCATTTGTCCTTCAAGATTCAGTGCTTTCCATCTTTTGTGAAGCCTTTCTTTGAGTGCAAAGCCTGTGACAGAAAGCCTGCCTCTGAACCCAGTGTGTGCATGTGTGCTAAGGGGCTTCAGTCGTGTCTGACCCTTTGTGACCCTGTGGACTGCAGCCTGTCCATGCTTCTCTGTCCATGGGATTCTCCAGGCAAGAATACTGGAGTGGGTTGCCATGCCCGCCTCCAGGAGATCTTCCTGACTCAGGGATCGAATTTGTGTCTCTTGTGGCTCCTGCATTGCAGGCAGATTCTTTACCACTGAGCCACTGGGGAAGCCTCTGAACCCAGTAGCATTTATTATGTTCTGTTTTGCCCAATTACTTACCTGCTGTGGATGAGTGCTGCCTCCTTGGCTGGAGCGTGAGATGTTCTGCATTTTTATATTCCCGACACATCTGATGTTCAGTAAATATTTGTTAAGTGATATGAAACACAGAGTAGTATAAATTATAGAGGAACAGTTTGTACCTGACAACAATGTAAGTAATCCCATTGACACGTCCACTCAGTAGGCTAGTTTTTTTAAATAATGGTTTTATCATAATTCTTACATCATATAATTCAACTATTTAAAGTATCCAAGTTAATGGTTTTTAGTATATTCACAAAGTCTCACAACCATCAGCGCAGTTTTAGAACATTTTCATTACTCTCACTAGCAAGCATTCCCCATTTCCCTTCAGTCTCCCACCCTTGGGCAAATCCACTCTCTCCACGGGTTCGCCTAGTCTAGACTCTTCATGCAACAGGAGCACCGTATGTGATCCTTCTTTTCTGGCTTCTTTCACTCAGTGTAGTCAAGGTTCATACAGTTTGTAGTGTTTCGGTACTTCGTTTCTTTTTATTCCTATAAGCAGTAGTTTGTACTACTTCACTGTATTGATAGATCATGTTTTGTTTATTCGTTCATCAGCTGATGGACATTTGAGTTGTTTCTGTCTTTTAGCTATAATGAACTGTGCTGCTTGTGTGCATGTGCAAGTGTGTGGACATGTTCTCACTTTTCTTGGGTATATACTGAGGAATGGAATTGCTGGGTCATATGTAACTCCATGTTCAAACTTTTGAGGAACTGCCATATGGTTTTCCGAAGCAACTTATACCACTTTTCCCACCAGCAGTATACCAGGCTTCTCATTATTGTCTTTTTGATACAGCCATCCTAGTGAGTGTGAACTGGTATCTTGTGGTTTTGATTTGCATTGCCCTGTTGAGCATCTTTTCATGTGCTTATTGGCCATTTGTATGCCTCTTTTGGAAAAATGTCTATTCAAATCTTCTGCCCATTTTAAATTGAGTGGTTTGTCTTTTTTATTATTATTTGTGAGAGTTTTAAGTTAATCCTAGATACAAGTCCCTTATCACATATGTGATTTGCAAAAAATGTCTCTCTCATTCGGTGGATTATCTTTTCACTTTCTTGATGATGTCCTTTGAAGCACAAAAGTTTTTAATTTTAATAGTATCTAATTTACCTCTATTTTCTTTTTGTTGCTTGCTGTTATTGTTTATCCTTAAAAATTGTTGACACAATTTAATATTTTTTCATATGTGTCTACTCAGGCAAGGGAAACAGAAGCAAAAATAAATAAACAGAATACAACAAACTAAAAAATTTTTTCACGGTGAAGGAAACTATCAACAAATGAAAAGGCCAGCTACTGAATAGAAGATATTTGCAAACAACGTACTTAATAAGGGGTTAATATCCCAAACTGACAAAGAACTCATACAACTCCACATCAAAAAATTAGACCATCTGATTAAAAAAATGAGCAGATCTAAATGGACATTTTTTCAAAGAAAACATACAGATAGCCAACAGGTACATGAAAAGATGCTTAACATTACTAAACAGAGAATGATTCATGCAAATCAAAACCACAATGAGGTATCACTTTATACCTGTCAGAATCACTGGTATCAAAAGACAACAAATAACACAGTGATGATGTGGAGAAAAAAGAACCCTTATGCACTGTTGGTGGGAATGTAAATTGGTGCAACCATGACAGAAAACATTATGGCTATTCCTCAAAAAATCAAAAATAGAATTACCATTTAGTGCAATAAATCCAGCAATTGCACTTCTGAGTATTTATTCAAAGAAAATGAAAACACTAGTTATGAAAAGATATATGCACTTCTATGTCTGTTGAAGCACTATTTACAATAATCAAATATGAAAGCAACTTAAGTGTCCATGAAAGGATAAAGAAGATTGTGTGTGTGTGTATGCATGTGTGTGTATACACATATATATTAATATATTCATATACACATTGGAATATTATTCAGCCATAAAAATGAATTAAATCATGCCCTTTACAAAAACATGGATTGACTTAGAGGATCTTAAATTAACTCAAATAAGTCAGAGAAAGACAAACCCTGTATGAGTTCACTCTTGTGTGGAATCTAATAAACAAAACAAACATAATAAAACAGAAACGGGGTTATAGATACAGAGAACAAAATGTGGTTGCTGGACTTCCCTGGTGGCCCAGTGGTTAAGAATCCACCTGCCAATGCAGGGGACATGAGTCCCACATGTTGCAGAGCAACTAAGCTCCTGCACCACAGCTGCTGAGCCTGCACATCCTAGAGCCTGTGCTGTGCAACAAGAGAAGCCATTGCAATAAGAAGCCCATGCGATGCAATGAAGAGTAGACCCCACGCACTGCAACTAGAGGAAAAGCTCGCACAGCAATGAAGACCTAGTGCAACCAAAAATAAAATTAATAAATTAAAAGAAAAAGTGGCTGCAGAGGGGAGGGAAGCGGTGGTAGAAAATAAATAGATGAGAGAGATTAAGAGGTACAAACTACAGGTGCAAAATAAATGAGTAGGAAATATTTATTTATTTTGTAAAAATAATTGGGTATGAAAATACTGTGTGTGGAATATAGTCATTAACTATGTAATATCTTTGTATGGTGACATATTGTAACTAGACTTATCATAGTGATCTTGTTGAAATGTATAGAAATATGGAATCACTATGTTAAATAAAAGAAAGTGAAGTCGCTCAGTTGTGTCCAACTCTTTGCAACCCCGTGGACTGTAACTTACCAGGCTCCTCCGTCCATGGGATTCTCCAGGCAAGAACACTGGAGTGGGTTGCCATTTCCTTCTCCAGGGGATCTTCCTGACCCAGAGATTGAACCGGGTCTCCCGCCTTGCAGGCAGACACTTTAACCTCTGAGCCACCAGGGAAGCCCCATGTTATGTAACAGGAACTAACATAGTGTTACAGGTCAATTTTATTTCAAAGAAAAACTCATAGGAAAGAGATCAGATTTGTAGCTAACAGAGGTGGGGAGTGGAAGGGGAGGGGGAATTGGATGAAGGTGGTCAAAAAAGGTACAGTCAGTTCGCTGTACTGTTGTGTCCAACTCTTTGTGACCCCACAGATTGCAGCACGCCAAGCCTCCCTAACCATAACCAACTCCAGGAGTTTACTCAAACTCATGTCCATCAAGTTGGTGATGCCATCCAACCATCTCATCCTCTGTCGTCCCCTTCTCCTCCCACCTTCGATCTTTCCCAGCATCAGGGTTTTTCCCAATGAGTCAGTTCTTCACTTTAGGGGGCCAAAGTATTGGAGTTTCAGCTTCAGCATCAGTCCTTCCAATGAATATTAAGGACTGATTTCCTTTAGGATGGACTGGTTGGATCTCCTTGCTGTCCAAGGGACTCTCAAGAATCTTTTCCAACACCACAGTTCAAAAGCATCAATTCTTCGGCACTCAGCTTTCTTTATAGTCCAACTCTCACACCCATACATGACTACTGGAAAAACCGTAACTTTGACTAGATGGAAATTTGTTGGCAAAGTAATGTTTCTGCTTTTTAATATGCTGTCTAGGTTGGTTATAACTTTTCTTCCAAGGAGGAAGTGTATTTTAATTTCATGGCTACAGTCACCATCTGCAGTGTTTTGAAGCCCCCAAAAATAAAGTCTGTCACTGTTTCCCCATCTATTTGCCATGAAGTGATGGGACCAGATGCCATGATCTTAGTTTTCTGAATGTTGAGTTTTAAGCCAACTTTTTCACTCTCCTGTTTCACTTTCATCAAGAGGCTCTTTAGTTCGTCTTTGCTTTCTGCCATGGGGTGATGTCATCTGCATACCTGAGGTTATTGATTTTTCTCCCGGCAATCTTGATACCAGCTTGTGCTTCATCCAGCCCGGCATTTTGCATGATGTAGTCTGCGTATAAGTTAAATAAGCAGGGTGACAATATACAGCCTTGGCATACTCCTTTTCAAGTTTGGTACCAGTCTGTTGTTCCATGTCCAGTTCTAACTATTGCTTCCTGACCTGCATACAGATTTCTCAAGAGGCATGTCAGCTGGACTGGTATTCCCATCTCTTGAAGAATTTTCCAGTTTGTTGTGAGCCACACAGTCAAAGGCTTTGGCATAGTCAATAAAGCAGAAGTAGATGTTTTTCTGGAACTCTCTTGCTTTTTCGATGATCCAGCAGATGCTGACAATTTGATCTTTGGTTCCTCTGCCTTTTCTAAATCCAGCTTGAACATCTGGAAGTTCACGATTCATGTACTGTTGAAGCCTGGCTTGGAGAATTTTCAGCATTACTTTACTAGGGTGTGCTGCTGCTGCTGCTAAGTCACTTCAGTCGTGTCCGACTCTGTGCGACCCCACAGACGGCAGCCCACCAGGATCCCCTGTCCCTGGGATTCTCCAGGCAAGAACACTGGAGTGGGTTGCCATTGTGAGATGAGTGCAGTTGTGTGGTAGTTTGAACATTCTTTGGCATTGCCTTTCTTTGGGATTGGAATGAAAATTCACCTTTTCCAGTCCTATGGCTGCTGCTGAGTTTTTCAAATTTGCTGGCATATTGAGTGCAGCACTTTCACAGCATCATCTTTTAGGATTTTAAATAGCTCAACTGGAATTCCATCACCTCCACTGGCTTTGTTCGTAGTCATGCTTCCTAAGGCCCACCTGACTTCACATTCCAGGATGTCTGGCTCTAGGTGAGTGATCACACCACTGTGGTTATCTGGGTCATGAACTTTTTTGTATAGTTCTGTGTATTCTTGCCACCTCTTCTTAATATCTTCTGCATCTGTTAGGTCTATACCATTTTTTGTCCTTTATTGAGCCCATCTTTGCATGAAATGTTCCCTTGGTATCTCTAATTTTCTTGAAGAGATCTCTAGTATTTCCTATTCTATTGTTTTCCTCTATTTCTTTGCACTTTCTTATCCCTCCTTGCTATTCTTTGAAACTCTGCATTCAAATGGGTATAGCTTTCCTTTTCTCCTTTGCCTTTCACTTCTCTTCTTTTCACAGCTATTTGTAAGGCCTCCTCAGACAACCATTTTGCCTTATTGCATTTCTTTTTCTTGGGGATGGTCTTGATCCCTGTCTCCTGTACAGTGTCATGAACCTCCATCCATAGTTCATCAGGCACTCTGTCTATCAGATCTAATCCCTTGAATCTATATGTCACTTCCACTGTATAATCATAAGGGATTTGATTTAGGTCATACGTAAATGGTCTAGTGGTTTTCCCTACTTTCTCTAATTTAAGTCTGAGTTTGGCAATAAGGAGTTTACAATCTGAGCCACAGTCAGCTCCTGGTCTTGTTTTTGCTGGCTGTATAGTGCTTCTTCATCTTTGGCTGCAAAGAATATAATCAATCTGATTTCGGTATTGACCATCTGGTGATGTCCATGTGTAGAGTCTTCTCTTGTGTTGTTGGAAGAGGGTGTTTGCTATGACCAGTGCGTTCTTTTGGCAAAACTCTGTTAGCCTTGCCCTGCTTAATTCCGTACTCCAAGGTCAAATTTGTCTGTTCCTCCAGGTATTTCCTGACTTCCTACTTTTCCATTCCAGTCCTCTAAAATGAAAAGGACATCTTTTTGGGGTGTTAGTTCTAGAAGGTCTTGTAGGTCTTCATAGAACCATTCAACTTCAGCTTCTTCAGCATTACTGGTTGAGGCATAGACTTGGATTACTGTGATATTGAATGGTTTGCCCCGGAAATGAATAGAGATCATTCTGTAGTTTTTGAGATTGCATCCAAGTACTGCATTTTGGACTCTTTTGTTGACTACGATGGTTACTCCATTTTTTCTAAGGGATTCTTGCCCACAGTAGTAGTTATAAACTAAATAAGAACTAGGAATATAATGTACAATATGATATTAAATATCATTAACACTGCTGTTAATGTTAATTATAATGTTATATATGAAAATTGTTAACAGAGTAAATCATAAGAGTTCTCATCACAAGGAAAACATATTTTTCCTGTTTCTTTAATCTTGTATTTATATGAGATGATGGGTGTTTATTAAACCTGCTTTGATCATCATTTCATGATTATGTAAGGCAAATTATTATGTTGTGCACCTTATACAGTGCTGTATGTCAGTTATATCTCAATGAAAATGGAAGAAAATTACAGACAGGAATATTGTACAGAGAAAAACATGCTTAGGATGAATGTGCTAATTTTTTTTTGACATAAGACATCTACCCAATTCAAATACATTTCAGCAGACAGGAAATTCATTGGTCGTGAACTTTAAGAAAGGTCAAACAATTAAATTATAAAATGGCTAGGGTCATGGATCAACCTCAGAATGAGCTAGATCCAGAATTTCTAATAGCACCAGGGCTCTCTCTACAGCTCTTTTGTCATTTATTTTAATAACATATCCAGATACACCATCCCTGGCAGCTCCCAAATTTTGCACTTGCTGTTCTAACACTAAGGAGGTGCTGCTCATATTTTAGGCATCCATACCCCAAACAGCATCAAATCTACCACTTGCCCAAGCTCTCACAACACATGCCAACCCAGCCGTGCACCCTATATAAAAAGCTCTTTCCTGAAAAGATGTATAAGAGTTGACAGTGGTCACTGGGGATAAAGCTAGAGGAGAGAGACTGTTACCTTTTATTTCACACTTTTATCATGTACTTCAATTACTTTTTTTTTTCAGATTTAAAATAAAACAATCCTCTAATGCTTAGAAGGGGAAAATATGTATAAGAGAAAAGATGGGAAAGAAAATCTCTAAATGCCAGCATGTGATAGATGCATTAAGAGGATGGAGTCATGTAGGAGTATTTCCTTTCTTTGGTTGTTTTTCCCAAGTCTTTTATAAAATGATTATACTATTTTATACCAAAGATGATCTTTAAAAAAAAATAGAACCACACAGGGAACTATATTCAATATCTTGTGATAAATCAGAATGGAAAAGAATATGAAAAATAACATATATATGTATAACTGAGTCACTTTGCTGTACAGAAGAAATTAACACAACATTGTAAGTCAACCATACGTCAATAAAATATAACATTGATACATAGTCACCTCCCAAATTAATCATTTCAGGGAAAAAAAATCCGGATTTCTATATTTTATTTTTGCACGAAGCAAAGCTAACCCAGAGTCACTCTGTTCTTTCGGTGCTGGCGGTCATGACTGTTGCTGGCTAGTGTGTGAGTCAGAGAACTGAAAGAAGAGTCTTTTCCATAGTCTGTATTATCTCAAGACTGGTTCTGGGATAATAAACTAGGGGAAAGTGGTGAGGTTTTAGAAGCCTAGAGATGATGATAAAGCTTCTTTCATATAAAATAAGTGGGGTTTGGCTGCTCCAGTTTTATTGCTGGGCAAGGTCTGCGTGGACCCACCCAGGTGCAAGAGTCCACTCAACCACAGACACGGCTGCAGAGATTACCTTGGACTGCAGTTGGCTGATAGATTTCCTTCAGCCTCAGCCCTAGTCTTCCCTCTTTCTCCTTCTTTCCAGTCATATCTCTTTTTGTATGGACCCCATAAGTTTCCTTGCCACTAATCATTAGTAAGGCTAATCACTGATCTCTACATTGTGACCTAACAAATTTCTGTGGTGCTGCTCCTCTCCAGAGGGCTCACTATGGATTTTACTGTGTTGTCCATCAAATCGTCAGCAGGAAATGCAGAGGACAAGATGAGTGGACAGGAGAGGCCTGAAGTGACCACAGTTATAATCAGCGCATTTAGGCATGGACCTCGCAGCTCCAAGCAGGATGAATCAGCAATTGGAAGAGTGCTGGCTCTTTCCCATTTCTTTAGCTCCTGGACTCACCATCCAGGCTGTGGAAGTAAGAAAGGACAGTGGATGGAGTGGTATTGGTTTTCCCTTGGATCTCTGTGCTATTTTAGAATTCCAAACTTACAAGACACTTTTAGCTTTTAACCTTTCTTATATTTGTTTATTTGCTTTATTACTTCTCTTGGCCACCATATTTTATATGTCAGTGCAAACACCTTCATAGTTTGCCTATGTTTGTGTATTAACACCAATATAGGCCAACAAAACTCAGAGCATCTGATCACTTAAGGTTGTTCCCCAGTTGGGTCTGATCCTTCTAAACCTTCCCCTCAAAGAATCAAGCTGACTTCCAAGTGGAGGGATCTGGCCATCTCCTGTCCACAAGGACATTCTCAACCTTGTTGTGGGGAGTGGGTGGGACAAGGAGATTGGCAGAGGGTACTGGCCTAGAACCCAAACTCAAGAGTCCACAAGCAACTGGGATAGACGGTTGCTCCTTTGTAACGAAGAACTGGAGGCTCTGGCAACTCAGCTGGTCTCCTGCGATTAATTCAAATTTGGTTTTACTTAATGGAATTATGGTCCCTGTCTCTGGTCCTGTTTTAAGGTTAGGCCATGGTGTCCTGGGATTAGGGAAGGGGGAGAATCTGTAATAGGCATAGGATTGGTGTGTGGAGGGTCACAGGGCAGACAAATCTGAGGGGTTCCCAGGGGATGCCAATGTTCCACATCCCAGTATTAAGTCGTACAGCCCATATAGAGCCAGGGGCATCTGAGGCTGGGCCAGGATTTAAGGAGAAAGACAAAAGATCCCAGAAACAACAGAATAACTTTGTGAAATACAGAGAGGCTGACAAATGCAATGTGGCAGATCTTGTTCTGGGTATTAAAATTGCAGGTCTGATTATGAATAGGATGACTCTGCTGTCTCTGGGCAAGTCCTGGTTGGCCAGGCTGCCCTCCAACAGCTCTGACCTCACAGGACCCAGCCTCCTTTCCGTAACTGGAGGGACCAAAATGGCCCTTCCTTAAGGACAAAAATATTTCCCATCATAGGACTGATTTTGGACCATGAAAACAAGTTTGTTCCTTTAATGGGAGTGTTTCTGCCAAATTGGATCCAATATTCCTGTTAAGACGCAAATACATATTTGGAGCGGTGACAAGGAGTGGGTCAGTAATAAGCCTTAGCAGCTATTGGTACTTCAGCATACATTAGTTTAGGAACAAAAGAAAATATCCTGAGGACAAGTTACGGATCGGGATGGTTAGGGGGTTTTGCTGTGTTAGTGGTGATATTAGTTGGTTGTTTTGTTTTATTGATAGGGAGGAGGAGACTTGAAGGAAGGCTCAGAGCCAAAACAGTGCTGATTAATGTAAGAGGCACTCTGATATATCATAGTCCTTGATCTCAAAGGAGACATCATTCAGGCACTAGGGAGATAAACCACTGATATTCTATTCTCTCAAAGTAATCATTGGAAAAGGAAGGATGAGCCAGGATATATTGGAAAGTAGAGTCCTACAGATCCCTGTCCTGTCACTTCATGGCAGATAGAAGGGGGAAAAGTGGAAGCAGTGACAGATTTTCTTTTCTCGGGCTCCAAAATCACTGCAGACAGTGACTGCAGACATGAAATTAAAAGACACTTGCTTCTTGGAAGGAAAACTATGACAAACACACTAGATAGCATATTAAAAAGCAGAGACAACACTTTGCCAACAAAGGTCCATATAGTCAAAGCTATGGTCTTTCCGGTAGTCCTGTGCAGATGTGAGAGTTGGACCATAAAGAAGGCTGAGCACTGAAGAATTGATGCTTTTGAATCGTGGTGCTGGAATAGACTCTTGAGAGTCCCTTGGATAGCAAGAAGATCAAACCAGTCAATCCTAAAGGAAATCAACCCTGAATATTCATTGGAAGGACTGATTCTGAAGCTCCAATACTTTGGCCACTTGGATACAAAGAGCCAACTCGTTGGAAAAGATCCTCGTGCTGAGAAAGATTGAGGGCGAGAGGAGAACGGGGCAACAGAGGATGAGATTGTTGGATGGCATCACTGACTCAATGGACATGAGTTTGAGCAAACTCTAGGAGATAGTGAAGGAACAGGGAAGCATGGTGTGCTGCTGCTGCTGCTGCCACTAAGTTGCTTCAGTTGTGTCTGACTCTGTGCGACCCCATAGACAGCAGCCTACGAGGCTCCCCCGTCCCTGGGATTCTCTAGGCAAGAACACTGGAGTGGGTTGCCATTTCCTTCTCCAATGCATGAAAGTGAAAAGTGAAAGTGAAGTCACTCAGTCATGTCCAACTCTTAGCAACCCCGTGGACTGCGGCCCACCAGGCTCCTCCGTCCATGGGATTTTCCAGGCAAGAGTGCTGGAGTGGGGTGCCATTAGCAAAGAGTAGGACATGACTTAGTGACTGAACAACAGTCTTACAGAAGGGGTCTGTGGAGGTGAGGGATCCATTTACCTCCCCACTGGGCAGAGTGTTTGCTGGAGGAAAGGGTTGTAGGGAGAATGTTGACTCCACAAGAAAAATTCTTGGGTTGGTCTGTGTTTGCTAAGTAGGGCCCACTACTCTGGCCTGCCAAGCCCTACACAGGCCATGCCTTCAGAAAAATGACAGGGTTCTACTTCCCTCTGTTCTAAGAACCATACTGACATTTGTGGCTCCACAGGCCACAGAGTTTTCTGATCAATCAGGAGGCCAGCACTTTGTGATAGGTGCTTATCCTTCATTTAACCAAATACCACCACCAGCCAACCACTACCCTCAGAGGCTGTCCTGAGGGAGGCTCTTGAGTCTCTGAAGAAACCCTACTAGCTCTATGCCATACTGTGCCACGAATCCTGGCACCCTGGATAGGGGCTCCCCTCTGCACACCCCAGAATAGCAGCTGGCCTTATTAAAATGTGCCAACTTGCTTATAAATCAGTCCCTTTAGGCTCTTCTATTCCCCAAGCCGTATACACTCAGAGCCTTCAGGAAGTATCAAGGCCAACCTCCCCAGGAAGTCTCAATGACACCATTTTACAAGGAAGAAACGGAAGCCCAGAGAGATTAAGGGGCTTAAGTCACACAGCTACTTAGTGCAGATATGGAGCTAGAACCCAGGTTTCAACTCCCACTCAGTGCTCTTTCCTCTAGAATCTAGCCTCTGCCCTCTTCTTATGTTTGACATAAGAGAAAAGGATTATATCTGTGGCTCTCAGGAAAGCTTCACTCTTGGATTGAATTCTGATTTTTCTCCTCTCAAGGCTCACTGAAAGCCACATACAAAATTTCTCTGCTGGATATGAGTTTTTTTTTTAATGGCTCTGAAAGAAAAAAATAGCAAATCTGGTTTCCTAATGAGATAATGAATGCACAAGTACTTTGAAAAAGGTACAGCACTTCAATGCCTTTCCAATATAAGGTATTATTATGCTCTTAAAAGAAATGCATAGCCCTCACTAGTGTGGGGGTGGGGTGGTGGGGGCCTGGTAGAAACAGTGAATCATAGACTGTTTTCTCCAGAAAGCTGACTCATTTCTTGGTTGTCCCAAACTCAGAGAGTCAAACATCTTGGGGTTATTTCCCACCTCAGTAAGGAATTGGTGGTGGGTTTTTTCCTGGGGTCCAGCAACTGCAGGAAAAGCTGCCCACAGTACAGGGGTGAGTCATTTGCCTCTCGACTGCCCAGGCCCGCTTTGGTTACTGCAGTTAACAGTCATTAGCTGTCAGCATAATCAGCCTTCGGGACCCACCTTTTAAACAGCCCTGCTGTGTGCTTCTCTCTGCTGGAGCTGCTGAAAGGAGGTCATCAGGCAATTGTGCAAAGTCAATGTCTAAGCTATAAAGACAAGCATCCTAGACCTGGCTACATCATGGGGATCTTGCATACGGGATGGATTCCTAAGAAAAGGCAAATATTGATAATATCTGCAAAACACAACAGGGTGGAATATCGGGCCACTCAGTCCTTGTCTTAGTCGGTTCGGCTGCTATAACAAACTACTGCAGACTGGACAGCTTATAAACAACAGACATTTCTTTCTTACAGGGGAAACCAAGGTCAGGGAGCCTAACAGATTTGGCATAAGACGAGAATCTGCTTCCAGGTTCTGAGAAGGCTGTCTTCTCTCTGTTTTCTCAGATGGCTGAAGCAAAGGGCTTAGCTGTCCGGGTGGTACCAGCCTCATTACTTCATCACCTCACCAAGACCCCATCTCCTAATACCATGGCAGTAGGCACTGGGTTTCAACATATGAACTGGGATTGGGGGGAGGGGCACAAATATTCATTCTAAAGCAATTCTTTCTCAATTGCAAGCTATTGGAAATGCATTTGAACCTGACTTAAGCAAAACCAACTAATTTATTGACTCACCTAACTGAAAAGACTAAGGAGAGGCCTAATTTCAGGCACGATTGGATATGGGAACTCAAACAGGGTTACCAGGGCTTAGTTTCACCCCATCGCTCAGTCCTGTCTCTCCTCGATGTTAACTTCAATCTGTGCGTGGCCCAAAGTGGCAGTTGTTCACCTGTAGTGCTAGGGGTCCTAGCCAAAAAGAGAGGCAATCTTTTCAGTCATATTCCTCTCCTTTACCACATTCATTCTGAACTTGAATCACTCCCATCCATGTGTTCTGATTGGCCAGAACAGAGTCATATGCTCAACTCCAGGCCCCAAGAGTAGATGTTCCCCTTAGATAGTTAGCTTGAGAGAGAAGGTAGGGTAATTTCCCAGAGGGAATCTAGAATACTGGTTCCAGCAGGGGGAATGGGTGCTGGGCTTGGAAAAATAATGGACAAGGATTTAGTTCTACTCACACAAGCGTTTGAAACATTTTCTCCCTTCAAATCAGCTATGATCAAATTTCAAATTCCAGGGATTCTGTCTGAGCTTGATCATACTTTGATTTCTGGATGGTTGAATAGAAGGTATACAGAATAAATGTTTTCCAAAATGTATGACGTCTATGGTATGAAGTGTAGATATTGGGCTGGGTGTCCCTCCCGGGAATATTTGTTTTTAATAAATGAATAAACACCTTAATTTAAAGCAGGATTAGATTATGATCAGATTAGAAAGCAGTTGGAATTTCAGGCAAGCTGGTAAGAGTGAGAAACAGAGGAAAGGATCTGTCAACTGACACAAAAATGAACAGTGCTCTATCCTTATACCGCAGTGAGGCTGCTTCTGATAGGAAACGTCCCTTTCCTCCAGTTTGCAGTCTCAGCTCAGTCCCAACTCCAGAATCACTACATCCCCTCAAGGTCACCCCTGGGTCTACCAGTTACCTCATAGCCAGACCCTCTTCTACAGGCAAAGGCCAGCTCCCTCTGATGTGCTGGTTAGGTTCTCCTGACCTCCCCCTGACCCAAATCCAGAGCTGCTGTTCTGACCTCTCACACCTACTCTAGCTCTAGGTTCAGATACCCTGCAGACAATATCTCCAAGGTCTCCAGGCCTCCAGATTCCAAACCTTATTTGTTTCTTGCTCACACAACCTGCAATCTTCAGCCCATCTTTTGAAAACCTCATAATCAGCCCTGGGGCTTCCCCAGTGGCTCAGTGGTAAAGAATCCGCCTGCAGTGCAGGAGATGCAGGAGACGCCAGTTCGATCCCTGGGTCAGGAAGATCCCCTGGAGGAGGGAATGGCAACCCACTGCAGTAGTCTTGCCTGGAGAATCCCATGGACAGAGGAGCCTGGCGGGCTACAGTCCATGGGATCTCACAGAGTCCAACATGCCTATAGTGACTTAGCACACACACTCATATACTCAGCCCCAAACTTATTTCTTGCTATTCCTCGATACAATCTGTTCTGGTTTTCAAGGTCTCCCTAGGTCTCTGGGTCTTCCTTTCTCCAAAGGCACACACAGTCTCACCTCTTCACCCTGGACTGGAGGCTCGACCCTGCTGCCTCACTGAGTTCTGCGCTGTCTCTCCTCCATCCTCTGTGATCTGAAAGGATGACTGTCAGTGGAAGTTGAGTACACCTGGAATTTTTCACTGGATTCTAACAGACCTCGGTGCCTTTGACTTCTTGAGAGAGCACAAGTGAGACTTCTCCTTTCATTGGCTGGTTTACAGTCCTGCTTCAGAAAGAACTCCAAAGTCTCCCAGGATCTTTTGCCAATTTACATGTTCATTGGGATCATCTTTTTGTCATTGCTACAACATGTTGCTTCCCTGGTAGCTCAAATGGTAAAGAATCTGCTTGCAACACAGGAGACCCTGGTTCGATCCCTGGGTTGGGAAGATCCCCTGGAGGCAGGCATGGCAACCTACCCCAGTATTCTTTTTTTTCCACTTCAGTATTCCTGTCTAGAGAATTCCAAGGACAGACATGGGGTCACAAAGAGTTGGACACGACTGAGTGGCTAACACAACATGTTAGATTCTTAGATTCCCCTACAACATGTTCCTGACCTGTGAACCTTGCCTCTATTCCGTTATTGACATGCCTCTAACTCTTTGAATCATTCTTTGTAGACTATTCGTTGGCTGTATTACTCCAGCAGTACAAATTCTCTCCTTCACTTTGTCTCTGTCTCTCTCTCCAAGGGCTAGAGAGGAAGTACAGTTTTTGAAGCTGGCTGAATATATACTTAGGAATGGTGGAGACTGTGGCTAATTGGAGAGGGTAAGCCCAAGCTAAAGGCATTCAAATTAAAAAAAAAAAAATTAAGACACTGTGGGACAAATAAAACTCACCTATTTTTCAAAGAAGCTAATGTGCAAACCACTGTTTAGACTTGCCTGGAAGTTCTTCTGTTTTGCAGGACTATTCCTGAGCAGGGCATTTCCTTCTCATCTAGTGGAGTTAGAACATACTGTTTCACACTCTCATGGGAAATGGCAGTTGTTGGAAATGGAGACTGAGGAGGGGGTTGATACAAATCTTAGAATATAATCTCTTTACCACTTTTTATTAGCGTTACATTAGTAATCATGAGTGAGCTATATGAAGACTTCAGTACATCCTGGAAACAATACTACTTATTTAATATCAACCTCCTTTCCCTTCCTTAGAATCAGACTCTGGATCTTACATGGACCCAGACAGTTCCAAGTCACTGCTTCTTCAGATACTTTTTCTGTAAGAGGCAGTAAGGTTCAATGGTTATGAGCATAGTTCCAGAGTGAGTCTAGATGGGTTTAAACCCAGACTCTACAGTTTCCTGGCTGTGTCTGTGTCTATAACCTTGGACAAGTTAGGCAACTTCTTTTGGCTTCAGTTTCTTTATTTGTTAAATAAGGACAATAGCACCTATTTCATGTCATCATTGAAAGGACTAACTGAATTAATATTTGTAAAACATAAAGTATATGGAAAATCGAGAAACAGGAAAAATTTGCTTTTAAACATTGTATTAAATTTTCATATAACATCATCAATATCTTTTTTCAACTCTGGGACAACCCCAATTTAAAGCAGTAGGTTCAATTTTAGTCTATAAAAATACAATACACTAAAGCATGTCTAAAAATTCTAGAAATATAGGGAAAATTATATACAAAGTACCCTGGAGTGGGTTATCATGCCCTCTTCGAGGGGATCTTCCCAACCCAGGGATTGAACCCAGGTCTCCTGCATTGTAGGCAGATTCTTTATCATCTGAGCCACCAGAGAAGCCCATGTGTGTGTGTGTGCGCTCGTGTGTGTTTAACAGGCACGACTGTTGTTGAGCAACCATTAGTGGTCCCTCTCAGCCATTGGTTGGCATCACAGTAGGCCCTTCCCCCAAGAAAGCAACACTTAGTTAGTGATTGTTAGTGAGCAACTGATGGTGAGCAATTGTTAGCAATACTGTTCAGCCATTGGTTGGCATCCTACTGGGTCCTTCCCCTTCCACTTCCTCTATATAAAAGGACACTGAATTTGGACTGAGGGAAATTTTTTTTTTTGAAACATTAGTCTGCCATCTTCTTGGTCTGTTAACTTTCTGATGAAAGTCATCATTCCTTACTCCAACAACTTGTCTCCCAATTTATTGGCTTGTCATGAGACAAACAGAGCAAGCTTGGGCTTGGTAACATATACATATATGAAAGAAACATTTTTTTTACATTAATAAATGTATTCATTGCTTCAGACTTAGAGACATTTCCCTGAAAAGATGACTTGAAAAATTTAAAAACTAAACATATTATTTGAAAAGCTAAATAACATACAATTTAAAAATCAATGTATCCTGTGTTTCCTAACTTTTCAGACATGCTGCACTTAGAACAGTGATTGGCACATTCTAAGTTAAAAACGTCATTTTCTCCTGGTTAAGTCTCATTACTTTTGCCGGAAGTGTTTCCTCCTCATGCTGAACCATTCTGGTCCTACATCCCCACTTTGGAAACTCTTGATGTAGCATGCCTCCAGAGATCTTGGCCTGCCTATGCTATTCCTTGCTGTTCTTGGAGGGTGAAGTGATATGTATAGAAAGAATATTATAGACACAGCCAAAAAGAGTAAGTGAGCAAGTGATACTAGAAACCACTGATTTTATAAATAACCAGAAAGCTTAAGTATAGCAGATGCTGACCATTTTTTTTCCCAATAACTTACTATATTTATTTTATACATAGGAAACACAGTCACACGATTCATAGTCAAAAGAATGTGCAGTGAAAACTCTCCCTTCCACCCCCGCCCTCCAGCTGTTTTCTTTCTTGTGTGTGGATGGGGGAGGGGAGATGGGGACAGGGTTGGGGGAGGGAGGGGAGGAGTAGTTTTGACTCACTCTTGTGTCTACTTCTGGAGATAGTTTATCCACTCTCAGGTCCACAGACCTTCATCCCAAATCCTTAGGGACAAATAGGTTCAGAATTAAAAACTTTTCAGATTTCAGACTGTAATAAGGTGTTTACAGCATTGATTCTGTTGCATTCCAGGGCTTCCCAGGTGACTCAGTGGTAAAGAATCCACCTGCCAATGCAGGAGATGCAAGAGACTTGGGTTCAGTTCCTGGGTCGGGAAGATCCCTTGGAGAAGGAAATGGCAACCCACTCCAGTATTCTTGCCTGAAAAATGCCATGAACAAAGGAGCCTGGTGGGCCACAGTCCATGGGTCACAAAAGGGTCAGACATGACTGAGCACAGCGCAGCACAGTCCTGATTTTAGCACTAAATCTCATACCTTGGGAATCCCCTTGGCCTCAGGCAAAACTGACCACTTTTTAATTTTTAACCAAGTGTTTCTTTGCCTTTGCTGCTTCTTAGGATAAACTCAAGATTGCTTTAAGGTCACTTTTTCCCTTTTCTGTTGATTTTTAGATTTCACCTCTCTTTCAAATCACTAGGCAAAATGTTCTGACAAACATCAAGATCTACATCAAGGTGAACACTCGTAAACAATTTTAGCACTCACTAAGAATTAACCTCAAAATAGCTACCTAAGTAAAATTAGCAGGATTACCAGGGGCTGGTTCAAAAAGTAATTATAGAACTCTTTCTCTTGTTCTTTAGAAATTCTAGATACTCTCCATGATGTTGCCTAGGTCTGTGGAAAACATTAAATATTAGACTTATTCTTGTGAAAAAATATCTATTTGTGTTTGTGCATTCATATGCCCAGAGAAAATTCTGGAAGACAGTGGGCTTACAGATGATTTTTATTTTCTTCCTTTTTATTGTTTGGATTTTTTTGTAATGAATGTTTCTTAATTGTGTAGCAGTTTGAAGTGTTTTTTATTTGGAAGGAAGTGCTGGGATGTTATTTCCAGAATTATCTTGATTCTTTTCAAATTTCCTTTCTGTATTTATTAGTAAAACAGAGACAAATTCTGTTTCAAATCTGAACAATTTAGCTGAGCTTGCAGCTAGATTGTGTGCTTCTAAATGTTTGCCTAAGGCTGTATCTTTTCATATTTGTACCCCAGCATTCAGCACAATACTCAGTGTATGAGTGCTCACAGCATGCTTGCTATACTGTGTTTGAACACTCCTATAAGCATAACTTCATTCTGGATGCAAGGATGCAAATTCTTTTCACAGGTTCAATAGTTTAAACCTAATATCACAGATTTTTATCCATGGTGAGTACCTTTGTGACGCCATGGACTGTCGCCCACCAGGCTCCTCTCTCCATGGAATTTCCCAGGCAAGAATACTGGAGTAAGTTGCCATTTCCTACTCCAGCAGATTTTCCCAACTCAGGGATCGAACTCACGTCTCTTGGGTCTCCTGCATTGGCATGTGGATTCTGAGCCACATGGGAAGTCCTGTACCCTATTATACATACATATTACACACACATCACCTTGAAAAGGTGAGTCAAAACTCTACTTTCTAGGTGACAGAAAATCTAAGATTAAGAGTAGTCAGAACTGCCAGTAGTGATCTCTACCCTAGCACTTGCTGTCACAGATACGTGGATTTCAAAATAGAATGAATATAGTCTATGAAATCCAATTTATATTCAAGCTCTCTTTTAAAAAATAAATAAGTTCCATCTGTTTTAATGTAATGAAATCTTATCTGAAAGAAAGGATAATACTTGAAATGCAAAGTTCAATTATACTTCAATATTTTAATTTATTTTTTTCTATACCATTACATTAAGAATTTGCTACAGACTCCCCTTGCTTGAAGAACTCATAATGGCCTTTACCTTGCAAGTGAATGCAGGTCCTCCTAAGAACCCACTCCCATTACTTCTCGTTGCTTGTAGACCTATAAGATTTAGGTTACAGCATGTCCCAGAGGATGAGGTACAGAGACTAACCTGTGAAGAAGTGAGATATGTACTAAAGGATTACATTAACTTATCAATTTACATCAACTAATTCCAAAACTGGGAAAAGTTCACAGACTCTGAGCCTCTTGAGTGAATTTACCACTTTGTATCAACACAAGAAATATATATAGGAATAAATCCCAAGAGTATGGGATCAGGATGAATGAAATATAAAGTTGAAGCAGGCCAAACTTCTTGATATGAGCTCCCAAAGTAGAGATTCTGATTTAATATGTTAGCTCAAGTTGCTGGAAATGGCTCTTAGAGTTTGTTTGGTTACTTAACTGAAATACGGAACTGAAGATGGCCCAGGACTGAAGTTCCTGAATGGACTGACTGAATTTTCCCTCGTGAACTATAGAGCAGGGCTTCTCCACCTTGGCGGTATTAACATTTTGGGCTGAGTGATTCTGTTTTGTGGGCTGCCCGGTACATAGTAGGATTTCTAAGAGCAAAGCCAAGACCAGGGTGAAATGAGAGAGCAACTAGTTTTGGGCCCTGGGACCATTATTCACCCCCTCCTAGTCCTGGCCCTGTTTAGGAGTATTTCTGGTCCCTATCCACTAGATACCAGTATATTTGTGACAACCAAAATTGTCTCCAGACATTGCCAGATGTCTCGTGGGGGCAAAATTGCCCTCAGTTAAGAACCATGGCTGTAGAGGAAAGTTCCCTAAGGCTTAGGGGAAATTGGAAGGCTAAAGTAGATTTATTATGCAAGGTGTGCTCACCTACCCGTGACTATGTTCCCTAGGACAATGAGAAATGTATTTGTTTGGAGAGGTCCAGCTTCCTTAAATAACTCTATGGTGGCTCTTCTCTGGAGGCCAGGTTATCACTAAACTGGGTTCCCTAAATTCGGTGGGCATAATGGGATCCTTAGGGTGGCAAGAAACAATTCGTAGCACCTAGTTATCAAAGATAATGTGGTTACTGTAATGGTCAGCAGAACCAAAGTAATATTCAGAACAGTCTGACCCACAGAGACTGTTGGCACTGGCCAATTGATCACAGTGTTCCTAGAACTGAAACTGATGGGCAGCCTACCAGTCTACTTTAGCTGTGTAAGTGGGGAAGCTTAGCATCTGGTGAACAGGATTCTGGCATGAAATTACCACAGTAGAAAATCTTAGCCCTTCAACCAATTCCCAGACAAACAAATTCATAGACCCAGAACCCTTGTCATGAAGGGGAGTCCAGGTCCCTTTGAAGAAGGAACCCATCACACAATCACAACTTTTATACTGTAAATCTTCCTAGCCTTCTCTAATTGGAACTGCCGCCATTTTCCTGGATGACTGTGCATTGTTGCATGCGTGCTCAGTTGCTTAAGTCTTGTCCAACTCTTTGCAACTCTATGGACTATAGCCTGCCAGGCTCCTCTGTCCATGGGATTCTCCAGGCAAGAAAACAAGAGTGGGTTGCCATGCCCTCCTGCAGAGGTTCTTCCCAACCCAGGGATCAAACCTCTATCTCCTGTAGCTCCTGCATTCCTGACAGATTCTTTTACTGCTGAGACACTGGGGCATTGGTAAAGGGGAAATATACGGCTTCAGGAAAACTGGACACTGGCTCTGAAGTAATTCCTAAAGACCCAAAGTGTCCAAGCAGTCCAAAGGTCAGAATAGAGGTTTATGGTTTTCAAGTGATTAATAGAGTTCTGCCTCTGGTTTATCTCTCAGTGGGCCTGGTGGGTTCCCACAACTACCTTCTGGTTATTTTCCCAGTTCTCTAATGGAAATTGGCACAGGCATCCTCAGCAACTTGGCGGAATCACCACATGGGTTTCTTAATTCATGGACTAAGGGCTAATTATGGTAGGAAAGGCCAAGTGGAAGCCTTTCGAATGGCTTCTACTTACCAATACAGTAAAAAAAAAGCAACACCACATCTCTGAAATTGAAAGTGTAAAAGTGTTAGTAGCTCAGTTGTGCCCGACTCTTTGTAATGCCATGAACGGTAGTCTGCCAGGCTCCTCTGTCCATGGAATTCTCCAGGCAAGGAAACTGGAGTGGGTACCCCTTCCCTTCTCCAGGGGATCTTCCCAACCCAGGGATTCAACCCACATGTCTTATGTCTCCTGCATTGGCAGACAGGTTCTTTACCACTAGCGCCACCTGGGAAGCCTCATTAAGTATGTATTAGTGTCCTAATACATCCCCATTCAATTTGCTTATTTGGCCTATGAAGACAAGTGAAAAAGCATGGAAGCAGTTTCATGTAAACTTAATCATATGGTGACTTTAACTGTGGCAGCTGTTTCAGCTGTGGGTTTTTTTTGCTGGAGCAAATCAACCTGTCCCCTGGCACCTGGTAGGTAGCAACTGGGCTGCTGAATCCCTTTTTCTTTATTAAAGGCCATCAGAAGTCATGTGCTATCAAGCACTGATTAGTATACACCTTCACTGTTCTGCACCTGGGCTGTATCAGCTGTCCAGCACTATGTCACGATCTATATTCAGGGACCTTGATCACCTTTTCATGCCACAGAACATTGTGCAGGTCCATTACATTAATGATATCATGTTAATTGGAGCCAATGGGCAGGAAGTAATAACTATGTAGACATATTGTTAATATACATGTGTGCCAAAGGGTCGAAAATAAGTTCCACTGAAATTCAGGAGCTCTCCAAAGTAAAATGTCTGGGGGTGCAGTGGCTTGGAACATTTGAATTAACCCTTTTACTATAATGAACAGTTTGTCCACCTGGTCTCTCCTGTCTCTGAGAGTGACACAGTGCCTAGCGGACCACCTTAGATTTTGGAGGCAACATATACCTCATCTAAGATTGTTACTATGGCCCATTTATTGAGTGACCTAAAAAACTGCTAGTTTTGAGTGGGACTCAGAATTAGAGAAGGTTCTGCAGTCGGTCCAGGCTGCCATGCAAGCTGCTCTGATCCATGTCATAAGACCTAGCAACTATGATGGTGTTGGAAGTGTCTGTGGGCAGATAGAAATACTGCATGGAGCCTTTGGCAGATTTCTATAGGCAAAACATAGCATAGACCTTTAGGATTTTGGAACAAAGCTGTGCTATCCTCTGTAGATAACTACTCTCCTCTGATTTGCTACCGGGCCTTAGTAAAGATTGAATTCTTGGTCATGATCCACCTGATCTGTCCTGAGCTGTCCATTCATTGCATCCTATAGTTTTCTGATGTATTAATAAGGATTATTTGGTTGAAACAAAGGGTAGCTTAAACTAGCTTAATAAAGGGAATTCTCTGGTGGCTCGGTGGTTAGGACTCAGTGCTTTCATTGCTGGGGCCCAGGTTCAATCCTTATTTGTGGAACTAAGATCCCCACAAGCCTCACTGCACAGCCAAAAAATTTTAAAGATCACAGATTTTAAAAACTAGCTTAATAGCAGATTCTTTACCAACTGAGCTATTGGAAAGCCCTAATAGAATGTAGATTTGAAAGATAACAAAGTAACCCCTGGGACCCAAGGGCAAGCAGGCAACTGGGCCCGAGAAAGGGACTCATCTGGGAAGTGGAAAGACTCTTCTCTCCAACTATCTCTCTGCTCTTGTCCGAAGGTGATTCATTCACCTGCTGAAGATCAATTCTCTTTTGCTCCCTGGTCCTTATGGTAAAAACATGGCTGTCCCTCAGCTACTGAATTTATCTGTTAGAGGCTTAACCACACAAAGAGAGGGTGATCATCTCTCTGTTTTGAGGGGGAAGGAACCAGTTGACCCAGCTTTGATGTCAGGAGTGTCTGGGTGGAGTGGATGGTGGGTAGGCAAGATCACATGGTACAAAATGACTGCCACCATGAGATGAGATGGAGCACTTAAGGGTAAGTGGGGACAGGGTAGATGGTCCAAAGGTTCCATTTAGAGTTACATACGTGCCTGATTCTCCAGCTAGATCATGAGCTCCTCAAGGGCAGTAATAGTGGCTCATTCATCTTCACGTGCTTTTTATGCCAAGAAGCGAATATTTTTTGGATGAATTTATAACCAGTTCTGTTGACCTTAACTCACACATTAGGCTCACACAAGCATCCAAATTAATACACATAGACATATTCCAATAGACACTCTAACGTACAATAAACACTGGTGACAGATATTTTTCTAGCTTTCTTCCCATATCCTTTCTCCCCTTCTTTCTTTTTTTTTTTTTTCTTTTTTTTTTTTTAGCCATGCCACATCACTTGCAGGATCTTAGTTCCCCAACCAGGGTTTGAAACCGAGTCATAGCAGTGAAAGCGCCAAGTCCTAACCACTGGCCCACCAGAGAACTCCCTCCCCTTCTTTCTTAAAAATAGAGCTTCATTTCCCCCCAACCCCTTGGGGGAAGTAGTACAGTAGTTAATAGTACTATTTCCCCAGACCCTTTACAGCTAAGGTGGCAATGTGACCCATTTCTGGCCAATAGATACTAGTGGAAGTTACTGGGAGACCCTCTGAATGCTTTGTGAAAGGGACAGGTATATCTGGGTTCTACCTTAACTTGAATGTGTAATCAAGGAGGGTCCAACCTCCTGAAGGGGGGATAAATTGTCAGGCTTCTATAAGAGTATACAATTTTCTATGTGGTCTTCAGCAAACGTTCTGCTTTCTTTTTTTTTTTTTTTTTCTACTTTATCCCTTAAATTTGTTTTAACTAAAATTGCTAACATTGCCAATCATATTCCCATTTCATATATGCAGCTGTACTCAGTCATATTTCAATTGTCTAATAAATTTAAAAGGAACATAATCCAATATAAGTCTGATTTAATATTCCCTTCATTTAGGCATTCTTGAGTTATTAATTCTTCTTAGGCTCAGAATAATCTTATCCAATTTTGTCCTTATTGTACTAAAAGTTCTTCTTAAATAAAAAAAACATAGATAGACACAATTTTTAAAACCCCAAATCTTGAGTTCAAGTATGACCTGAGGTCATTTACTATGTACCAACAGATGTCTGATCAATTTTAGACCCCCTAAACCATTCCTGACCCTATCTTTTGGAATCTTGCTTCTTAAAGCACCCCAAACTACAATCTCCTTAGTAGTCATCATGGTATCAACTCATTCCTGACTTCTCATTTTTGCTTATGCTATCTTAGCCAAGCCCTAAGCACCTTTATAAAGCTTTCTTCAATTCCTCCAACTCACTCATCTAGCCCTCTTTAAATTCTTATTCTTCTCACCGTTATTATCAACCTAGTTTCTAAGTCTTCCTAAAGGAGATTTTAGCATGTTAGTATCCAATCAAAAGTCCTTCAATAAAGCCATGTTTTGAACAATGAATACATTCTGAGAATCCCACAAGGAACGTTCTGCTACGTGTTAGGGAAACACAGCCACTGTCCTATAGGCATTATGGGCTGATGGGTTATTCACATCCGGGACTCACTAGAATTCTCAAGTGCTCTACAAAGTAGACTGTAAACAACTTCAAGGCACTCCATGATCTGTCTAAAAATTTATTTTATTAATTCTATCCCCCATTATTCATTTTCTTTTGGCTAAAATAAATTAGGCTACTTGCCCAGTCTGTACTAAAACTGATCTCTGGGTGATCATCTAATAAAAACATTCAGCAGCTTGGTCTTTTTCTCAGCCCTCACCCATCTAACATCTGAAAATGGGTATCCACCCTTCACTCACCCATTTAATCTTTAACATCTTATAAAATGGCTTCCAACCACACCACCCTCTTCATACTGAAACTGATTTCCAAGTGGTCACCTTAACCTGTTAATGGCCAGTCTCCCAGTAACCTGGCCTTGGCTCACTTCTTTGACTCCTAGCCCTGATTCTCCTATCATCCCCATACTCCAACCAAAGAGATTCTCTTTTCCCTGTGGCTTCACTTCTATCCTTTCCTATCAGTTCTGTACATTACCCCTAAATCAGATCCTAATTTCTAACTGTGTGTGTGTGTGTGTGTGTGTTAGTTGCTCAGTCATCTCTGACTTTTTGTGACCCCATAAACTGTAGCCCGCCAGGCTTCTCTGCCCATAGAATTCTCCAGGCAAGAATACTGGAGTGGGTAGCGATTCCCTTCTCCAGGGGATCATCCCGACCCATCTCCTGCATTGCAGGCGGATTCTTTACTGTCTGAGCCACCAGGAAAGCCCCAAGTTTCTGATTATCTAGACTATTAACACTGATCTTCTAACAAACATTCCTCTCTTCAGTCTCTTTCACATTCTAACTGAAAGGAAAAAAAAAGCAGGTCTTACGTTATTTCCTTCTTCCAAACTCTTATTCCTAAATCAATTAAACACTAACTCCCCACTCTGATGTTCAAGTATTTCTAAGATTTTAATTCAGTTCAGCATGAATTAGCATCAGTCAGTGTAACCTTACACTGCTATACTCAGCATACTCTCAGCTCCAGCCAAACCAGTCGGCTTATTTTTCACTAAACACACAGTGCTTGTGCTCTCCAGGCTCTGGTTCACCTTTTATTCACCTGGATTATCCTTTCCCCCTCATCTCTGCTCTTCTAAATCTTGTGTTGTGTGTGCTTAGTCACTCAGTTGTGTCCTACTCTTTGCTACCCATGGCCTGCAGCCTGCCAGGCTCCTCTGTCCATGGAATTCTCCAGTCAAGAATACTGGAGTGGGGTGCCATGCCCTCCTCCAGGGAATCTTCCCAACCCAGGAACTGAACCCAGGTCTCCTGCATTGCGTGTGGATTCTTTATCATCTGAGCCACCAGGAAAGCCCCAAATCTTATCCTCCCCTAATTTCACTTGCCATGATATCTTTACTAACTCTCTACCAAATTTGTGTTGTTATCATACTTCCTGACTGGATTCTAAACTCTGCTCAAACAAAATATTGCATTCAGTGAACCCTTCTATGTACCAACTTGTGCTAAGTGACTTGCATGCGTTATCTCATCTAATCCTCACATCAATGTTGTTAGGCCAGCACTCTCCCCATTTAACACCAAAGAAAATGAGGCTCAAGGAGATTAAGCATAGTTTGCCCAACTCATACAGATAACAAGGTTGAAGTCATTGTTTTAGTCTATTTGGGCTGCTATAACATAAATGCCATAAACTGAGTAGCTAACAACAGAAATGTATTTCTCACAGTTCTGAAAGCTGAGAAATCAAAAACCAAGGCACCCTCAGTTCAGTGTTTGGTAAGTTCTCATTTTCTAGTTCATAGGCAGCTATTTTTTCACTGTTCTCACAGGACAGGCAGGGTGAGGGAGCTCTCTGGGGTCTTTTTTACAAGGATACTTATGCCATTCATGTGAAACAGCAAAATGGCTGTCTGGGGAGGCCTTACAAATAGCTGTGAAAAGAAGAGAAGCGAAAAGCAAAGGAGAAAAGGAAAGATATAAGCATCTGAATGCAGAGCTTCCCTGGTGGCTCAGAGGTTAAAGCGTCTGCCTCCAATGTGGGAGAACCTGGTTCAATCCCTGGGTCAGGAAGATCCCCTGGAGAAGGAAATGGCAACCCACTCCAGTATTCTTGCCTGGAGAATCCCATGGAGAAACCTGGTAGGCTACAGTACACGGGGTCGCACAGACACGACTGAGTGACTTCACTTACTTACACTTAAAGAATAGCAAGGAGAGATAAGACAGCCTTCCTCAGCAATCAATGCAAAGAAAGAGGAAAACAACAGAATGGGCAAGACTAGAGATCTAGGCTGTATATTGTCATCCTGCTTATTTAACTTATATGCAGAGTACATCATGAGAAACGCTGGGCTGGAAGAAGCACAAGCTGGAATCAAGACTGCCGAGAGAAATATCAATAACCTCAGATATGCAGATGACACCACCCTTATGGCAGAAAGTGAAGAGGAACTAAAAAGCCTCTTGATGAAGGTGAAAGAGGACGGTGAAAATGTTGGCCTAAAGCTCAACATTCAGAAAACGAAGATCATGGCATCTGGTCCCATTACTTCATGGGAAATAGATGGGGAAACAGTGGAAACAGTATCAAACTTTATTTTTTGGGGCTCCAAAATCACAGCAGATGGTGATTGCAGCCATGAAATTAAAAGACACTCTTTGGAAGGAAAGTTATGACCAACCTAGATAGCATATTCAAAAGCAGACACATTACTTTGCCAACAAAGGTCCGTCTAGTCAAGGCTATGGTTTTTCCAATGGTCATGTATGGATGTGAGAGGTGGACTGTGAAGAAAGCTGAGTGCTGAAGAATTGATGCTTTTGAACTGTGGTGTTGGAGAAGACTCTTGAGAGTCCCTTGGACTGCAAGGAGATCCAACCAGTCCATTCTGAAGGAGATCAGCCCTGGGATTTCTTTGGAAGGAATGATGCTAAAGCTGAAACTCCAGTACTTTGGCCACCTCATGTGAAGAGTTGACTCATTGGAAAAGACCCTGATGCTGGGAGGGATTGGGGGCAGGAGGAGAAGGGGATGACAGAGGATGAGATGGCTGGATGGCATCACCGACTCGATGGACGTGAGTCTGAGTGAACTCTGGGAGTTGGTGGTGGACAGGGAGGCCTGGCATGCTGCAGTTCATGGGGTGGCAAAGAGTCGGACATGACTGAGCGACTGAACTGAACTGAACTGAAAGGCTCCATTCTTATGACCTAAGCACCTCCCAAAGTCTCCATTTCCTAACGCTATAATCATAGGGGTTAGGATTTCAGCATATGAATCTGGGGATAAAATCGATTCAAATGTTCAGTCGACAGCATTCACGTGTGCATTAGATAGCCAGCCCAGGGTCTGTCACCTGTATTGTACTGGTATGTGTCAGATCAGTGTGTTAAAAACGATGTCTGCTCTAGGATCTAGACTTAAATAGTGAGATGGGAATTGAAAGAGTAATGAATTAGGATGGCAGGATTGTTGGTGATGTTTCCAAATTTCCACTATTGGATTATAGTGTTTTGTGAAATAAGCATTTAAAATATATAGTTATTAAACAGGATAGCAGCTCCTCTTAAACAGTCTTAATTGTCATGTGTAGGTTAGTTTTGTCTCTCTGATTTTATTGTCATCAGCCCCCTACCCCGGGGTAGGGGGTGGATTTCTTCTACTCTCTTGTATTCCTACGGCTTTCAACGCATTGCTTAACATGGTGTATGTACTTGTTGATTTTAATGTATGTGTGTTTGCATATATGCACAGCAACTGGGTAGAGGACGTGGGTGTGTGATGACAGTGTGCATTCCTTCTCATCTTTTTTCCCTTGAGTAGCTGAAGCCTGGATGCTTTCCAACTCGGGGGAGGAGGCGGAACTGCTGACCCTTTAACAAGTTGTCCCTCACTGAACAGGTGTCTCCCCCGCCTCTCGGAAAAGAGGGATGGTTGGATACTTAGTGACATCAGAGATCGACCAATGAGAAGTCAGGCTTCGGCAGACGAGCCAATGGGCGGTCGGGGGCGGGCCCGGTTTCCTGGGAGCCCGGCGCGCCAGGCTGGTCCTCCGGCCGCAGCGAAGTCTCCGCCGCTCACGCTGCCAGCCGCAGCTCCCGCGACTCCCGGCGGCTCCAGTGGCGGCGCCGTTCCCTTGCCCGCGCTTCTCCCGGACGCACGGCGCGGGCACCTCCCGCCGCGGCGCAGTTCCCCCGCCGCTTAGGCTCCGGCGGTGGTGCAGCTCATGCCTCCCGGCGCGGAGCGCGCAGGTGGGCCGGCCGCCGTGTGGAGATAGGCCCCCGGGGGCAGCGGCGGCTGGACCATGGCCCGGAGACCCGGGGCGCCGGCCGCCTATGGGGAGGACTTCTCCTTCGTCAGCCCGCTGGTGAAATACCTGCTCTTCTTCTTCAACATGCTCTTCTGGGTGAGTCTTGGGGTTATAGGGGCATCTGGGCTGCAGGGCACTCCCTGGAGGGTTGAGTGGGCTGCCAGCGCTGAGGAGGGGTCGTTCCCGGATGCCCGGTTCAAGGCGAACGTGGTGAGCGGCACAGTCTAGTTTTCTGGAAAAATCGCACTTTGGGGTAATTTATCCTAGGCAGGGACATCCCCGTGGCGCCTTGACTGCAGAGGGTGTTGGGGTGGAGGGAATGCAAGAGATTCGGTAAAGCTTTATGGGTATTCTCTGGGCTTCGTATGAGGGTCTGTGTCAGGCTAAAAAGGTGGATTTGAGCGGGAGGAGCGGGTTTTCCTGTTGGCCCAAGCAGACGCTTAATACATTCACGATTGGGGGATTTTTCAGGCCTGGGGGCTGGGAGGCCCTGCTGGCAAAGAAAAAAAGAGGAAGCGGGGAACCCAGACCTTTCCTCTCCCTTCCCTCAGAGAGAATGGGTTCAGGGGCTTTCGTCTCTTCCTTTTGCAGGCCTCTGCCGCCCTCCCTCCTCCTCTTCCCTCCAAAGGCTGAGAAAGGACAGGAATGGCCTCCAGGTGTGGGTGTTTTTCCTAGAACTCTCCCAAACTTTGCCCACCTTTCTCAGGACCAGGCTCCATCCTCTGGAGTTTGATATTATTTCGCTTCTTTAAGACCGGGGCAAGTCCAGGGGTCCTTTCAGAATCTTCTGATTGGAACTGAAAAAGTAGAAAATGTCGGTCTGGGGCTGCCTCGATTCCCACCCCCAGTCTGCCTTCAATTGTTGACTTGAATAACCTGGGCAATATGTTCACCTCTGTGGGCCTCAGTCTCCTCCTCCATAAAAATCAAACCCAGCATGATCAAGGATGCTGGAAATTCTCTGCTGGAGCTGAGAATGCAGCTGGGCCAGATGATGAAATGCTAGCTCAGTCCTGTTTCATGTCTCGAGAGTCCCTGAGCCTCTCTGGGTTTGAGAACATGGGGAGATCCATCTCCACCCCCGTCACATTCCCCAGTTTCTCTTCCAGCACCAACGACACCAGAGCTGCTGCTGCTCTAGGAGTCCATTACACTTGCCCACCTCTGCTTGAGACCTAAAGTTCAGACTTGCAGGAGGGAGGAGTCTACGTTTCCTAGGAGAAGGAGCAGACTAGGCAGCTAAGCCAGTTGCTGGAAAGGTTTCACGGGGGCCATGGTGTGAACAGACACAAAGTACATAAGTGCCAGCCTGTTGGGAAAAATGAGAGAAATCCCAGAGGGTGGCGATGACAGCTCACTCTCAGCCATTGTACTGGGAAAAACGAAGTTTGAACTCCTAACAAATTCTCAGTTCGGCAACTGGCAAAAAAAACAACTAGAAGACATCTTGTCTAGAGCTCTGCATTTTATATATAAGAAAGCCAAACCATAGAGATGTTCTTTTATCCTATGTCAAAAAGGGGGTTAGTGGGCTTGACCTGGTGATTTCTCTACTGAACCACAGGGGAAGTCCTTGGTTGCTGCTGTCACTGGGGTGTTAGCAGTATTGGTAGTTAACTAGTCAACGCCAGTTTCAGTTGGTGGCTAGGGAAGAAAATCTCACCACCACTCTGTCAGGCTGGGGGATGTCCTAAGGGGAAGCCCCACACCTAAGGGCAAATTCCAGAGAACCCTCTTACATGCCCACTGAGTATGCCAGGCCAATGACACGCCATCTTTAGAGCCAGCACTAGCATCCCAGGGAACTCAGGTCCTTGTTCTAACTTCCTCTGTCAATCATGACTTTGCATGCAACTCCGTTGCAGCCTTCGGCGCTTCACTCTTATCTGTGCACCCTAGCAACAACAGCTGGGTGCATCTGTTACACTTGCCTTCACGGTCATTTTCCTGGACTTCCCCCACTCTATCCCTTTTACCAGATAAGTGACTTTGGGAGGTCACAGAAAGGGAGAGAGTTTGGCTCCATAGACCCGTTTTTCTTGGTTCCAATGCTTCATTCAAGGTCAGAGGACCTGGCTAACCAAGCTGGAAGCATCCCAAATTAGAGAAGCCCCCCTTCTTGGCCCTATTTGAGACTCATAAAAAGTCAGAGGCACTAGAAATAGCACACCGAAGGACAAGAGGCCCAATTTCTTTTTGGCACCAACTTACTGTGTGACCCCAAGCCAATATATGTGTGTCTCTGTCCTTAAGCTTTCTCCTCTAAAGGAGAAATTTTTTTCTGCCTCTGTGAACTATTTAAAGAGGAATGTCACTCTGGGGACTGTTTTCTTTCTTCAAGACCTGGGGCTAGCTCTAAGGATGCACCTTTCTTGTGTCCTGGGACCCTTGGGACATCGACCTTTGCAGGGGACAGTATTTTTTTGGCATTACTGAATGCCACTTCTCCCCCAGGTCTGGACTCATAGAGTTAATCCCACATATGGTCAGTGGGAGATGAAGAGCTGTTTCCCCAGATCAGGGGTCATTTTTCTTCCCATCCCCCTTTAGGGACTGATTATGGTGATTTCTTTCTTTAGGTTTCTCCACCATCTTAATCGGAGAAGGCAATGGCATCCTAACTCCAGTACTCTTGCCTGGCAAATCCCATGGACAGAGGAGCCTGGTGGGCTGCAGTTCATGGGGTCGCTAAGAGTCAGACACGACTGAGCGACTTCCCTTTCACTTTTCACTTTCATGCATTGGAGAAGGAAATGGCAACCCATTCCAGTGTTCTTACCTGGAGAATCCCAGGGACGGGGGAGCCTGATGGGCTGCCGTCTGTGGGGTCGCACAGAGTTGGACACGACTGAAGTGACTTAGCAGCAACCATCTTAATCAAATTCCCCTTTCCTACTCAGGAGGCACCCATGGTTGGGATTGTCAGCCAACTCCTATTCCAGGGAGAGTGTATGTTCTGGCCAGGCGCCGGGGAGGTGTGGATGGATGGTGTTTGCATCTGTGCCTGGGTCACATTGGGAAGGCATCGCCTGGACTCACATGCAGTGGTGATAGTGGTGACCGTGGTGGCAGTGGTTAGCCGTGCTACTTCTCTAGGAGCCCTGACCCTTGGGGCATTTGGAGTCTGACTCAGAAGGCTCCTGGCTCCTATGGGACCAAGACCTGTTCCTTCTGTTCATGCTTCAAATCTCAATTCCTCTTTTGCCTAGGAGTTCTAGTTTTCTTCCCAGAATTGTGCAACTGGGTTACTGATTGTTAGGATTCCATGGCTTGGAGAATTGCCCCAGGATCACAGAAGTTATAGTTTAGTCTTTCCGTTAAGAAGTAGCTGACTTTCCTTACCTCCTTGTATTAGACAGCTCTGTGCAGAGGGAATGAGGGCTTTTCTAGTGGCTCAGTTGGTAAAGAATCCGCCTGCGGTGCAGGAGACTGCTTGCAATATAGGAGACCCTGGTTTGATCTCTGGGTCAGGAAGATCCCCTGGAGAAGGAAATGGCAACCCACTCCAGTATTCTTGCCTGGAGAATCCCATGGACAGAGGAGCCTGGTGGGCTACAGTCCATAGGGTCACAAAGAGTTGGACATGACTGAACACAACCTTCTGTCTGTCCGTGCAAAGGGAAGACAGTGGGCTGATACACCACGCTTTGTCAGCTTGGGCATACGTTGGCAGGAGCATTTTCATTGCTGCCCACAGCAACCATCTCCCTCCTTGCTGATCCTTTTCCCACCCAGGGCAGCAGTTGGCGTAACTTCTGAGTCAGGCAAAGCCTAGAAGCTCAGCTCTCCTGCCTCTGTGTCTCAGCTGAGCCTTCCTTAGAGGCGATGCCTCAGGACTCCCCCTGCCCCGGCACCTTGTGCATGTTTTGATCGTCAGATCTTTTTTTTTTTAACCTGTGCCCCAATTATGCATTTCTTTATGTCTTCCCCTCTAGGCTCCTGAGGGTAGAGACTGGCTTATTTACTTCTGGATTCTCAGCGCCCAAGCTATGTTTGGCAGAGAGTGGGTACTTATTGAATGTTTATTGAGTGGTGAACGAGGGATCAGAGCCTATGGGGTGGAATCAGGATGCCCTTCCTCCCTTCTTATGGACACTAGTCTGTCAGGATGCAGCACAACCTTAAGTCCTCAAGCATCCTTAATTCTTAATTGGGGTTGCATCCTGTGTTCTCTTCTGCAGTGGGTCTGGCACCCTTCCCTCAAGCCGGGTTAGAAAAAATGGCAGCCATGCCCTCCATCATCTCCCTCAGGGCCATGCCTGATTACTGCCCATAGCACACATGGACCCATCCAGGTCTTCCCTGGGCTGATCCAGGGTTCTGATGAGGTATCTCCTTCAAGAAATTCACCTTCCCGCCTACTTCCACTGTATTGGAATCCCTAGGGGATTCAGAATGCTCCCCCCAAACCACCTTCAGCACTATCTGTTGTAGTCTGGCTCAGAAGCCACAAGGAAATGATCAGGCATTGAGCCTGGCAAAAGCCCCTCCTGAGTGCCCGGGTCCCTTCCTGCCCATGCCACCCCCACCTTTACCACCATGCAAGCGTGGGCACACAAACACACACACACACACACAACTACCTACACATGTTAGGAGATAGAGCCCATTTCCTCCCCCATATTTTCCCTCCTTTCCCTATAGACTAGGCAGGCTGCAATAAACAAATTATCACATTATTTTTTATAAAACAACACCACCACCACCAAGAATGAAGACAGAACCACACTCTTTGTTGTCAGGTCACACACATGCCTTCTTAACTCCCTAAATAGCTCTGTTTGCCTTGTACCAAGTAGAAAATCATAGACTTCAAGCAGCTTTTAAAAAGGATAAAAGAGAAGCATCTCTTAGAGTTTCGGTAGCAAGCTATGTGTCAGGCTGGCGACTCCAGGCTGTGAGTCTGAGTGTTTATACCACTATGAGCCCTTGTGAACTTCCCTTCCTCGTTTATAACCTTGGAAAACCAAAACCAGCCGTGGCCTAAAAGGAGCTAAAGAGTTGGCCCAGACGTTGGAGAGGAAAGAGCTCTGTGGACTCCACTCCAGCCGAGGAAAGAGCCCTAGGGACTCCACTCCAGCTGGACAATTCCATCCTATCCAGCGGGAGAGAGCCAAACAGTCAGTCCCACATGCAGAGTTTCCACCTTAGAAATCCCAGAACAGTGGTGCCAGGATGGCTGCTGAAGGACTGGTGTGTGCAGATCCCAGGTAGTGAGAGAGGGGGCCCTGCTTTAGGGCTCACAAGCTATGATTTTTTTTATTTCATCCAGAAATAAGGACAGAAAGGACTGAGAAGTGGGAGGTGCAGACCCCTCCCTCCCAACATCCTTCTGGCAGTGGGTGGAGGGGACAGTGGTTTGAGCCCCATGCAGGGAATCACTCTACTCCCAGCTGTCTCCCACTGCCACCATCAAGAAAAGAGGGGGAAAGATTCATTCCAAAGAAAAGGTGAGACAGATCCACCCAGTTCATGCAGACTAGGCTTTCTATTTTAATTTTTAAAAATTTTTTCAAGATTTTATGTGGGCCATTTTTTACTAATAAAAGTCTTTACTGAATTTGTTACATTATAATATCTGTTTTATGTTTTGGTTTTTTGGCCATGAGACATGTGGGATCTTAGCTCCCTGACCAGGGATTGAACCCACGCCCCTTGCATTGGAAGGCAAAGTCTTAACCACTGGACCACCAGGGAAGCCCCTAGATTGGACTTTAGAATGTGGAAGGTGGACAGGCCAGGCTTCCTCTCGGGGGCTGGTGGGCCCTAGTGGTGATGCCCCATTGGCCCCTTTCAGGCATGGCTCCGGCACTTCCCTCTGGGTCCTATAGGGCCCTCCTGATGCTATTTTACTTCCCCGGCCTGAGCCCCGCCGTTCGGAGATTACCAGCTGCTCACGCAAGACAACTGCAGGCAGCTCCTTCCCACCTCACACGAGGCCCTGAAGTGAACGCACACGCCCTGGAGCTGCTGTGAGGCAAAGCGGGAGGCAGCCATGTGACCAAGGTCATGAGGCTCTGGAGCCATATGGACATACCTTCCAGTCCCACTTTAGCCACTCACTAACTGAGTAAATTCTCCCAACATCAATTCTATAAACTGGAGATCCTACCACCCTCTTGGGCTTGTGGTCATAGTGTGTATACAGCACTTAGTCCAGTGCCTGGCCCTTTAGCCCTCGAAGAAAGGTAGCTATTACCATCGTTGTTAGGATTGGCTCGTCAAGGTCACCTATTGGGGAAGGACTTGGAGAGCTAGGATGAGTGCTCCTCCTGACAAGTGACAGGTGTGTGGGGACTCAGCCTAGGCCAGGGCCAACCTTAAACCTGACTTCCTTCAGCCTCAGATGCCCCTGCTCACATTCCTGCTGTTAGCCAGAAGGTGATGATGATTAATGGTGTTGTTATATTTTAAAGTTTACAGAGATGTTTCCTATATATCATAGGAACAGAGATTCCACTGTTGTCCGAGGACCTTCCCCAGGTCCACTTCTCAGAGCTTTTCACATTGCATTGGTTTTAATCCAATGGAAACAGACTCAAGAGCTAATCTGCCTGTAATTATGGACATTCGAGCCAGTAGCTCTCTTGTCCAGGACCTTACCTGGGGGCCCTTCCCACTTGGTGCTGATGGCTGTGAATTAGTGTGCCAGGGGCTGGAATAAGGGTTTTCCTCACAAACATCAGTTCATGACTGTCTTTTCCTGATTTACAGGGGGGAAAATAAGGTCAAATAATGGAGTGACTTTTCTCTGTTTTCAGTTATCTCCCATCTTCTCTCCAAGACCACAGCTGCTTATCTGCCGTCAAGGGCACAGGGAAGAGGACACGTTAGCAGCAAGCCTTCTGGAAAACTAGGAAACTATTTAGAGTATTGCCATACTATTTTATGAGACGCTGAGACATGTGGCTAACAATCAAATCATCTGTTAGTAAAATTGTTCCTTATTTCTAGGGTAGAAATTAGTATGTCGTTTCCTCTCGTGACATATTGAGAAGGACACATTATCTATGTTAATACTCCTGTCAAAAATACATCATCTGGATCAGATTGGGAAGAAACAATCCAACATCCAAACTGAGGGATGTTAAGCCAAACCACTGGCCTGGACTTATGAAAAAAAAAAAAAAAAAAAGTCAGTATCAAAAGGAAAAATATCAGAACATGCATTGGCAATGATGTGGAAAAATTGGAATCCCATACATTGCGGGTGGGAATGTGAAATGGTGCAGCTACTGTGGAAAAAGCTTGGTAGCACCTCAAAAAATTAAATATAGAATTACCCTACGACCTGGCAATTCCACTCCAGGGTCTATACCCAAGAGACAGCAAACAGGAAGTACTCAGACAAAAACTTGTAGATGGATATTCATGGCAACACTATTCACAGTAGCCCAAAGGTGGAAACAATCCACATGTCCATCAGCAGATGAATGGAAAAACCAATTGGGTTCTATCCATCCAGTGGGATATTACTAGGCCTTAAAAGGTAATGAAGTCCTGATACATGCTACAACACTGATGAACCTTGGAAAGGTTAGAAGATTGACACCAAGAGCCACATATTATATGATTCCATTTATAGAAAATGTGCAGAATAGGCAAAACCATAGAGACATCAGGTCTGTGGTTGCCAAGGGTTGGAGGAGTGGAGGGAGTTGGGAGTGACCATTTAATGGGTACAGGAATTGTATTTGGGGTGAAGAAACTGTCCTGGAGCCTGATAATGGTGGTGGTTGCCCAGCAATATGAATGTACTTATGGCCACTGAACTGCACCCTTTAAAATGGTTAATTTCGTGGTGTATGTACTTTACCGCAATTTTTTTAAAGTCAGTGTTTTGAGAAACCAAATACAAAGAAAAGAAAAAAACCTGTGAAACTGTTCCAAGCTAAAGGAGACTTGATGCATGGATCACTAACTACATGATTGTTGACTGGAAGCTGAATCAGGAAAAAAGGGGGGGAATGCAGTTATAAAGGACATTATTGGGATAATTGGGCAAAGTTAAATATGAATATAAAGTAGATAGCAGTAGTACCATATTAAAGCTTCAAAAAGAATCTAATATGTCAAGATTGCATTCGGTATACCAAGAGAGCACTGTAGCTTCTCAGTGTCCTGTCACCTGAACATTTTTAAATTCTACTGCCATTTTTTGGTGTAAGGAGAAAACACCCTGATAAAAGTTGTAAAACTGTAGGCAAGTGAATCCCAGTTTAAGAAAATATGATATTACAAACTGTGGATTTACACGACTAACAAATTGAGGGTGACTTTTTTTAAAAAATAGATTTCATTTTTTAGAACAGTGTTAGTTTTTCAGGAACTTTGAGAAGATGGTACAGAGAGTTCCCATATACCCCACATCCAGTGTCTCTTGTTTATTAACATCTTACATGAGTATGATGCTGCTTCCCAGGTGGCACAGTGGTAAAGAATCTGCCTGCCAACACAGGAGACTCAAGAGACACAGGTTCGATCCCTGGGTCAGGAAGATCTCCTGGAGTAGGAAATGACAACCCATTCCAGTGTTCTTGCCTAGAAAATTCCATGGACAGAGGAACCTGGTCAGCTACAGTCCATGGGGTTGGTCTCAAAGAGTCAGACACAATTGAGCACGCACAGGAAAAATCTGGAATGAACTTTTCAGCCAACCTGAAACATTTATTACATTAAGTTCCATGCTTTATTCAGCTTCCCTTAGTTTTTACTTAATGCCCTTTTTGTGTTCTAGGATCCCATCCAGGATACCAAATTTCATTTAGTTGTTATGTCTCCTTAGGTTTTTGTTGGCTGTGGCAGTGTCTCAGAATTTCCTTGTTTTTGAAGCCTTTGACAGTTTGGAAGAGTACTGATCATCTTGTCCCTCTATTGGAACTTGCCTGATGTTTTCTTATAATTATACTGGGGTTATGGGTTTGGGGAAGAAAGACCACAGAAGGGAAGTGCCATTTCACATAATCTCACATATCAATGACCTGTGCGGATGTTGACGTCGATCACCTGGCTGAGGGAGCCAGGCTTCTCCACTGTAAAGTCAGTCTTTTCCCCACCCTTTTGCAGTCTGTTCTCTTCGGAAAGAAGTTACTGTGTGCAGCCCACACTTGGAAGTGGGGAATTGTGTCCCACCTCCCTGACACTGCAGCGAGTGGTAGTCGCTCAGTCATATCTGACTGTGTGGCCCCGTGGACTGCAGCCCGCCAGGCTCCTCTGTCCATGGGATTTCCCAGGCAAGGATACTGGAGTGGGTTGCCATGACCTTCTCCAGACACTGCAGTACCTCCGTAAAATATTTGGAATTCTGTGTGAGAGATTTGTCTTTGCTCTCCCATTTATTAAGTCATTTATATCAGTATAGACTCATGGATATTTATATTTGGGGTAACAATTCCATACTCTCTTGATATCTCTTTGGCATGGCCACACCAATGTGGGGTTTTGTTTTTTTATTTTTGAGCGTTTCCTTACCTTCTGGCACCACAAGATGCTCCAGACTTACCTATTTCCTGCCCCAGTCCTAGGATCAGCCATTTCTCCAAGGAGCCCAGCGGATGGCTATTTTCATTATAAGGTGGTGACTCACCTTACATAAGGATAAAGGTACTGGTGCGGGCAAATTATTTTATATAATTTGATGGACAACTCTTCAGGAACATGCCTTTGGCTGGACTCAGCTATTTTAAAAACTGTGTCTAGCGTTTGAAAGTTTCCAGTGAGGCTTCATTCTAGCCAGAATATGAAAAGCTATTCTAGGAAGAGAAGTGTCTTTATCTCCGTTCTCATCATGAAAGGAGGTCACTGGTGATATTGTGGGATGTCACAAGGATTCTGCAGCAAAGACTGATATGGTGTAGACGGTCCCCAACTGAGATTGGAAATGAGGTTTAGTCCAGATGTTGTCACTGCACCCATGTGCACTTGGTCAAATATCACTTTGCTCTTTTGGCCTCATCTATTAAAAAAAAAAGTGAGTGGTCAGGCTCATTCCTAAGTTTCTATTCAGCTCTCAAATGCTAAGCTAATAACAGCAGTACTCACTTTGGAATGGCAGCAGCTCTGAGGAATTCAGGGTGGGAGATGTGGTCGGGAATAGAAGCGTGAAAGAGCAAGCTGTGACTCCAGGATAAAGGAGCAGATCAATGACAGAAATGCAGAATTTCAGAGGTAGCTAGTGAGCTTCCAAGTAAGCAGGATCATTAATGATATTAAATATTCATGATCATATTAATGTCTTAACTTTATTTTTCACATAACCAGCACCTGCTGCTCTAGATCCCTGGTGAGTGTGCTTGAGGCTGGTGGGTCTTGAACTTGGCTGCATGTTGGAATCACTTGGAATGCATTCAGGAACACTGTGACCTGGGTTCCAATGCCAGAGATTCTGACATACTTGGTTTGGGGTGTAGCCTAGGCATCAGGAATTTCGAAGTTCTCCTCTACAGGCCCCCCCATTTTAATGGCAGCCAACATCAAAAAGCACTGCCTTAGGCTGTAGACGCTCTTGCCCCCTCCCACATAACAGATGTGTCTCCTTAAGGGCAGGGACCACATCTTGCTCATCTTTGCAGTCTTCAGAGTATCTCCTACATAACAGCTGATGAATTGGATTTGGAGAGTGTATTTGTTTCCTATTACTGTTGTTAACAAATTGCCACAAACTGAATGGTTTAATATAACACAAATTAGTTTTCTTATAGTTCTGGAGGTCAGAAGTCCAAAACAGGTCTCATTGAGCTGAAATCAAGACGTCAGCAAGCATGATTCTCTCTGGAGGCTTTAAGGAAGAATCTAGTTCCTTGCCTTCTCCAGCTTGTAGAGGCTGTTCATGGTCCTCAGCTTACAGCACACACTTCAGGCCCTGCTTCTGTTCTCATACACATCTCCTCCTCTACTCTGACCCTCTTGCCTCCTTCTTATAAGGTCCCTTGTGATTATATTGGGCCAACTGGGATAATCTCCCCATCATAAGGTCCTTACGCAAATCACATTTACACAGCCCCACCGGCCATGTAAGGTAACGTTTTCACGGGTTCTGGGAATTAAGACAGGATATCTCTGGGGGGGACACTGTTCTACCTACCGCAGATAGAGACAGAACAGCTGCTATAATTACAAGCCCACCCATGGAATGAACTTACCCTGGGACACATGGCATCTCTTTACTTTCCCTTTCTTATTTTAGCTGTGTGGGGATTTAATCAGAGACTGTCTGTGAAAAGTTATACATGTGAAAATTTAACATGTGAAGAAACAGCGAGGAGCCTGTTTAAATAAAGAGCAGATACATATTTTTAAATGACTCAGTAAAGTGATGTTCAGAACCAGAATTGGCTGTGGTGAGTTTTAAAGGGCAGACAGAGATGTCTGATCGCTCTGGCAAAGGGCTTATGTCTCTGGGCTGGCGGGATGACTGGGATCTCTGTTGTGGGTTTTCCTCACCTCCCACCCACTGCCCCTTGCTCCCTGAGCCTGGCTGTGCTGTGGGACAAGAAGCCAGCTGGCACCTCCAGCCCCTCCCACAGCTCTCTGCAAGCAGCTCCCTCGCTCCTGGACACACAGTGTGAGGGCCAGCACATAACGCGTGGGGCCCCGAGGCAGAGGTGATGTCAAACGACTGGGGACCAAGGAGAAGGGTCCTAAAAGACATGGTTTTAGACAAGGTTTTCCCATTTCCTGCTGAATGCACTAGCTGGTAGAGTTCGCTAAAGAAAATCTCTCTCTCCTGAGGACTAGTCTGACCTGTTGTCCTGCAATAGGGGCTCAATTCCCTTCTCCCACCAAAGCCCCAAGATGTTTATTCCCAACTGGTCTCTGTCTTGTAGGACAGCGGAGTCCAACCAGCCCTGTCATTCCCCACTGAACTGGTCAAGTTCCTGCTGAGAACTCCCTCCAGCCAGAGCGTGGCCCCAGCTATTGCCATGGTGACAGCCAGCTGCTACTTAGCACCAGCTTGGGAACTGGGCACAAAGGAAGGGTGTGCACACGGGATCACCCTGCACTCCTGGAAGCCTGCGGCAAGGGCACAGAGAAGGCCCCTTTAGGGAGCCCTGGTGGTCTTTGATGAGTTTGTTTTTTCAGAGAGAAGCCAGGAAGTTTGAAAGGTCTAAACTTCTCTGTTTCCACACCCTGGAATCAGACTTTATAAAGTTTCCTTTGTAAGGTAGTTCTGCTATTTTACACCAACGCATTCATGTGCAAGCATTCTTTCATTCTGGTTGCACTTTCATTCTTACATTTGACACCACATTGACCTCCAAGAGGGTTAGAGATCTGGGAGCATCTACTCAGGCCTGCTTCAGCTTGAAGACCTTCCCTTTGAAGTAGCTGGATTCAAATTCAGAACTTCACAGTTTCTATGTGACCCTGGGCAAGTTAAATTCTTTTATTTCATCTTCACAGTAATCTTATTAGATATAGTTGTTTTAAATTCCCATCTTCAGGGACTTCCCTGATGGTCCAGTGGTTAAGAATCCACCTGCCAATGTAGAGGACATGGGTTTGATCCCTGGTCCAGGAATATTCCACATGCTTTGGGGCAACTAAGCCTATATGCCACAACTACTTAGCCTTCGCTCTAGAGCCTGAGAGCTGCAACTACTGAGCCTGTGCGCCTAGAGCCTGTGCTGTGCAACAGAAAAGCCACTGCAGTGAGAAGCCCGAGCACCACAACAAAGAGTAGCCTCCACTCACTGCAGCTAGAGAAAAGCCCACACAGCAACAAAGACCCAACACAGCCAAAAAGAACAATGACATCAAAAAACAAATTCCCAGATACAGAAACTGAAGTTCAGAGAGTTGTCCAGAGTGGGCTCAGATTCACCTCACTCTGAAGCCCATGTTCCTAACTGCTGTTCTGTATTAACCTTGCATTGCCTTAACTTCCTCATCTGTAAGATGGGGAGAATAGCTGCCTCACCAGATAACTCTGTTGTGAGAGTTATATGTGATCATCCTGATACAGGCTTTTCATGGAGGTAATGCCCTGCTGGATTCTATCAACAGTATCACTGGGGAGGAAAAAGATGCTCATTTCTGGTCCAGGAAGAGTCGTCATCCTCCTGTCCTCCAAGGTTACTCATGGCTCTCAGGGCTCCCTGGCTTCCTAAACCTCAGAGTGTGGCTCCTTCCCTGTCTCCACAGGTGATTTCCATGGTGATGGTGGCTGTGGGCGTCTACGCTCGGCTGATGAAGCATGCAGGTGAGCTACAGTTCCTGTCCATCTCCCCATGACTCTCGGCTGCCCCTTTCTCCTCTGCCTCTTTCAGCCCTGGCCCTTCAGCCCTCCTCCACAGCTATGGAGCTATAGGGGGCAGCCACCCTCTAGCCAAATCCTGGTGGCTTACTCTGCTGGCCACCCAAGCCAGTTCTCCTGGATTTCCCCAAGCTCCCACGAATCTTCTGAGATCTGCCTGCAATTTAGGCTTAGGGCATATCTAGGGAAGAAGGTAGGCTTCTGGGTGCAAAGACTAACCAGAGGCTTCAGCCCTCCCTTCACTATGTTCCAGAGAAACTCAACCTCCATTCCTATTCCTCTACACGAAGTCTCCAGGAAACAGAATGTGCAAAAGCCAGCAAGCCTAATGCCATTCTAATTCTTTTCTGGGGCGAAAGTGGTTCCTCCTCTCTCAAGCCTGGGAATAAAGGCTCTTACTTTGTTAGTTCCTCAAATTAAAGGCCACAGACTGTTCTGGGCCCTTGGTGTTCTCCCTGTGGGAGAGCAGTACTGCTCCCTGTAACCTTTACCTAGCCACACTGGAGAGTCCCCCACCAGGGGAGGAGGATAGTTCTGGGGGCACCCCACCCCACCCCTGGCACCCTGCTCAGTGGGCACCAGCTCAGACTGAGAGCCCCCCCCCCCCCCAGAGGCGGCGCTGGCCTGCCTGGCTGTGGACCCGGCCATCCTGCTGATCGTGGTGGGCATCCTCATGTTCCTGCTCACCTTCTGCGGCTGCATCGGATCTCTCCGCGAGAACATCTGCCTCCTGCAGACGGTGAGTGGTCAGGGGCGACCCCCTGGGAAGGCCCGGGCCCTTCCTCCCTGTGCTTCTTCCTGAAACCTTTCAGTTTGTTTTGTCCCTTGCTGACCCCTGGTCTGTGCTGGCCACTCCTCCCTGTGGAGCTCAGCCCAGGTAACCCAGCAAGGGCGAGCACCCCCAGGACAGCGTCCCAGAGGCAGCTGGGGTGTGGGGTGGGGGTGTCCGGGAGAAGTGGCCTGTGGGGTGGGGGGTGTCCGGGAGAAGTGGCCTGTGGCCCCCAGGCGTCCCTGTGGCCCTGGGAAACCCCTGCCCAGCGCAGTAACAGACTGCCTCCTCTTGCCATGCTCTCCCACAGTTCTCTCTCTGTCTCACCATCGTGTTCCTGCTACAGCTGGCAGCTGGCGTCCTGGGCTTCGTCTTCTCAGACAAGGTAACTCGGAGTCACAGGCCTACTCAGATGTGAACCAGAGGAAGGAAGGGAAGGTTCCTGCCTGTGCTCAGCCTGACTAATTAACCACAGTGGTCCTTCCCCTGAGGAGCATTAGCCTTTGAAAGACTGTCCTTAGGGATGAATGGATGCCCTTTAAAGTCACCATATTTAAAGAGGATTTCAAGATTGTAAGGTGTTTTCCTCTGACAGTCTGAGAGGCCAACAGGGAAATAAATTCTATGAACCCAAAGTTAAAATAGTCTGCAAACTTTAATGGCAAATGATTGAGTAAAATTCAGTTATCAAGTGGGTCACAGACAACATGAAGAGCCTTTTATTTCTTTAAAAAATTATTTATTGGGATAAACAAACGTAAGAAATGGGGGAAGTAAACAAGACTTTGAACAGCTCTCACCATATCTGGAAGTGGTCTGCCATTCAGTGGCAGCCCTTTTAATTAAAAACCAGAATTTCTTTCCAAAAGGGCAGATGATTGCCAGGGGCAAGTATAGGACTATGGATAAGAAATTTTGAGAAAAGTAATGAAGCAGGAAGGAAGACAGCATGCTTAAACTATGAAATTGAGAGCCACTGAGTCAATTCAGAGTGTTCTAGTAAAATCCTAAAAATGATACAGAGTAAAGATCTGTACTCAAAAACATTGGAGAAGACTTTTGAGGGTCCCTTGGACTTCAAGGAGATCCAACCAGTCCATCCTAAAGGAGATCAGTCCTGGGTGTTCATTGGAAGGAATGATGTTGAAGCTGAAACTCCAATACTTTGGCCACCTGATGTGAAGAGCTGACTCATTTGAAAAGACCCTGATGCTGGGAAAGATTGAGGGCAGGAGGAGAAGGGGACAACAAAGGATAAGATGGTTGGATGGCATCACCGACTTAATGGACATGAGTTTGGGTAAACTCTGGGAGCTGGTGATGGACAGGGAGGCCTGGCGTGCTGTGGTCCATGAGATCGCAAAGAGTTGGACACGACTGAGCGACTGAACTGAACTGAAAGAGATGCAATTCTCTTATGTCCACTAGAGGTCAGTGTCTTAGCTCAGTAAGTCCTTTCTACTAAAAAACAATCCACCCCCTCAACACACACAAACTAGTTTCACTGCTTTACATCAGTCAAGTATTTTGTGTAATAGTACTCAGAAATAGATAAATATTGGCTTATCTTGAAATGTGGCTCTGAGACATGGCAACAGCAGATCAGCATTTTTCTTGCCCACAGGTACCAGGGAGCCCAGGGATGCATGGGCTTCGGAACTGGCCCTCTTCCCTGCTAGGACTTGGTTCTGACTTCAAGGTTGACTTAAAGAAAGAAAGATGAGCACCGTCTATTGCTGTTTCTGCAGGGAAGCAGGTTAGGGGCTAGTCCTGTGTTCTGATTCCCTCCTCATGTTCCTGGCAGGTGCGGGGCAAAGTGAGTGAGATTATCAATAATGCCATCGTGCACTACCGAGATGACTTGGACCTTCAGAACCTCATAGATTTTGGCCAGAAGGAGGTACGGGTTGAGGAGGGGGGTGGTCATCTAGTGGTCTGGGAAGCTACGGGTAAACGTTAATGCTATCCCAAGAGACAACTCACCCTCAAGGTCTGTGGGCTTTTTCATTACCTGATAGGTAATGGATTCTGGGAAAGGGTTTGGGAAAAAAGCCACATATAGCTTTAAAAGTAATTTTACTGGCACAGAACAGTATATATAGTAATTTACCAATTGTGTAAAAGAGGAAAGAATATGCACTCATATTTACAAAAGGAATATGGAAGGATATAAAAGAAACCATTATAAGTGGTTACTCATGGGGATCTGGCAGCTTTTTTTTAATATCACCAATTAGTTACATTTTTAAAATTGTGGTAAAATATACATAATATCAAATTTACCACTTTAAGTGTACAGATCTGTAGCACTAAGTACATTCACACTGTTGTATAGCCACCATCACTATCCATCTCCAAAACTTTCCTCCCAAACTGAAACTCCATACCCATTAAACACTAACTCTCCAATGCCCCACTCCTCCTAAAAACCACCATTCTATTTTCTGTCTCTGTGAAATTCTGTCTCAATGAATACTGTTTGTCCTTTTGTGACTGGCTTGTTTCGCTTAGCATGTCTTCAGCATTCATCTATGTTGTGGGTTGTGCCAAAATTTCCTTTATAAGGCTGAATAATATTCCATCATATGTATATATCACATTTTGTTAATCCATTTGTCTTTTGGTGCACACTTTGGGTCACTTCTGTATTTTGGCTCTTGTGAATACTGCTGCTGTGAGTCAGAAATTATATTTGAAACAAAAGTGCTTTTGAGACCAGTGCTGAGTTCCCCTTCACTTGGTGTAACACCCTTAACTTGGATCCTATTTGCTTTCATGGTGTAATTATGGGTCCACAACATTGAAAAGTCCCCTCCTGTGCTTTCTCTACATTAAGACAAATGTTTGTAGCACTGATCCTTTAATTATTTCAGCCAGTATTTTGGGAACATATCCTTTTGCCAGGCTCTATGCTTCCCTGGTGACTCAGTAGTAAAGAATCCGCCTGCCAATGCAGGAGACATGGGTTCGATCCCTGGGTCGGGAAGATCCCCTGAAGAAGGAAATGGCAACCCACTCTAGTATTCTTGCCTGGAAAATCCCATGGATGGATGAGCCTGGTGGGCTGCAGTCCATGGGGTCACAAAGAGTCGGACACAACTTAGCAACTAAACAGCAAATGCTATGCAAGAGTGCAAAACCAGAAACTGCCCTCAAGGAGCTTATAGTTGAGTGTGTAAAACAAAATATATACACAAGAAGTTATAAAAAACATATAAAGTAATAGAAATTAAGAAAAGATAACTTCTTCAGGTGAAGGTCACTGAAAAGCTTGAGTTCAAAGTTTCAAGGCTGTGTTTAAACACAACTTGAACTTACAAGTAGAAGCTTGCCATAGACTTCTGGTTGCTTTGAGAGTTCCCTGTGTCACCTCAGTGTAAGGGGTGGGGGATTTTTAACCCCTGTGATGGGCTCTGTTGCAGTTCAGCTGCTGTGGAGGGATTTCCTACAAGGACTGGTCCCTGAACATGTATTTCAACTGTTCAGAAGACAACCCCAGCCGTGAGCGCTGTTCTGTGCCTTACTCCTGTTGCTTGCCTACCCCCAACCAGGTGAGCACACGTCCCGCCTCATTTCCTCCCACAGTGATCTGAGTTACTTTCTGATTAGAGCAGCTGCCATCGGGAATCTCCATCCCCAGCTCAGCCAGTCAGTTCTGCAGAAGAACGGTCAGATGTTTTTCTTCACTCCAGTCTGATGGCTTTGTCAATCTTTCACTTCTATAGCCCACTTGGCGGCCCAGAAGGCCCAGGTCTCTAAAGCAAGGAGAACTGAACTCAGACCGCCAGAGGAAGGGAAGTCTGCATTTAGCAACTTCCAACCTAGCATCCTCCACATATATTCTCTAACAATTTAGGAGTTTAGGAAGGGTGGGAGGCCCATCAGCTAGGGCCCCAGAGAAAAAGTTTTAGGAATGGGAGTCCCACTTGGCTTTTGAACTCTCTCCCCAGGCAGTGATCAACACCATGTGTGGCCAAGGTATGCAGGCCCTTGACTACCTGGAAGCTAGTAAAGTCATCTACACCAACGGCTGTATTGACAGATTGGTCAATTGGATACATAGCAACCTCTTCGTACTTGGTGGTGTGGCACTGGGCCTGGCCATCCCCCAGGTAACTTACCTTGTAAAACTGCGGTTCCACAATTCTGTAAAGACTTCTTTAGTTTGGGGGAGGGCACCTGGGACTCAGGCACTAACACTGCTGAAGGGCAGGTGCTGACTGCACTGGGAAGACTGTCAGAGAAAACAAGGCCAGACCTCACGGCTGAGGTCCCAGTTCCTTCTTACCTTTTCCAGCTGGTGGGAATCCTGCTGTCCATGATCCTCGTGAGTCAGATCAAAGATCAGATCAAACTACAGCTCTACAATCAGCAGCACCGGGCGGACCCATGGTACTGAAGATCCGTCCTACACCTCCTCTGTAGGGCAGCAGGCGAGCCTCATCAACCGACGGCAGTGGTTACAGCTGCCGGCACCTAGCGGGAGATTGGATTCCAGCCCTGCAAACCACAGCCCAGCGGGAGGAAGCAAACTCCAGGCAGCAGAAGGCAGGGTGCACAGGTGGCTGTAGTCTGAGAAGGATGTGCCTCCTCTCCTCATCCCAGCTCTCAGCATTGTTATTTTGTATTCTCTCTAACCTCAATCATTTGGGTTTATGTTTTTGTTTTGTCTGAGACAGATGCTTGAGCAACAGCAGTTACACAGAGTTGTGGGGGCACTGGGCTTTTCACCGAGCCATGACAACTGACGGCCCTACTAGGGCTGCTACTGAGCTTGACCAACATACTTAGATTCTTACTGTTGCCAGCAAGCCCTGCCTGGAGTCCAGTTGGCATGATACCAGCTCCAGAAGGGACCGGGGTGGAGCAGGCAGTGAGCCTGGGGGTCGACTGGGGACAGCAGTCTGCATTGGGTAGGAGTGGAAGGCGATGTGTTTACTAACTGCCTGTCCTGCCACCCTCCCAGGTAGTCAGAGTGAGCTACATCCTGCCCCTCCCTCATTTCCATGGAAACGTGGCAGCAAGGGCAAGGGGTACAACAGCAACCAAATTCATCTCTTCTCCTTTCCCTTAAAAAATGTTTGGAACCATAGTCTATATTCTGCAGCCAGCAGAGGTGGGACTGAGCCATAGGCGCCCTTGAATCCCACCCTGTATGGCCCTCCCTGCCCAGTAAGTGGATTTTCTTTTTAAACATTGGCAGTGTGCAGAGAAAGAGAAGTTAACACCCGCCCACCACCGCCATTCCTCTGCAGCAGAGCTCAGTGTAAGCAGGGATCTTGCTGGGGCTGGGGGAGCCAGAAATGGCAATAAAAGTTTGTTGACCTGGACTAGGCTGGACTCGGTGAATTTTCCATTCTGGCAACTAGAAGTTGGGGGGGTGCGGTAGAAGGACCCAGCCGTAGCGGGGGTGGGGTGCGGGGGGAAAAGAGGGAGGCCTCCCTCCAGGAGGGGACGCGACAGTCTCCTAAACGCTACTGTACTTCGCCCGTCCCATCACCCACCCCGCCTCCCTCCAGCAGATGCGTTACTTCCCTTCCACAACTTCGTCCTCTCCGGTTTAAATTAGATGGAGAGATTCCCAATTCGGATATGGGAACAGCGTAATTTTATCCCCAAACACGACGTTAATTTTTTTTTCCGAACGAAAATAAATTAATTTGCTACCCAAAACTTTCCAGATGGGTTAGGTCGATAAATCCCAGTCCAGCCCTCTCGCTGGGAAGGGAGGGGCGGGGGAATGAGGAGCAAGAAGGCCATCTCTTCACTACCAGTCTAGACCCTCTAGCCCTCTCTTCCATCTTTATCTGAAGGAGCTGGGTACCGCGGCCCATCCGGCTTTAGGGAAAACCCAGGAAAAAAAAAAAAATCTTCCATCCGGGCGTGGGGTTTCCTCGCGCGGAGAGAAGCTTGCGAGCCAGGCGGGCAGGGAGGCCGGGCTGGAGCGTCGCGGGGCGGGGCCGGGGCGGGGCCGCGCGGCGCCGTGGGTGGTCCCCGCCCCCGCGGCGGCTAGGCGGGCGCCTCCGCCCCCCGGCCTGGGGGAGAGTGTAGGGCTGCGCGGGAGGGCTTCGGGGTGGGGCTGCGTGACCCCACTACCCGGTGAGTGTCCCCTAAGTCTCCTCGCCACGCTCTGCGGTCGGGGGGCTCACGCTAGGGCCTTGGCCTGGCTGGGAAAGATGGGAGAAGCCGTCCCGCGCTGGGCAGCCTCGCGAGCTGTCTCCCCGCCCCCAGTTTCCCCTAAGCCAGCCTTCTGCTCCTGGAGGGCGCCTTTCCAGCCGCCGCCTGGGGCCCCAGCCAATGTTTAGCTCCAGCTAGTAACAGAACGGAAAGAAAAAATAAAATCTTTCTTTTTTTTTTTTTTTTTTTAAAGTAAGGGCCTTTTATTCTGGGAAAGAAGAGTAAAAGCACGCTGTGATAGAGCCAGAGCGAGGCATTTTTTACTCTTTAACTTGGTGATGCGGACCCAGAAGTCCGCGTTAGGAACTGGGGTGACGCACCTTCCTGGTTTACAGACTTTGAGGAGCTACCTAGTAGGAGACAGTTTATAGCCTCTTGAAGGAAAACACCAGGAACGCTGGTCTGCAGAACCAGGATTCAAATCCAGATTTCTTGAACCCGAACTACTTAAGTCTTTACTGTCTCTCATTATCTAGCCTTCAGGCTTGTACAAAAGGAGTAAGGAATTTCCGACCGAGTACCAGGGCTTATAACACCCTGAGCATTAAATGTGCAGGAGCTTATAGTGCAATTCAGTATTTCTACCTAGATACCTTTCTCAGTGTCTTTTTAGCTTTCTTTCTCTTTGGTCTGATGCTGGGAGAGAAAAGGCCTCAGTTTTTTAAAGGTTTCTCATCATTATTTCACATTTCAATTTAATTTGCTCCCTGAATTTCTATCAGTTTAATAACCCTAGTCTCAAGCATGTGGGGTTAACACGACTGTCTAATTGTTGTTCAGTGGCTAAATCTTGTCCAACTCTTTGCCACCCCCAGGGACTGCAGCACACCAGGCTCCTCGGTCCTCCACTGTCTCCAAGAGTTTGCTCACATTCATGTCCATTGAGTCAGTGATGCTGTTTAATTCATCCTCTGCCTCCCCCTCCTCCTTTGGCCTTCAATCTTTCCCAGCATCAGAGCCTTTCCAATGAGTCACATCAGGTGGCAGAAGTATTGGAGCTTCAGCATCAGTCCTTTCAATGAATATTTAGGGTTGATTTCCTTTAGAATTGACTGGTTTGATCTTCTTGCAGTCCAAGGGACTCTCAAGATTCTTCTCTAGCACCACAATTCAAAAGCATCAATTCTTCAGCTCTCAGCCTTTCTTATGGTCCAGCTCTCACATCTGTACATTACTGCTAGAAAAACCATAGGTTTCACTATATGGACCTTTGTTGGCAAAGTGATATCTGTGCTTTTGTAACATGCTGTCTGGTTTTGTTATAGTTTGAATAGCTAGCAAAGCTAGGCTTCAAAGGTGAGTGAATGGAAGAAGATTGTTGGAGCGATGGAAATCTGGCTGGATGGGCAGAAGTAAAGAGAAAGACCCACCCAAATTATCCAGATCATCTCTCATCTTAAGATTCTTAATTTAACCATATCTATGCTGCTGCTGCTGCTAAGTCGAGTCAGTCATGTCCGACTCTGTGCGACCCCATAGACGGCAGCCCACCAGGCTCCCCCGTCCCTGGGATTCTCCAGGCAAGAACACTGGAGTGGGTTGCCATTTCCTTCTCCAATGCATGAAAGTGAAAAGTGAAAGTGAAGTCGCTCAGTCGTGTCCGACTCTTAGCCACCCCATGGACTGCAGCCTACCAGGCTCCTCCGCCCATGGGATTTTCCAGGCAAGAGTACTGGAGTGGGGTGCCATTGCCTTCTCCGAACCATATCTGTAACGTCCCTTTTACCATTACATATACAGATGTTCCAGAGAAGGCAATGGCACCCCACTCCAGTGTTCTTGCCTGGAGAATCCCAGGGACGGGGGAGCCTGGTGGGCTGCCGTCTATGGGGTCACACAGAGTCGGACATGACTGAAGCGACTCAGCAGCAGCAGCATACAGACATTCTTGGGATTAGGCATGGACATTTTGGGGTGGCCATTATTCAATTTGTCACATCCCCTTCCCACTACATGCATGATTTAAAGGTGGAGGAAATGTAGGAATGAACTGTTGTTGAATATTGGCAAGAGTTTGACATAGGTGTTGTCTGGCTTTCACCTAATAGTTACCTAACGTTCATTGTGTGCTTGCTATGTGTCAGGTACATATTTATTACAAAATTTGATGGGTGAATCCTTAACTGTTTTCTAACTTGTTCCCATTCCAAAGACCAGATTTTTTAACAGGGCCAAGGGCCAGTTTCAAAAAAGGGCAACAGCACATCTGTTCAGAGAGAGTTCTGGTTCGTTATTCTAAAAAGGTCAAGAACATTTTGTAAACCTATGCCTCCCCACCCATTCCCCCAAAACATTAAGGGTAATTAGATATTTCCAAATTGCCATAGATAAAACACTCAGAGAGGGGTAACCACACTGTAGAACCGAGGTTGGAAGTCAAGCTCTCTAGTGTCTCCTCACTACCATACCAGGAACTTGGTCAATCACATGAATGGAATAGCATAGAGATTCCAGAAATGGTTTTAATCTTCTGTACTCTCTGACTAATCAACAAGAAGCCGCACAATGATGAGAGGAAGGGGTCATCACTAATAAAAGTTGTCAGGACACATGGATTACATTATGGAAGAGAAGTCACTACGATTCATATCTCACATCATACACTGCAATTCATTCCAGAGGGTAAAAGAATATTTTAAAGCAAAACAAACAAGGAGAATGAAAATCAGAATGTCCTTATGTGTTCTAGCAGTCGAGAACTAGAGTGGACAGCTTTTTGTGCCTCTGCCCAGCTCACAGGGATTCTTCCCTCTTTGGAAACTGGCCCCCCTAACCCCCAAGCCATAGGGGTGAGTCTTGAGAAGCTGTGTTTGTACTGTAAGATTTGGTCTCCTGGACAGAATTGACTGGATCAAGCTTGGGCACTGTGTTAGTATCCTAGGACTGCTGTAACAAAGTATAGTTGACCCTTGAACAATGTAGGGGTTGGGGCACCAACATCCTTTATAGTTGAAAATCCCCAGAGAACTTGATGGTCAGCCTTCTGGATCCACAGTTCCACATCTATGAATTCAATCAACCCTGATCATATGGTACTGTGGGAAGTATCTATTGAACAAAACCCATGTATAAGTGAACCAGTGCAGTTCAAACCCGTGTTGTTCAAGAGTCAACTCTACCACAAACTAGATAGCTTACAGCAGAACTTATTGTCTTATAGTTCTGAGAGCCAGAGTTCTGAGACCCTGTTGGCAGGATCGTGCTCCCTCTGGCCTCTAGGAGAGGATTCTTCCTCACTTGCCTCTTCCAACTGCTGATAGCCCTAGGCGTTCCTTGGCTTGTGGTAGCATAACTGCAACCCCTGCCTCATTTTTACATGGTGCTCTTCCTTCTGAGTCTGTGTTCCAATTTCTCCTTCTTATAAAGACACCAGTTATATTGGGATAAGGGCCCACCCGACTCCAGTATGACCTCATCTTAATTACCTCTGCAGCCACCCTATATCCAAATAAGGCCACATTCTGCACTACTGGAGGGGTAAGGATCCAGCATATCTTTTGAGGGGAACACAATTTGACTCATAACAGGCCTCTAGCCTAAACTGTGCCAGAGTTCCCTCCGTGGGACTTTGGAACTGAAAATGAGATTCTGGTCACAGCCTGGGCTGACTGGTCTGGTGGAGAAAGAGGAGACAAAAGGAATCTGAGACTCAGCTTCTCAACACCGTATAGACTGAGTAACAGAGAAAGTCTGTTTGCAGAAAGCAGAATGAAACAGATTGGGGGTGGGGCAGAGGAAGGCGGGCCGAGGAAGGATCCTCCTGGAAGCAGCTTTCACTGTGGTCCTGCCATGTTTCTGCAGCTCCACGGCTGTCCTGTCTTGGACTCCCGGAGACACTCTGTGTACTCACAGAAAAGCCCACTTTATTTGCTTAAGGAAGTTCAACTGGATTTCTGTTGCTTACAAGCAAAGCTAATAGAAAAGCTATAATCACAGTAAGATGCTGTATCAGTTTTTGGTTGGTGCTATATAACAACTCTCCACAAATGTAGTGCATAAAACAACACATGCTTATTACCATAGAGTTCTGTAGGTCAGAATCTGGTATGGGTCTCCCCAGGCTAAAATCAAGGTGCTGGCAAGGGCTGCATTTCTTCTGGAGGTTCCAAGCGAGAATCTCTTTCCTTGCCTTTTCCAGCTTCTCTAAGTCCACTTCTTCCGTTGTCAAAGCCAGTAACAGCAAATCAAGTCATTCTCACCACTCTCTCGTGTTTTCTGTAGCTGGGAAAGGTTCTCTGCTTTTAAGAACCTATGTGAATAGATTGGATCCACCTGCACGATCCAGGCTTCTCTCCCCATCTCAAAACCCTTAATCACATCCTTCTGCCAAATCCCTTTTTACCACGTAAGGCATCATATTCACAGGTTCTGAGGATTGGGTTGTGGACGTCTTTAGGACTTTCCAGGTGGCCCTAGTGGTAAAGAACCACCTGCCAATGCAGGTAGACATAAGAGACAGGGATTTGATCCCTGGGTAGGGAAGATCTCCAGGAGGAGGAAATTACACCTCACTCCACTATTCTTGCCTGGGAAATTCCATGGGTAGAGAAGACTGGTGGGCTACAGTCCATAGGGCCACAAAAAGTTGGACATGACTGAGCACACATCTTTAGGACACATTATTTTGTCTACCACAGATGCACAATAAAATATGACCATTTGTAACAAGATAGATGGCTGAGACCTTAATGATCGTTATTTGCACATTTTTTTTCTTATAAAATTTCTTCATTTTACATATTTGAACAACTTGGTCTGAAGCCTTGACCTCCTAAAACTTTTTATGAGGAACACAGGGTCAATGCTGTTCAGATTCAAAGACCTTTATTTAGCTGAAGTTCTTCCCATAGCTGAAGATTTAACTATCCCAGAAAGACACTAAATGAAGACATATTCCCAGAGGGCCCAATTGGAGAAGGGAAGGAATGAATAGAATGGGATCAAATGCTTATTTCCCACTAGAGAATTGCATATATTAAAATGTTATTATTGGGAAAAAGGCAATTGAAATTCCTCTAAGTGTAGAGTCTGAGGTGAATACCTGGATAAACATGTTTTCTGGCAGGAGACTGTAAGGGCCAGTTTATGTATAGACACAGGAAATGAAACATACACCTCTAGGAAAGTCGGTAAACACATGCCATTCATTCAACAAAGATAACGTGCCAGGTGTCATTTCAGCAATGGGTGCACAATGGAGAATAAAAAAATTCCTGTCTTCCTAAGTCTACTGGAGAGGACAGATTTATACAAAGTATGTTATATCTTAGTGGTAAAGAACCCACCGGCCAATGCATAAGACATGAGATGCAGGTCCGATCTCTGGCTCAGGAAGATCCCCTGGAGGAGGGCATGGCAACCCGTTCCAGTACTCTTTCCTAGAGAATCCCATGGATAGAGGAACCTGGCAGGCTGCAGTCCATGGGGTCTCACCGAGTTGGACATGACTGAAGGGACTTAGCCCAGCATGCATATATATAACATATGCTGTGATGTCAGGTAGCAATATAGGCTAGGGAAAAAAAGCAAGCTCTGAGGGTAGAGCCTGATGGACGAAGTGCTATTTTGGATGAGGCAGTTTAAAATGCCTTCATTTTTCGGCAGCCTAGCCATGTGGCTTGCGGGATCTTAGTTCCCTGACCAGGGATTGAACCCTGGGTCTCCAGCAGTGAAAGCATAGAGCCCTACCACTGGATCACCAGGGAACTCCCCAAAATGGCCTCGATTTTTAAAAATGATTTAATTCTAAACTATTATAGACTTATAGAACTTTGCAAGGAAATGTACAGGGAAGCCCCAAGCACTTTTCCCTAACCTCACCAAATTTGATGTCTCATGCAATTATAGTATGATATCAGAACCAAGAAACTGACATTAGTGCAGCCCATAGAGCTAATTCAGATTTCACCAGTCACACATGCACCATAGTGAAGTAAAAGTGAAGTCACTCAGTCGTGTCCGACTCTTTGCGACCCCATGGACTGTAGCCTATCAGGCTCCTCCGTCCACGGGATTTTCCAGGCAAGAGTGCTAGAGTGGATTGCCATTTCGTTCTCCAGAACATGCACCATAGATCTATGTAATTTTATTTTAAGTGTAGCCTTGAATAATCAACACAATCAAGGTACCAAAATGCATATATAAATTATGTCTCAATAAAACTGCTACAAAAAAAATACTCAATTGTGCCATCATCACAAGACACATCATTGGTATTACATCTGCATAACCACCTGTGTGCTCAGTCACTTCAGTGGTGTCTCTTTGCCATGCTATGAACAGTAGCCTGCCAGGCTCCTCTGTCCCTGACATTCTCCGGGCAAGAATACTTGAGTGGCTTGCTATTTCCTCCTCCAGGGGATCTTCCTGACCCAGGGATCGAACCCATGTCTCTTATGTCTCCTGCATTGGCAGGCGGGTTCTTTACCACTAGCACTAGCCATAGCCACACCCATTCCCTAACCCCTTCAGTTCAGTTCAGTTCAGTTGCTCAGTCGTGTCCGACTCTTTGCGACCCCATGAATCACAGCACGCCAGGCCTCCCTGTCCATCACCAACTCCTAGAATCTACTCAAACTCATGTCCATCGAGTCCATGATGCCATCCAGCCATTTCATCCTCTGTCATCCCCTTCTCCTCCTGCCCCCAATCCCTCCAGCATCAGGGTCTTTTCCAATGAGTCAACTCTTCACATGAAGTGGTCAAAGTATTGGAGTTTCAGCTTTAGCATTAGTCCTTCCAATGAACACCCAGGACTGATCTCCTTTAGAATGGACTGGTTGGATCTCCTTGCAGTCCAAGGAACTCTCAAGAGTCTTCTCCAACACCACAGTTCAAAAGCATCAATTCTTCGGTGCTCAACTTTCTTCACACGCCAACTCTCACACCCATACATGACTACTGGAAAAACCATAGCCTTGACTAGACAGACCTTTGTTGACAAAATAATGTCTCTGCTTTTTGATATACTATCTAGGTTGGTCATAACTTGCCTTCCAAGGAGTAAGCATATTTTAATTTCATGGCTGCAATCACCATCTGCAGTGATTTTGGAGCCCCAAAAATAAAGTCAACCACCGTTTCCACTGTTTCCCCATCTATTTCCCATGAAGTGATGGGACCAGATGCCATGATCTTAGTTTTCTGAATATTGAGCTTTAGGCCAACTTTTTCACTCTCCTCTTTCACTTTCATCAGGAGGCTCTTTAGTTCTTCTTCACTTTCTGCCATAAGGGTGGTGTCATCTGCATATCTGAGGTTATTGATATTTCTCCTGGCAGTCTTGATTCCAGTTTGTGCTTCTCCCTAACCCCTGGCAACCACTAATTCATTCTCCATCTCTATAATTATATTATTTCATGAATGTTACATATGAAATCATGCAGTAGATATCCTTTGAGATTGTTTTTTTCTTTCAGTAAAAAGGTCAGTTTTCATTCCAATCCCAAAGAAGGGCAATGCCAAAGAATGCTCAAACTACCATACAATTGTGCTCATGACTGAAGCGATTTAGCAGCAGCAGCAGCACATACTAGCAAGGTAATGCTCAAAAATCTTTCAAGCTAGTCTTTAACAGTACGTGAACAGAGAAACTACAGATTATTTTACAGATTATGAGCTGGATTTAGAAAAGGTAGACGAACCAGAGATCAAATTACCAACATCTTTTGTCATAGAAAAAGCAAGGGAATCCAGAAAAACATCTACATGTTCTTTTGACCAAGAGAAAGCTTTTTACTATATCAGTTCAGTTCAGTTCAGTCGCTCAGTCGTGTCCGACTCTTTGCAACCCCATGAATCACAGCACGCCAGGCCTCCCTGTCCATCACCAACTCCCGGAGTTCACTCAGACTCACGTCCATTGAGTCAGTGATGCCATCCAGCCATCTCATCCTCTGTCGTCCCCTTCTCCTCTTGCCCCCAATCCCTCCCAGCATCAGAGTCTTTTCCAATGAGTCAACTCTTCACATGAAGTGGTCAAAGTATTGGAGTTTCAGCTTTAGCATCATTCCTTCCAAAGAAATCCCAGGGCTGATCTCCTTCAGAATGGACTGGTTGGATCTCCTTGCAGTCCAAGGGACTCTCAGGAGTCTTCTCCAACACCACAGTTCAAAAGCATCAATTCTTCGGTGCTCAGCCTTCTTCACAGTCCAACTCTCACATCCGTACATGACCACTGGAAAAACCATAGCCTTAACTAGACGAACCTTTGTTGGCAAAGCAATGTCTCTGCTTTTGAATATACTATCTAGGTTGGTCATAACTTTTCTTCCAAGGAGTAAGCCTCTTTTAATTTCATGGCTGCAGTCACCATCTGCAGTGATTTTGGAGCCCCCCAAAATAAAGTCTGACACTGTTTCCACTGTTTCCCCATCTATTTCCCATGAAGAGATGGGACCAGATGCCATGATCTTCGTTTTCTGAATGTTGAGCTTTAAGCCAACTTTTTCACTTTCCACTCTCACTTTCATCAAGAGGCTTTTTAGTTCCTCTTCACTTTCTGCCATAAGGGTGGTGTCATCTGCATATCTGAGGTTATTGATATTTCTCCTGGCAATCTTGAGTCCAGCTTGTGCTTCTTCCAGCCCAGCATTTCTCATGATGTACTCTGCATATAAGTTAAATAAGCAAGGTGACAATATACAGCCTTGACGTACTCCTTTTCCTATTTGGAACCAGTCTGTTGTTCCATGTCCAGTTCTAACTGTTGCTTCTTGACCTGCATACAGATTTCTCAAGAGGCAGATCAGGTGGTCTGGTATTCCCATCTCTTTCAGAATTTTCCACAGTTTATTGTGATCCACACAGTCAAAGGCTTTGGCATAGTCAATAAAGCAGAAATAGATGTTTTTCTGGAACTCTCTTGCTTTGTCAATGATCCAGCGAATGTTGGCAATTTTATCTCTGGTTCCTCTGCCTTTTCTAATACCAGCTTGAACATCTGGAAGTTCATGGTTCACATATTGCTGAAGCCTGGCTTGGAGAATTTTGAGCATTACTTTACTAGCATGTGAGATGAGTGCAATTGTGCGGTAGTTTGAGCATTCTTTGGCATTGCCTTTCTTTGAGATTGGAGTGAAAAGTGACCTTTTCCAGTCCTGTGGCCACTGCTGAGTTTTCCAAATTTGCTGGCATATTGAGTGCAGCACTTTCACAGCATCATCTTCCAGGATTTGAAATAGCTCTACTGGAATTCCATGACCTCCACTAGCTTTGTTCATAGTGATGCTTTACAAGGCCCACTTGACTTCACATTCCAGGATGTCTGGCTCTAGGTCAGTGATCACACCATTGTGATCATCTGGGTCGTGAAGATCTTTTTTGTACAGTTCTTCTGTGTATTTTTGCCACCTCTTCTTAATATCTTCTGCTTCTGTTAGGTCCATACCATTTCTGTCCTTTATTGAGCCCATCTTTGCATGAAATGTTCCCTTGGTGTCTCTCATTTTTGGTGTCTAATTTTTTACTGTATGGATCACAACAAATTGTGGAAAATTCTTAAAGAGATGGGAATATCAGACCATTTTACCTGCCTCCTGAGAAACCTGTATGCAGATAGAGAAGCAAAAATTAAACCATACATGGACCAATGGACTGGTTCAAAATTGGGAAAGGAGTACGTCAAGGCTGTATATTTTCACCCTGCTTATTTAACTTCTATGCAGAGTGCAAAATGCTAGGCTGGATGAAGCACAAACTGGAATCAAGATTGCTGAGAGTGAAGAGGAACTAAAGAGCTTCTTGATGAAGTTCTCAAGAGGAGAGTGATAAAGCTGGCTTAAAACTCAACATTCAAAAGATGGAGATCATAACATCTGGTCCTATCACTTCATGAAACAATGGAAACAGTGGCAGACTGTATTTTCTTGAGTTCCAAAATCTCTGTGGATGGTGACTGTGGCATGAAATTAAAAGACACTTGCTGCTTGAAAGAAAAGCGATGGCAAACCTAGACAGCATATTAAAAAGCAGAGACATCACTTTGCCAACAAAGGTCCGTATAGTGAAACTTACGGGTTTTCCAGTAGTCATATACAAATGTGAGAGTTGAACTATAAAAAAGGCTGAGCGCCAAAGAATTGATGCTTTCAAACTGTGGTGTTGGAGAAAACTCTTGAGAGTTCCTTGGACTGCAAGGAGATCAAACCAGTCAATCCTTAGGAAATCAACCCTGAGTGTTCTTTGAAAGGACTGATGCTGAAGCTCCAATACTTCAGTCACCTGATATGAAGAAATGACTCATTGGAAAATATCCTGATCCTGGGAAAGATTGAAGGGAGGAGAAGAAGGGGGCGACAGAGGACAAGATGGTTGGATGGCATTACTGACTCAATGGACATGAGTTTGAGCAAGCCCTAGGAGATGGTGAAGGACAGCAAAGTCTGGCGTGCTGCATGCAGTCCAAGGGGTCACGAAGAGTCAGACACTACTTAGTGACTGAACAATGACAACATAAATCCCTTGAGATCTGTCCAAGTCATTACATATATCATTCCTTTTTATTGCTGACTACTGTTCTATGGTGGACTTCCCAGATTGTGCAGTGGTAAAGAATCCGCCTGCAATGCAGGACACGTGAGTTTGATCCCTGGGTCAGGAAGTTCCCCTGCCGAAGGAAATGGCAGCCCACTCCAGTATTCTTGCCTGGGAAATCCCACGGACAGAAAAGCCTGGCGGGCTACAGTCCATAGGGTGGCAAAATTGTCAGACACGACTTAGTGACTAAACGGCAGCAGCGGCAGTGTTCCGTGGTATGGATGTACCACAGTTTGTTTAACCATTCATCCATTAAAAGACATTTGGTTAGTTTTTCAGTTTTGAGATATTACAGATAAAACTGCTATGAACACTGATGTACAAGTTCCTGCGTGGAAATAAGCCTTTGTTTCTTTTGGCTAAATGCCCAGAAGTGTGATGGTTTGGGTTGTATGGTAAGTGTATGTGTGCTTTTTTCAGAGGGGCTGGTTTCCAGAGGGACTGTATCGATTTTCATTGCCCAGCAATGTGGGAGTGATCCAGTTTGTCCCCAGCCTTGCCAACACTTGGTGTTAATCATGTTTTTCACTTTAGCCATTTTGATAAGTATTCCTGATTATCTCCTTGTAGTTTAATTTGCATTTCTCTAATGACTAATGATGTTGAATATCTTTTGATGGACTATTTGCCACCTATATATTCTCTTCTGTAGACTATGTTTTGCCCATTTTCTGATGAAATTGTTTTTTTAATGTTGAGTCTTGAGAGTTCTATATATATTCCAGATTCTAGATCTTTTTCAGATATGTGATTTGCAAATATTTTCTCCCAGTCTATAATGTCTTTTCATTCTCTTAACAGTATGTTTTGCAGAGCTAACATTTTAAGAATTCTGATAAGGTCCAATTTATTTTTTTTCTTATGGGTCATTCTTTTGATAAAGTCTAAGAACTCTTTGCTGAATCATAAGTCTTTAAAATTTTCGCCTATGTTTTTTTCCTAGAAATTTTATTGCTTTATATTTGTATGATTAATGAATTAATTAATGGCTGCACTGGGTCTTGGTTACTGTGTGTGGACTTTCTGTAGTTGCAGCAAGCAAGGGATACTCTCTTGTTGCAGAGCACAAGCTCTAGGGTGCACAGGCTCCGTTGCCCTGTGGCATTTGGGATCTTCCTGGACCAGGGATTGAACCAGTGTCCCCTGCATTGCAAAGAGGACAACGTAACCACTGCACCACAAGGGAAGCCCGACAAGATAATTTTGAGTTAATATTTGTATAAGCTGTAAAGTTTAGGTTGTTTCATATTTTTGCTTATGATGTCTAATTTCTCCAGCACCATTTATTGAAAAGATTACCCCTCTTCCATTGAATTTCTTTTGCTACTTTGTCAAAAATTAATTGGGCATATTTGGGGGCATACTTATGACTTCTCTATTCTATTCCATTGATCGATATATCTTTCTGTCAGTGCCACATTGTCTTGATCACTGTAGCTTTATAGTAAGCTTTAGAATCAAATTATTCCTCCCACTTTATTCTTCTTTTCCAAAAACTGTTTTGGCTACACTAGGGTCTTTCACTTTCTATATAAATTTTAGAATAAGCTTGTCTATGTCTGCAGAGAAACTTGCTGAGATTTCAGTAGGAATTGTGTTAGAGATTTAGGGAAAATTGACATCTTTACTACGTTGAATCTTCCAATCTATAAACAAGTGTGTCTCTCCAAGGATTTAAGTTGTCTCTCATTCCTTTCATGAGCATTGAATAATTTTCTTTATACAGGTCTTACACATATTTTTGGTAGATACATTTCATTTTCTTTGGAGCAATTATAAAGAATGCCTTCTTGAGGAGAAATAGTTGAAAGAGACCTGAGAGAAGGGAGAAGATGAAAGTGAACGGGAGTCAAAGGTTCTGAGGCAGGTGTTTGCTTGGTGTGTGAAAGGACCAGCAAAAAGAACATGTTAAAATGGAGTGAGCTAGAAAAAGAGTGGGGCTTCCCTATTGGCTCAGACAGCAAAGAATCTGCCTGCAGTGTGGGAGACTAGGGTTCGATCCCTGGGTGGGGAAGATTTCCTGGAGAAGGGCATGGCAATCCACTCCAGTATTCTTGCCTGGAGAATTCCATGGAAGAGGAGCCTAGAGGGCTACAGTCCATGGGGTCACTAAGAGTCAGACATGACTGAGTGACTAACACACACACACAGAGAAAAAGAGTAGCAGCAAATGAGATCCAGGCGGTTGCCAAGAGTCAACAGCATGATAAGATCTCAGAATTTACCTTGAATGTGGTGAGATGCCATTAGAGAGTTCTGAGCACAGGGATGATATGATCCGACTTACATTTTAAAAGGATCACCCTGGCACCTGGCTGGAGTGTATAAGGGTATACACTGGACTGTAGGCTGGACTGTAGGAGGGTATAAGGAAACAGAGGGCTCTGTTAGGAAGCTCCTGGAGTGGCCCAGGAGGCAGATTGACGGGAGCTCCAGCCAGGCTGGCAGTTGTGGAGGTAAGGAGGAGTAGTTTGAGTCTAGACATATTTCGAATGTGTAGCTGACAGGATACACTGATGGATTGACTGTGGGACGTAACTCAAAGAGAAGAGTCAAGGATGAGTCAAAGGTTCTTGCCTTGGGTGCAACTGGGTAAATGGTGGTGCCATTTATTGAGAAGAGGAAAACTACATTTTTTTTTTAGCTTTGTTTTTCTTCCTTTTTTTTTTTAAAGAAAGTATAGTTTAGTTATTAATAATTTATAATGTTGCATTAATTTCTACTGTACAGCAAAGTGATTCAGTATATACATATATATGTGTGTGTGTATATATATATATATATATATATATATATACATTCTTCTTTATGCACATTCTTTTTATATCTTCTTTTCCATTATGGTTTATCATAGAATATTGAATATTGAATCTGTGCTATACAGTAGGACCTTGTTGTTTATCTATTCTATATATAAAAGCTTACATCTGTTAATCCTAACCTCCCACTCGATGTCTCCCCCAACCTCCTCCCCCTTGGCAACAAGTCTGTTCTCTATGTCCATGATTCTGAAAAACTATATTCTTTAGTATAAAAACAGAACTGTCACTGCACAGAAAAACCTAAAACCTGAAATACCATGTGCAGTCAGACTGAATGAGTAAGATTACTCTTTCCCAAACCAGGCCCATTTCTACACTGTTAACTACCAGTTGGAATTCCAGCAATTACTGAAATGGCACAAAAGTCCTTAATTTTGATGAAGTGCCATTTGTCTATATTTTCTTCTATTGCCTATAATTTGGGTGTCATATCCTTGAAATCATTGCCAGATTCAACGTCATGTAGATTTTCCCCATTTTCTTCTAAGATTTTTGTAGTTTTAGCTTTTAAATGTAAGTTTTTGGTCCATTTCAACTTTATGTTTATTGTGAAAGGTATGCATATAAATATCCAATTTCCCCCAATACTTCTTGTTGAAAAGACTATGATTATCCTATTGAGTAGTCTTGATACCTTCTAGAAAATTAATTGGTCATATAAGTAAGAGTTAATTTTCAGGCTGTCTATTCCATTCTATTGGCCTATATGTCTATCCTTATGCCAATATCATGGACTTCCCTGGTGGCACTAGTGGTAAAGAACCTGCCTGTCAATGCAGGAGATGTAAGAGATGCTGGTTTGATTCCTGGTTGGGAAGATCCCCTGCAGGAGGGCATGGCAACCCACTCCAGTATTCTTGCGTGGAGAATCCCATGGACAGCGGAGCCTGGTGGGCTACAGTCCAAGGGTCACAAAGAGTTAAACACAACTAAAGCGACTTAGCAAAGCACATGCCAGTATCATCATGTTTTAATTGTTGGAGATTTGTAGTAAGTTTTAAAACTGGGAAATGTCCTCTCATTTTATTAATCTTTTCTCAAGATTGTTTTGTCTATTCAGGGCCCCTTGTAATTCTATAAGTATTTGAGGATCAAACTACTTGTCCATTTCTGTGAAAAAGGCTGTTGGAATTTTGATAGGGATTGTGTTAAATCTACAGATTGCTTTCGTAGTATTAACATCTTAACATTGTTAAGTCTTCCTATCCATGAACACAGAATGTCTTTCCATTTATTTAGATATTCTTTAATTTCTGTCAGCAACATTTTGTAGTTTTCAGTGTACAAGTTTTTCACCTTCTAGGTTAAATTTATTCCTAAGTATTTAATTCTTTTAGATGCTTTGTAGGAGAAGGCAATGACACCCCACTCCAGTACCCTTGCCTGGAAAACCCCATGGACGGAGGAGCCTGGTAGGCTGCAGTCCATGGGGTCGTGAAGAATCGGACACGACTGAGCGACTTCACTTTCACTTTTCACTTTCATGCATTGGAGAAGGAAATGGCAACCCACTCCAGTGTTCTTGCCTGGAGAATCCCAGGGATGGGGGAGCCTGGTGGGCTGCTGTCTATGGGGTTGCACAGAGTCAGATACAACTGAGGCGACTTAGCAGCAGCAGCTGCTTTGTAAATGGAATTGCCATCTTAATTTCCTTTTCAGAACATTCATTTCTGATGTACTGAAACACAACTGATAATATCTCATCTTTATAAGAAAAGAAAATGGAACTTAGACTAAGTTGTTCAAAGGTCCTTGGCTAATCAGGTCTCTTAACTCCAAATTGATTGTGCTCCTTCTCTGAGAAGGTAGTTTATCTAGCCCCTTTCCCATTTTATCCTTTCCATCTAAAATGATGCTCTTACTTGTTAAATAAAAAACACAATAAAGAAAGGGCTTCCCTGGTGGCTCAGTCAGTAAAGAGTCTGCCTGTAATGCAGGAGACCCGGGTTCAATTCCTGGGTCAGGAAGATCCCCTGGAGAAGGGAATGGCAAACTCACTCCAGTATTCTTGCCTGGAGAATCCATGGACAGAGGAGTCTGGTAGGCTACAGCACATGGACTCACAAAGAGTTGGACACGACTGAGTGACTAACACTTTCACAGAATAAAGAAAGAAGTGGAGCACTGCAACAATTATGCTTCAGATTCTACCCAGTGTGACAACGGAACTGTAAGGAAGCAACCAAAGCCTCAAGGATACCCATGGATAGCCCATACATACTTTCATGTTCATTCTGTTCAAGTGGAGGGCCCAGAGGCAAATAGAGAGTCAACATTGAATGCGTGACCTCAAAATGCCAAAATATTTGGTGAGAATGACTCAAAAATCAAGAAGCTACTTGTAGCAAATTGAGTACTGTAATACACTGTCACACAGGAGAGCTTCTCTTGGACCTGATAGAAGGACTGTGTTATGACATGTAAACGGGGTTAAGACTCTGGAGGAACTGGGTGGAGGGTGGCTCAGGTTCAGGAGAGGAGGAGCAGTTCTCACTCTACCAGGAGTGTGTCAAATCACTCAGAAGTCTCTAGAAGACACTGTTGATCCTGCCCTGCCTGAAGGGGGGGATGGATGAGCTTTCTCCAAGACCTTGAATACCATTCAAGAACCACCAGGAACAGGACTTTACTGTGGGTCCAGTGGTTAAAAATCCTTGCAGTGCAGGGACTGGGGAACTAACATCCCACATGCCATGGTGCAGTTAAGCCTGTGGGCCATAACTACTGAGCCCATGTGCTGTGGAGCCTGCTCTGGAGCCCCAACACGATGCAACTGAGACCTATAGCCAAATAAACAAATATATATATATATATTTTTTTTTTTTTAAAGAACCAGCAGGAAATCTTCTCTTCCCCAGTCCTCACTGAACATTCTCCATCCTGTCCTGAAACTGCTGTCTGACAGGACCTAGAATTTTGACTTCCTGGGGTGTGAGCCTCAAGGAGTTGAGAAATGAGCACATCCTCTCCCTCCTTCTAAAGGATGGAAGACAACACTGTAGAATTGTCTCAATTCATCCTCTTCAATCTCTTGCATAAAGGTTTTATCTTACATTGATGTGATTCTTCCTCAAAAGATGATGGGATTCTTCTTCCTTCCCAGAAATTCCAGACTAGGGACAGTGTAGCTTTCATTCTTGAAGAACTGCTAACATTTTTAGGCAGAGAGGTCAGGGGCTGCGTGAGCACTTGCACAGGTTTCTCCCTAATGGTGGAATACCGAGGAAATCCCTCAGGGATTCAACGCTGTCACAGTAACAACAGGATAGAAAATAAGAGGAGAAAGTTCCCAAAGCAGAGCAACAGTATGGTGTTATGCAACCTGCTCTGTGCCTCAAACTTCAGACATAACAGCCACTTCATTTATATCACAGAAAAAAATAACTGCGGTAGGTCATAAGGTTTTAAATTATTTTTCCAGTAGGAATATTACGCCCCGATGACATAGACTATTTCCACTTCTTCCATAAATCACCAGCACTTCCCTCAAAATGGTCCGTTGTCTCTGGACTCTCACCCTTCATACCATCCTCACATTGACAGATTAATGTTCTTACATGTATTACTCCTCTGATCAAAATTTTCCACTGCTTCCTATCACAGACAGAATGAAACCTGAATTCCTCTGTATGCCATTTGTAGTTTCTTACCAATCAGCTTCCCTGCTTACACACTACTATGTCCTGATGGCCAGGCTGGTCATGCTCTGAGTTATCGTCATAGTTTCCTCCCCTTGTAATGCCAGCTGGGCTCCTCTCTACTTCTCTAACTCCTCCTACTCACACTTTAGGGCTAAATTCAAATCCCCACTTCTCCACTTCTACCCATGCTGACCTTTCCCTCTATAAATTCTTATGGAGCATTTACTGTATCCTTCATTTTGGCACCTTATTTATCCAGTGATTAGCATGCATATCTAACTGCACTGGATACTCTGTGGGTACAGAGAAAGGTCCTTGGCTTAGAGGAGGAGACGTTGCTGCTTTGTCATAATATATTACTGTTTCTTGAGGGCAAGCCTTGTCTCCATGGTAAAAATCCAAGATCTCAAGTTCTTCAAGTATGTCATGCCTATCATGGTGCCACACACACCCTAGGATTTCAGAAAAAGACTTGTTAAATTGAATCAAATCCTCTCGGGCTTATGCACTACTTGAGGATGGTAGCTGAAGTGCAATAGCTAATCTGCTCTAAAATGGCCAAGCCTAACAAGACTAGTCCACCTGGGCTAGGCTGAAGGGGTAGGGGTCCTGGTGAGAAAGGAAAAGCCACCCTGGTGTGCTGCCCCATGAGCAACAGGAAGAATTGCTCACTGCAAGTCCACTCCCCTGGCTGGACCACTGGTTATTTAGAGGTGGAAACCACTACAGGGTGAAATCAAATTCCATGACTGACAAGAAAAAGAGTGAGAAAATGTAAAGAATGGCAGAGCAGGGAAGGAGAGCAGCTTAAACTTCCTGGGCCAGCCTATGAGTAGCCTATGAGCAGCAAAGGGCCATCAGAGAGGGACTGGCCTCCTTCGGCCATAACCAAAGACACACCAGGGCCAGCCATTGGCAACCACAGTTCAGAGTTTCACACATTTGTAGCAATAAAAGCTTGATGCCCACACTTTTGGTTTCCAGACACATGCTCTCTGAATGCTCTCTGAAGGCAGCAGAGGCTGCCTGGAGTGACTCCGAGGTCATCTCTCGCACAGGTCCCTAGCTGGAAGGACTTGGACAAATGGTGGTCTTCTCCATGGAGCTCTGGAACAAGCTGAAAGATCTAACCAAAAGCAGAAAAGACTAGCAGACTGGGGAGCAGGGCGGGATCTTCTAGATGCAGTAGAAGGTTCAGCTGACTTCAGGCATCCCTTGTCTCTCCCACATAAACCAGAAGAGTCTACTCTCTGCAGACGGCCAAGTTGAACGATCCTCAGGCCAGTCAAGATGCCCGCTGAGTCTGTGGCAATTACTGGCCACGATTTCCGATTTCCACCCAACTTGTGCCCCGAGGCAGCGGCGAGGTCACCGGAGCCCCCTGGCCTGGGCCTCTCCAGGCTCCCGGGATATTGAAGCTCCAGCTCCTCCTTTCTCGCATCCCTCCCCTCCTCTTCCCTCCCTCGGCCAGTCCCTCCCCCAGCCGTGTGGTGGGGGGACGGGCGGGCTTGGCTCGGCAAGGCCCGTGCATTCCAGAGAGCCAAGCGAGCTAGAGCAACAAAGGAGCCGGGTAGTTGGCGGGGAGAAGTCGGGGGGCTGAGGCGCGGTAACGCGAAGGGGGCGTCTGGGAGGCGGGCTGGCGCGGGGGCGGAGTCGGGGACCCAGTCCCGCACCCCCGGCCCGCGCCTGGCCTCCATCGCGGGGCCAGGAGGTGGTTTTAATGGTGGGAGAAGGAATGGGGCTGGAGATTGGGGGCCCAGGGGGCTCCCGGGGGTGAAGATAACTTGGATTGCTAGGAAGGGGTAGAGAGTTGTGCATCCCGGCCCGGGCCTCCGCCGCCCAACATGGGCCCCGGGTTCCAAAGTTGGCGAAGTTGGGTGCCGAGGGCCCGAGGCGCGCGGGGCGTCCGGGGGGACCCGGCACCGGACTCTTGGGGCGCACAGGACGCCTGAGCTGCGTCTGCGGTCCCCAGGGTGGCGCGTGTGGCCGGGGGGGTGGGCTCCGGAGAGCGGGCGGGGGCGCCGGGGCTTCTGCTGAGTTGGCGGGTTTGGCCATGGCCGCTGCCCGCCTCGCACGGGGGCCGGAGCTCCTGCTCCTGGGGCTGCTGCTGCTGCTAGGGGGCCCGGGCCGGGGGGCGGCCTTGAGCGGGAACGCGACCCGGCCGGGGCCCTGGAGCGCGGGCGGGAGCGCGAGAAGGAGTGCAGCCGTGACCGGCCCTCCGCCGCTGCTGAGCCACTGCGGCCGGGCCGCCCCCTGCGAGCCGCTGCGCTACAACGTGTGCCTCGGCTCGGCGCTGCCCTACGGGGCCACCTCCACGCTGCTGGCCGGGGATTCGGACTCCCAGGAGGAGGCGCACGGCAAGCTCGTGCTCTGGTCGGGTAAGCGCGCGGGAGCCGGAGCCCGGGTCGGGGGCCGTGGCGGTGGGTTGTGGGGACTCTCCGAAAGAATAGGCTTGGGCCTGAGCTTGTGAGAGGTGGGAGCAGCACCCGGGACAGTTGGAGGAACAGAGTCTGAAACTTGGGAGGCAGGCTTGAGACCCTGGGGTGATGAAGAGGGAGGGCGAGGAAGTTGAGGGAGTGGGTCACAAAGGGCCTGAGCAGGGTAGGAAGCAAAGGATGGGGGGGGGGGGCGGGGATGAAGGCCCCCGGAGCGAGAGGGTGGGGGCTCTGAGCCACAAGAAAGGACATCTTTTTTTTTTTTTTTTTTAATTTAAGAAGAGATGCTCCACGTAGGTGCCACTCTGGAAGCAGGGTCCTCGGGAATGCAAGGTGTTTAGACCTTGGAGCAGAGACCAGGAAATCGAATTGGAGAGGGAAAGATGGGGGTAGAAGATTTAGGCATTGAGGGAAGATGGGGAGAAAAAATTGAGTGAAATTTGTGAAAGGTAAGAAACCCCTGGTAATGACTAATTAAAAGGTAATCAGAAAGCTCCAGAAATCTTGTTTTGGGAGCCAGAAGTCCAGAGGATTGTGATCTTGTCCTGCTTTTGACAGGAGATTTTGGTTTCCTCATCTGAAAAATGGGGACTCTGTTCCCTGTCCGAAATTGTGAAGGAATGAGACTCTTCTAACCATCATCTGTGTGTTCTTGGGAAGTTTGGGTTCTCAGACTGGTCTGCGTTGAGGAAGGACACTTAAGTCTGGAGTGTCCAGGCCCTTGGATACTTACATGGTGGCCTGAAGTCCCAGAAGCCTCACCTCAAGCTGGGATTATGACCTGATCTGAAAAACTGCAGACTAAACCCAAGCAGGTCCTTCTTTAGCAGTGTGGAGTGGATTAGCTCCCCTCTTGTCACTCTTCCGGGCTGGGGACCTAAAGATAAGGGAAGGGAACTTGCCTCACCACCCCTTGCTTGTAGCTAGTGTGATTCCAAAATTGTCCTTGAAGAAACAGAAACTAAAATCAAAAGCCAGGAGCAGACATGGGAACCTCCTTCTTTTGATAGGTCTTGGATGTCCCGCATGTCCATTCTGCCCCAGCATCTTGATAGAGAAGTGTTTGTAGGCTGCCTGTCATTGTCACATTGACCGCTGGAGTTCTGAGTCTTTGCCGGATGTTGAACAAAGCCATGTCATTCCTCACTTGGTACAGATGTCAGAGGAAGAACTTGGAGGATGGTACCCATAGTGGAGCCACATCCTTTGTGGGTATTGGATTCTAAAGTCAACATGTAGGCAGAAACCATGTGTAATCAACAGTAACTTTGAAAAAAATCACAAATGGCCACAATGTCAGGTCTCTGTGACTTTGTGTTCATATCCTCTTTTATGGTAATATGTTTGTATGCATGTGCAACATATAGTAATGCACAGTATGTAAGAAGGGGCATACATAGAAAATATAATTTTAGTTTTTAAAATTACATAAATGCAGAAATGATAAAATTAAAAAAACACACACGCAAAAGAAAGGTATCAACAAGATTTCTTTGAGTTTGCTAAGTTGCTTCAGTCATGTCCGACTCTTTGCAACCCCATGGACTATAGCCTGCCAGTCTCCTGTCCATGGGATTCTCCAGGCAAGAGTACTGGAGTGGGTTGCCATTTCCTTCTCCACCTTTGAGTTTAGGAGCCAATTGTATGGAAAATCTAAATGTCTCCAAACTAGAATCTCACCCAGTTCTGAGCTGCTCACACTATGAAAGGATATGTTCCTCCCATCTCTCTCTTCTTATTTATTTAACAGGGGCTTATGGTTGAATTCCCCCAACTTAAATGCATGTGTGATGCTGCCCTTCTGTAGTTATCATCAAATCAAGGTGGAAGGATATGAACCTCTCTCCAGCCCAAGCTCCTGAAAGCAGTTGCTGGGCAGAAGTGGTTTTGGCAGAAAAGTTTAGGAGTTAGAACCATCTGCTGGCTGCATAGGTTTGAACCTCACTAGCTGTGACTCTGGTGGGACACAGTCCTGCAGGGGTTCCGGCACTGAGCCCTGGTCCTTAGTTAACTCTGAGTTCTTCTCTGCCCTCATCCTTCATCCCTCAGCTCAGTCCCATTCCCATATGCTTTCTGGATGTTCCTTTTCTATGTCTAGTCTTTCTGCTAGATGTTTCATGTGAAGTAGAGCCAGAAGTAGGTATAGGTATGGGCTGGATCAGTAAGTGGGTAGAGTGAACCAGAGCCAAAAGTGAGAATCACAGAGAACCCTTCAGCTAAGAGTTCTGGCTAGTGATTTGTCCTGTCCTGAGCTAGTAGACTTGATTTGGCTTAAGACGTAGTCAGTGTCATCTGGCTCTTGGAGGTGTTTTTGTAGGTGGAAATGATTTAGGGTGTCTGTAAACTTGAAAGTAGAGACTTGTTCTTTTCTTTTTTTTTTTTTTTAATCTCAGAGTTCTGAGTACATAGCTTTCCACTCATTCATTCAGTTAGGTGTTTGGATGCTGGCTACAAGTCATCCTGGATCAGTTTCTGGGGCAGATAAAGATGGAGAATACAGACAGGATCCCTGCCGTCAAGGGAAGACAGACAATTAAACCAGGCTTTAGCAATACCTCAACAAGGTATTGTGACCTGGTAGGATGATGAAGGAACACAGAGGACTTTGGGGAACAGTGAGAGACCCCCGGAGGAACTGACATTTAACCCACAACCTGAGAAATAAGTAGGAGTTTCTGGGGCCAAGGATGATTTGGGTGGGAAGGGATAGGAAGAGGATATAGATGTACAAAGGTGTAGAGGCGAGAGGGCTTGATACTTTTAAGGAAGTATAAGAATTTCAGTAGAAATGAATCAAAGCATGTGAGGGATAGGATTCTGAGAGATAAGACCTAGAGAATTAGAAAATAAAGGGATTCATATCCCATATTGGAAAGTTTGGATGTTTGCTGGAAAATAAGAAGGGGGCACTGAAGTCTTTTAATGAAGAGAGATGGAATCATATTTACATTTCAGACCGATCTCCTTGAGTACTGTGTGAAGAAGCCATGAGAGGAAGGGAAGCCTGAAGCCAGTTTGCTTGTTGAAGGGATGGTTGAAGTAGAGATGATGGTGGTCAGTACTGGAGTGACAGCCTGGAAGAAATGGACAGATCCTGGGATTTCACAAGTAGAACCAATGGGACTTGCTGATGAGTGAGCAGGAGGACCCAGGTTTCAGGCTTGGATGGAAGGTGGTATCATTCCCTCTCACTAAGCTGGAGAATGCTAGAGGAGGAGGAGGTTTAAGAAGAAAGTACGAGTTCATTTTGGTCATGTGAATTAGAGGGGCTCATTGGACATCTGTGTGGAAAGTGAATGTCGCTCAATCGTGTCTGACTCTTTGCCACCCCATGGACTATAAAGTCCATGGAATTCTCCAGGCCAGAATACTGGAGTGGGTAGCCACGGCTTCTTTACCAGCTGAGTCACTAGGGAAGACATCTGTGTGGAGAGTCCCAGCAAACCTAGAATTGTTTTGTTGCTCAGTTGTGTCTGACTCCTTGCGACCCCATGAATTGCAGCATGCCAGGCTTCCCTGTCCTTCACCATCTCCCGGAGTTTGTTCAGAATCATGTCCATTGAGTTGGTGATGCTATCCAATCATCTCATCCTCTGTCACCCGCTTCTCCTCCTGCCCTCAATCTTTCCCACCATCAGGATCTTTTCAAATGTGTCGGCTCTTCGCATCAGGTGGCCAAAGTATTGGAGCTTCAGCTTCAGCATCAGTCCTTCCAATGAATATTCTGGACTGATTTCCTTTACGATTGACTGGTTTGAGCTCCTTGAAGTCCAAGGGACTCTGAAGAGTCTTCTCCAACACCACAGTTCAAAAGCATCAATTCTTTGATGCTCAACCAAACCTAGAATAGGAGTTGTTGAAGAGAGGTAGCCACTATGAGCTTCCTCAGCCTAGACTGCTGAGCCTTTGGAAGTGAGGAATATCTCAGGTTGGGCCAATTTGTAAGTTTATATAGAACTCAGGTCTGTCTCGCCTATATCTTTCAACTCTCTAGACTTGGGCTTCTTCAGGCAATCAGCATCTTACCCCAGGATAGTATGAAATGTCTCCTCGCAGGCTTTCCAAGCTGACCAGACAAACATACTTATCCAGGCTATGGCCCACATTTGGCCAGACCTGGCTGGTTTGGTAAGTGGGGTAAGAAAGCAAAGAGACCTGTGGCTGGCAGGGGAAATATGTCTCTGAGCACCAGCACGTAGCCTCTTTGACCACTGCTGTGCTCTGTGTGTGCACAGGGGTGTGCAGCCCTGTCCCCCAGCTGGGGGCAGCTGGTAGGGAAGAGCTGGAGAAGCTGGGAGGAATTTCTCATTTGCTACTCAGACATCTAGCTGAGAGATTGAGAGGAGGTCTGTTATTTGCAAAGGCAGACCAGAAAGAATTTCCTTAGAGCTGTTCCCAAACCTGGCTGATGATCAGAATCATTTTTAAAATATATATTTTTGGAAAGTATAAAAATACAGAGAAACACCCATGGGCTCAAGTTTTCATTTTTGCTTCAGATTTTTACCTTTTGAGTTGTGAAATGTAGCCTGTATACAGAAGGTGCATATGACACAGAGGTACTAAATAATAAATAAATATAAAATGACACCTGAGTCAAGTGATGGTGGGCCACCTGGGAGCTCCCTCTGTCTTTTCCAATTACATCTCCTTCCCTCCTCTTCTAGAAGTAACCACTACCCGGATGTTTTTGATCATTCCCTCTTTCCTCCATAGTTTTACCATCTAGTTTTGGAATCCCTGAACAGTGTATTTCAGTTTTGCATGTTTTTTACCTCTAAACAGATGGAACTGAGCTGTGTGTATTCTTTTTTGTCTTACTTCTTTTGCTCTATGTTATTTTGTAAAATTCAACCATGTTGTTGCAGCTTATTTTTCATTGCTGAATAGTACTCCATTGTAGAATATACCACAATTTATCTATTTTATTGTTCTTTTTTGTTTGTTTTTGTTTTTGGCTGTGCTGGGTCTTTGTTACTGCTCGAGGGCTTTCTCTAGTTGCAGTGAGCAGGAACTACTCTTTATTGCGATGCACAGGCTTCTCTTGTTGCATTACATGCGCTCTAGGGCGTGCGAGCTTCAGTACTTGTATCATGTGGGCTCAGTAGTTGTGGTACACAGGCTTAGTTGCTCCTTGGCCATGTGGGGTCCTCTCAGACCAGGGATCAAGTCCATGTCCCCTCATTGGCAGGTAGATTCTTAACCACTGGATCACCAGGAAAGTCCCCTTTTGGTTGTTCTTTAACATTTAAGTTATCTCTGTTTTTGGCTACTATGAATAACATTGCTGTGAATATTCTTTTCTGTATATCCTGGTGCCCCTAGGTCAAATTTCTCTAGGTACATACTGAGAGAAATGGAATCGCTAGGTAAGAGGGCACGCATATCAGCTTTGCTAGATAACGTCAGTTTTTCAAAATCATTGTACCAACTTCTACACTCACTATTCCTGTAGAAGAGTCACTGTGGCTCCATGTTATTTCTGACACTTGGTACTGTCAGTGTTTTAAATTTTTGCCAATCTAGAAGGTCTGAGTAGACCTTTCTCTGAAGAGGGCATATAGATGTCTCATGAAAAGATGTTCAACATTGTTAGTTATTAGAGAAATGCAAATCAAAACTACAATGAGATATTACTTCATACTGGTCTGAATGGCTATCATCAAAAAATCCACAAACAAATGCTGGATGAGGAGAAGGGAACCCTTCTACACTGTTGGTGTAAATGTAAATTGGTATAGCCACTATGGAGAACAGTATGGTAGTCCCTTAAAAAACTAAAAATAGAGGTACCATGTGACCCTGCAATCCCACTCCTGGGCATATATCTGGAGAAAAACATGATCCGAAAGGATACATGCACTCCAGTGTTCATTGCTGCACTGTTTACTGCCAAGATGTGGAAGCAACCTAAATGTTGATCAACAGAGGAATGGATGAAGAAGATATGGTACTTATATACAATGAAATATTATTTAGCCATTAAAAGAAAATTGATGTTGAGGAACCTATTTTCAGGGAAGGAAGGGAGATGCAGGTGTAAAGAATGGACTTGTGGACACAATGGGGGAGGGAGAGAGCGGGATGAATGGAGAAATAGCATCACCATATATACCCTATCAGCTGTAAGCTGGTGGTAAACTGCTGTGGAGCATAGGGAGCCCAGTCTGGCGCTCTGTGATGGCCTGGAGGGTTGGGATCAGGGAGGAGATGGAGGCTCGAGAGGAAGGGGATGTAGTATAATTATGGCTGATTTGCATTGTTGTATGGCAGAAACCAACACAACGCTGCAAAATTTTTTTTAATTTAAATGAACAATTATTACACACAAAAAAGAATGAAATAATGTCATTTTCAGTAACATGGATGGACCTAGAGAGTGTCACACTGAGTGAAGTAAGTCAGAGGAGAAACATCGTATGGCATCCCTTATACGTGGAATCTAAAAAGAAATTTTACAAATGAACTTACAAAACAGAAAGAGACACAGATTTAGAAAACAAACTTATGGTTGCCAAGGAGAAGGGATAGTTAGGGAGTTTGGGAAGGTCATGTACACACTGCTGTTTTCAAAGTGGATGACCCACCAGGACCTACTGTATAGCACATGGAACTCTGCTCAGTGTTATGTGCCAAGCTGGCTGGGAGGGAGGTTTGGAGGAGAATGGATATATATGTATGTGTGGCTGAGTCCCTTTCGGCTCACCTGAAACTACTACATTGTTAATTGGCTACACCCCAGGACAAAATAAAAAATTTAAAGTTTGAAAGAAAATTTTTTTTTGCCAGTCTAGTCTAGTGGCTGCGTGGTTGTATGTATTTGTGCTTTTAATTTGTATTTCCCTGATTGCTAGTGAGGTTAAGCACCATTTCAGATGTTCCTTCACCGGCCATTTAGATTTCTTCTTTTGTGAAACCTCTGTTCAGATCTTCGGCCCATTTTTCTGTCAGACTATCTGTCACATTTGTAAGATTTGTAGTTATTTATATACTCTATATATAAGTCCTTTATTGGTTATAAGTATTGAAAATACTTTCTATTCTGCAGCTTGCCTTTTCATTCTCTCAGTGTCTTCTGTTGGACAGAAGTTCTGAACTTTAAGGTAGTCATTTATCAACCTTTTATGATTAGTGCTTATTGTGTCTTACTTTTAAGTCCTTTCATACCACAAAGTCAAGAATTCATTCTGTTACCTTCTTTCCTTTCATTTTAGGTACATAATTCACCTGGAATTGATTATTTTAGAACTCCAGTTTCATATATATTGTCTCAACATCATCTATTTAAAAAAAATTCTTTTCTGTACTGGTCTGCCATAAATCAAGTGTTCAAATATATTTTTGTTTCTGGGATCTTTATTCCATTCCATACGTCTATTTGTCTATCTCTTATCATACCATCTTAATTATAATATCTTTTTTTTTTAACCATGCCTTTGGGCATGCAGGATCTCGGTTCCCCAACCAGAGATCAAACTCGTGTCCCCTGATTTGGGAACTTGGAGTCTTAACCACTGGACAACCAAGGAAATCCCTTTAATTATCATATCTTTATAGCATGGTCATTTTATAAAATTTTATTTTTAATTGGATGTTAATTGCTTTACAATGTTGTGTTGGTTTCTGCTATACAACAACATGAATCAGCCCTAAGTATATATATATTCCTTCCTTCTTGAACCTCCCTTCCACCCCAGCCCCCATCCCACCCCTGTACATTGTCACAGAGCACCGTGCTGAGCTCCCTGTGTTGTATAGTAACTGCCCACTAGCTATCTGTTTTACATATGGTAATGTATATGTTTCAATATAGCAGGGTTCTTTACCTTCTTTGAGCTATAAACCTTTTTGGCAGTCTGGTAAAACCTATGGGCCCCTTCTCAGTATAATATTTTTAATTCATAAAGTAGAACATGTAGGATTGAAAAGCATATAGGATTACAAAAGAAATGAATTATATTGAAATATAGTTATCAAGTGTTAAAAAACAAGTTTACAATCTAATGTATGTGTGCTTCTTTATTAGTACACTAGATAAGATTTAGTGTGGGTTTAATAAGCACTGTAATGTCAAGGTAGTGATGAGCAGTAAAAATATTTTGAGGTGTTTCCAACAAAAGTATCTAATTTCTATTTGTGACAGAGCCACAGGTACTGCTATCATTTCTGTGGTTTGTTGCTCATATTCATAATTGGGAAAGACTAAATTTCAGTTAGATATAATTTTTTCCCATCTAGGTTCATGGACCCCTAAATTCTCTTTGTGACCTCCAGGCTAAGAACCTCTGCTTTAGAGGATGGCACTATTTAATAGACAGTGTGGTCTATTCTTAACCCTTTGTATTTCATGTAAAAGTATTTGTTGGTGGTTTTGATTGGAATTACATTGAGTATATAGATTAATTTGATGACATCTTTACAATATTGTGTCTTCTAATCATTTCATTAAGTATTCTATGGAGATCTTTAATTTTCTCAGTATTTTTTGCAGTTTTCTGCAAAAAGTTCTAAATACCATTTGTTAGATTTATTCCTAGGTACTTGACATTTTAATGCTGTTATAAATTGTGCTTTTACATTTCATTTTGTTTGTTGCATAGAGATACAATTGATTTTAAATCCAGTAAACTAACTAAATTTATATACATACAAAGTTATCTCATTTGTGAATAATAAGTTTTGTTTCTCCTTTTTCAAGCTATATGTCCTATATTCTTTATTGCCTTACTGCACTACTTAAGACCTCCAGTACATGGTTAAATAGAAGTAATAATAGCAGCAGCAGTCTTCATTCTTGACTTTTTCTTCATTCTAAAGAGAAAGCTTTTATACCTTTCACCATTAAATGTGATATTTGGTATAGGAATCTTGTAGTTATATTTAATCAGATTAAGGAAATTTTCTTCTATTCCTAATTTGCCGATTATTATTTTTATCATGGATGGATGTTGAACTTTATCAACCACTTCCTCTGTTGAGATGATCATATGATTTTTTTCTGTCAACATGGTAAATTGCATTGATGAAATTTTCTAATGCTGAACCATCCTTAGCACAATGGTTTTCAACTTGATTGATCATCAGAATCACCCAAATTCTTTTTTAAAGTTTCAGTTTGGTTCAGTTCAGTTCAGGCGCTCAGTTGTGTCTGACTCTTTGTGACCCCATGAATTGCAGCACGCCAGGCCTCCCTGTCCATCACCAACTCCCGGAGTTCACTCAGACTCATGTCCATCGAGTCAGTGATACCATCCAGCCATCTCATCCTCTGTCATCCCCTTCTCCTGCCCCCAATCCCTCCCAGCATCAGAGTCTTTTCCAATGAGTCAACTCTTCGCATGAGGTGGCCAAAGTACTGGAGTTTCAGCTTTAGCATCATTCCTTCCAAAGAAATCCCAGGGCTGATCTCCTTCAGAATGGACTGGTTGGATCTCCTTGTAGTCCAAGGGACTCTCGAGTCTTCTCCACCACAGTTCAAAAGCATCAATTCTTTGGTGCTCAGCTTTCTTCACAGTCCAACTCTCACATCCATACATGACCACTGGAAAAACCATAGCCTTGTCTAGATGGACCTTTGTTGGCAAAGTAATATCTCTGCTTTTCAATATGCTATCTAGGTTGGTCATAACTTTCCTTCCAAGGAGTAAGCGTCTTTTACTTTCATGGCTGCAGTCACCATCTGCAGTGATTTTGGAGCCCCAAAAAATAAAGTCTGACACTGTTTCCACTGTTTCCCCATCTATTTCCCATGAAGTGATGGGACCGGATGGCATGATCTTAGTTTTCTGAATTTTGAGCTTTAAGCCAACTTTTTCCCTCTCCTCTTTTCACTTTCATCAAGAGGCTTTTTAGTTCCTCTTCACTTTCTGCCATAAGGGTGGTGTCATCTGCATATCTGAGGTAAAATTGTATCAAATATTATTTTTAAAGTACATAAATATAGAAAAAGTGAAGAAACTATTATAACACCTATGTTCATATTTTTTCTTTTTATTTCGTATTTTATTAAGGAAATAAAACAAGGGAATTCCCTGGCAGTCCAGTGGTTAAGTCTCACAGCCAGAAAAAAAGAAAAAAAATAGATAAAATCGATGTCCCCTTTCTTCTTGTTTCCAGTTGCATTTCCTTCTCTTCTCTGGGAAGCTTCCCCCATCCCAGTAATTTGCATATTTATTTTTTAAGCTAAATTACTTTAATAAAATAGGTAGTACAAAATTGAAAAGTAACCAAAGTTAAACCCTTCCATTTCTGCTTCCTGCTCCCCATTTCTCCTCCCACAGGCAACTGCCAACACTAGTTTTGTGTCTTTTTGTAGAATCTAACATGTACAAATGTATGTGTGTTCTTATTTTCCCTCCCATAACCAGTAGTGGTTCTGCAGGCTCAGTTGAGTGTCCTCTACTCAACTGCACCCGTTTAACAGGATATAGTGAAGGTTGTTTCAGTTCATCACAAATGGTTCAAGCCTCGATAGTGTTCTATTATATTGATGTGTGACATTTTATTTAGTAGGTCTCCTATTGATGGATATATATTAAGGATGTTTCTACTCTTTTGCTATTACAAACAATATTACAATAAATAATCTTATATATGATTTTTGTGAACATATAAAGTGGAATTGTGAGTATATTTGATAGCTGGTATCAGACAGTCTCCATAAGTGTTTAATAATTTTTATTCCTACTAAAAATGTACAAAACTGCCAGTTTCCCCTACGCTGTTGCCAATGTAGCATTTTCAAATGTTTTGACCTTTATCCTTCTAAAGATTAAAAAAATATGTCATTATAGTTCTATTCCACACTTATTGAGTGAGACTGAACATCTCTTTATGTTTTTAAAGGCCATTTGTATTTTCTGTGTGTGATTTCTTGTTTATCTTTTGCCCGTTTTTCTATAGGATTATGAATTTCTTATTGATTTAGAAGAGCTTTATGCACATAAGGAAAGTAATTCTTTCTTTACCTGTGATGTTTATTGGAAATATATTTTCTCAGTGTGTTGCTTTTCTTATGATCTTGTTTTTTACCCTACTGAATTTATCTGTTTTTCTGCATGGCAGGCAGGTTCATTCTTTACCACCAGCACCACCTGGGAAGCCACTATCTATTTTTCTGAAGTCTTTTCTTCAAATCTTTTATTTCAAAATTTCTAGTTTTGCATCATACTTCAAAAGGCCTTTTCCACTCTAGGATTTTCAAAAAACATTTTCCACTTTTTCTTCTAGTAGTCTAATTTTTTAAAAAATAATGTAGTTATTTTGATTCATCTGGAATTTATTTTTTATGTAAGAAATGGGGTAAGGATCCAACTTATTTTTTCCCCAAGCTGCCTCATCAGTTGTCTTTCTTTTTTTTTAAGCAATTTGATTTTTTAGCTTTTCTTCAGTGAGTTTTTACTTTTAAAATTAATTTTTATTTTATATTTAAAATTAGTTTTATTACATTTTATTATTTCAAATTAATTTACAATGCTGTGTTAGTTTCTGCTGTATAGCAAGGTGAATCATTATACATATACATATATCCACTCTTTTTCAGATTCTATTCCCTGTAGATCATTACAGTGTATTGAATAGAGTGCCCTGTGCTATGCAGTAGGTTTGTTTTTTCTTTTTCTCTTTTTTCTGGCTGCACTGCACTGCATGGGGGATCTTAGTTCCCTGACCAGGGGATCAAACACGAGTCCGCTGCATTGAAGTTTGGGGTCTTAACCAGTGGACTGCCAGGGAAGTTCCCTCAATTGTCTTTCAAGATTTATTTAATAATCTATCTTTTCCTTGAGGATTTTATTTTTAAAGTACAAAATAATATTTAAAATGAAAAAAAAAAGAAAAGTTGCACACTTTAAAAAGCTGATAATTGGGACCTCCCTGGTGATCCAGTGGCTAAGACTTTGAGCTCCCAATGCAGGGGGCCTCAGTCCAACCCCTGGTCAGGAAACTAGATCCCACATGCTGCAACTAAGATCCCAGTGCAGCCAAATATGTAAACAAATTATATATATATATATATATATATACATATATACACACATACACACATACATATATTCAAAGCTGATAATTACCACAAATATCACAAAATCCAGAAAAATAAAGGATATAGTATGTATGTGTGTGTGCATGTGTTCTATTAATAGTTATTCATTGTTATATTACAAAGCATTCCAAAACCTGATGGCTTAAAACAAGAACCATTCCTTTTGCTCATGAGTCTACAATCTGGGCAGCACTCAGCAGGGATGGGTTGCTTCTGTTCCCAGATGTCTGTGGCCTTCACTGGGATATCTGGAAAAGTTAGGAACTTGAAAAAATGCAGCATCTCTTTCTCTTTCAAGGAGAAGGGGACAACAGAGGATGAGGTGGTTGGATGGCATCACTGACGTGATAGACATGAGTTTGAGTAGGCTCCAGGAGTTGGTGATGGACAGGGAAGCCTGGAGTGCTGCAGTCCGTGGGGTCACAAAGAGTCGGACACGGCTGAGCCACTGAACTGAACTGAACTGAACTTTCCCTTTCTTCTTTTGGCCCCAGGGTCTGTCTATACAGTCTCTCCACCAGGCCTCTTCAGCAGGACAGCCTTGGGATAGTTAATCTGATTACATGGCAACTGGGCTCCAAGAACAAGGGTTCCAAGAGACCCAGGCAAAAACCGAATGGCTTCTTATTATGATCAAGGCTTGAGAGTCTGAGAACATCACTGCCACCACATTTTATTGGTGGAGCAAGTCACTAAGACCAGCCCATATTCCACAGTATCTTTATTCAACGTCTATCTGTTTCTCCTCTAAAATACATTTTACTCTAGGGAGCTCCTCCCTATTTAAAATGTATTGTTTAATAAACATCCAGTAAAATTCACTTTCTTTGTTGTCACAGTTCTATGAGTTTAGACAAAGGCATAGCCTGGATGCAGCCACTGCATTCGAGATGGAGAACAGCCCCATCACCCCCAAATGTTCCCTCGTGCTGTCCCTTGGTAGGCAAAGTCCTCTCCTACTCTATCCCCTAGCAACCACTGCTGTGTCCTCCACCCATACCCAGGCAGTCAGAATTTTGGAGACTGGGTTCTCCATCTAGAGGGATAAAGGTCCCCCAGGTGATTTTGATTTGAGTCAGGTCTGAGAACTGTTGTTGGGGACATGTCTTCTTTTAAAATATCAGTTCAGTTCAGTTGCTCAATTGTATCTGACTCTATGGCACTCCACTCCAGTGTTCTTGCCTGGAGAGTCCCAGGGACGGGGGAGCCTAGTGGGCTGCTGTCTATGGGGTCGCACAGAGCCGGACACAACTGAAGCGGTTTAGCAGCAGCAGCAGCTATAGCCCCATGGATTGCAGCACGCCAGGCTTCCAAGGAGCAAGCATCTTAATTTCATGGCTGCAGTCACTTTCATCACTGCAGTCATCTGCAGTGATTTTGGAGCCCAAGAAAATAAAGTCTGTCACTTAAAAAAAAATTTATATATATATATAATTTTGCTGCGTTGGGTCTTAGTTGCTGCATGTGGATCTTTAGTTGCAGCATGTGGGATCTAGTCCCCTGATCAGGGATCAAACCTGGGCAGAGTCTTAGCCGCTGAACCACCAGGGAAGTCCCCCAAGAACACTGCCTATTAAGTAATAGGAATTTGCTTTGCACCCTTAGAATAGGCTTTGCTAGTGAGAGCTATGAGTGGTCAGAGGCCTCAGATAAGTAACAGTAACAGCTAATATCTCTTGAGTGTTTAGTATATGACAGGTACTGGGCTATGTACATTTGGCACATTATCTCACTCTGCACCACAGTTCCACTAAATCTTTTATCCCCATTTCACAGATGAGGAAATTAAGGCTCAAGATTAAGTAATTTGTACAAGATCACACAGCCAGGAAATGGTAAAGCCACAATTTGGACTCAGGCAGGCCAAATTTTGAGGTCCATGCTCCTTATCCCTCCCTCCCCAAAAGAGAAGTTACCTGCCCCCACCAGCTCCAGCCTGGGCAGTTCCCCATGTTGGCTCTCACTTCCTCAGAAGCTTCTCCTAATACAACGTCTTGTTTGGGAAATAGGTGTTCCTGCAGGAGGGATGATTCAGGAGGAGCAGAGGGATGGAATGCTGAAGTGAGCTTAGGCCACGGGGGAGCAGGGTAGAGGCCTGGGCTGGGGCGGGGTTGCTGGGAGACCTCCACCTGCGTGCGTCTTGCTGACAAGACCTTTCCTCCCCCTGCACTGGATACAGCCTCCTCTGTTTCTCTCCATCTGATTTCCTGTTTCCTCTTCTGGCTTTGGAGTACCTGGCTCCCCTGACTACCTCTTCCTAAACTCCTACCTGTTCTCTGTCCCACCTCAGCTTGGTAAGAGGAACAAGGGTCTGGGGGTCTGGGCAAGGGAAAACACCTCCTGGATCTGGTGCACGGGCCCTGTGGGGGTGGGTCCCACAGCCCTCCTTCCGCATGGACTGTAGAAGGTTTAAGAATGCCCCTAAAAAAGTAAAAGGTAAATTGATTTTGGGTTCTCAGCCAGAGGTGCCAACAGTCCTTTAGTGGGTCATTTTGAAATGGGGGCTTTTTAAAAACTTTAATTGAACTGCAATATATTAATACATGGAGAAAAGGGCACAGATTGATTTTCACAAGGTAAATATACCTATGTAACTGGTACCAGATCAAGAAATAGAATACTACCAATGTCCCAGAAGTCCTCTTCAAGCCTCTTCCAGTCCCAACCCTGGAGTGGGAGGGGTAGGGAGCATTTTTTTGGTTGTCACTAGGACTTAGGGTTTCTGTTGGCATTTAGTGGGCAGGGTCTAGGGATGCCAAATGTCCTGCAGTACATGGGACAGTTCTGTACAAAGAATGGTCCCGCCCAAATGCCCGGCTGAGAAATGCTGTGCCTGACGGTCCTGAGCAGTCATGGCCTGCAGCATGGCCAAGAGAGATGCCTTAGGCCCAGGGAACAGGGATGCAGCTGGGTCTGTGGGTCAGAGTGAGGAGGGGTCTTCACTGCAATGTATCCACACTGTGGCTACACCCGCAGGCCTCCGGAATGCCCCCCGCTGCTGGGCAGTGATCCAGCCCCTACTGTGTGCTGTGTACATGCCTAAGTGTGAGAACGACCGGGTGGAGCTGCCCAGCCGCACCCTCTGCCAGGCCACCCGCGGCCCCTGTGCCATCGTGGAGAGGGAGCGGGGCTGGCCCGACTTCCTGCGCTGCACCCCCGACCACTTCCCCGAGGGCTGCCCGGTGAGTGCTCTGCAGGGCCGGGGCTGAGCTGGGCATGGGGACAGGGCCCAGCAGGGGCAGGGAAGCTCAGAGCCTACTGTGCTGAAAGATCCCAAGTCATGGGCTCAGCGAGCCACAGACCCAAACCAAAACTGGGCCAGTCCATCAGGGGTTATCTTATCTAGCTATAAAACATTTTTGAGCACCCACTCTGTTACTCACTGGGGAGTTACAGGAGTCATGAGTGACAAACCTATTCTCAGAAAGTTTATCGTCTGTTTAGGGAGTCAGGGCTTGGGCTTGCACATGTAAAACGCAAGCGACACCAAGACAGGGATGGGATCTAGTTCTGGAGTGAAGGAGAGCACATTAATAATAATAATAATCATTATTTATTACTGTCCAAATACATTTTAAACATCTTACATTTATTTATTCATTTAACCCTTAGATCACACCATGAAGTAAGTACTGCTGTCCTATAGATCAGGAAACGGAGCTAACAGGGAGGTCACATAACTTGCCCTAGGCTATGTGGTCCCTGAGCGGCAAGGCTGGGATTCAGATGCTGGAAGGTTGTCTACAGCATCTGCGCTTTCAGCCTCTCTGCCGTGCTAACCCTGCACCTCTTATTAAACCAAAGGTCACCTCGAGCCTACTGCTTTCCACTGTATTGTCTTCTCCCCTTCTCTCCTTGCCAGAATGAGGTGCAGAACATCAAGTTCAACAGTTCCGGCCAATGCGAGGCTCCCTTGGTTCGGACCGACAACCCCAAGAGCTGGTATGAGGATGTGGAGGGCTGTGGGATCCAGTGTCAGAACCCGCTGTTCACCGAGGCCGAGCACCAGGACATGCACAGCTACATCGCGGCCTTCGGGGCTGTCACGGGCCTCTGCACACTCTTCACCCTGGTCAGCAGAGGGCAGGCCCCGGGTGGAGGGCAGAGGGAGAGGTGGGGGCCCGGGACCCTCAGGCTGCCTGTAAAGTAGGGAGGGAGCCAGTTGTCCGTGGGAGGCTGGGCTCTGGGAATCGGGGGGAGGAGAACTTGACAGGGGTCTTCAGGGAAGGGTGGTGATTAGAGGGGTGGGGAGTTCCAATAAGGGTGGCAGAACAGCCCTAACCCCGTGGAATGGGCCCCTCTTCTCTCTTCTAGGCCACATTTGTGGCTGACTGGCGGAACTCCAACCGCTACCCCGCCGTCATCCTCTTCTATGTCAATGCATGTTTCTTCGTGGGCAGCATTGGCTGGCTGGCCCAGTTCATGGATGGGGCCCGCCGGGAGATCGTCTGCCGTGCTGATGGCACCATGAGGCTTGGGGAGCCCACGTAGGTGTCCTGGGTTCCCAGAGGCGAGGGCGAGGGGAAGAGGCTGATGCCCATTTTCCACAAAAGGGGCAGGTTGGACTGGAAATGGAGACTTCAGCATGGGATTCAGCTCTGCCTTGTTGCACCCAGGGTCTTCAGCACTAGAGCCTGGACTGTTCACATCTTCTGTATCCTCTTCACTTCTGACCCAAGCCTGGTCTCCAAGCCCTGACTCCTAGAAGAAACTTCAGACCTTAGAAGCCAGGAGTCTGGGGACCACAGGGCCAGAGGGGGGGAGACTTAGTAGATAGAATACAGAATGAGCACCCCAAGTGACACCCCACTTGTCTGCGCAGCTCCAATGAGACCCTGTCCTGCGTCATCATCTTTGTCATCGTGTACTATGCCCTGATGGCCGGCGTCGTCTGGTTTGTGGTCCTCACCTACGCCTGGCACACCTCCTTCAAAGCCCTGGGGACCACCTACCAGCCTCTCTCGGGCAAGACTTCTTACTTCCACCTGCTCACGTGGTCACTCCCCTTTGTCCTCACTGTGGCAATCCTCGCCGTGGCCCAGGTCTAGTGACTGGTACGGGGTGGGGACGCGTGTGGGGCGGACGTGGGTGCGGGAGAAAGTGACCCACTCTGTCCCCCTACCCCTTCCTCCTGCAGGTGGACGGGGACTCTGTAAGCGGCATCTGTTTTGTGGGCTATAAGAACTACCGATACCGCGCTGGCTTCGTGCTGGCCCCCATTGGCCTGGTGCTCATTGTGGGAGGTTACTTCCTCATCCGAGGTGAGTGAGGACTGGGCTGAGCACCTGCTCTGTGTAAGCAGGAGTCAGGAGCTGCCAGCTCTGCTGCCTTTGAGGCAGGACCTCAGCTGGCTCACTGGGGCCTTGGGGCAAAGGGGAAGGACAGACATAGCACCACAGACAGACACAGCACCACGTCACTTGGTGTGGGGCAGCACCTTTGTTTGGCCAGAAAAATGCTGCCCTCAATCCAGCCTTATGTGAAGGCTAACGGCTTGCTGAGTGGAGCTTGGGCTGGGTCCCTACCCCTGCTCAGCTCTGACCAGATGCCCTTGTGTAATAAACACCTTGAGTGACCTACCTCGTCCACGTGGGCCAGCTGGGGGCCTTCCATCGTGTGTGTGCCCTGAATTTATATACACGCTCAGTCTCTGGAGCTTGGTTTCTCAGCTCCTTTCTGCCCACGGTGCACACACACGCAGAGTTTTCACAACACACACAGATTCTCTATTTCCCTGTTTCAATCTGCCGCCTCCACAATGAGCCTCCGTGTCTGAGCTCATTTTTGTTGAGCGTTCTCTGTAAACTTCAGTTTCCTCCCCCAGCTCCTGTTCAGCCCACCTTGTTTCCGTCTCCTTGGCAGTGGCTGGGCCTCTGATGTGTTTTGTATCTGTGTGTTCCTGTGCGGTAGCCACCAGCCACGTGTGTTGAAACTAGTCCAGGTTGAGACGTGTCATAGCATAAAATACAAACTGCACTTCAAAGACTCAAGCACACACAGAAGTAAACAGTCTCATTAACAGCTTGTTATACGGATTACACGTTGAAATGATAATGTAGACAATGATTTATTGTTTTTAAGGTGCATTGAAGTTAATTTCATTTGTGTCCCTTTACTTTTTGAAGGCGGCTTCTAAAAAATTTGAGATTATGAGTTGTTATTCAGTTGCGCAGTCATGTCTGACTCTTTGTGGCCCCATGGACTGCAGCATGCCAGGCTTCCTTGTCTTTCACTGTCTCCCAGAGTTTGCCCAGACTCGTGTCCATTGAATTGATGATGCCATTCAGCCATCTCTGGAAAATTTGACATTATGAGTGTGGCTCACATTATATTTCTCTTGGAGAGCACTATCCTGGGGTCTCTTCTTTGGCCTTTTTCATCAGAATAACTTTGACCCACTGCCTTTCTTGGGGAGGCTGGACCAGGAGTGAGGCGTCTTTGGTCTCCACTGTCTCCCTGCCCTGCTCCAGTCTTTCCTGTCCGTAGCATGTCTGCCACCAGCTGCACTCCAGTGTCTCCAGTTCCTCCAGCTTTAAATCAGCACAAGAGTCATCAGACCTGGGATTCCAGGACCATAGGACCCTCCTGGGATGCCACACACCCATCCCTCCCAGAAGAGTGGTCTGGCCCCCACTAATGTCTGCCATTTCCCTTATGTTCAGGAGTCATGACCCTGTTCTCCATCAAGAGCAACCACCCTGGGCTGCTGAGCGAAAAGGCAGCCAGCAAGATCAACGAGACCATGCTGCGTCTGGGTGAGTGGGTCCGTCCATCACCACGCCCACTGGGGAAGGGTATTGGAGGCTGAAGTTAGCAGTTAGCAGCCAGGGGGCAAGACTAGGCTCTGTGCGTGTGTGTGTGTGCGTGTGTGTGTGTGCGTGTGTGTGTGTGTGTTGGCGGTGATGCTGGTGGTAGCAGCTCAAAAGGGAAGGTACCTTCCTTCTCAGTTGGAAGAATTCAAGTTCCTGTCAACACTTGAGGCCTATTTAGAGCCCTCAAGTGCCTCTAATTTCTTATCTTATTTTGGAGAAAACAATTCTTTTGTATGTTTTATTGACGTGTACTTGAATCACAATGTTAATTTCTAGTGTATAGAACAGTGACTCAGATATATATATCTACAGATACTTTTTCATATTCTTTTCATTATGGTTTATGACAGGATATTGAATATAGTTCCCTATGCTATACAATAGGACCTTGTGTATCTATTTCATATAGAGTAGTTTTCTGTGCTAATCCCAAACTCCTGATTTATCCGTGCCCCACTTCCCCCACCTTGGTAACCATAAGTTTGTAGAGAAAACAGTTTTTAAACTGAGCCCAGCACAAAGTCACCCCAGAGTCTTTCAGGCCCGTGTGGGGCGAACACCTCCTCCCTACCGCCACTCCCACACCTGGGATGGGTGACACCCTGCCCCACCCCTGACCCTCCACAGGCATTTTTGGCTTCCTGGCCTTTGGCTTTGTGCTCATCACCTTCAGCTGCCACTTCTACGACTTCTTCAACCAGGCTGAGTGGGAGCGCAGCTTCCGGGACTATGTGCTGTGAGTGGGGGACTGGGGGCCTGCAGTGGTGGGCACTGGAGACCCCTCTCTGTGGTCCAGCAGGGGTCCGTTAGGTTCCAACCTCAGAGGGCGAGAGAAACTGCCCGTCTTGCTTTGGGTGCTCACACTGTTAGTTGCTCCGTAATTTGCAGACATGGCCAACAGCCCTGGGGTCCCTGCCCAGCTCCGCCCTTCCCTCTCATCCCCAAGGCTGCCTGGCTGGTGCGTTTGTAACTGTTAAGCCATTGTATGTTTTGGCTTCTCCCCACCTCTTGTGTTGGCCACAGATCTTGCTTTCTATTTCTCATGGACTCTTTACAGAGCGTATTGCAGATCCCTGCACAGCAATAGTTATTGCTCTACAACAGGTTAACAACCCATTAATGCTTTCTGGGTTTGCCTGTGCTTTTTTTGTGTCACATGATGATAAATCTGCGAGGGTAAGGCACCTCAGCTACTTCAAGAAGTGCAGTCCATACTGATACCAGGAATAGGAGTTAAAATGCTCATTGGGACTTCCATGGTGGTCCAATGGCTAAGACCCCATGCTCCCAATGAAGGGGCCTGGGTTTGATCCTTAGTCAGGGAACTGACTGCAACATGCTGACTCCCACATGCGCAACTAAGACCCTTCTTATTTATTCCTTCAAATAAATAAATAAATACATTTTAAAAATCCTAAGTGCTTCAGACTCTTCCTTAAAGGCTCCAGCGTCCAGTGTGTGTCTGGGTCCCTCCCCCAGAAATTTGATTTCATTGAATGGGGTGTGGCCCAAACATCAAGAGTCATTAAAAGCTCCCAGGTGACTCTAATGATCACCTAGGATTGCAAATCATTGATGTGGGCTTCACTCTTTCTAGTGTTGGGATTGATTGTCTGGGCAACCACCAGGGAGACTCAGAAAGCTTCACCCGTCTACTACCCCTTGCCACAGATGCCAGGCCAATGTGACCATCGGGCTGCCCACCAAGAAGCCCATCCCTGACTGTGAGATCAAGAATCGCCCCAGCCTCCTGGTGGAGAAGATCAACCTATTTGCCATGTTTGGAACTGGCATTTCCATGAGCACCTGGGTCTGGACCAAGGCCACGCTGCTCATCTGGAGGCGCACCTGGTGCAGGTGGGGTCAGCAGCAGCCCGTCCTGACCTGGCTGCCTCGTTCTCTCAGTCTCAGCATCCTGTAGGCTTGGTCAGGTCTCACAAGTCCCATAGCAGCCTTGAGCAGGTGTGATTTCTAAGGGGCCGAGCAGCCTAAAGCGGCCTTTCCTGTGGCTCACCACTGCACCCTGGTGACACCTTGTGTCCTTGCGAGGATGGGCCAAGGACTGTGCCTTCGTGTCTTCTAAGAGAGGAGTGATTCGAGAGCTGGGCACAGGAGCCCTGCATTCTAGCCTCCCTTTTTGGCAGAGAAGGCCTCTCTACTCTTCAGGGCTCTGGAGGCTCCTTTCCTGGAGGGAATGGATTTGCTGGTCTTTTGCAAGATTTGAGGGGAAGTGGCTGCTCCATGCCCCCTGCCCCATCTTTCTGCCCTCAGGTTGACGGGGCAGAGTGATGATGAACCCAAACGGATCAAGAAAAGCAAGATGATCGCCAAGGCCTTCTCCAAGCGGCGGGAGCTGCTGCAGAACCCAGGCCAGGAGCTCTCCTTCAGCATGCACACCGTCTCCCATGACGGGCCTGTGGGTGAGCTGCCACTCTGTTCTCCTCTGGAGCCCATTCCCAGTTCCCTTCCAGGCTGGTGTGGCTTCATGGTCTGTTTGCAAGGCTGTGAGGAATGGTGCTCCTTCTTCTGTTCACATACTCCTTCTTCTCCAACCCCCCACCCCCATCCCCCCACCAATCCATCCCAGGCTACTCTCCCCTCTGTTTCTGCCCCTGGGTCTGCTTGCTGGTGATTTGGTTCCAAAGGACTCATCTCCCTCACCTTCAACCGTCTTCTTCCCCTGTTCTCCCTGGGCTACTGGAAGTCAGGTTTCCGGCACTGGGTTTCTGGCGTCTCCTCAGGCCCCCATGCCCTTCAAACCGGGGATCGGTAGAGATCTGGCTGTGCCCACCAGGGTGGGCTTTCTGTGCTAAGTTGAGTAGGAGCCAAGGGCTGGGGGAAGGTGAATGGTACCAAATATGGAAGGAGCAGTCACGGTGAGGGCCTGGGCAGTCATGGCACCTCGCCCTTTCCTTCCATCTCCACAGCGGGCTTGGCCTTTGACCTCAATGAGCCCTCAGCCGACGTGTCCTCTGCCTGGGCCCAGCACGTCACCAAGATGGTGGCCCGGAGAGGTGCCATACTGCCCCAGGATGTGTCTGTCACCCCAGTGGCAACGCCAGGTATGGGTTTCCACTCCTGTAGGAAGGTGGGGGATGTTGAGGCTGGAAGAAAGTCCTGGGAGTGGAGTAACAGGAGCTGCCGGCAGGGGAGAGGGAGGGGAAGGCCTTGGAGAACTATAGCATGGGTCCCCGGCTCCAAGAGAAGGGGCCCGGGGAGAGAAGGTGCCATGCGCACAGAGCTTAGAGTCCCAGGCTCCCGTTCTCTCTCCCACCGTCAGTGCCCCCAGAGGAAAAAGCCAACCTGTGGCTGGTTGAGGCAGAGATCTCCCCGGAGCTGGAGAAGCGCCTGGGCCGGAAGAAGAAGCGGAGGAAGAGGAAGAAGGAGGTGTGCCCGCTGGTGCCACCCCCGGAGCTTCACCTCCCCGCCCTGGGCCCTGCCTCTGCCCCTAGTGCGGTCCCTCGGCTGCCACAGCTGCCCCGACAGAAGTGCCTGGTGGCCGCGGGCGCCTGGGGACCTGGGGAGTCCTGCCGACCTGGAGCCTGGACTCTGGTCTCCAACCCCTTCTGCCCAGAGCCCAGCGCCCCAGCCCCTGTGGCCTGGGCGCAGGGCCGCCGGCAGGGACTGGGGCCCATTCACTCCCGCACCAACCTGATGGAGGCAGAACTCATGGATGCAGACTCTGACTTCTGAGCCTGGAGAGTAGGACCTGCAACAAGAAGGAGGAACAAATACCGTTCCGAGGCTTTTCTTCCTCCCTGAGAGTGCTTCTGTCCAGGATCTTATCTTCCCGAGCACCTGAGGGCCCAGTTCCTTCCCCAGAGAGTTCAGTGTGGACGGCTCATGGCACCAGGACTGCAGGAAGGAGCCCTGACATCTCCATGGATAGGCCTCACCGGGGCAGGGCCCTGGAGGTTAGGGTCCTTGATTCTGCCCCACCTGGCTGGCAGCGTCAGTCTCCAGCGGGGTCATGGGTAGCAGAGCTCCTAGTGTGGCGGTAAAGGTGCGAGCAAGGCTGCGTGGGCTTGCATGCATACTTGCATGGGCTGTGGTGGTCAGCCCCTGTCTGGCAGATGAGGGCTGGCTGCCCTTGTTTGTGCCAATGGGTGCCCTTCCCTGGCACTCTCAGACCAAAAGTGTTCATTGGGTCATTATCCCTTTGTCCACCTGAGGACAGAGCTCCTTTCTCCCCTTTCTGGTTGGTTGTGGGGCTGGGAGTACTTACTCCCATAGGGGCTGTAACCTCTCTTAAAAGTGTCCAGCTGGCTCCACCATAGGCCAGTAATCCACCCTGGGTGTTGTGGCACCCTCCTTTCCCCTTTCCCCTTTCGGTTCAACCAGGCCAGCCTCTTCCTGTTTCCTGTTTGTTGATTAGGACCCAGAGTTGCAGCATTTTCCATCCTGCCCCCACGCCCTACCCCTTTGCCACTGGGCTCCATCTCCAGGTGAGAGGTTGGTTCAGCCATAGAGCCTGGCATGGTGGAGAAGCTGTGAGTGATGGGAAGCCTCTGGGCCTCAGAGAGATGCATGCTATCTCTCAGGGGATGGATCCTCTGACTGAGGAACTACCCTTGGGAAGCTGCTGACACTTCAGCCAGGCAGGAACGCTTCCTTCAACTTCCCCAGTCGGTAGGTGAAGAGGTTCCCACCTCTCATTACCCCCATCCAAGGCCCCAGTGTCAAGAACCAGACAGCAGGGAGCTTTAGCAGCTGGCTGGGTTCCAGATCAGAGGATAGGGATAAGGAAACAAAATATAAACAGTAAATAAAAGGTTTTTGTATAATCTATTGATGTGCTTCTTTCCAGAGGCCCCGTCTTGACCCACTTACCTGGTCGTAATCTCGTTTGTCCTTCACTTCCTCTGCAAACTATTCTGCAAGGCCAAGAGCTCAGTTCTAATGAGGTCACCACTGACAGATGTCGGGCCGATGTCAGCTTAATGTGCTGGCTGTCCTTCCTGGCCAGTTGGTTCTATATATGGACAAAGGCTCTGGCCACAGCTGCCTCACTGCGCATTGATCACGAGATGAATGAGCAAGGACGAGCAGCCTCTCCCTGCAGTGATGACACTTGCAGAAAGCAAGTGTCCCCTGCTGGGGAGTATAGGTGGGCGTGGATCCTCATGGCAATCCCAGGCCCCCTCTGGGAACCTCTTGCCTCTACAAGGGATGTCTGTGGGACCAGGTGCATTCGCATCCACAGCTTCCTCCCCCTTGGGCTGTCAGAGAAATTCAGGCTTCTCTGAGGGATGCCTGCTAGTCCCACTTCCTCCAGAAAGATGTCAGTAGAAAACTGGGAACTGGACTCAGGATCCTGTGGAAAGGAAGAGTGGGTGGAGGAAAGGGGGTGTTACCCACGGACGACTCAGAGGGTATTGTGCAGTATTAAGTGTGCCTGTTTATGGGTGTTGCTCAAGTGATGGGGACACAAGCAATTTGCCCAGAGCCAAATTCCAAAGGAAGAGGAAAGGGAACTAACACTGATTATCTACTATGTACTTTACATGTGTATAAGGATAATGATGATAACAATAAGAGCTAATTCTTATTAAATACTTGCTAGCTCTAAGCACTTTGTATCTATTAACCTGTTGAATCTCACAACAGACCTCAGAGGCACTGTTAACACCCCCAAGACACTTAGGTACAAGAAAAGTTCAAAAGTTTGCCTGAGAGAAAGTGATAACCCTGGCATTCCATCAGAGCCGTCTGGCTCCAGAGTCACCTGGTTCTTGGCCTCTGCACTCTGAGTGTTGTGCTTGTGCTTACTCATGCAATCGTGTCTGACTCTTTGCAACCCCATGGACTACCAAGCCAGACTCCTCTGTCCATGGGATCCTCCAGGCAAGAAGACTGGAGTGGGTTGCCATGCCTTCCTCCAGGGGATCTTCCCAACCCAGGGACTGAACCCAGATCTCTCATATTGCAAGCGGATTCTTTACCGTCTGAGCCACCAGGGAAGTCCCTGCACTCTGCTGCCTCTCCTTTAATTCGGAAGAGGCAGAGGAACTATTTTTCTGTAGCAACAAACTTCAGAGAAGTAAAATGACTTGCCCACAGACCTCATAGCTAGTAAGTAACACACTGGGCCCAGGGCCTTCCTAACTCTGCAGTCCAGACTCTTTCTGCTCTTAGGTCTGACTTTTGGTTTTTCCTCCTATCCACATTGCCCATGCTGTGTTCCCTCTGGCCTCCCCACATCCCCTTGTGCTTGCCCACCTTGCTCATTCTTGCCATCACTGCTCTTCTCAACAGTAGTAGAGCTAATTTCTATTTTTTTTTTAATTGAAGTATAGTTGATTTACAATGTTGTGTTAGTTTCAGGTGTACAGCAAAATGATTCAGTTACATATATATTTTTCAGATTCTTTTCCATTATAGATTATTATAAGATATTGAATATAGTTCTCTGTGCTACACAGTAGGTCCTTGTTGTTTATATTTAATAGTGGGTTTTATATATAATCCCAAACTAATTTATCCTTCCCTGTGTTTCCCCTTTGGTAATCATAAATTTGTTTGTCTGTGAGTCTATTTCTGTTTTGTAAGTAAGTTCATTTGTATCATTTTTTTTTTATTCCACGAGTGATATCATATGATATTTGTCTTTCTGACTTACTTAGTATGATAATCTCTAGGTCTGTCCAAGTAGCTGCAAATGGCATTGTTTCATTCTTTTTTATGGGCTGAGTTATATATATATATACCCCACCCTTTTTATCCGTTCATCTGTTGATGGACATTTAGGTTGCTTCCATGTCTGGCTATTGTAAATAGACCTGCTATGAACAGTGGGGTGCACGTATCTTTTCAAATTAGGGTTTTCATCGTTTACAGATATATGCCCAGGAATGGGATTGCTGGATCATACGTTATTTTTAGTTTTTTAAGGAACCTCCATACTGTTTTCCACAGTGACTACACCACCTCACATTCCCACCAACTGTATAGGAGGGTTCCCTTTTCTTCACATTCTCCAGCATCTATTATTTGTAGACTTTTTTTTTTTTTTTGGCCACACCCATGGCTTGCAGGCTCTTAGATCCCCTATCAGGGATCCAACCTGGGCTCCAGCAGTGAAAACGCCAAGTCCTAACCACTGATCTGCCAGGGAATTCCCTATTTGTAAGGTTTGTGTGTGTGTGTGTGTGTGTGTATGTGTGATGACTGGTGTGAGGTGATACTTCATTGTAGTTTTTATGTTCATTTCTCTAATAATTAGCAGTGTTGAGCATCTTATGTTTTCATCTTGGCCATCTGTATGTCTTCAGTAGTAGAGCTATTTTTAAACCTTATCCATGCATGCATGCATGCTAAGTCGCATCAGTTGTGTCCGACTCTGTGCGACCCTATGGACAGCAGCCCACCAGGCTCTCCTGTCCACGGGATTTTCCAGGCAAGAATACAGGAGTGGGTTGCCATTTCCTTCTCCCAAAGCAGTATTCAAAACAATAAAAATGATCAGTGTTGTCTAATGATCTTTTTTGAAACAAGGGGAAGTATTAAATGACTTTCTTTCTATCTCCATGTACATCCCCTCCATCTCTTCTTTCTTTAGTTGTATTATAATGGTGTGTTGGAGGAGCTTATTCTGGGGTTTTAAAAAGCTGAGAAATGTTTGTTACCTGTCTGTTGAGGCTGATAGACTCTGTGACCACTAGAGGACACCGTGAGCCTACCTTTTGTGAACGCTGGCCAGGCAGCTGTTGGAAATCTGAAATTTTGTGGACACTCCCACAGACCAGTTGTATATTTTAGTATTTTTATAGGAGTGAAAAATCTTGTGACTGAGAGCCACAGTGGCCACTTTCTTACCAAAACTCTTGAGTTAGATTCCTGAAAGAAACTCCTCAGGGTCCAAGAGGAACTTGGTTTGAGGGACTCCCTGTGGCTGTCCTGTTGTCCTGAGGTCAACATGTCTTCACCCCTCAAGTTGGCTCTGCCCTCAACAGCTCAACTGGGCCCCCCTTACCCCTCTCAAACTCAGTCATCCAACTTCCCAGTTTGTAAGACCTGCCTCTGTTGGTCCCAGATTCTTGTAAGCAGTATGTCCACTGCTCCAACCCTTCCTCTGCCTGTGTATGACTCTCTTTGTTTTTAATCTGAAAAACTAAAAAGATACAGAAAAGCACAAGGAACAACCTAATAAACACCCATATTCCCACTACTCAAATAAATTTTAAAATGTTAAAAAAAAAACTTAAAAAAATGTTAACATATTTTCTTCCAACCTACATTTATGAAGAAATAAAGTAAAACAGATTTAGCTAAGTCCTCTTTGACCAACACCCCTATTTCATTTTTCCTCCCACTTTCCCTTTCCTCAACCAAAAAACAACTGTCTGCATTTAGTGTGTTTTCTTTCAGTCCATTTTTATATTTTCTTATGTGCAAATGAAGCTATGCATTCATAAACTATGTACTGCTTTTGACAGCTTTTTAATTTTTTAAATTATATTTTTTATTGAAGTATAGTTGATTTACAGTATTATATTGATTCCCGGTGTCCAGCACTACTGGAGTGGGTTGGCATTTCCTTCTCCAGGGAAACTTCCTGACCCAGGATAAAACCCAGGTGTCCTGTATTGCAGGTGGATTCCTTACCAACTGAGCCACCAGGGAAACCCCACAATAATTCGTATTTTTATAGATTACACTCCATTTAAAGTTATTACAAAATAATGTCTATAATTCTCTGTTCTGTACAATAGAGTTTTGCCTGCTTTTAAAGTTTGACTTTTCATCTCAGTTATATGCATGATATAGTTTGAAAAGTCAAATGGTTCTACATCTTTCCAATATGGAGGATAAGGACTTAGCTCTTTTTCACTCTACCTACTAGGAGGAAAGAAGAAGTGGAGTGGGGAGGAGTCAGTAGTGACAGTTTTGAAAGCTGGAAAGCAAATGAGTGATATTTAATTTGACAGACTTGAAAACCTAAAAGTTTTAGCCGCCAATAGGGAAAACTTACATTGCAGCACCCCTAAAAGCTTCTGAATTGGAGGCAGCAGCTACTTCAGAAGGTAGAAATGAAAGCAGGAGGATTGGTCTCTGACCCCCTGTCTAACTGAACATTCTGATGACTGCCCTTCCCAAATCTGGATGTTGTCAGTTCATTCTCTAGAGAAGGCAAATAGAGGGTCTGTAGCACTTGAAGGCAGTATCTTCTGGCTTCCTGAAGTTCATTTTAAGAAGTTCACTATCTTTCTGACTATTGAGTTTTTGTAAAAATGCTCCTTGACCCACTCCAGACATTTGAAGGATTGTCTCTTTGTCCCCAGAATTTTGAAATTTAACAGTGATGTATATGGGGACTTCCTTGACAGTCCAGTGGTTAACACTCCCACTGTAGAGGGTGTGGGTTCAATCCCTGGTCTCCCTGGTCAGGGATCCTTCACGCCACATGGCCCAGCCAAAAAAAAAAAAAAAAATCAAAAACAAAACCAACCAAACAAAAAAATAATGATGTATATTAACGTAGGTCTATTTTCATCCGTTGGGTTGGGCACCTAGTGGCCCCTTTCATTATGGAAATTCTCATTTTTCAGCTTTGGGAAAATTTTTGAGTTATTTCTTTGATGAATCTTCCCTCCCCACCTCTAGTTTTCTGTTACCTTTCAGGCACTCGTGTTATTTGGTCTTCTTGGACTGATCCTCTAATTCATTTTCTTTTCTATTTTTTTGAATTAGATAAAAAAATGTATTGAAGATCTGAAAAACAATTCATAAGAGATTGACTTTTCCAGAAAACTGCAGCTACGAAATCCATTGAACCTATCATGTTAAAATGTGCATTAGACACAACTAACACAAAATTGTAAATCAACTATACTTCAAAAACAGAAAAAAGAAAGAAGCCACCATTATTCAACAATCTGAGAAAGATAAACTGCATCTTTCCTATTTTTAATATTTGCTTTTTTTTGGGGGGGGGTCAGTGCAGCTTGTGGGATCTTAGTTCCCCAATCAGGGATTGAACTAGGGTCCTCAGCAGTGAAAGTACAGAGTCCTAACCAGTAGACCACCAAGGAATTCCTAATTTCTCCCTCTTTTTATTTATTTTTAAATATTTTCTGTTAGTATGCTTTCATTTTAAAGGTCTCATGTTTGTTTTCTGAATGTTCACTTCTTGAAACAGCATGTTCTTTCACAAATACAATATCTTAAGTCTCTGAGGATATTAATGAGTTTTGAGGGGGTCATGATTTCTTCTTGAGGCATAGCCTCTGTTTTCTCCCAGTTGTTTTTTTCTGTTTGCTTATGTTGGGCTCTGTCTTCCATATTAAAGGTTTTCTTTTTGTTTCTGGTGACTTTATCTGCTCATACTGAGAGTGTGGCACTAAGTAGTTCTCTGGAAACTCTTCGAACGTAGGTGTGGTCTTCACTAAGGGTGATCTGGCCGGCCTATTTCCTTGGGGGAACTCTTGATGTTTATCTTCAAGTTTTCTCTATTGGACTGGTCAGATACCTTGGAGAAGTTCTTCCAGTCTCCTGCATGGAAGATACATTTCTGCCTGTCAGGGTCTGGAAGCTGAATGAGCCAGGTGAAGGAAGAAGTTCTGTAGTCTAATTAGCTCAAGTCAGTTCAGTTGCTCAGTCATGTCCAACTCTTTGCGACCCCATGGACTGCAGCTCCCCAGGCTTTCCTGTCCATCACCAACTCCTGAAGCTTGCTAAAACTCATGTCCATTGAGTCGGTGATGCCATCCAACCATCTCATCTTCTGACATCCCCTTCTCCTCGTACCTCTAATCTTTCCTAGCATCAGGGTCTTTTCCAATGAGTCGGTTCTTCCCATCAGGTGGCCAAAGTATTGGAGTTTCAGCTTCAACATCAGTCCTTCCAGTGAATATTCAGGACTGATTTCTTTTAGGATGGACTGGTTTGATCTCCTTATAGTCCAAGGGGTTCTCAAGAGTCTTCTCCAACACCACAGTTCAAAAGCATCAATTCTTCGGTGCTCCGCTTTCTTTATAGTCCAACTTTCACATCTGTACATGACTACTGGAAAAACCATAGCTTTGACTAGACGGACCACTGTTGGCAAAGTAATGTCTCTGCTTTGTAATATGCTGACTAGGTTGGTCATAGCTTTTCTTCCAAGGAGCAAGTGCCTTTTAATTTCATGGGTGCAGTTACCATCTGCAGTGATTTTCAAGCCCCCCAAAATAAAGTCTGTCACTGTTTCCATTGTTTCCCCATCTATTTCCCATGAAGTTATGGGACCAGATGCCATGATCTTAGTTTTCTGAATGTTGAGTTTTAAGCCAACTTTTTTACTCTCCTCTTTCAGTTTCAAGAGGCTCTTTAGTTCTTCTTTGCTTTCTGCCATAAGGGATGTGTCATTTGCATATCTGAGGTTTTTTATATTTCTCCCAGCAATCTTGATTCCAGCTTGTGCTTCATCCAACCTGGCATTTCGCATGATGTACTCTGCATGTAAGTTAAATAAGCAGGGTGACAATATACAGCTTTGATGTACTCCTTATCATAAACTAAATAGTTCATAAACCTGCGCTTAGTCATCCTGTTTTCATTATGGTATTTCCACCTTCAGCTGTGCCTAGTGTCCCTCAGTAATAAGATGGAGGAAGCAGGTGTGTAGGACGAAATTGAGAATGGGTGAAGAATGTACCCTTATGTGTGGTCTCAAGCAAAGGATGGTGCCTGGATAAAGAAAGGATGAATATCAGTTTCTTTCCAGTGCTCCAACTTCTTATGTTTTGTAACCACATCCCATTGAAAAATTAGTTCATTCCCTCAGTAACCAAGTCTAGTGGCCCTCCAGGTAGGCAGCTGCTGCCTAAGACCTTCAACACACGCCAGGTGGTTGTACCACAGCTCCCTTGTGCATTAGGGGGAAGAAAGAAATCAGTTACAGAGCTGCTAATCTCTTCTCCGACAGCTGGGGGATGAAGCTCTGAGCTGGTTCTTTATAACAGGAAGGAAATTATGAAAGCCAGAGTGTGAAGAGAAAGCTTAAGAAGCCCTTGTGTCTGGTGGCTTGTGGGCTTTGTGGAAATGGCAGTGCTCAAATGCCTTCTAACTCAGTGTTACATACAAAGTTTGAAGGCCAGGATACAAAAGATTCAATTCAGGGTAGGACAACTCCACAAATGAACAGATTTCCTAGACAGTAGTAGCACTGGGAAGGAGATCAGGGCAGGTGATTTCTCCCTCTCCTTTTTGTCAGGGAAAAAAGAATCACTCCAAATCTAGATGTCCAATGGCCTTCTGGGGTTGTCAGGGCTATCAGTTACTCTCTGAACAACCATAAACCATAAGATCCCCTGTGCTTCAGTTTCTCTGAGAACAGAGAAGAAATGACCCACCCTATAATCTGTCAGAGTCAACTGTACTTGAATTTTTTTCAAGTATTCTTTACATAGTTAAAATCTAATAGAACATGCAATTTGTCTCCTGCTTTTTAACTTATTTTATCACAAGCATTTATTTCCCTTTATCATTAAAAAAAAAAAGTTTTTGGCCAACTTAATTTTTTAAAGATTATAACCATTCTCCTGGGCTCCCTCCCAGGTAGCTCAGTGGTAAAGAATCTGCCTGTCAAGATAGGAGATACAGGTGCAAACCCTGGGTTAGGAATATCCCCTGGAGTAGGAAATGGCAACCCACTCCACTATTCTTGCCTAGGAAATCCCATGGACAGAGGAACCTGATGGCCTACAATCCATAGGGTCGCAAAAGAGTTGGGACATGACTTAGAGACTAAATAACAACCATTCCCCTATTGCTGGACATTAGTTTCAGATAACTTGTCATTATTAAAAGTGAAACTGCCATAAATGCCTTTACATTTACACCTTTTAAAATAAATTTTAAATTTAAAAATACAGAAAAATAAAGTAAAGAAACCCAAAAAACTCACCCCAAATCCCATCACTTAAGGAAATCACTATTCGTATTTTAGTTAGTATTCCTCTTTGCTGATATATTTATCTGAATTTTACATTATATCCCTGAAACCGAGCAAGACTCTGTGGGACCCTCTTTGGGACAAAAGCTCTTCCGTGTCCTCTGTTTCTTGTTTGTAATTAAAAAAAAAAAAAGACTTTAATCTTTTAGGTATTCCCCAAATTCCAAACAGCAGGCTCAAGCATTTAATAGGACAATAGAGTCACAGGACTCACAGTTCCTCCTGAAGAAATACAGATAATAATCTGATACTTATCTCTGAGCTCCTCTACAGAACCTAAAACCCCCTAACCAGGCAGATGATGGTGACCACATGCATGTGACCACAAGTATGCGTACCCTAGACACGTTGGAACCAGAAGGTTGAGATTCCCCAGACATCCAGACATCATCCAATCAGAATAGTCACACATTGTCAGCCCTCACCCCAAATTTTGTTTGACATCTGGGTTTGGGTTTTCTTGAACACTAGCTCCCTCTTGTGCCTGGTACTCTGTAATAAACCTTTCTGTGCTCCAAACCCTGACATTTTGGTTTACCTCTTTGTGCCACTGGCATGCAAACTTAGGTTGGACATCTATGTGAATTCACAGAATGGAAATTCCCTGGTGGTTGGGTGGTTAGGACTCACTACTTTCACTGCTGAAGGGCCCGGGTTCAATTCCTGAACTAAGATCCCACAAGCTGAATGGAGGGGCAAAGAGAAAAAGGAGACGAAAGAAAAAGAGAAGTAACAGGGCAAAAGAATTAAGCTTAAGGCAACGTGTAATTCTTTTGTCGTTGTTGTTTAGTCGCTAAGTGGTGTCTGACTCTTTAGCCTTAAACTTTCCTACCTAGTAATCTCGAACTTCTATGTTTTTGGACTGATAGTCAACTCTAAGCCCAGAATGTTCTAGAAATCACAGCACGTAAGGTCTTATCTTATTCTTTCTAAAAACAAAGCCATTAAAGTTCAGAAAGGTGTTAGGGTTCCCTTTCACTGAGGCAGAAAAATCAAGTCACTTTAAGCCTGAGGCCTGCGCTCTCCCCACGTGATGCCGCTTTTCCTTTACATGCCTGCTTACGTGATCTTAGACTAGCACACGGGGAGGAAATGTACACTGTCAGGGTAGAGAGCCCTTTCTTCCCCCACCTTCCCAGGCGGAGGGTTTCTAGCGTTGTCTCCCCGGAAGCCCCAGTTCCTCTGGAGACTCTTTCTCATGTCCTTTGTCGTGTCACCCGTTCTCACTCCGTTCCGTTAGTCGCCTGGACTAGACCTCCACTGCTACTACAGAATCCCGCTAGCCGGAAGGCGACAGGGACTACAATTCCCAGGGGGCATCACGGCCCCGTCCTCGGCAGCGCGCAGTGGTGGTCGGGGGCTGAGGTCCCACGGTGTTTTCGCCGCGTGCGGACCTGAGCAAGCGCACTACAGGTTCCGTGGCACCACGCGCGCGAGCTTGCCGGGTCGGGAGGGGCGGGGCGGGGCGGGGTGGGGAGGGAGAGGCCGGGGCTGGCTGGAGAGTTGGCGGGCGGGCAGAGGAAGGGGGTGGGAGCGGAGGCGATGGAGGGGAGGAGTGGGGGAATGGGGGAGGGAAGGGGAAGGGATGCGGGAGGCGGGGCCGAGCCGGAGCTAGAGTCTGAGCCGGCGGTTGCAGTGGAGGCGGTGATGTCGGTGCAGGTCGTGTCAGCAGCTGCTGCCGCGAAGGTGCCTGAGGTGGAGCTGAAGGACCTGAGCCCCTCCGAGGCGGAGCCGCAGCTGGGACTGAGCACAGCGGCCGTGAGCGCCATGGCCCCCCCAGCGGGTGGTGGAGACCCTGAAGCTCCAGCTCCGGCCGCGGAGCGGCCCCCGGCCCCCGGTCCGGGATCGGGCCCCGCAGCGGCTCTCAGCCCGGCCGCTGGGAAAGTGCCTCAGGCGTCGGCCATGAAGCGGAGCGACCCTCACCACCAGCATCAGAGGCACCGGGACGGCGGCGAAGCCCTGGTCAGCCCCGACGGCACCGTCACCGAGGCGCCGCGCACAGTCAAGAAGGTATTGGGGCCGGGCTGCCTCTTTCGGAGAGGGAGGGTGGTGGGGAACCGCAGATCCTCTCGGCGCGGCGGCACCACTCTCCACGCCCTCCCTTCTGAAGCTGGAAGTAGAGACATCTCCTTTCCCCTTAAATCCGCTCTCTCAGAGATGCCCCCACCCGGGCCCCAGTGCTGGGGGGCGAAGACTCCAGGTGGTACGGCCGTACTTCGCTGGGAATAACATGGAGGTAGCGCCCTCCCTTACTACTTGGAATAGGCTGGGAGAGGAGAGGCACCTCGTATTACACCTTTCTGTACTCCTAACCTACTCCCTTGTGTATTTTCCAGACTGTCGGGGAGAAGACCCCGATGGTGTAGAAAAGCCTTACTGCTTCTGAGAGTTCACCCAGTAATAAGGGTTGAAAGAGCTTTTCCGTTTGGACATCTTTTCTATTAGGAGTAGTTACCTCGCGTTGAGATCCTCAGTTGTCTGGTTTCTGTACAGCAGATGACTCTCTGCCTTTCTGTGGCCAGGCGCTTCCATCTAGCAGTACTGATACCGTGCCCTTCATTCCACATACTGTAGGATCCTTAGGTTTTCTCTGAAAGTAGAAGGGTAATAGGGTAATGGAGAGATTCACTTCACTCTTCTCTTCAGAGGTTTGTCCTCTCAGCTCAGTAGTTGGTCACCAGGATTGTTAGACTGTGTATGAAGAGAATGATTGTTTTTATTGGTTCTTTTATTATGGTCCGTAAGTGTTAGGAAGAAATGCTTCTACTTTTGGGAAAGGCGATCACTGTCAGATTTTGTCTCAGCTGCCAACTTCTTTCAGATAGTTATGAAGAGGCAGTAGTCTCAGAACACCAAGGAGTAGATGTGCCTGAATGTTTGATATTCTCAGTATTACCCTTGCAATGATTATCTGTAAGTGTCTGTCCTCTCAGAAAGCAAATCAGTACAGAGAAAAATGGCAGATATTGCAAAAACAGGTTGTGGATTATCGCTGTAATTTCTGAGGTATTATGCGAACATGGTGATATACTGGGTTTTTCGTTTTGTGAATGATTTATCAGAACAGCAAGAAAGTGATGTGAAATCTGCATTGGTTTCACTGTGCAGGACTCAGCTGAGTTGAAACCTTGTATCGAGCCTAACTTTGATTGTAATAGCCTCATTGTTAAGGTGTAAATCAGAGAACTCTTGCATTCTAATTACTAAAATATAGTGATAATGTCAGAAGCAAGACTAAAGGAATTTGTTTAATGATGCTTTAGGACAGTGTCTTTCTCATTTGCATTATGAAACTCCTCCTGGCAGAATTATTGGGGGAAAGAGAGGCAGCATGGGCACCATGGCTTCCCTTGTGGTTCAGCTGGTAAAGAACCTGCCTGTAATGCGGGAGACCCGGGTACGATTCCTGGGTCGGGAAGATACGCTGGAGAAGGGATAGGCTTCCCACTCCAGTATTCTTGGGTTTCCCTGTGGCTCAGCTGGTAAAGGATACACCTGCGATGCGGGAGACTTGGGTTCGATCCCTGGGTTGGGATGATCCCCCACAGAGGGAAATGGCTACCCACCCCAATATTCTGGCCTGGAGAATTCCATGGACTGTATAGTCCATGGGGTCTCAAAGAGTTGGACATGATTGAGTGACTTTCACACATTCAAACACACATGAGCATCAAAGCTGGTAGTACCTAGATATGAGTCTGGAAATCTGGAACATTTGTAATTAGTTGAGTTGCTTTATAACTTTGGCCAAATTCTGTGATTAAGGGTCTTTTTGTGTAAAATGTACAGATTAAATCTCGAGCATAATAGTGTTCAACAAATTGCCTTTATTTATTTGACCTTGCCATGCAGCTTGTGGGATCTTTAGTTTACCAGGAATTGAATGCTGGGTCCTACCAGTGAAAGCTCAGAGTTCTAACCACTGGACTGCCAAGGAGTTCCCCAACAAATGGCCTCTAGAACATGGGATTTACAGTGCAGCAGACCTGGGTTTGAATCCTAGTACCCCTACGAGCTAGCTTTTGGGTAATTTCTAAATTCTCTGAGTCTTAGTTGTCTCTTTTACAAAATGAGGTTACTGATACGATTGAAGATTAGAAATATTTGTAGAGGACTTAGTGTTGAACTTGGCACATATGATAAGGGCTTAAGAAATTATAGCCATTGTTAAGAGTTGATTTTATTTTTTTCATGGCTTAAGTGAACCACCATGGCTTCCTTTAAAAGGTGTGTACAATTTAATGGCTTCTATGTAAAGCAGTGAACAACACGACAGGCCAGCATATCAGCCTGTTTTTCCTAATTCTAGATGTATTTCTTGACCATTTTCCTTGTTGCTGAACCACCTTCTTCCTGTTTTTCCAGCATTAAAATGTGGGTCCCATGATTCTAGATTTACTCAGCAGCCTCAAGGCTATGAAAGACAGGGCTGAGCTTGCCTTACAATGTTAATTGCAACCAAAAAACAGCTTCTCCACTGGAAGTTAAACAGGTGAAGCTCTGGGCGAGGATGCAGCCCTGCGACACAACTGCAGGCATTTCTGAGCGGCTTTTAGGGGGTAGAACCTTTAACTTTCTTGACATTGAAGTAGCTCAACTAAAACAAGTGCGCGAGACTGACCTTTCTTAAAGTTGAAAGTCACCTCTCCAAGGGACTGCAGTGTGATTTTGATTTGTTGAACCTTTCCGGATTGTTTTTTTAGTGTATTTAAATAATCATTCTGACCTTCACTCCCTTCTGCTTTTATTTAATGTAGGGAGGGACTGGAGGTATTAAGGATTGAAATAGCTGCCTTTGACCATGTAATTGATGACTGTTGCTCTCATTTTTTAACTGTCACATACAAGCTTATTTATCTTAAGCTTAGTTCCCTCCACTAATGGTTTCCCTTACTCTACTTGTGTATCTGTCATTAGTTTTCTTAGTACCATTACTCTGTTCAGTCACATGAGGGAAATAAAGTTTTTTATAAGAGTTAGAATTCCCAAGTGCAGCATTTAATAAGAGTGAACATATGGTGTGCAGCTTATTCAGTCCTGTCTTATCTTTGGCATCTACCTCCATCCTGTAACTTGTGGTGCTCTGGGGACAGATCTTGTCACTGTGGCTGTCATATATTTCTATATAATGTCTTTCTTTGTAAGTGAACTCAACAAACCAAAAATCTCTGTAAGAAGTGATCTGTGAAATAGGATGATACGGTCCACTGTGAATGCAATAGAAATATTTGAGAGGATTTCTTTCCCGTGTTCTTGAAAATGGGCTAATAGGAATGTCATACCACAGTAGAGAAAGCAATGTGAGAGAGAATTTATTTCAGAAAAGGTAAAACTTTCTGATGATAAATCTGTGAGCTTAAGAACCACAGCTAGTTTGTGCTTACATCAATATCAGTAATGACCATGTTCAAGCAGATTCTTTTTTTTTTGGCAAGGGAATCCACCTTGTGCTGGCTTTGTTGCTGTCAGCAGAGAATGAGTTCAGCCATGCTAGCGCCTTCTTGTCCTGAATTCTTTAAGCTCTTTATTTGGTTAATTGTGGATTACTAAAATGGAACCTTTTGGATATAGTCATGGGAATGCAAGAGCAGTTTTGTTCCTTTTGCCAGTTAGGAAAATACAGCCTTGCAGAATGTTCAGTAAGGCAGTTGGCAGATTGACCCTAATAACAGTTACCATTAATTGGCCCTTTCTTTTTTTTTTTTTTCCAATTGGCCCTTTCTATGCCAGGAATTGTTATCAGCATTTTTCTAATCCTGACAGCTACACAATGAGATATAAGTGGCATTATCTCCATTTCACAGATAAGGAAATGAGGTCCAGAGAAGGCAAAGTGCCTTGACCAAGGTTATACATCTAGAGGGGGGCAGAGGTAGGACTTGAAATCCCTGTTTTAAGCCTTTGTTTCCAAAGCCCATTTCTTTTTATTATGCCACACTGACTCTAACTTCTTAGTTGCTTGGTTCTGGCTTTCTCTCAGAAGTCTTTCAAAATACTCAGTGAACTCTAAGGTATGTCTCTCTGATTTAAGACTTTCAGTTCAGTTCGGTTCAGTCGCTCAGTCGTGTCCAGCTCTTTGCGACCCCATGAATCACAGCACGCCAGGCCTCTCTGTCCATCACCAACTCCCGGAGTTTACCCAAACTCATGTCCATCGAGTTGGTGATGCCATCCAGCCATCTCATCCTCTGTCGTCCCCTTCTCCTCCTGCCCCCAATCCCTCCCAGCATCAGGGTCTTTTCCAATGAGTCAACTCTTCACATGAGGTGGCCAAAGTATTGGAATTTCAGCTTCAGCATCAGTCCTTCCAATGAACACCTAGGACTGATCTCCTTTAGAATGGACTGGTTGGATCTCCTTGCAGTCCAAGGAACTCTCAAGAGTCTTCTCCAACACCACAGTTCAAAAGCATCAATTCTTCAGCGCTCAGCCTTCTTCACAGTACAACTCTCACATCCATACATGACCACAGGAAAAACCATAGCCTTGACGAGACGGACCTTTGTTGGCAAAATAATGTCTCTGCTCTTTAATATGCTATCTAGGTTGGTCATAACTTTCCTTCCAAGGAGTAAGCGTCTTTTAATTTCATGGCTGCAATCACCATCTGCAGTGATTTTGGAGCCCCCCAAAATAAAGTCTGACACTGTTTCCCCATCTGTTTCCCATGAAGTGATGGGACCGGATGCCATGATCTTCATTTTCTGAATGTTGAGCTTTGAGCCAACTTTTTCACTCTCCTCTTTCACTTTCATCAAGAGGCTTTTTAGTTCCTCTTCACTTTCTGCCATAAGGGTGGTGTCATCTGCATATCTGAGGTTATTGGTATTTCTCCTGGCAGTCTTGATTCCAGCTTGTGCTTCTTCCAGCCCAGCATTTCTCATGATGTACTCTGCATATAAGTTAAATAAGCAGGGTGACAACATGCAGCCTTGACGGACTCCTTTTCCTATTTGGAACCAGTCTGTTGTTCCATGTCCAGTTCTAACTGTTGCTTCCTCACCTGCATATAGGTTTCTTAAGAGGCTGGTCAGGTGGTCTGGTATTCCCATCTCTTTCAGAATTTTCCACAGTTTATTGTGACCCACACAGTCAAAGGCTTTGGCATAGTCAATAAAGCAGAAATAGATGTTTTTCTGGAACTCTCTTGCTTTTTCCTTGATCCAGCGGATGTTGGCAATTTGATCTCTGGTTCCTCTGCCTTTTCTAAAACCAGCTTGAACATCTGGAAGTTCACAGTTCATGTATTGCTGAAACCTGGCTTAGATCATCCTAAGTAAAGAGTAAAACCAAAGTAAAGAGGATCTGAGTCAGGACTTTACGAAGAGGATGGGAAAAAATTGTACAAATGTAGAATCTCAAACAATTATAAAATTATGAGAGTGGGAGAAGAGGATCTTATATGTGTGTATAAAAAAGTGTTTCAAGATCAATGATGCATTTTCACATTAGTAATTGATAATTAGAGATGTATTCTTATTTTTAAAGTTATGAATAAATCAGAAGTGCTAGAGGACTATGCTCCTCTTTCCTGTCCAGCTAACATTTTCCTTGTTCTTTAAGACTCAGCTTCTTTATGAATTGATCTATAAGGAAACATTTTGAAAATTAAAAGGGGAAGCATACTGTTATGTATTCCTGCTGTGTCCCAGGCATTGTATTAGAGCTTTACACATAATATTTTATTTAAGCCTTTTAAGAACTGTCTGAAATAAGTTGTATTATCCTTGTTTTATTGAGGAAACTGAGGGTTGAAGAGATTTTGTGTCAAGGTTATACATTTAGTAACTGATATGAGCCAACAGAACTCTAATCTGTTTGACTCTCATGCCCAAACTCCATTGCTTTTCAGTTGAAGTATTTCTCTGTTTAAAGCTTAGACTGCACTTTTAAATCTTAGTTAATCTGTATATTTTTGTGAATTTTCTGTTATTTCACTAACGGCCATTTCTTTTTATTTACTGAGTTTGTTTAATGATCTATCATATATCTATGTCAACATTTATGAATTTTCTAACAAGGCATCCTATATTTTGTATAAGTATAATTTCTGAAGTCTACTTTTCCTGGGAAAGATTGAACATTAAGAGCTGTTTCAGGAGGTTGTTCAGAGCTGAAGTTGCAGTTGTGTATTTAATGTCTTGAGGGAGACGACTTAGGTCCTAGCGTCCAGTTAATAGAAGAAATGGAGAGTTCCTTGAAAAGGGAGAGTTAGTCTTTGTCATTTCCTTGGAAGTTTTCCCCTTCCCCACAGTAAAAGAAAAAAAGAAAGGAAGAGATTTGTTGGGATTTTCATTCAGATTTTGTTCTTTCTTGGTAGTCCTAGGTAGTCCTTGTTTAAATAATTCAGAGAGGGACAACTGACGTGGATGGGAGAATAGTGTATCTTGGTGTCTGCCCCGGTCCACCCCCTGCCACTGTGTTCAGGTGGTATGCAGAATTACAGGAGCTGAGATTCCACTCCCCCAATAAGAGGTTTAGTTAGCTTGATCAGGTTTCTATGGAATTTGTAGGAGCTTTTTACAGTCTGAATGACCTATGGCCCCAGATTTGATGAGAGCTGAGCAGAGGAGAAGGCAGTGGACTTCTATAATAGTTGTAAGTAAAACTACTTTGATTAAATTAAATCACTGAAGCCAAATGATGTGTATGATTTTCAGTCATACACTTCTGGAACTGTATTCTGCCACAGTTGAGTTAGCCATTTTCCCTCTTGGATACTGCGTTAATAGCTGATGATTTCCTATTCTTTCTTTTTTTCCCCCCAGGAGTCTTATCAATAGAAATGGGTTGGTTTAAAGCACCTGGTTCTTCTTAGCTTAGAACTTAAATTAAGGAAGGGTATAAACTTAAAATAAGGAAGTGTATAAAGGTCCTTGAATTGGCTAGTTGAGTTTCTCTGAGTACAAATCAGGCTTTTCCTTAAAGCCGTTCTGAATACTACAAAGCTTTCATTGACAGTTAAGTATGCTGACACTTAAACTGGCTTCATCTTCCCTATAGATTTATCTCCTACTGTGCTCCAATGTGTATCCTTCTATTCATTCTAAAAGATTTGATTTGATATTGTTGACTACCTTTTCTTGGAAACTTTTATCAGCTTCAGTTATAACTCATTTACAGCTACCATTTACTGAATATTTACTCTCTTCCAGGTATCTCTCTATCTCATTTAATCCTCATAATGACCATCAGATGAATATTATTAGAAAATAATATTATTATTTTACAGATTAGAAAATGCAGGCTCAAAGAGAGTGATTAACTTGCCCAGGGCTTTGCCGGTCCTTGATGCCTTTGGGATTAGTGAGATGAAGCACTGCCCACAGCAGTAGTGGGAGGCTTTGCCACTCTGCCAGCCCCTTACTTTTCTGATTAAACTCCCAGTGAAACCTGCTTAAGTTACTCCACCTGGGCTGCTGAGATTACTCTGCAACCATCTGGACTCCAGGATCTAGTCTTCTCCAAGGGGAAGCCTCATTCCCTGTTTATTTTAGCCACTGCCTGATGCCCACCTCAGTCACTATCTGGTGCCCACCTCAGTCACTACCTGGTGCCCAGTCAGCCATTGTCTTCCTAATACTCATTCCCTTACCACTCCCTTAATCCTCTCAGTCAGCCCAGTCTTCCCAAACCTTTCCACTATGTTCTGAACAACTTGCCCATCTATTATCAGCATATCTTCTTGTAGCATCAGCCTTTAGCAACAGGATCAAGTTACAGGGGCAAACGTGGCAACTGGCACCCTGAACTATAATTGTGCAGCCCAGGCTGCAGCAGCTCCTGCTTGGCCTAAAGCAAACATGACGTGTTTCCTAAGCCCATTCTGTGGTGGTGTTTTTAGCTGTGTTGCCCTGGAGCAGGTTCTCTGCTCTGAAAGCTACCTCATGTCCTTCCTATACATTCTTTTTCTGTCCAGTTCAGCCAGAGTTGAGTTCTGTTCTTTATGGAACTCTGAGAGGTACACTGGTTGAACCTAACCATCTGCCTTTTTAGCTGTCTGTATCTATGGAGCTGAGTGTTTGCTAGAGAAAATCAGAGAACCAGGCAGATCGATGTCACTATAAATTCATAATCATCAGCTTCATATGCTTGATCAGTGTTGCCTAGTAACATCATACATTCTCTAGTTAAGTTCACTTTAAGCCTCACTGCAAATAATTATTTAATATGGTATCTATTTACTTCTAATTTCAACTGTTTTAAAAACAGTGATATACCCTCTACTTGTTATAAAAACAGAAGCCACCAAAAGAGAATTCCTTCATCTTTGTACCTCCCAAATCTGCAAACCTGCCTGCATTTGGGGTTCATCTTTTTCTCCTCTCATGTTATGATAGCGGAAGACATGTCTTTGATTTTGTCAAAGAGCAGTCCCTCCACAAGAGCTCTAATCACATTCTTAGGTCTTCTTAAAGAACTTCTTTTGGTTATTTCCTCTTTCTACCAGAGCCTTTCCTACAGATTTCCTTGCTGTAATCTCACCCATTTTGAAAACCCTGTCCTTTGACCCCTGTATCTGCTTTCTTTTACTGACCTATCTTTCTGTTCTGTTACCCAGCTGAGTTTCTTAAAGAAGTTTTCAATGTATGCTATATACACTTTTTTCCTTTCCAAAGACTTTTTTAAAATTAATTTTTTGGAGGATGGGCTGTGCGCGTCTTCATTTCTGTTCACAGACTTTCTCTCGTTGCGACAAGCGGGTGCTGCTTCTTGTTGCAATGCATGTTCTCTTTGTTCTCAGTGCAGTGGCTTCTCGGGTTGTGGAGCACAGGTTCTAGAGCACCTGCTCGGTTGTTGCGGCTCACAGGCTTAGTTTCCCCGAGGCACGTGGAATCTTCCTGGACCAGGGATTGAATCCATGTCCCCAGATTCTTAACCACTGGACCCCCAGAGAAGCCCCCTAAAGGCTTTTAAAAAAATATATGTATGTATTTGGCTGAGCCAGATCTTATTTGCAGTACATGGACTGTCAATCATCATTGAACTTGAGAGATCTTTAGTTGTGGCATATGGGACCTAGTTCCCTGATCAGGGGTGGAACTTGCACCCTCTGCATTGGAAGCACAGATTCTTAGCCACTGGACCACCAGGAAGTCCATTCACAGACTCTCACTCACTCCTACTTGAATACCCTGACTCACACAATGCCCTCTTGCTAAAGTTGCTAATGTCCATCAGATTGAGAAGAGTGGCCATCTGTTTTTTTCATCCCTCATCATAACAGACTTCTTGGCAGCATTTGACACCAACTTCTTATTAAAACACTCTCTTCTGTTGTCTTCCATGACCCTCCTCTTTACAAGTTTTCCTTTTATTTCTCCAGCTGCTCCTTCTCAGTCTTGATGGGCACTTTCTCCTTGGTCCCAGGCCCTCTGCTCTTTCCATTGTGTTTTTTCCCTGTCATCCATGGTATTCCTGTGCCTTTAAGTATCATCTATATACCAACAACTCCCCAAATTATTTCTTTAAGTCAGGATCCCTCTTCAGAATGCCAGTCTTGTGTGTGTGTGTGTGTGTACAACTGCCTACTTTCAGTTGAGCTTCAGAACTAATGTCAAAGATGGAACTTTTATCTCCTGTCTGATCCTTATAATGTGTTCTTCCTGTTTTCTTCATATCAGTAAAATGGTATTTACATTATTTTTCACCTTTTTAAAAAAAGTTTTTAATTACACAAGTAATGCTTGAATATATTCTTGTAAAATAATTCAGTCTAATGAAGCAGACTCCTTCCTTGGCTGTCAAACAGTCTTTTCCCCTCCCCAGAGACTTTTGCTGTCAATTTATCAGATTTTCATTCATATTGTACATAGAGAAATTGGTAGTTTTATAATAAGTTGTACATAGATAAAAGCACATTATGTATATATGTTGTATTACAGGTTACTTTTTCCACTTAACAGAATGTCTTGGAGCTTTTTATATATCAGTACATGTATATGAATCTCATACTTTTTGACTGCTGAATTGATTTCCAAGGTCTATAGCTTTGTTGTTTAGTAAACTTTTTTTGTTGATGCACATTTACTATAATTTTTATATGCTGTAGTAACTATCTGTATGCATTCTCTCTGTGTAAATCTGTTAGTGTTTCTCTAGGATAGACGCCTTAAAGTAGAATTTTGAAGTTAAAAGATATCCACATTTTAAAGTTAATCCATAATATTATGTTGCCTTCCAAATCATAGTACCATTTTACACATCAATTATATAGAAACCCTTTTACTATACCTTTACCAATACTGGATATTTTTACATCTTCTATGAGAAAAGTTAAAGTCACTCAGTTGTGTCCAACTCTTTGTGACTCATGGACTATAGAGTCCATGGAATTCTCCAGGCCAGAATACGAGAGTGGGTAGCTTTTCCTTTCTCCAGGGGATCTTCCAAACTCAGGGATCGAATCCAGGTCTCCCTCATTGCAGGCGGATTCTTTACCAGCTGAGCCACCAGGGAAGCCCAAGAATACTGGAGTGGGTAGTCTATCCCTTCTCCAGGGGATCTTCCAGCTGGGGTCTCCTGCATTACAGGCGAATTCTTTACCAACTGAGCTATCAGGGAAGCCCAACAGGAAGTTTCTATTACAAAAGTCTTTTACTGTTGTTTTTATTAGTATTTTTCTGTTTACAGTGAGGCTGAAAATATTTTCATGAATATATTAGTAATTTATATTTTTTTCTTATAATTGTCTATTCATATTCATTTGTTAACAGATATTTATTGAGGACTACTGTGTGCCAAGTACTGGGGATTCAGCAAAATAGATAAAGATTTCTGTGCTATGAACTTGTCTTTTTCATGTTGGCATATAGGAATCTTTACATTTTTTGAATATATTTTTTCTGGCCTCACAGCGTGTAGGATCTTAGTTCCCCCCACTAGGGATCTAACCCGCACCTGCTGCAGTGGAAGCATGGAGTCTTAACCAAGTCCTAAGGGCTGGGTGGCCAGGGAAGTCCCTGGATATTAATTCTTTATATATATGTTGCAAATGTTTTTTCCTACTCTGTTTTTTGTTGACTTGTAACTTTGTTTATATTAAATATTTTCATGTAGTCAGATTGGTGAGTTTTTTTTTTTCAGACTTTAAACTTTTAATTTTGTATTGGAGTATAGCTGATTAACCGGAGAAGGCAATGGCACCCCACTCCAGTACTCTTGCCTGGAGAATCCCAGGGACAGGGGAGCCTGGTGGGCTGCCGTCCATGGGGTCGCACAGAGTCGGACACGACTGAGGGAACTTAGCAGCAGCAGCAGCAGCAGAGCTGATTAACAATGTCATGGCAGTTTCAGGTGACAGTGCAGGGGTCCGGCCATGTGTATATACATGCATCCACTCTCTGTCAGTCCCCCAAGCCCCATTTTTTCTTCTATGGTTTACATATTTGTGTCTTAGAATGGCCTTTCCTACCCCAGATTTATTAACAAGTTATTTTATATTTTCTAAAGCTGTTTTCATGGTTGTGTTTATTATTATCTTTTGGCTTCAGTCCATCTAGAATTTATTTTTGTTTGTAATGTAAGGTAGGGACTATTTGGAGTGTAAAAGGTGAAAGTGAAAGTTATATCGATCAGTCGTGTCTGACTCTTTGCGACCCCATGGACTGTAGCCTACCAGGATCCTCTGTCCATGGGATTTTCCAGGCAAGAGTACTGGAGTGGGTTGCCATTTCCTTCTCCAGGGGATCCTCCCGACCCAGGAGTTGAACCTGGGCTTCCCTCATTGTAGGCAGACGCTTTACCGTCTGAGTGTAAGATAGCTGTATTTGTCCCCAAATAAAATTCAATATTTTACTTACTCGGGTTTGTTCTCTCTCCTCCCTCCCCCCACCCCCCATTTAACTTGTCCTTCCTAACAGTTTTTCTTTCTTAACATTTAGTAGGAAGTGTAGAAGTAACTTTGTAAGTGAAAACTCTTTTTAACTCAAGAATGACAGACACTAAAATTGCCATCCTGGTAGTACCAGCTTTTCCAAAATGACAACTGATTTTTTTTAAGGCATTGCCAGGAATTGAGTATGTCACTCCAGTACTCTTACCTGGAAAATCCCATGGACGGAGGAGCCTGGTAGGCTGCAGTCCATGGGGTCGCTAAGAGTCGGACACGACTGAGCAACTTCACTTTCACTCTTCACTTTCATGCATTGGAGAAGGAAATGGCAACCCACTTCAGTGTTCCTGCCTGGAGAATCCCAGGGACGGGGGAGCCTGGTGGGCTGCTGTCTTTGGGGTCTCATAGAGTCGGAAATGACTGAAGCGACTTAGCAGCAGCAGCAGCAATGTAACTGTAGGAAGAGCATTTTTTTTTTTTTTTTGCCTCAGGTATATACTTGTGTGCATCTGCCTTTCAAAGTTGACATTACCTGCTTCAGGTTAAAGAAAGACTTCTTTTCCTGACAGTTATAAAATGTCTTCTTCAACAAAGCTTTTGTTGGGTAAAGCTTGACTGATTCTACTCTTGGATCACTCTGCTTTGAGAGGCAAGTAGAACAGAAATTTTTACTACATTCATGTCTATTGTTTCTGTGAAAGACAAAAAGTGACTGGTCTAATGCCAGTTCCTTTTTAGGGCCTTCTACTGTATTGTAGAATTAGAGAAGCAATGTTACTGCTCTCGGATATTTGTCTAATAATCTCCCCCAGTACATTCTGAGCATCTTTTGTGCAAAAACCACCTATATGTTATGTTCTAACCACTGCTAAGTAGTAGGGTTATTAAGTCAAAATACTATTCTTGGCCTCAAGGAGAGGGTAGGGAATGTAGATAGGAAAATAAATACAGTCTAGTTTAGTATGAGCACTACTAGAAGCGGGAATGTTTGCAGTTTGCAGAGGTCAGCATTGAAACTGAGGTCTATCACGTTAGAAAAGGAGTTGGTTGTCCACCCAGGAAGCTTCACAATGTAGCAGAACCTTTGTGAGGTTTCCATGTTCCAGCTTTACAAATTTAGAAATTCATATTTTTAGTACACTTCACCTCTTAGGACTGGTTCATTCAAACCACACTCACCAGAGACTCATTTAAAACAAAATAACTTCTAATTTTTGGTCAGAAGATAGCATTCAAGCTAATCTGAAATACATGTCAATTATAGGAGACTTTGGAACATCTACATGGGAAGTCTAATCATAGTTAAAGGCAGTTTATTAAGTTTGGAATCTTTTAGGTCCTTGCTACTCAAACCCATCTATGACCAGAATCATTGACATCACTTAGGAGTTGTTAGAAATGAACAGTCTCAGGCAGTTTGGTTCATGCTAGTGTGTACCCACCAGAACCTTAGTTTTTTTACTCATTGTTGAATAAGGTTGGCTTAGCAGTTGGCTTATTTCTTTTTCTCTTTTATGCAGTCTCAGAGTAGAGAGGCAAGAAAATCATTTTTGAGTTTTGTGGTAGGGTGGAAATTTATAATGAAACATTGTAAGACTTGCAATATTTAATAAACAGAGACAGAAGCTTAGATGGGCACTGATACACAAAGACAGACACACACAGAGATTCCCCTACATACATAGAACCCCTCAAGACCCCTCCACTCAGACACCCCTGCCCAGACACACACACACACACACAAGGGTCTCCATAAAGTCCCAAACTTAGACCCACAGAGATACCCTGAAGCCTGCCCCAGCACAGAGAGAGATGCACACACTCCCAATAGGTAATGTGTGAAACTCAGATTTTTGAAGGACTTAAGTAGTGTTCTCCATAGTTATTTTGAAGAGATGGGATGAGTATACGCTCTAAGGTACTTTTAACTGAGCCCGAAAAATAAAGCAAAAATAGATTGGCTGCCACTGGGTCTACAGAACAGTGGGTGCTAAAGCCAGTTTTATTTGGATTCTTGTTTTTGGAACTGCTTGTTCCTGGGCATCATTTGCAGCCTGATGTACTTACCATGCTTGGATGGAAAGTCATTCTGTTTCCCTCAGGAGCTTGCATGCTAGATAGCTGGTTGAGCAGGGTTTCATGCTCAGTGCCCTGGATGCTATCTGAGTCACCTAAGTCTGCCCAGGATGGGAAGATCCAGAAACACTGCTCCTATGTAGAAGGCTGTGAGTCTCTGTGGGTGTGTGGGACTGCAGAATATAGGGTGGAGAGGGAAGATTATGTTAAGGGTAGAAAGAGGTGTCATTTGGGAGTTTATAACCTGTTCGATCATTCCTGGTATAGGTTTGCATAAAGATCTGTGATTAAGCCTAATGACAAGAATGACTCAGGGGAATAATTTAGTTGTAAGTTGTTCCGTCACTAAATCGTGTCCAACTCTTTGTGACCCCATGGACTGCAGCATGCCAGGTTTCCCTATCCTTCACCGTTTCCCCTGGAGTTTGCTCAAAGTCATGTCCAATGAGTTAGTGATGCCATCCAACCATCTCATCCTTTGTTGCCCCCTTCTCCTCCTGCCCTCAATCTTTCCCAGCATCAGTGTCTTTTCCAGTGAGTCAGCTCTTCACATCAGGTGGCCAAAGTATTGGAGCTTCAGCTTCAGCGTCAGTTTTAAGTTAAAAGGTTTTAAGACTGTACAGATGTGGGCTGGAGTTTGCACACTGTGTTGGTTGATAGATCATTGGTATCCACGTCACCAGGGATTTGGCTTGGGTAGCATCTTTTTAGGTAAAAAGAGATTCAGTAGTACAATGTGTTTATGCCTAAACACTTAAAAGTTTCTATCACAGTGAGACAGTAAAGCACCAGAGAGACATTAGTAGAACAGTTTTACAAATGTGGGTTCCAAAAGGAGATATTTTTCCCCTTCTGCCTGATACATGTGTATATATTCATTTGACCAAAAAACTCATTTTTTTTTCCCCAAGCATATGGAAGAGTACTGATAAAATTGTAGTCACTGCCCAATTTAACAAATGTTAGCATTTTGCAAAATTTTCTGTAGATGTTCTTTTAAAGATGTAAAACATTGTAGATAAAATGAAAGACCCCCTTGTACTCTTCTCTGTTCCTTTCCTTTCTTTCCTTCTTTTCTCCCAACTCAGAGGTAACTGCTGTTCAAACTTTGCTGTTTGTAATTCTCCTTCACATTTTAATACTTTTGCTTCATTTTGTTTATTAGTATAAATTGTATATCAATAAAGGACACGACTGAACTGACTTAGCAGCAGCAGCAAAGGATATATAGCATTGTTTTGTGTGTCTATAAATTTAATGTGGTGATATTATAGATCAGATATTTTTCTGTAACCTACTTTTTTTCTCTCAACTTTGAGTTTTAACCAGTCTGGAACATGTAGATTTTCCAGGTGATTAATTTTAACTACTGTATAGTACTTTACTGTATGAAAATACCACTTTTTACCCATTCCTCTTTAGTGTTCCCTTTTTCTTCTTGCTGAGGTTTGAGCATTTGTAACTGTGTTAGGCACACCTCTTTATGAGCATTTCTCTAGGGTGTATACATATATGCAAAATTGCTTAAGGTATATCTTAAATTGCTTTCTAAATTAGTTTTATTAATTCCTGTTTTCTGAATCCTTACTAATAAGTACAATTATCAAACACTGAACTTCTCTTCAGCTGATCTACCAATGTCTGGTAGTTGTGAAATGGAATCTTTGTTTGTTTTAATTTGCATTTCTTGGATATAAATGAGATTGGCATCTTCTAATATGTTTATAGGTCATTTGGATTTCCTTTTTTGTAAGTTATGGTCTGTATTTGTATATTTTCTGATTTTTTTTTTTTTTTGCGATCTCTTTGGCTTTTTTTTATTGATTTGTAAAAGTTTTTTATATGTATTCATTCTAATCCTTTATTTTATCAGATATATGTGTTGCAGATATCTTCCAGTCTGTGTCTTACTTTTTTTTTTCTTTAACTTAAGACTTTTATACAGAAGTTAAATTTTTTAATGTAAAGTTGACCAGCTTTTTTTTTTCCCCTCTGTGAAGTTTGTCCTTTTTGAGTTTTGTTTTAGAAACTTCTCCATATTTCACATACTCTTCTCTATAAGTGTTCTAACATGTTTAGTTTTAATTTTTCATGATTTAGTCTATCTGGAATTTATTTTTTGTTTATAGTGTGAGATAGTGATTTTTTTCATTTATTTTTCCATATAGATAGCCAGTTGTCCCAGCCCTGTTTGCTGATTAAGTCACTATATTGAATATAGTTCCCTGTGCTGTACAGGGATATGTATAGCACAGGGAATATGACCTGAATACGACCTTGTTCTACATTCTAACACATGGCATTATCAGTCTTTTTTCGTTGTAATCATTTTAGTGGTTGTGTAGTGCTATTTTGTTATGGTTTAAGTTTGCATTTCCCCATGACTAGTGACATTGAGCATCTTTTCATGTCTGTATTAATCATTTATATATCTGCATTGATGAAATGTCTATTCAGATTGTTTGGCTTTTTTTTTTTTCTTTTTTTAACTTTCTGGCTACACCACATGCATGTGGGATCTTAGTTCCCCCACTAGAGATCAAACCCATGCCCCCTGCAGTGGAATCGTGGAGTCTTAACTGCTGGACCACCAGGGAAGTCCTGTCCATTTTTGAATTGGTTTGTTTTCTTATTAAGTTGTAATAAGCTGTAAGAATTCTTTCAGTATTCTGAATGTAAATCCTTTATCAGGTACATGGTTTGCAAATATTTTCTCCTAGGTTGTGAGTTGTCTTTTCATTTTCCTAATGCTGTATTTTGAAGAGCCAATATTTTAAATTTTGATGAAGTCCAGTGTAATACTTTTTAAAGAGATTATGCTTTTGGTGTTGCAGCTAAGAAATTAGTAACTCAGGATCACAAAAATATTGTTTCCTTCTAGTAGTTTTGTAGTTTTAGATTTGTTATTTAGTTCTGTGACCAATTCTGATGCGAAGAACTGACTCATTTGAAAAAACCCTGATGCTGGGAAAGATTGAAGGTGGGAGGAGAAGGGGATGACAGAGGATGAGATGTTTGGATGGCATCACCGACTCAATTGACATGAGTTTGAGTAAGCTCTGGGAGTTGGTGATGTACAGGGAAGCCTGTGGCGTGCTGCAGTCCATGGGGTCACAAAGAGTCAGACATGACTGAGCAACTAAACTGAACTGAACTGTGACCCATTCTGAGTTGACTTTATTGTATGGGGTGAGTTATGGGCCTGATCTTTTTTCCTTCATATGGATATACAGTTATCTCAGTGCCATTTGTTGAAAAGACTATTCTTTCCCTGTTGAATTGTCTTGACACCATTGTTGAAAATTAGTTGTTTGTAGATGTGTGGGTTTATTTCTGGATTTTGGATTCTGTTCCAATGATTTACTTATTTATGCTGATGCCAATACTATACTTTGTTGATTACTGTAGCTTTATAGTAAGTACTGGAATTGGGTACTATTTTATTCATCTTTTTCAACATTATTTTGGTTTTTGTAGGTCCTTTAAATTTTCATATAAATTTAGGATAAGCTTGTCACTTTCTGTGAAAAAGCTTGCTAGAATTTCGATAGGGATTGTGTTGAATCTATAGGTCATTTTTGGAGAATTCCCACTGTAATGATATTGTGACTTCCAACCCATGAAGTGAAACAACTCTCCATTTTTTTAGCAGCTGTTTACTAATTGCTCTTGGCAGTGTTTTGTACTTTACAGTGTACAAGCTTGGTACTGCTTTTATTAAATTTTTTTCTAAGTTTAATTTTTTTTGGATGTTATTATGAGTGGAATTGTTTTCTTAATTTTATTTTCAGATTTTTTATTACTAGTATATAAAAATATAATTGATTTTTTTTTTACTGTGGTAAAATATATCATTTTAACCAGTTTATTTTTAATTTTTATTTGTTCGTTTGTTTATTTTTGGGTACGCAGAGGGGCTTGTGGGATTATAGTTCCCCAACCAAGAGTTGAACCCAGACATGGCAATGAAACCACCAGGACTTAATCACTGGAGTGCCATAACAATTTTAAAGTATGTAGTTCATTGACATTAAGTACAGCCACAATGTTCTAGAACTATTATCACTATCTATACCCCAAACTTTAGCATTCCCAACAAAAATTCTGTACCCCATTAAACAATAACTCCCCTTTCACTCCTCTTCCTAGCCCCTGTCTCTATGAATTTGCCTTTGGGTACCTCATATAAGTAGAATCACACAATATTTATCCTTGTGTATGTAACTTATTTTACTTAGTATAATGATTTTCAGATCCATCCATGTTGTAGCATATAGCTAGATTTCATTCCTTTTTTTTTTTTTAACATTGTTGTTCTTTTTTTCGAAAAATAAAAATTTTTGGCTGCACCATGTGGCTTGTAGTATCTTAGTTCCCAGAACAGGGATTGAACCCCTGCCCTTGGCAGTGAAAGCGTGGAGTCCTAACCACTGGACCACCAGAGAATTCCCTTCATTCTTTTTTAATGCTAAATAGTATTCCATTGTATCTGTATACTTTTTTTTTTAGCCTTTACTCTGTTGATGGGCATTTGTGTTGTTTCTCCTTTTTGACTGTTATAATACTGCTATGAACATGGGTATATAAATATCTATTTGAATCCCTGTTTTCAATTTGATATATATTTAATTGAATTTTGTACTCTACAGCCTTGCTAAACTTATTACTCTGTTCATTTTACTACTACTCATATTACTCTACTAGATTTTAAAAATTTTTCTACATACAGACTTCTGTCATCTACAAATGGCTTCTTTACTTCTTGTTTTCCAATGTTAATACCTTTTATTTCTTGTTCTTGCCAAATTGCACTTCCTAGAGCCTCCTGTACAGTATTGAAATAGAAATGGTGACAGCTGACATATTTGCCTTGTTCCCAATCTTAAAGGAAAAGTATTCATTCTTTCGGGCTTCCCAAGTGGTCCTCAGCTGGAATTCCATCACCTCCACTAGCTTTGTAGTGACGCTTCCTAAAGCCTACTTGACTTCACACTCCAGGATGTCTGGCTGTAGGTGAGTCATCACACCATCGTGGTTATCCAGGTCATTAAGATTTTTTTTGTATAGGTCAGTTTTGATTCTAATCCCAAAGAAGGGCAATGCCAAAGAATGTTCAAACTACTGCACAATTGCACTCATTTCACATGCTAGCAAAGTAATGCTCAAAATCCTTCAAGCTAGGTTTCAACAGTATGTGAACCGAGAACTTCCAGATGTACAAGCTGGATTTAAAAAAGGCAGAGGAACCAGAGATCAATGCCAACATCTGTTAGACCACAGAAAAAGCAAGAGAATTCCAGAAAAACATTTACTTCTGCTTCATTGACTATGCTAAAGCCTTTGACAGTGTAGATCACAATAAACTGTGGAAAATTCTTAAAGAGGTGGGAATACCAGATCACCTTACCTGCCTCCTGAGAAACCTGTATGCAGGTCAAGAAGCGGTAGTTAGAACAGGACATGGAACAATGGACTGTTTCAGAATTAGGAAAGGAGTATGTCAAGGCTGAATATTGTCACCCTGCTTATTTAACTTATATGCAAAGTACATCATGTGAAATGCCAGGCTGGATGATGGTATCAAGCTTGCCAGGAGAAATATCAATAACCTCAGATGCAGATGACATCACCTGTATGGCAGAGAGTAAAGAGGAACTAAAGAGCCTCTTGATGAAGCTGAAAGAGGAGAGTGAAAAAACTGGCTTGAAACTCAATATTCAGAAAACTAATATCATGTCATCTGGTCCCATCACTTCATGGCAAATGGATAGAGAAACAATGGAAACAGTGACAGACTTTATTTTCTTGGGCTCCAAAATCATTGTGAACAGTGGCTGCAGCCATGAAATTAAGACACTGCTCCTTAGAAGAAAAGCAATGACAAACCTAGACAGTCTATTAAAAAGCAGAAACATTACTTAACCAACACAGGTCCATCTAGTCAAAGCTATGGTTTTTCCAGTAGTCATGTATGGATGCGAGAGTTGGACTATAAAGAAAGCTGAGCACTGAAGATTTGATGCTTTTGAACTGTGATGTTGGAGAAGACTCTTGGGAGGCCATTGGACAGCAAGGAGATCAAACCAGTCAATCCTAAAGAAAATCAACCCTGAATGCGAAGAAGTGACTCATTGGAAAAGACCTTGATGCTGGGAAGGATTGAAGGCAGGAGGAGAAGGGGAAAACAGAGTATGAGATGGTTGGAAGGCATCACTTACTCAATGGACATCAGTTTGAGCAAGCTCCAGGAGATGGTGAAGGACAGGGAAGCTTGGCGTGATGCAGTCCATGGGGTTGCAAAGAGTCAGACACGACTGAGGGACTGAACAACAATAAGTGGCCCTAGTGGTAAAGAACCCACCTGCCGATACAGGAGACATAGGAGACACTGGTTTGCTCCCTTGCTTGGGAAGATCTCCTCAAGTAGGAAATGGCAACCCACTCCAGTATTCTTACCAGGAAAATCCCATGGATAGAGGAGCATGGCGGGCTATAATCCATGGAATTGCAAAGAGCTGGGCACAACTGAGTGACTGAGCACAGCATGATGACAACATTTAGCTTTTTACTATTAAGTGTGATGTTAGCTGGTAGTTGGTAGGTTCTTGGGTTGACTAAGAAAAATTGCACAACCTAATAGTTGAAGATTTTATGAGGATGATTTGCCCAGAAGACAGTCTCTCAGATAGCTCTGAGGGATTGCTCTGAAGAAGAGGTAAGGGAGAAGCAGGATACACAGTAAATCCCCTACATAGGAACAAATTCTGTTCTCAGAATGCATTTTTAAATCCAGTTTGTTAGTCCAAGAAAGTTAGCCTATGTACCTAAGTTACACAGTTGGTTATATATTGTACTGTAATAGGTTTATAATACTTTTTACACAAATAATACATAAAAAACAAACACAAAAAATGAAGGAGACATTTTTAATCTTACAGTATAGTACCTTGAAAAGTGCAGTAGGAGAGTATAGCAGCTGGCATACAAGGGCTGGCATCGAGCGAACAGGCAAGAGGAGTTACCGACTGAAGGGGGTAGAGCTGACGGATCCTCACCTATAGCAGTCTGAGGACAAGCTGCAATTTCACTCGGGCCTCACATTGATGGAATGCATGTTTGCACCTTTGAAAGTTGTAGGGGGCTTGCTATATTAGGAGTTTTTGCAACAAAGACCAGGTAGTGAAACATCAAAAAATTGCCATCAATTAAAGAAAGCCAGTTATCTCAAGTTAATGAATTTAGCAGTTTTCTACTTATAGGTAGATAAATACAAGAGTCTGGGCTCATTGAAATCATTCCTTTGATGTGCCCTTTAGCTATCTGGGGCCAGCATCTTGTTCTTTCTCATCCTGAGCCCCTTCGGGATGCACCATTGGGGGTGGCTTTGGTGGTTACAGGCTTGGAAAGAAAGAAAGTGTGAGTCCCTCAGTCATGTCTGACTCTTTGCCACCCCATGAACTGTAGTCCAGCAGGCTCCTCTGTCCTTGGAATTTTCCAGGCAAGAATACTGGAGTAGGTTGCCATTCCCTTCTGCAGGGGATCTTTCTAACCCAGGGATCGAACCTGGGTGTCCTGCATTGCAGGCAGACTCTTAACCAGCTGAGCCACCAGGGGAGCACTGGAGTTCCCTCAGGGCTCACTGTGGGGTGCTGCCACATCCTTTGTTTACTGATTTGGCAGGCAACATTTTTCATTCACAAGGGCCTGGCTGGAAGTGATCTTCCTTATTTACCTGTGAGCCTGGAAACTCTGTTTGCCAGGTACAGGCTGGTTTCTCCAAGAAGGCTTTGTGAGTATTGGCACCAAAAAATCAACCTTAGTTCCATAAAACTGTCTAACTGTATCTGATACTATGCATCTTATGACCTGTTACAAGGAGAACAGGTTCTTATTTAATGTATTAAAACAACTATGTGCTAAGTCACTTCAGTTGTATCCAACACTTTGAGAACCTATGGACCATAGCCCCCAGGCTCCTCTGTCCATGGGATTCTCCAGGCAAGAATACTGGAGTGGGTTACCATGCCCTCCTCGAGGGGAGGAATCTGTGTCTGACCAAGGGATCGAACCTGTGTCTCTTATGTCTCCTGTATTGGTGGGTTCTTTATCACTGGCACTACCTGAGAAGCCCATAAATTGCTATATTGCCATGAAAATAAGAACACTTAAAAGTGTTCCAAATTCTAGAGGAATCACATAGGAGAAAATACAACTGTTACATTTTTGTTTACCAAGGTATAATTATTAAGCTGCTCTTATAGATAGCTTAAGAGAAAAGGAAAAGGAGTTCCTTATGTCTGAAGAGCAGAACATTAAAAAGCCAGCAAAATTTCAAACAAGAAGGCCATAAAAAGTCATAATTCTTCATCAGTTCCTTCAGTCCCATGTGATTTATTCTTGTTCTGCTTGATCTTGGATTAGCAGTTTCAAACATTTTCAGAGAAGAATCTGGGTAAAACAAAAACTGTCTGCATAACAAAACATTTTGAGGTTAAGATTTGATGAGAGTTCATTTGATAAGAAAATTTGGATATTTCTATAGCATACAACATTTTGGCATAAGAATAAGACAGTGAAGGTATTGACAGATTTCTATGAACTCCATGCAGTTTCTGGAATACCTACATTATTAACCTGCGTGCATGCTCAGTCACTCAGTCATGGCTAACTCTTTGTGAGAGCATGGACTATAGCCTGCCAGGCTCCTCTGTTCATGGTTACCCATAAAACTATAACTTAGGGAAGCTGAAGCATCCCTTTTTATTTGACAGCATTTTGTATGCAACTTAATGTATCAAATAAAGGAAATTATTATTTTTTAACATTTGTTTTAAAAGAACAAGTCTTTTTTTTTTTTTTTTTTTCCTAGTAGCCCTCCATGTGTCCACTTCAGGGGACACAGGTTCAGTCCCTGGTCAGAGAAGTTGCATATGCCGCATGTTGTGGCCAAAAAAAAGAAAAGACTTCATTTAGAATTTGATTTTAGGAAGTTTGTCACAAATCTTGAAAAGTTTGAACATTTGATTATATAGGGTCAGGTCACTATAAAAGAATACTTAGTTGTCCTTTTAACCAAAGTGATAATAAAAGATTTTAAAGGCAAATATGAGAAGTAATATATCTGTAAAAGAAAAGAAAAAAAACTTTAACTTGTTCAGTATTTTGAAGACTTTTTTTTTAAGTGATCAAAAACATGATAAAGATGACATGAAATACAGGATACTATTTTGATAAGATGTAAAACTTGTTTCTAGCAAATTGCTTAAAAAGTAAAGAAAAACCATACAGTTCCTTAAGAGCAGTCGGTAATCCATTAAAACGTTGTCATTCTAGTTTTGCATTAATACACTTTTGATTACAAGGCTCATTTTTTTTTTTTTTTAACTGATGAATAAATCCTTTCAATCTTAGCAGTTTGAGTACGGAAATTTCTTTTCCACAAATGTTCTGCATGTGATAAAGCACATGTTTACATTTTAAAATGTCTGTTTAGTTTTTTGGTTCATCTTTCTTATTCTGGAACAACCAGTTGTTCTAGTTTGAGACAGAACTCTCTTTTTCCCTAATAAAAACACATCTTTCATACCTTTCCTTATCAAAAACACATCTTACTTTCCTTACATGTTTTACGTACAGAGTTTTTTAACTCTTCATCCTAGTAGTCTCATTTCTGCATATTCATTAGTAACCTTTTACTAATGGTTAAGTAATCATTAGTTATTTGGTTACATAATCATTAGTTATTTGGCAGAAAGAGAAGAGGAACTAAAGAGGCTTTTAATGAAGGTGAAAAAGGAAAGTGAAAAAGCTGGCTTAAAACTCAACATTCAGAAATCTAATATCGTGGCATCCGGTCCCATCATTTCATGGCAAATAGATGAAGTGAAGGGGAAACAATGGAAACAGTGACAGACTTTATTTTCTTGGGCTCCAAAATCACTGCAGATGGTGACTGCAGCCATGAATTAAAACACACTTGCTCCTTGCAAGAAAAGCTATGACAAACCTAGACAGCGTATTAAAAAGCAGAAACATTACTTAGCCAACAAAGGTCCATCTAGTCAAAGTTATGGTTTTTCCAGTAGTCATGTTTGGATGTGAGAGCTGGACCATAAAGAAAGCTGAGCGCTGAAGAATTGATGCTTTTGAACTGTGGTGTTGGAGAAGACTCTTGAGAGGCCCTTGGACTGCCAGCAGATCCAACCAGTCCATCCTAAAGGAAATCAGTCCTGGGTGTTCATTGGAAGGACTGATGCTGAAGCTGAAACTCCAATACTTTGGCCTCCTGATGCAAAGAACTGACTCATTTGAAAAGACCCTGATGCTGGGAAAGATTGAAGGCGGGAGAAGAAGGGGATGACAGAGGATGAGATGGTTGGATGGCGTCATCAACTCAATGGACATGAGCAAGCTCTGTGAGTTGGTGATGGACAGGGTAGCCTGGCGTGCTGTAGTCCATGGGGTTGCAAAGAGTCGGACATGACTGAGCAACTGAACTGAACTGACATATATCAAGAAATTCACTTTTATTGTACATTTTGTTCTTAGTTTGGGTTTATAGTTTTATAACCCTAAATATCTGATAGGGATAATATAAGCTTCTTGACCAGTAGAACTGGGTAGGAAAAACTGTCATCTATCTATATTTTAATACTGACAACTCTGGAGATATATTTTTATTAAACCCCAATTTTTAAATTAGCCTTATTTACTAGAGATTATCCCAGATCATATGAATTTGAAAAGAGCATTTGTTTTTTTTTTTTGTAGAATCTCAAAAATTGTACATAATTTTTGAGTGTTTTGAAACAATTTATAGAAGCACTCATTTATTCCTAGGTCAATTTGAATAGAACTCCTTTGGATTTTATAAATGAGTAATGCCATCGGGAGGTAGAAAAATATGTATGCATAACACACATACACACATATAAACATATAAAAACATGTAGACAGATGTAAACAGAGGTCTTGTAACTTTCATTCTATAGCTTAGCCAAGAGTTTTATATATAGATATATAAATACACAATTCACTAATTTATTTGAGTTCTCATCTTTATTAGTTTTTTCTAATCCAAGTATGTTTCTAGAAGATGTAACAAGTTAGGTTACCTGCTTAATGACTGATAGAGCTTATTTTTTAAATCAATACTTATGAAGAAGACTTTTAGAATCTTCCTTGATAAATAATCTTATGGAGGCTGTTGACTAAATTTTGGGCACAGGAGAATGTGAAAACAAATAAGTAGTAGTTTGTTTCCATAAAGCCTTCTAAAGTTTTACCTCTCAATCCAAAGGCAGAAAAAAAAAAAAATTATTCCTTTGGAAGTTGCATTTCAAGGAGATGGCTCTCTACAGGGGGGGAAAAAACCAGCACCAAATTGTACCTTTTGGGACTTTCCTGATGGCCTGGGGATTAAGACTGCATACTTCCTTGCAGAAGGTGGGGGTTTGATCCCTGGTTCAGGAACTAAGATCCCCCACTCTATGCTGTACTACAAAAAGAGAAAAAGTCATCAAAGAGATGGCTCTTAGGTCCCAGAGAAGATAAGATAGAAAATTTACATCTTAAAGGCATAGAGAAAGGATATAAATTTTCTCTAAAAGGATTTCAGGGGCATATTTGCTTATTGTCAGAATTCTGGGATAATTATTATTATTTTTTTTCTTAAAAAAAAAAAAATGTTCAATGAATTCTTTGCAGTAGGACTCCAAAATATATTTGCAATGGGCTTAGCATGACAAGGCCTATACATTCTCTGGGCCTTTGCCCAAACTATTTCCTGGCTGTCAGTGTTAACTTAAATCTCAGGCTTTGTCTAAGTCTGATCTTGTCAAGGGAATTTTTTTCCCCCTTCAGACCAGCCAAGGCATTCCCTGGTCTATTTTCTTTTTTTTCTTTTTTGAAATCTGATATTTCCATAGGTACCATTAAGGCTTTTGTTTAGGATGAATGCTCTCTAAAAATCCTTTTAGATAGAAAAATCCAAATTGTTAATGGTATACCTATTTCAATGTGATTCAAAGCCTATAAGCCTTTTTATAGCTTAACTATGGATTTAAAAGGCATCCCCAAAGAGGATGCCAACATCAAATTGCCAATATCTGTCGGATTATCGAAAAAGCAAGAGAGTTCCAGAAAAATATCTATTTCTGCTTTATTGACTATGCCAAAACCTTTGACTGTGTGGATCACTACAGACTGTGGAAAATTCTTAAAGAGATGGGAATACCAGACCACCTGACCTGCCTCTTGACAAATTTGTATGCAGTTCGGGAAGCAACAGTTAGAACTGGACATGGAACAACAGACTGGTTCCAAATAGGGAAAGGAGTACGTGAAGACTGTATATTGTCACCCTGCTTATTTAACTTATATGCAGAGTACATCATGAGAAACGCTGGGCTGGAGGAAGCACAAGCTGGAATCAAGATTGCCGGGAGAAATATCAATAATCTCAGATATGCAGATGACACCACCCTTATGGCAGAAAGCAAAGAACTAAAGAGCCTCTTGATGAAAGTGAAAGAGGAGCGTGAAGAAGTTGGCTTAAAGCTCAACATTCAGAAAACTAAGATCATGGCATCCGGTCCCATCACTTCATGGGAAATAGATGGGGAAACAGTGGAAACAGTGACAGAATTTTATTTTCTTGGGCTCCAAAATCACTGCAGATGGTGACTGCAGCCATGAAATTAAAAGACGCTTACTCCTTGGAAGGAAAGTTATGACCAACCTAGACAGCATATTAAAAAGCAGAGACATTACTTTGCCAACAAAGGTCCATCTAGTCAAGGTTACGGTTTTTCCAGTAGTCATGTATGGGTGTGAGAGTTGGACTATAAAGAAAGCTGAGCACTGAAAAATTGATGCTTTTGAACTGTGGTGTTGGAGAAGACTCTTGAGAGTCCCTTGGACTGCAAGGAGATCCAACCAGTCCATCCTAAAGAAAATCAGTCCTGAATATTCATTGGAAGACTGATGCTGAAGCTGAAACTCCAATACTTTGACCCCCTTATGTGAAGAACTGACTCATTTGAAAAGACGCTGATGCTGGGAAAGATTGAAGGCGGGAGGAGAAGGGGATGACAGAGGATGAGATGGTTGGATGGCATCACCGACTCAATGGAGATGAGTTTGAGTAAACTCCGGGCGTTGGTGATGGACAGGGAGGCCTGGTGTGCTGCAGTCCATGGGGTCGCAAAGAGTTGGGCATGACTGAGCAACTGAACTAAGCTGAAAGAGGGTGCAAAAGATGCATACCCCTTCTCCCCCACACCCCAAGATCCAGAGCTACTCCCAAAGATAGTCTAGGAGAGTAGACTTGTTATAGTTGCAGGTGGGATGAAGAACCTCCTATGACAAAGGACATAAAAGACAGAGACATGGGAAAACAATGACTGTTTCTGGGATCTATAACCAATGAGTATGCAAATCCAAATTCACAAGAGTTACAATCCAAAGAATTAATTCTTAGAAATGCTTTTTTCCTGCTTATCTGACAAGGAGAAGTTTACCTTCTTTTGACCAACACTGTGGATAGAAATCTGGGAGGCTAATTTTGGTTAAGAATTCTTAACCTTTTGTCAGCCGTCCCAGGTTTTTAGCTGTATCCTCTGTGGTGAGTGGGGTGTCCTGGCCCTCCCTTTATGATCTTAGACAGGCTAACAAGAGAAAAGCATATGAAGCTATTTAGTATGTTTTACATGAGACGAGAGCCTTCATTAGAAAATGAAAAGCCCAAGAAGTGGTTAAACTTGAATGTTTTAATACTAGTTTTGATGAAAAAAGCAGAACATGATAGGAGCTAACGGTAGTAAACCAAGGGAAAGTTAGTGAGACCCTCAATATTCAAGGTGCCATATTTTGAGGTAACATGTTCTGAACACCATCAGTAATGATAACTCGAATAGCTTGACAATGGTGATATCCAAAAATAATTATTTCCATTATTTGAACATATCCATTAATTAACCTAGCTAATCCTAAATTCTTTTTCTGCCACTGTCTTTTGAGTTATCATCAGTTCAGTTCAGTTGCTCAGTCGTGTCCGACTCTTTGCAACCCCATGGACTTCAGCACGCCAGGCTTCCCTGTCCATCACCAACTCCTGGAGCTTGCTCAAAGTGAAGTCCATCAAGTCAGTGATGCCTTCCAGCCACCTCATCCTCTGTCGTCCCCTTCTCTTCCTGCCTTCAATCTTTCCTAGCATCAGGATCTTTTCCAATGAGTCAGTTCTTCACATCAGGTGGCCAAAGTATTGGAGCTTCAGCATCGGCATCAACCTTCCAGTGAATATTCAGGACTGATTTCCTTTAGGATGGACTGGTTTGATCTCCTTGCAGTCCAAGGGACTCTCAAGAGTCTTCTCCAACACTACAGTTCAAAAGCATCAATTCTTTGGCACTCAGCTTTCTTTCTGGTCCAAAGACCATATGGTCTCTCTGTAATTCATACATTACTACTGGAAAACCACAGCTTTGACCAGATGGACCTTTGTCAGCAAAGTAATGTCTCTGCTTTTTAATATGCTGTCTAGATTGGTCATAGCTTTTCTTCCAAGGAGTAAGCGTCTTTTAATTTCATGGCTGCAGTCACCATCTGCAGTGATTTTGGAGCCCAGGAAAATAAAGTCTGTCACTGTTTCCATTGTTTCCCCATCTATTTGTCGTGAAGTGATGGGACTGGATGCCACGATCTTAGTTTTCTGAATGTTGAGTTTTAAGCCAGCTTTTTCACTTTCCTTTTTCATTTTCATCAAGAGACTCTTCAGTTCCTCTACACTATCTGCCATAAGGGTGGTGTCATCTGCGTATCTGAGGTTATTGATATTTTTCCTGGCAATCTTGAGTTGTCATGCTGCTGCTGCTGCTAAGTCGCTTCAGTCGTGTCGGACTCTGTGCGACCCCATAGACAGCAGCCCACCAAGCTCCCCTGTCCCTGGGATTCTCCAGGCAAGAACACTGGAGTGGGTTGCCATTTCCTTCCCCAATGCATGTAAGTGAAAAGTGAAAGTGAAGTAGCTCAGTCATGTCCGACTCTTAGCGACCCCATGGACTGCAGCCTACCAGGCTCCTCTGCATGTGAGATTTTCCAGGCAAGAGTACTGGAGTGGGTTGCCATTGCCTAGTAGCTTATACATTTTATGGTCTTTAGGATCTTTAGAATATCTCAGAAATCACTGAGTCTTTTTCCCTTACCTTGGGGTAGTATGTTTGTGGACTTCCCAGGTGGCACTAGTGGTAAAGAAGCCACCCACCCACCAGTGAAGGATGCAAGAGATGCAGGTTCAATCTGGGTTGGGAAGATCCCCTGGTCTCTTGTATTTAGCTTTTTTTTTTTTAAAACAAACAAACAAACAAACCATTTTTATTGGAGTATAGTTGCTTTACAATATTGTGTTAGTTTTAATTGATCTACTTTTTGTTCGTTAGTATTTGTCTTGCTATTGGTCAGTTTTTCACAATTTAATGCTAACATATGTGCCATGCTGTTGCTTCAGTCATGTCTGACTCTGTGCAACCCTATGGACTGTAGCCTTCCAGGCTTTTCTGTCCATCGCATTCTCCAGGCCAGAATACTGCAGAGGGTTGTGATGCCCTCCTTCAGGGGATCTTCCCAACCCAGGGATCGAACCCACATCTCCTAAGTCTCCTGCGTTGGCAGGTGGGTTCTTTACCACTGCTGCTGCTGCTGCGAAGTCGCTTCAGTCGTGTCCAACTCTGTGCGACCCCATAGACAGCAGCCCACCAGGCTTCCCCGTCCCTGGGATTCTCCAGGCAAGAATACTGGAGTGGATTGCCATTTCTTTACCACTAGCCCCACTTGGATAGTGCTAGTTCCACCTTCTAACGTATAATAGGTACTTAATAAATGTTTGTGATTGTAGAGCTGAGCCCCAGTCATGAAGTATTGATTTATAACATTTCTCCCCTTACAGTTTGTTGCTTGTGTAGTGTATCCCTTAAGTGAATTTAACCCCACACACTGTCATACACGTGAAAAGTTCAGTATTGACTTTTCAGCTCATCTGTGTAATATTCTTGGTTAGATTCTCTGTCAGATGGCACTGATAATTAACCCTTTAGGAAGAGCCCAAGGTTTTTCAGACTCTCTGGCTAGATAACAAAAACAGTGTGTAGTATACATGGACATGATGATACTTAATGATTCTAAAGCAACACTGGTTTTATTCAGGAGCATCATATTAAACCAGTTAAAGACTCCTTTGGCTTAAAACCTACTTTTCAGATCTCACATTTTATCTACTCTTTTTCTGCAAAACTGTTTTTTAAATATGTAGCAGAGATCATGGCGCATATGTATTTCCATTTGAAGAGTGAGGGACTCAGCAGGAGGTCTGTCACCTTAAAGAAAGCAAAGGTGATGGATATTTGGGGACTCACAGTTAGACTCCTGAAGCCCCCTGTAACCCAGTCTTGGGAAGAAAAGGAAGAGCACCCCAGAAGGTTTGGGTCCTTGCCAAGATGTAGCAGAGTATCAAAGAAGACTCTCTTTAGAGCACTTATAAATATGGATTAGTTCTTATAATAGCTCTGTGGCAAGCAATTATAGTTTACTAATTGGAAGGCCAAATAAAATCAAATAAATGTTTAATGCCATTAAGCACTCTACTTAGTGCTTGTCCAAGGCTCCAGAGCAGACAGCTATAAATGCAAAAAACAAATGCTGCATTTTGCCAAGATAGAATCTCAGTTTCTATTAATATATCTGTAAATATAAATAATTCCAGAGTTATAAGATAGTAAATATTCTTGAGTAGAAGTTAGAATGTTTCAGAACACAGTTGTTTAGGTTTTTATGTTTCATCAATTTTCAGAGGGTTAAAAAGTCAGAAAAACAAGAAACAAACTTATAGTTGTATCTTTTCTGCTTAAGTATTATGATTTAGTCAAGTCAAATACAATATAAAAAAATATATTCTATAATACTTCAACCAAATGCTTATTTGACTAAATTATGAGAACTTAGTTAAAGCACTACAGAATAAAAACTCAAGTTCAGCTTTTTACTTTGTGTTTGAAATATTAGTATAAGCTCCAAATGAAAATGTCTTATAGATGGCTAGAACGGATTCAGAGTGGAAATAGAAGGAAGAGAGTCAAAAAGATAGTTTTGGAAGTTACCATAAAGGTCCTTATCATATTGTTAGCTATATGTAGAAGGATTGTAGGGAGGATAAAGGTGGCTAATGAGAGAACCTTGGGTACAAAGCACTATTAAATAAACAAGAAATAGTAGTATTGGCAAAATTTATATAGTTTCTTATACCTTTTAATCCAGTTAAATCCATAATTTTACTTGATACTAAAAGTTTGAAATAAACAATGTAACATGCTAATTTCAGGGAAGTTATTTTTTTTTCTAAAAGCTATGATTAAAAACTAGATATTTTACATTGAATTGTTTTGTACTTGATGATATATTGTTACTATTTTTCAAAGGAGTATCATTTTATTGAAACTAGAGCCCAGGAGTCTCAATTTTCCACCTCAGCCTCTTTGTTGTACTGTACTGCTATAAAACCACCAGTGTTCATTAAGCCCCTGAGTCACTTTTTATTTAACCTGATCAAAACAATGCTATCTGGAAACTTTATTTCAAAGAAGATTAAATTTTATAAATAAATCTGAAGGGGCAAGACTATAGCTGTCCTTTTATTTTTTTCTGAGGCTCATTGATAGGCTGAGGAATGGAGAAGGAGAAGGACTAAGTTTGACTAAAATGGTGAAATTTTGAAATACTTTTTTTGTGGAATATGAGCAAGTGAATTCATCTGAAATGTAGCAGGATTAATTTACTACATTAATCTGAAATTCAAAGTATAGTCACATTAAATTTTCTGGTAGCCACATTAATAAAAGTAAAAAGAAACAAAAGTGATTTTTAATAATATATTATATTTAATCTTATAAATCCATATGTTACAATTTCAGCATGTAATCCATATTAAAATTGAGATATTTTACTTTTTCATATTAAGTCTGATATCTGGTATGTATTATGTTTTGACAGCACATTTAAATTTGGACTGGCCACATTTCATGTGTTCATTAGCATCATATGGCTAGTCGCTATCTATTGAACAACACAATTCTTAAGTAATTGAAAGTAAATACATTTTGGGGGGATTCCCTGGCAGTCCAATGGTTAGGAGTCAGTGCTTTTACTGCCTGAGGGCTTAGGTTCAGTCCCTGGCTGGGGAACTAAGATCCTGAAGGCAGTGTGACTTGGCCAAATGACAAAAAAAGGAAATACATCTTGAGCTTCATAGACACCACTATCTGTTATCTATATGGACATATTATTTCTTTCTAGCAGTTCTTAGGGACAGGGCAATTCATTTGATAGACTTGTCTTTATGAACTCAAGGAAAGTTGATATGAATAAAAAATAAGGTGAGATCCAGTTAGAAGGAACTTCTAAAGGAGATGGCAGTGCCAAGACTAAATTTAATACTCTCACACTGTATAGACACATGCACCTTGTCTAATGAAAGCTGCCTTCTTGATACCCTTCAGTTGCTTTATTTCTCTGATTATTTGCAAGAAATAACTATTGGACTGTAAGTCAGATGTTAAAATCAGAATGTGAGGGCTTGAAGAATCTTTAGAAGATAATGTAGGTTGTTAGAGTGATAAATTAAAATTTTTAATAGATTATACATGTAACGGGCTTCCCTGGTGGCTCAGTTGGTAAAGAATCCACCTGCAATGTGGGAGACCTGGGTTCGATCCCTGGGTTGGGAAGAGGCCCTGGAGAACGGAAAAGCTACCCACTCCAGTACTCTGGCCTGGAGAATTCCATGGACTGTATAGTCCCTGGGGTCACAAAGAGCTGGACATGACTGAGTGACTTTCACTTTCACTTTTCATACATGTAATGGTGTAAAATTCAAAAGATATAAAATAAAGCACTTGTCCTCTAGCCACTTAATTGGCCTTTTTAGAGGCAGCCGAATGTTGAGTTTTTAAAGTGTCTTTCAGGAGCTGTTTTCAATATATTTTGCCTTGACAAATGAAGCTATAATGAATATACTTGTATGTATGTGGACAGATATGTGAATGTCTATAGAAAAATTCTTACAAGTGAAATTTCTAATTCAAAGGAATGTATATTTTTTATTTTGTGAATATTGCCAAATACAGTAGAGGTTATACTAGTTAATACTCCCAACTAGTTATGTGTGAATAAATCTTTTTCTTATTGAACCAATTTTCCAGACTGAATCTAAGGAGGAAACAAAATTTATAGGTTAAAAATTTTTTTATTGTGCTGTTCTAATTGAAGAGGCATAGGTAACCCTGTTTTGTCTTGACATGATTATCTTGAGTCCTCAGTTTCAGAGTTTAGATTGAAAACACTGATTGTAATCAAGCTCTCCCCTTATTTTATGTATGAAGAGTTCCAAATAAATGGTGCTGTTTCTCCAAGTACTCCCTAAAAAGGGAAAGAAAATGCACTATAGAATGGTCTAAAATGTAGACAAAGAAATTTCTTGGTGTTCAGTATAATGGGAAGACTTCAATTAATGACTTTTTTAGAGTTAAACTTGTTAAAATAACATTGGCTGTTTGATTGTGTTTCGTAAGTTTCATGGTTAGTGGAAGCCTTGGCAGCCCAGGGCATCATTGGAGTAGAATAGGGAACTTGATGGTCAGGGAGAAGCAAGGGAGGAAACCCTTACATTCATAGTTCTGACGTGGTGACTGCTGATGTGAAAAGCAAAGGGGCAAAGACTAGCTCAAGAGGATGAGGTTTATAGTAGAAAAAGGATCTGGAGTGTCTCGCCCAGTGCTTGGTAAGCAGTGGCTGCACAGGTACCCTAGTTCCTCGTTGGTAGAAGTGTCCGTTCAGTCGCTCATTCCTATCTGACTCTTTGTGACCCCATGGACCACAGCACTCTAGGCCTTCCTGTCCGTCACCAACTCCTGGAGTTTACTCAAACTCATGTCTGTTGAATCGGTGATGCCATCCAGCCATCTCATCCTCGTTCGTCCCCTTCTTCTCCCGCCTTCAGTCTTTCCCAGCATTAAGGTCTTTTCCAATGAGTCAGTTCTTCGCATCAGATGGCTCAGGTATTGCAGTTCTAGCTTCAGCATCAGTCCTTCCAATGAATATTCAGGACTGATTTCCTTTAGGATAGACTAGTTGGATCTCCTTGCAGTTCAAAAGCATCAATTCTTCAGCGCTCAGCTTTCTTTATAGTCCAACTCTCACATCCATACATGACTACTGGAAAAACCATAGCTTTGACTAGATAGACCTCTGTTGGCAAAGTAATGTCTCTGCTTTGTAATATGCTGTCTACGTTGGTCATAACTTTCCTTCCAAGGAGTAAGCGTCTTTTATTTCATGGCTGCAATCACCATCTGCAGTGACTTGGGAGCCCCAAAAAAATAAATTTTGTCACTGTTTCCGCATATATTTGCCATGAAGTGATGGGACCAGATGCCATGATCTTAGTTTTCTGAATGTTGATTTTAAGCCAACTTTTTCACTCTCCCCTTTCACTTTCATCAAGAGACTTTTCATAGTAGTATAGACTTGTCTAACTATTTTGAAAGGCTGTACTTACCCAGATACAGTGTGATCCAACAGTTCTTTCCGTAGCTGTATACCTGAAAGAAATTCTCACAGAGGTCCATAAGTGGTTGGTCATTCACTGCTTGTTATTTGTGCTTATGGAAAACAATCTTATTGTCCATACTCTTTGCCCAATGTTGAGTAAATTATGATAGATTTATTCCACAGGGTACTATCTAGCAGTTTGAAGCGGTGAACTAGATGTATGCACGGAAACATGATGGACCTTAAAAGTATGTGTGCATGCCAAGTCACTTCAGTCATGTCTGACTCTGTGTAGCCCTAAGGACTGCAGCCCACCAAGCTCCTCTGTCCATAGGATTCTCCGGGCAAGAATACTGGAGTGGGTTGCCGTGCCGTCTGCCAGGGGATCTTCCCAACCCAGGGATCTAATCTGCTTCTCTTATGTCTCCTGCATTGGCAGGCCAGTTCTTTACCACTAGCGCCACCTGGGAAGCCCTCTTAAAAGCATCAGTTCAGTTCAGTTCAGTTCAGTTGCTCAATCGTGTCCGACTCTTTGTGACCCCATGAATCGCAGCACGCCAGGCCTCCTTGTCCATCACCAACTCCTGGAGTTTACTCAAACTCATGTCCATCGAGTCGGTGATGCCATCCAGCCATCTCATCGTCTGTCGTTCCATTCTCCTCCTGCCCCCAATCCCTCCCAGCATCAGAGTCTTTTCCAATGAGTCAACTCTTGGCATGAGGTGGCCAAACTATTGGAGTTTCAGCTTTAGCATCAGTCTTTCAAAAGAACACCCAGGACTGATCTCTTTTAGAATGGACTGGTTGGATCTCCTTGCAGTCCAAGGGACTCTCAGGAGTCTTCTCCAACACCACAGTTCAAAAGCATTAATTCTTCGGCGCTCAGCTTTCTTCACAGTCTAACTCTCACATCCATACTTGACCACTGGAAAAACCATAGCCTTGACTAGACGGACCTTTGTTGGCGAAGTAATGTCTCTGCTCTTTAATATGCTATCTAGGTTGGTCATAACTTTCCTTCCAAGGAGTAAGCGTCTTTTAATTTCATGGCTGCACTCACCATCTGCAGTGATTTTGGAGCCCCCCAAAATAAAGTCTGACACTGTTTCCACTGTTTCCCCATCCATTTCCCATGAAGTGATGGGACCAGATGCCATGATCTTAGTTTTCTGAATGTTGAGCTTTAAGCCAACTTTTCCCCTCTTCTCTTTCACTTTCATCAAGAGGCTTTTTAGTTCCTCGTCACTTTCTGCCATAAGGGTGGTGTCATCTGCATATCTGAGGTTATTGATATTTCTCCCGGCAATCTTGATTCCAGCTTGTGCTTCCTCCAGCCCAGCGTTTCTCATGATGTACTCTGCATATAAGTTAAATAAGCAGGGTGACAATATACAGCCTTGACGTACTCCTTTTCCTATTTGGAACCAGTCTGTTCTTCCATGTCCAGTTCTAACTGTTGCTTCCTGACCTGCATATAGGTTTCTCAAGAGGCAGGTCAGGTGGTCTGGTATTCCCATCTCTTTCAGAATTTTCCACCGTTTATTGTGATCCACACTGTCAAAGGCTTTGGCATAGTCAATAAAGCAGAAATAGATGTTTTTCTGGAACACTCTTGCTTTTTTGATGATCCAGCGGATGTTGTCAATTTGATCTCTAGTTCCTCTGCCTTTTCTAAAACCAGCTTGAACATCTGGAAGTTCATGGTTGATGTATTGCTGAAGCCTGGCCTGGTGGTAATTAGAAACAGATTGAGATATTTAACAAAAGCATCTATATAAATTTTTAAAAGGTATGTAAGTAAAACACATTACACAGTTTACTAGAAAACATCTAAACACATTAAGTACATTACAGTGTTTGCTTAAGTTGAGAGGTTGATGAGAATGGGGATACAAGAATAAACAATAAAAATATAGAAATGTGAAACTTCACTTTTCCCGTGGGTGGTCTTTGAAGCCTCTGATGGCTGACTAGGTGGGTATCTACAGACCACTACCTATGTGTCTGTCATTATTGCTATCTTTGAGAGTAATGTTTCTCATTATCATTGGAACGTTTTTTGTTGTTGTTGTTGTTAAATTAACTGTACTTTAAGTGGTTATTTGGAGTTCGTGGTTCTGAAATTTGCTCTTTTTTTGTTCTTCACTTCCCCTTTCTTTCCTTTTTCTGTTACTGTATGTTCTGTTTGGTTATTGCTTTAATACAGAATATACTGACCTCATTGTTTATATCTGGTTTAGGTACTGCTTGTAGAGCCAGTACTATATGTTGTTATTCTTAGAAGATAGTAGTTAGTAGGACTTCCCTGCTGGTTGGTTCAGTGACTAAGACGCCACGCTCCCAGTGGCGGGGGCATGGGTTCAGTCCCTGATCTGGGAACTAGGTTTCACATGCTGCAACTAAAAATAAAATCCCACACACTGCAACTAAAGATCCCACATGCCACAGTGAAGATCTAAGGTCTTACATGCCGCAACTAACACCTGGTGCAGCCAGGTAAATAAATATTTTTTTAAGAAAGATAATAATGATGAGTCATGTGAGAGACTTTTCAGTGTCTTTTTAATAATGGTCTTTTTTTGATTAAAGCAAGGGGGAGAGATACTGGTAATATAGGAATCACAGCTTTGATCCATTACTCTATGAAGTTCATGTTATTTGTTTTGCTTTTCCTTTAAGAATTATCTGGTTAGGGCCAGTAAAAATATTGACTCCTAGAAAATTCCCCTGAGGTAGCAGTAAGATCTTGAGTAGAAAAAATACAGGAAACAAAGAGCCCTGGCTTTTGGCAGTTTTTGTTAGTAGAACTCTCCCTTTGTAGGTCATGAACTTTTGAGTATCCTGAATTTTGAGTTTGCTTCAGTTGAGGTTTTTGATTGTGAACGGGTACCACCCAGGCTGGAGCTCCAGTTTAGCAACTGGAGAAAGCAGCTTGTGATGGAATTAAAGTAACCGTAGCAACCATTATAATGTAAATAAGTCTCCTTGGGAAGTAAATTGAGAGCGTCCTCACTTGTTAGGGCATTCCTTTAGAGATTTTACTACTAGAGCTGACCACCAGTTTGCTATTAAAAACCCAGTGTAACTCCTCCTTGAACACTATCAAGTCCTGTGCCTCTCCAGCTTTCTTTAATAGCTTTTTGACAAGTTAGCTCCATGCATAGAAAACACAATGAATCTTTCATGTGCTTATCTTCTTCGTACACACGAACACTTCTTTTTCCTCTACTGAGGTTAAAATTTTTCTCACTGTCTTCTGTTACCAACTTTGCTGCAGCTCTGTAGTGCCCAAAGGAAGCCACTTAGGTTTCCACAAAAACAACGTGGTGTGTGCTTAGCAGACCCTGTTGGCCAAGATTTGCTTATGGTAGAACCGGTGGTGCCATGGCTACTCCTTAAGCAACATGAAAGAGATAAATCTTTGGTTTCAAATCTCATTACTTTTTTGTTTTAGCATTTAAGCTTTAAGAAATAAAAATTTCTAAATGTTGTATAGTTTTAATGCAGACTTACCTTGTGGATTTAGAGACTGGATGGCTGGCTGCTGCTAAGTCGCTTCAGTCGTGTCCGACTCTGTGCGACCCCATAGACGGCAGCCCACCAGGCTCAGGCATCCCTGGGATTCTTCAGACAAGAGTACTGGAGTGGGATGCCATTGCCTTCTCCGTTGGATGGCTGGAGGAAGTAATAAAAGTGAAGCCAGAGTATTACCAAATTGGAGTTGGGTTGATAAGTGTAATACTATACTTGTTGACTGTGTCCCTAATGAGTCTAGTGGGCTTCCCTTGTGGCTAAGCTGGTAAAGAATTTGCTGCAATGTGGGAGACCTGGGTTGGATCCCTGGGTTGGGAAGATCCCGTGGCAAAGGGAAAGGCTACCCACTCCAGTATTCTGGCCTGGAGAATTCCATGGACTATACAGTCCATGGGGTCGCAAGGACGAGACTGAGCGACTTTCACTTTCTAACGAGTCTAGCAGTTTTAACAAAGAGGTTGTGAGTAAAAAGCTTAGAGTTCTAATTCAAGTTTAACCACTGTCATGTGGTTTGGTGCCAAGTAAATAGCTTCTCTCAACCTCAGCTTTATGTTTGTAAAAGAAGAATGAAAAAATGACTTTGTATTGTAGAAATATTTATTAATACAAGAGGAACTGAAATGTAAGTAGTGGTAGGACCTCCCTCTTGAGAAACCTGTATACAGCTCAGGAAGCAACAGTTAGAACTAGACATGGAACAACAGACTGGTTCCAAATAGGAAAAGGAGTACGTCAAGGCTGCATATTGTCACCCTGCTTGTTTAACTTATATGCAGAGTACATCATGAGAAACGCTGGGCTGGAAGAGGCACAAGCTGGAATCAAGATTGCCGGGAGAAATAGCAATAACCTCAGATATGCAGATGACACTAATCTAATGGCAGAAAGTAAAGAGGAGCTAAAAAGCCTCTTGATGAAAGTGAAAGAGGAGAGTGAAAGTTGGCTTAAAGCTCAACATTCAGAAAACAAAGATCATGGCATCTGGTCCCATCACTTCATGGCAAATGGATGGGGAAACAGTGGAAACAGTGTCAGACTTTATTTTGGGGGGCTCCAAAATCACTGCAGATGGTGACTGCAGCCATGAAATTAAAAGATGCTTACTCCTTGGAAGGAAAGTTATGACCAACCTAGATAGCATATTAAAGAGCAGAGACATTATTTTGCCAACAAAGGTCTGTCTAGTCAAGGCTATGGTTTTTCCAGTGGTCAAGTATGGATGTGAGAGTTAGACTGTGAAGAAAGCTGAGCGCCGAAGAATTGATGCTTTTGAGCTGTGGTGTTGGAGAAGACTCTTGAGAGTCCCTTGGACTGCAAGGAGATCCAACCAGTCCATCCTAAAGGAGATCAGTCCTGGGTGTTCATTGAAGGACTGATGCTAAAGCCGAAACTCCAATACTTTGGCCACCTTGTGCCAAGAGTTGACTCATTGAAAAAGACTCTGATGTTGGGAGGGATTGGGGGCAGGAGGAGAAGGGGACAACAGAGGATGAGATGGCTGGATGGCATCACTGACTCGATGGACATGAGTTTGAGTAAGCTCCAGGAGTTGGTGATGGACAGGGAGGCCTGGCTTGCTACGATTCATGGGGTCGCAAAGAGTCGGACATGACTGAGCGACTAATGAACTGATGATCAAGAACATCATCTGATAGAAAACAGAAATTCTAACTTTCAGGGTAATATTCCTTACATAGCCTATGTGCTTGCTTCAGTTAAGGCTTTCTACTTTGGTTTCTAAGTTTTTTCCTCCAGCTTTATCCTTTTGTTGAGTTGTCATTGAGATCATATTAGTTACTCCTGTAACTAATAAGTACTCCTGTAGCCAACTCTTTATTGGCTTAGCCATCAACAGCTGAGTTAATTTTTGAGCCTCAAATTCTTGAGCATTTATTACATGTCAGGTTAGGGCTTCCCAGGTGGTGCAGTGGTAAAGAATCTGCCTGCCAATGGAGGAGACGTGGGTTCCATCCCTGGGTCAGGAAGATCCCATGGAGAAGGAAATGGCAACCCGCTCCAGTGTTCTTGTCTGGAGAATCCCATGGACAGAGAAGCATGGACAGGCCGCAGTCCATGGGGTTGCAAAGAGTTGGGCACGGCTGAGCATGCACTCACACACACATACACGTTTGGGACTGTGTACATGGGAAATAAGTACAAAATGTATAAAACATAATTTGTGCCATTCAATATAACAGTCATTCAAAGAATTGGGAAACAGCTCTGATGTTACTTTTACTATCTCAGATCTCATCTCTGTGGATATCATTCCTGATTCTCTCAGGTCTTTCTTTCATTTGGTTTAGTTTCCAGCCCCAGTACTACCATCCTGGTTATCCTCTTCTGAATCTGTTATAAGTGGTGAGTTATCACTTTATTTTTTAATTAATTTCTTTTTATTGAAGGATAATGCTTTACAGAATTTTGTTTTCTGTCAAATCTCAACGTGAATCAGCCACAGGTATACGTGTATCCCCTCCCTTTTGAACTTCCCTCCAGTCTCCTTCCCCATCCCACCCCTCTAGGTTGATACAGAGCCCCTGTTTGAGTTTCCTGAGCCATACAACAAATTCCCATTGGCTATCTATTTTATGTACAGTAAGTTTCCATGTTACTCTTTCCATACATCTCACCCTCTCCTCCCTTCTCTCCATGGCCACAAGTCTATTTTCTATGTCTGTTTCTCCTTTGCTGCCCTGAAAATAAATTCTTCGGTGCCATTTTTCTAGATTTTGTATATATGCATTAGAATATGATATTTATCTTTCTCTGACATACTTCACTGTATACAATAGGTTCTATGTTCGTCCACCTCATTAGAACTGATTCAAAGGTGTTCCTTTTTAAGGCTGAGTAGTATTCCATTGTGTCTATGTACCACAACTTCTTTATCCTTTCATCTATCGATGGACATCTAGCTTGCTTCCATGTTCTAGCTGTTGTAAATAGTGCTGCAATGAACAGTGGGATACATGTGTCTTTTTCAATTTTGGTTTCCTCAGGGTATATGCCTAGGATGGGATTGCTGGGTCATATGCTGGTTTTATTCTTAGTTTTTTAAGGAATCTCCATACTGTCTTCCATAGTGGCTGTATCAGTTTACGTTCCCACCAACAGTGCAGGAGCATTCCCTTTTCTCCACACCCTCTCCAGCATTTATTATTTGTAGGCTTTTTGATGATGACCATTCTGACTGGTGTGAGGTGATATCTCATTGTGGTGTTGATTTGCATTTCTGTAATTATGAGTGATGTTGAGCATATTTTCATGTGTTTGTTAGCCATCTGTATGTCTTCTTTGGAGAAATGTCTGTTTAGGTCTTTTTCCCACTTTTTGATCAGGTTGTTTGTTTTTCTGGTATTGAATTGTATGAGCTGCTTGTGTATTTTGGAAATTAATCCTTTGTCAGTTGTTTCATTTGCTATTATTTTCTCCCATTCTGAGGGTTGTCTTTTCACCTTACTTAGTGTTTCCTTTGCTGTGCAAAAGCTTTTAAGTTTAATCAGGTCCTACTTGTTTACTTTTGTTTTTGTTTCCATTGTTCTAGAAGATGGGTCATAGAAGATCTCGCTTTGATTTATGTCATCAAGTGGTCTGCCTATGTTTCCCTCTAAGAGTTTTATAGTTTCTGGGCTTACATTTAGGTTTTTAATCCATTTTGAGTTTATCTTTGTGTATGGTGTTAGGAAATGTCCTAATTTCATTCTTTTACATATAGCCGTCCACTTTTCCCAGCACCATTTATTGAAGAGGCTGTCTTTGACACATTGTATATTCTTGCTTCCTTTGTCAAAAATAAGATGCCCATATGTGCATGAGTTTATTTCTGGGCTTTTTATCTTGTTCCATTGGTTTATAATTCTGTTTTTGTGCCAGTACCGTACTGTCTTGATGACTGTAGCTTTGTAGTATAATCTGAAGTCAGGAAACTTTATTCCTCCAGCTCCATCCTTCTTTCTCAAGATTGCTTTGGCTATTCCGGGTCTTTTGTGTTTCCATATGAATTGTGAAATTTTTTGTTTTAGTTCTGTGAAAAATGTCATTGGTAATTTGATAGGGATCACACTGAATCTGTAGATTGTGTTTGGTAGTATAGTCATTTTCACAATACTGATTCTTCCTACCCAGGAACATGGAATATCTCTCCATCTGTTTATGTCATCTTTGATTTCTTTCATTAGTGTCTTATAATTTTCTGTGTACAGTTCTTTTGTCTCCTTAGGTAAGTTTATTCTTAGGTATTTAATTATTTTTGTTGCAATGGTGAATGGGATTGATTCCTTAACTTCTCTTTCTGATTTTTCATTGTTAGTGAGTTACCACTTTTAAGAGGTTATATTCTAATTACAATTCTCAGAAAGTTGCCTGACCTGTAGTGATTTTCTTCTCTGTTCAGTCAGTAGTGGTGGTGGTTTAGTCGTTAAGTCATGTCTGACTCTTGTGATCTCATGGACTATGTGTAGCCTGCCAGGCTTCTCTGTCCATGGGATTCTCCAGGCAAGAATACTAGGGTAGGTTGCCATTTCCTTCTCCCATCAGTCACTAGACTGTTATCTTATTAACTGAATTTGTGTAAAGTTTTTAAGCTGACACTACACATCAAAGCTTCATCTTTAGCTTACAGTCAAATAAACTCTCAACTAATTATCAACTGATATTAAAATTGATTCCTTGGGAATTCTCTTGTGATACAGTGGTTAGGGCTCTGCAGGCTCACTGCTAAGGGCCTGAGTTTGATTCCCAGGTCATGGAGCTGAGACTCCACAAGCCACTTGGTGCAGCCAAAAAAATGAAAATACTAGAATATTTTAAATTACTTATATAACTTGCAATAAATTTTTAAAAATTGATTTCTTACTAGTTGCATACTTTTGTTTAGATAAATGAATTTACATGTATCCTTGATAAATTCCATTTTGCATTTTCAGCCCATTGTTTTGATCTATCTGTTCAGATATTTTTGATTTTCAATTATGACTTTCATGGTATTACCTAACCTTCCCAGGTTTTATATCACTAGGAAAATTTATAAGCTACCAGTTGAATCTTCAAGGTGTTGATAAACACTGAAAAAAGTAAGGTCAGATACAGAGCCCTGAGATAACCTGAGAGCCTTCCATCCAGACTGATACTGTTGAAAAAAATTTGTACAATATGAAAATGGGGAATTAAGTTTTATTTGGGTCAAATGAGGACTGCAGACAGCTTTCAGATGGCTCTGAGAAAGTGCTCCAAGGGATGAGGGAAGGAGCTAGGATATGTAGGAGTTTTGCTACAAAGGGCAGGTAATCTGGAAAGTCACAAGATTACTGGTAAACCAGAAATGTCAAGGTAAGGAATTTAGCACTTTTCTGTGTATGGGAAAATGCAGGAGTCTGGCCCCACTGGAAACATTTCTTTGATATGCATCTTCCTATCTGGGGACAGTGTCCTGTGTTTTCACAACCTAAGTTTGCTCAGGGGTCATGGGGAGTGGCTGCAGTCTGATGGCTGCTAGATGACATGTATTCTTTCCTTCCTGAGTTCCCGCAGGGCTCACTAGCTTGACCATCCTTGGTGGCTGCAATTGCTTGTGACCGTGACATCCTTGTTTTCTGATATGGCAGGAAATTATTCCATTTCTCAATATCAAGCCACTGATGAATAATCTGAGATGGTTCAGCTTATTCTCAATCCATCACCTAACGATAATAAGAAACTTTACTTTGATCTCAATGAGATGTATTTGACCTACTCTGTGTTATTTCTCTGATCTCTCAATCTAGTAGTTTTTAAATTAGGTTAGCACGTGCGTTTTCTTATTGAACCCATTCTGGTTTCTAGAGCTTTTTTTGCTGCTGCTGCTGCTGCTAAGTCGCTTCAGTCGTGTCCGACTCTGTGTGACCCCATAGATGGCAGCCCACCAGGCTCCTCCATCCCTGGGATTCTCCAGGCAAGAACACTGGAGTGGGTTGCCATTTCCTTCTCCAATGCAGGAAAGTGAAAAGTGAAAGGGAAGTCGCTCAGTCGGATCCAACCCTCATTTCCCCATGGACTGCAGCCCCCCAGGCTCCTCCGTCCATGGGATTTTCCAGGCAAGAGTACTGGAGTGGGGTGCCATTGCCTTCTACGGAGCTTTCTTTACCTCTTCCCTATTCTGTCATAGGCTGACAGAATATTGCTGGAAATCCTTGTGAAACTTTTTTTTCCCTTTCTAGTTTTATATGGATATAATTGATACATACCATATGTTTAAGGTGTACAGCATAGTGATTTGACTTACATACCTCATGAAATGATTATTACAGTAAGTTAGTGAATATTCAGCACCTCATATGGATACAAAATTAAAGAAATAGAAAAAAAATGCTCTTTTGTGAAGAGAACTCTTAGAATTTTTTCTCTTGACAACTTTCATATATAATATTTAGCAATGTCAATTATTTTTATCATGTTGTACATTACATCCCTAGTATTTAGTTATCTTAGTTTGTGCTTTTTGCCTGTCTTCATCAAATTCCCCCTCTTCAGTCCTTGCCTGTGGTAAGTACAAATCTGATCTCTTCTTCTATGAGTTAGTTAATTTGTTAGACCCACAACACTATGTTATTTCTTGGTACACAGCATAATGATTTGCTATTTTTATACATTTCAAAGTGATCATCATGTCAAGTCTAGTTACTGTCTGTCCTCATCATACAAAGACAAAACATGATTATTGACTATATTCCCCACACAAATACATTTGACTTATTTATTTTGTTACTGAAAATCTGTCTCTCTTAATCTCCCTCACCTAATTTCTCTCTTTCCCCCATCGCCTGTGCTCTGGCAGCCATCTGTTTGTTCTCTGTATCTGTGACTATTTTCATTTAGTTATTAGTGTTTACTTGTTTTGTTTTTTATATTTCACATATAAGTGAAATGCGTATTTGTGTTTCTCTGACTTGTTTCACTTAGTGTAGTTCTTTCTAGATCCATCTATGTTGTCACAGATGGCAAGATTTCATTCTTTTTTATGGATAAAAAATATTTGATTGTGTGTGTGTGTGTATATATATATACACACACACACATATATATATATATATATATATATATATATCTTCTTTTCCATTCATCTGTTGAGACACTTAGGTTGCTCCCATATCTTGGCTATTGTAAATAATGTTGCAGTGAACATGGGGGTACATGTATGTTTTTGAAATAGTGTTTTGTTTTTTTTGGATAAATGCATAGGTATGCAATCGATAGATCATATGGTAGTTCTGTTTTTAATTTTTTGAGGTATCTCCATACTGTTTTTCATAGTGGTTGCAGCAGTTTACTTTTCCACAGTGCAGAGGGTTCTCTTTTCTCTGCATCCTCACCAGCACATATTATTTGTCTTCTATGTTGTCCTTCTGACAGGTGTGAGATGGCATCTCATTGTGGTTTAGATTTGCATTTCCCTCGTGATTGGTGATGTTGAAGCATCTTTTCATGTACCTGTTATCTATCTGTATGTTATCTTTGTAAAAATGTCTTTCACGTCCTCTTCCTGAATTTTAATTTGGTGTTGTTTTTTTTTTTTTTTTTTTTTTGCTAATTACTTGTATGAGTTCTTTATGTGTTTTGGATATTAATCCCTTATCGGATATATTTTTTTGCACATATCTTCTCTCATTCAATAGGCGGTCTTTTTGTTCTATCGCTAGTTTCCTCTCTGTACAAAAACTTGAGCTACTGGATGCTCTCTTATTATCTTTTTTTTCTGTCTCAGGCTTCAATTTTCACTTAACCATATGTATACTGTTCTTTACAATCTGGAAGATTATTCTTAATAAAGAAAGTGGAAACAAAATAAGAGTAGAATGCTGCTGCTGCCACTAAGTCACTTCAGTCGTGTCCGACTCTGTGCAACCCCATAGACGGCAGCCCACCAGGCCCCCCCTGTCCCTGGGATTCTCCAGGCAAGAACACTGGAGTGGGTTGCCATTTCCTTCTCCAATGCATGAAAGTGAAAAAATAAAGTGAAGTCACTCAGTCGTGTCTGACTCCTAATGACCCCATGGACTGCAGCCCACCAGGCCCCTCCGTCCATGGGATTTTCCAGGCAAGAGTACTGGAGTGGGGTGCCATCGCCTTCTTAGGTCAGGTATTTATCTTTTAGCATGGTGAAAGGGACTGTCTCTTCTTTTTATCTCCAACTTTGCTGGAAAAAGACTATGTGTTAGCACTTTTCATAAACTTACATTGATCCTGTATTATGTGCCAAACACTGCATTAGATCTGGACTCCAAAGATGAATAAAATGAAGTCTTTTCTTTCAAGGAAGTCACAGTGTAGTTGGAAGGATAAATATAAATTTTTACAGCATAGGAAAGTAAGGACTGCTGGAGGATGTTCAGAATCCTGTGGTGGTACTCAGGAAAGAGCAACCAGTTGTGTTTAATGGAGGCATGTTGATGTGAGCCTTCACAGAGGAAATTCTGTTTAAGTGGATTCTTAAAGGAAGTATAGTTTTGGGTTGATTGGGGTGGGATAAGTTAAAGGCCAACATCATGCATCACGAAATCTTAAAATAGGCCATTATGATTAGAATATGGAATATAAAGGGGGGTCTCAGGAAATGAGACTGGAGAGACAAGCAGGACCATATCAGAAAGGGCCTTGATAACTATGCTGGAATTTTGACTCTGGTAGGCACATGAGTGTCCTTAAAGGGTTTTTAAGCACAGTATATCTTCAAAACCAGGTCAGAGTCCTTTCTTGTGATACAGTATATACTATGCTGCTGCTAAGTCATGTCAGTTATGTCCGACTCTGTGCGACCCCATAAACAGCAGCCCACCGGGCTCCCCTGTCCCTGGGATTCTCCAGGCAAGAACACTGGAGTGGGTTGCCATTTCCTTTTCCAGTGAATGAAAGTGAAAAGTGAAAGTGAAGTTGCTCAGTCGTGTCCGACTCCTCGCGACCCCATGGACTGTAGCCTACCAGGCTCCTCCATCCATGGGATTTCCCAGGCAAGAGTACTGGAGTGGGTTGCCATTGCCTTTTCTGAGTATATTTAGTATAGTATACTATATAAATCAGTTTAGGCTAGGTTAGGTTGTGGCAACAAATAATTCCCCACTCAGTGGCTTATAATAGCAAGAGATTATTATTTGCTCACGCTGCATATCTGTCATATGGCTCTGTTCCAGAACCAAGGCTAGAGATGCAGCTTTTATCTGAGATGTTGCCCTTGTGGTGGAGGAAAATGAGACTTGATAGAACTATGCATTTCTCTGAAAGCTTCTGTTCAGAAGTAGAATGTATCATTTACTCAGTGATAATGAGTGATATATGTAGATAGAGTTACCCTAATAAAAAATATGTCCATTATGTTATCTGGGTGGCTTCACAGGTGTCTCAGTGGGTAAAGAATCCACCCACTATTCAGGAGACGCAGGAAACACCAGTTCGATTCCTGGGTCAGGCAGATCCCTTGGAGAAGGGCATGACAACCCACTCCAATATTCTTGCCTGGAGAATCCCATGGACAGAGGAGCCTGGTGGGCTACTATCCATGGGTTGCATAGAGTTGGACATGACTGAAGTGACTGAGCATGCAAACATGCACAGCATGAATATATTATTTATGTTGTGAAGATATGGTAAAATATGGTATGTGCTTAGTTGCTCAGTCATGTCTTACTCTTTGAGACCCCATGGAATGTAGCCTGCTACACTCCTCTGTTCATGGGGTTCTCCAGACAAGAATACTGGAGTGGGTAGCTAGTCCCTTTTCCAGAGGATCTTCCCAACCCAGGTATCAAACCCAAGTTTCCTGCATTGGAGGCAAATTCTTTACCATCCGAGCCTGTGTAATAATATTCAGCCAACAGAAACTATGTGCACAAGCTTACTTAATAAGAAAGGGAAATGATCATTAAGTTTTAAGTGGAAAAAAATGGGTTATATAGTAACATGAACAGAAAATATCAATTTAATTTAAAATATCAATTTAGTTTAGAGGGAGGGATGGAGAGAGAGAGTGTGTGTGTATGTGTGTGCGCCCTCCAGTTTGGTTCACTTTAGCCTTATTAGATTTGAATGGTAGTAGATAATACATTGGAGAAGGCAATGGCACCCCATTCCAGTACTCTTGCCTGGAAAAGCCCATGGATGGAGGAGCCTGGTGGGCTGCAGTCCATGAGGTCGCTGAGTCAGACACGACTGAGCAACTTCACTTTCACTTTTCACTTTCATGCATTGAAGAAGGAAATGGCAACCCACTCCACTGTTCTTGCCTGGAGAATCCCAGGGACAGGGGAGCCTGGTGGGATGCTGTCTATGGGGTCGCACAGTCGGACACGACTTAGCAGCAGCAGAAACATACTATCTTGAGGATCTTGTTTTACATCAGCTTGACCCTAAAGAAATTCAGCTTGACCAGAGTATTTATGATATAACCAGGTAGAAAGATCTATATATTAAAAAACTATAACTTTAGGGACTTCCCAGGCAGTCCAGTGGATAAGATTCTGTGCTTCCACTGCATGGGGTTCAGGTTGGGAAGTTCTTCATGCTAAAGGAGGGAAAATGGTATAATTTTGAAGGAGGCATTAGGGAGTTTTGGTAGAATTTATGCTTCTTTAGAGACAACGTTAATGCTGGGCTTCAGTCTTTCATTTGTTTAAATAGAACAAACATAAAAAAGAGCTTGAATATTGCTTCATGTTCTGAGTTTCTCTTTTAGTAGGATGTTCTAGCTTTTGGGATATAAATAGACCCCTCCTTTTTAATAACTTTATTGAAGTAAAATTTTATACTATGAAGTTCATTCACTTAAAGTATACAGTTGAGTGGTTTTGTATATTTACAGAGTTGTGTGACCAATCACCATAGTCTACTTTTAGAACATTTTCTGTATCCCCAAAAGAAACCTCATAGTAGTTATTCCCTACTCCTCCCAGTACACCACCATGCCATCTCCAGGCAACCATTAATCTATTTTCTACGTCTATAGATTTTCCAGTTCTGGACATTTCATATAAGTGAAATACTTACAATATGTAGTATACTTACAATATGAGTAGACTTCTTATTTTTAAAGTTTTTCCCTTCCTAAATGATTTCTTCTGTGTCCCATATTCAGTTCAGTTCAGTCGCTCAGTCGTGTCTGACTCTTTGCGACCCCATGAATCACAGCACACCAGGCCTCCCTGTCCATCACCAACTCCCAGAGTTCACTCAAACTCACGTCCATCGAGTCTGTGATGCCACCCAGCCATCTCATCCTCTGTCGTCCCCTTCTCCTCCTGCCCCCAATCCCTCCCAGCATCAGTCTTTTCCAGTGAGTCAACTCTTCTCATGAGGTGGCCAAAGTACTGGAGTTTCAGCTTTAGCATCATTCCTTCCAAAGAAATCCCAGGGCTGATCTCCTTTAGAATGGACTGGTTGACTCTCCTTGCAGTCCAAGGGACTCTCAAGAATCTTCTCCAACACCACAGTTCAAAAGCATCAGTCCTTCGGCGCTCAGCTTTCTTCACAATCCAACTCTCACATCCATACATGACCACTGGAAAAACCATAGCCTTGACTAGACAGACCTTTGTTGGCAAAGTAATGTCTCTGCTTTTTAATATGCTATCTATGTGGTCATTAGAGGTCACTTTAAGTTTATGATATTTATAGCTCTATCTTGTGTGATAAATTGACTTGATTCTTAATTTATATTTGTAGTCTGTCATTCAATACAATGCTTTGTACATTGTATATAGCAAATAAATAATTTGTAGATTACATGGATTTTTTAATGGATATTAAAAGATATATTTTGTGGATAATTGTCCTGGTGTCTGAATTTCATTTACTGTTGCTTATTTCCATTTTCTCCCCTGACTACTCACTTTCTAGGTGAATAGTGTTTTTACTTATACTACTGATGAAAAGTGTTTTACTCAGGTCCTCTTTATTCCTGCAGAATAAATTATACAGTACTTGGTAGAAGTCAGTAGTTTACTGAAAAAAAGATGAAGCTCATTAGGAGACTGCTAGGTATATCTTAACAGTTCATTTTTCATTTCCCTTAGACCTTTCCTCAGTGTATAATCTGGATTACCCTGATTAAAGGATTTTGCCTTCCAAATGTAATGTCAGTTGTGTCTAGAACTGCCTTGGTATACCTGCTTGAATGGTATCCTCTTCCATTAACCACTAGAGCACAAAGAGATTCGGATAGGGTAGTATGTACATACATTCCTTTATTTTTTTATTTTTTTATATATTCCTTTAGTTAGAATCTTCTTAGTGCAAATAATCTTGGATCTGTGAATGCTCTGTCCTGTTTGTGATAAAAGGCAGATTTTTTTTTCTTTTTTATCTTTTTGAATTTTGCTTCCTGTTGCCTTTGTTTTTGTTTTCCCTGTCATATATTTTACATTTGACAGAAAACAAAAAGAACAGTAAAGATTCCTAGTCAAGTGTCAGATTGAATTTAATAAATGTTATTTTAAATCCAGTAGCTAAGCTTGTGAAAAAAGAAAGAAAGAAAGAAAATCCTCAGTGGGAAAAGTGAAGAGGGCATTTAAAACCAAAGTTGTAGGTACATATGCTAAAGTTATGGCTGCCCTAGGTAAATAAAAGGTTTCAGTTTTAACGGCCATACAGGAAAAAGGGACTTTGCTACTTCCCTCCCTAAAGCTAGTTCCTCAAAAGTTTGCTATATTGTTGAAAAGTTGATATAGAAAAAAAACATCTTCTCCAGTGATATAGATGTCAAGGAAATTCATCTACATTGTTTGAGCTCTGAGAATTTGTTACCATGAACTTCTGTTGTAACCTTGGTTTAGAGTGTCCCTTTTTCTCTACAGTTTGGGGAACCCAAAGCTGAGAAATTAATGTATAAAGTAGTCCTAAATTAGTGATGGTTCCATATATCAGGATGAAGCAAATGCAAAACTTCTCTATAGGAATATCTTCAGTGTAGGCCACACAGGATTCCCACAGCTAAAGGTGTCCTACAGATTTTTTTTTTTTTTGAAAAGTGGAACTTTAAAAAATAGTTGTTGAAATTTAAAACTCAATGGACAATGTCAGTGGTAGAATGGATAGATTGTATATTCATGCAATGGAATACTGTAAAGCAATGGAAATGAATAAATTGCTGGCAAGTATAAGACCATGTTTGAATAATGATAATGCTGAATGAGGGAAGGCAGACAAAGAGTACATACTGTATGATTTTATTTATATACAGCTAAAAACCCTAACATATATTAGAAGTCATGACTCTAGTCTTTGAGGAAGAGGGAGGGGTTAGTGATTAGGGAGGGGGCAAGAGGGAGGTTTCTGGAGTGCCAGTAACATTTCTTGACCTTGGTGGTTGTTACATGATTGTCTCACTTGTAATAATTTATTGAGCTTATGATTTATACACTTGTTCAATCTAAAAGAAATCAGGAATCAAAAATGTGATAAATATCATAGAAAAGATAGGATAAATTAAAAGCACAGTTAAAGGTGGTAGAAATAAGTTCAAATGCATCAGTAATCATACTAAAGTATATGAATTACACTTACCTGTTAAAAGACAGATTGTCTGTTCTATAATGTTTCCAAGATGGTTGACATGTGTACCATCCTCCCACCTACAGGTCGAGTTTTTTCCTCCATTCATCTTGAATCTGGGCTGGCTTTTGTAATTTGCTTAAGCAATAGAATATGCCAGAAGTGACATCCTGGGACTTTCAGGGCTAGGGCCTGAGAAACTTTGCTGCTTCTATCTAGCCTTTTTGGACATTGTTTTTTTGAGTGTTCTCCCATGGAATATTCATTCTGGGGACCTAGCTGTCGTGCTGTGAGAAGCCCAAGCCAGATGGAGAGGCCCAACTGAGTTCCCAGCCAACTGCCAGCATCAACTGCTAGCCATGTGAGTGAGTTAAGGAATCATCTTGGATATTCTAGACCCAGCAGACATCCTATGGAGAAAAACCCGGATGCCAGGCATATGGACCTAGTCTACTCATCATCGTCAGCCATTAGAGTCACCCTACCTGAGGTCGCAGAGGTCACAGAGCAGACATAAGCCCTTCCTACTGTACCTTGTCTGAATTCCTGACCCTCAGAATTATGAACATAATAAAATGGTTGTAGTTCTATGCCAGCAGACTTTGGGGTAGTTTGTTTATAACAATAGATAATTGAAATAGAATTTGGTACCTAGAAGTGAAGTGCTGTTATAATCTAAAATATGGATTGGCTTTAGGACTTGGCAGTGGGCAGAGGCTGGAGGGACCTTGAGGAGACTGTTGGTGAAGTTTTGAAAAACAAAAAAGTATTACTAGAAGCTGGATAAAAAGGAAACTTTGTTATGTGGTGGTGGTGGTACAAGGTTTATTAACACTGACACATGTGGGCACATGAAAGATAGAAAATGTATTTAATATATTCATTTTATCTAAGAAGTTTTGTAGACAGAAGGTTGAAAAGTGTTACCTAACTTCTCATGATAAGGTGAAAATACAGAGATGAATGAGCTAAAAAATGAACTATTCAGTTTTCAAGCAGAACTTAGAGGGAAAATATTTCTAACCCAAGCTCTGTTATGTTAGGAAATAAAACTTTTTCTTATCCCTAGTTGCTCCAGATAGCCAATGATTTCTAAAGAAATGGCTTCAGAGCAAAGATTAAATTAAACAATGTGCCAATAAAACATCACCTCAAAGTAAAGATCTCAAGGATGCAACTGTAAATCCCTTTGTTAATAAGACTTCTGAAAGATTTAAGGCAGTGCCTCATAGAACTTTTCAGTTACCAAAAAAAAAAAAGTCTAAAGATCTAAAGGGAATATATCCTAGATTCTCTTTATTAAACAATAGGGCTTCTAAGAATTTTAAGGGTATTTTCTTACAGTAGCCTCACATAAAAATTAAAATAGAGAAAATGAGTGTAGCTCTGTCTATTGAAGTAAACTCCCTATAAGAGTCATAGGAAATCTGCAAGGGTTTTTAATAGACTGTGTGTACTGATTATAGCAACTTCAGCATAAAGTAAAAGGAGCAGAGACAATAAAAAATGAAAATAGGTCTTTGAACTTCCCAACTATCTACAGGCAGGAAGCAGGCTAAGAAGGCTACTCCACTGCAGATATTAACCATCTCTTATGTAAAAGGAAGGATGACTCAGGGTGGAGCCAAATTTTGAAGAATCACTCTCAGGGAATAAGACTGGGCTGTAACCAAGAAACTGGTGATATTTGATTAAATTTCACAATTGCTGTGGAAAAAAAATAACTGCTATATATCTCCTGTTCCTTCTTCATATTTTGAATGAGAGTGTCTGTTGTGGTTTTCCTAAGTCAGTCTCACTATTGTGCGATTATATGTTGGGTGTGTGGGAGCAGATAATTTGTCTCTTTATTCAGATCAAGAGGAATAATACTCCAGTAGCTGTACCTGAGGAACTGCATCTGAGGAACCTCAATCACACCTGGACCTGAATTAGATATCAAGATTCTGGACATCAAGCTGATGCCATAATCAGATGAGACTTTTGGAGGTCTTAGGAGAGGGTGAGTGTATTTTGCATGTGGGAGGGATTTGTTGGGGCCAGAGGGTGGTTTGTGGTAACTTTGTCTCCAAAGTGGCTGTCATCAATCTCTTCCCTTCTTGCCATTCAGAGGTGAAGTCTATTTCTCTCCTCCTTTTGAATCTGGGATGGCCTTAGTGGTTTGTGTGACCAATTGAATGGTCACACAAACTAGACTTCCAAGACTAGGTCATAAGAAGGTGAGCAGCTTCTGCCTTTGTATGCCTCTTGGAATACTTGCTCTCAGAACCAGCCACCATGCTATGAGAAGCCCAGGTCAAATGGAGAGGACATGTGTAGGCGCTGGTTGATAGCCCCCGTGAGCTACCAGCAAACAGCCAGCATCAGCTAACTGTCAGTCATGTGAGTGTGTGAAGGAATCATATTGGACAGTCCAGCCCTAGCAAACATCACCTGAAGAAAAGAACTGAGGTCCCAGCCAAATAGCTCCTCTTGAGACATCCCAGCCATCTTCATCCATTCAAATCATCCATCCCATCTGAGGTTCCAGGCATTGTGGATCAGAGACACTTTGTCTCTGCTGTGCCCCACTAGAATTTACGGCCTACAGAATCATAATAAATAATCATCATTTACCATTGTTTGGGAGTAGTTTTTCTTTTTTTAATGCAGTAATAGATGATTTAAACATTGTCAGATTAAGTGGAAAATAATCCATCTCTATGCAGTTTATAGGAGACATGCTTAATAAAATATAAGGAATCAAAAAGATTGGAAGTAAAGGTATAGAAAAACATTTTCTAAAAGAAAGCTAATACAGCAGGGTAATAGTAGGCAAAATTAACTTGAAGGTAAAAATTATTATTATAGTTAAAAATCATCATAAAATATTACAAGGAGGCTATTATAACTCCAAATTAGTATGCATTCAATAGTATGGCCTCAAAATTTATATAGGTAGAATAGAGATAGAATATTAAATATATAGAAAGAATGACTACAGGAAGAAAATTACAGAAATTATAAGAAAAATATGGATCTATAAAGAACATCTTTTTCAATTACTGGTCAAACTGACAAATTTGAGAAGATTTGAAAAACAATAAGTTAGATTTGGCGGGCCTCTACAGAGCCCTGCATCTAATACATGAAAATATACTTTCTTTTTAAGTAACTTTAAAAAAAACTGAACACATACTGAATTTGTAAAGTAAGTCTCAACAAAACCAGTGAATGATATTATGCAGACTATGTTCTCTTACTCCAGTTGCTATTGAAATTAAACCAAAAGATGATCAAAGTAACTTTATTTGGAAATTTAAATGCATGCCTTGAATAACTCATATCAAAGAAGAAATAATAATAGAAATTAGAAATAAAACTAACTTATCAAAACTGACTCTGGAAGAAATAAAAACCTGAATAAATCTATATTCATTAGACATATTGAATTATAAATAAATATCTACCTACTAGAAAAGAGACACATATGAAATTTTTTTATAGTTTTATAGAAGTATAATTGACAAACAATAAACTGAACATACTTAAAAAGTATACACCTTGGAAAGTTTTGACATTGGTATTCAACCATGAAACTGTTATCACAATTAAGTTAAAGAATATATTAAGTTAAAGAATATATCACTTCTCAAGTCTTCTGCTCCTTCATACTACCTCACCTCATCTCTAGGCAATCAGTGATCTGCTTTATGTTATAATAGATAAGTTTGCATTTTCTAGAATTTTATTAAATGTAACCATACAATATATACTCTTTTGTGAGGGTGGGGGATATTATACTTCATTCTCTTAGCATTATTGTTTTGAAATTTATTCATACTGTTAGTGGTCAGAAGCTCATTCCTTTTTATTGCTTAGTAGTATTCCATTGTATCATTAGAAAAGCTTTAGCTTTGTTTTTCACTTGTTGACAGACACTTGGGATAGTTCCAGCTTGGGGTGATTATAAATATGCTTCTGTGAACATCTGTGTAGAAGTGTTTGTAGACATATGCTTTCATTCCTCTTTGTTAAATATCTAGGAGTGTAATAGTTGGATCATATTAGTGTATGTTTAAGAAACTGCAAAGTGGCTTTGCCATTTTATAGTCTCACTGGCAGTGTTTTGAGTTCCTCCACATTCTTGTCAACATTTGGTATCAGAAGTCTTTATTTTTAGCCATTCTAAGTGTATGTGGGGCTTCCCTGGTAGCTCAGCTGGTAAAGAATACACCTGCAATGCAGGAGACCCCAGCTCGATTCCTGGGTCAGAAAATGCCCTGGAGAAGGGATAGGCTTTCCACTCCAGTATTCTTGCCTGGAGAATCCCCGTGGACAAAGTAGCCTGGCAGACTATAGTCTATGGGGTCGCAAAGAGTCAGACACATCTGAGTGACTAAGCACAGTAAGTGTATATAGCATACAGTTGGATTTGCTTTAATTCATTTGACAGTCTGTTTTTTTGGCTTTTTTTTTAAAGCTTTTTATTTTGTACTGGGGTACAGCTGATTAACAATGTTGTGATAGTTTCAGGTGAACAACAAAGGGACTCAGCTGTCCATATACATTTATCCAGGCAGTCTGTTTTTCGGTTGACTGTTTTGAACCACTTATGTTTAAACTCATTTTTGACATGGTTAGATTTAAATCTACTATCTTGCTGTTTGTTTTCTATATGTCTCATCTGTTCTAGTTCCATTTTTTTCTTTCTGTCATATTTTGCATTAATTAATTATTTTCAGGAAGCAACAGTTAGAACTGGACATGGAACAACAGACTGGTTCCAAATAGGAAAAGGAGTATGTCAAGGCTGTATATTGTCACCCTGCTTATTTAACTTATATGCAGAGTACATCATGAGAAACGCTGGGCTGGAAGAAGCACAAGCTGGACTCAAGATTGCCAGGAGAAATATCAATAACCTCAGATATGCAGATGACAGCACCCTTATGGCAGAAAGTGAAGAGGAACTAAAAAGCCTCTTAATGAAGGTGAAAGAGGAGAGTGAAAAAGTTGGCTTAAAGCTCAACATTCAGAAAACGAAGATCATGGCATCCGGTCCCATCACTTCATGGGAAATAGATGGGGAAACAGTGGAAACAGTGTCAGACTTTATTTTGGGGGGCTCCAGAATCACTGCAGGTGGTGACTGCAGCCGTGAAATTAAAAGATGCTTACTCCTTGGAAGGAAGGTTATGTCCGACCTAGATAGCATATTCAAAAGCAGAGACATTACTTTGCCAACAAAGGTCTGTCTAGTCAAGGCTATGGTTTTTCCTGTGGTCATGTATGGATGTGAGAGTTGGACTGTGAAGAAAGCTGAGCACTGAAGAATTGATGCTTTTGAACTGTGGTGTTGGAGAAGACTCCTGAGAGTCCCTTGGACTGCAAGGAGATCCAACCAGTCCATTCTGAAGGAGATCAGCCCTGGGATTTCTTGGGAAGGAATGATGCTAAAGCTGAAACTCCAGTACTTTGGCCACCTCATGCGAAGAGTTGACTTATTGGAAAAGACTCTGATGCTGGGAGGGATTGGAGGCAGGAGGAGAAGGGGACGACAGAGGATGAGATGGCTGGATGGCATCACTGATTCGATGGATGTGAGTCTGAGTGAACTCCTGGAGTTGGTGATGGACAGGGAGGCCTGGTGTGCTGCGATTCATGGGGTTGCAAAGAGTCGGACACAACTGAGCAACTGAACTGAACTGAACTGAACTGAATTATTTTTTATCATTCTTTTTTTGTTCTAATAGTTATTTAAAATTTGACTTATGGTATACGTCTTCATCTTATCACAGTTTGCCTTTAAATGATGTTTTCCTTGTGTTCTCCCATACAGTATAAAAAGTTTACAACAAACTAAAAAAGTTAAAGTTTACAATGGTTCTTATACAACAGAAGATAAATTCCCCTTTCTTCCCTCTCAGCCTTTATGCAGTTTTTGTCATAGATTTTCTCCTTATGAACTCCATGCCGTCTTAAGATTATTTTTATATCAATAACAAACTATCTTAGAAAGAGATCTAAATAATAATAAAAAATTTCATAAAATATCCATGTGTTATTCTTTCTGATACCCTTCATTTCATTGTGCAGATTGAAATTTTCATCTGGTATAGTCTTTCTACTTAAAGGGTATATTTTACCATTTCTTCTAGTGTGCCCTACTGTTAAGTAATTCTTTTGTGTATCAGAAAATGTTTTTATTTCACCATTTTTGAAAGATATTTTTTGCTGACTGTGGAATTGAAGGTTGACAGTTTTCTTTTTTTCTTTAAAACTGTTTCTTCACTATTGACTTGCACTGTTTCTGATGAGAAATCTTTTGCCATCCTTGTCTTTGTTTCTCTTTTTTTCTGACTGCTTTTTAAGATTGGTTTTTTACCAGTGGTTTGGACAGTTTGATTAATATGTTACTGATTTAGTTGTCCTTGTGTTCTCATTCTTGGGGTCCACTGAGCATCTTGGACCTATAGATATATTGTTTTTATCAAATTTGAAAATTTTGGCCATTATTATTTTAAAAATATTTTTCTGTCCTTTTTCCTTCTCCTTCAGGGAATTCAAATTACATGTATAGTAAGCTGCTTAAAGGGTTACACTCACTGATGGTCTTTTTCACCCTTTTTTCCTCTCTGGTTCATTTGGATAGTTTCTTTTGTTGTGCCTTCAAGTTCACACATCTCTTAATTTGGTTTTGTCACATCTTTGGTTAATTCTATCCTGTGAGTTTTTCATCTCATAGTTTCTATCACTGGAAGTTTGATGTAGACCTTTAAAAAATCTCTCTCATATTTCTACATAGTTTTTTTGAGTATAGAATACAGGTATAATAACTGTTTTAATCCCCTTGTCTGCTATTAATAATTCTAACATTTGTGTCACTTCTGTGCTGGTTTCAGCTGATTGATTTTTCTCCCCTTTTTTTTTTTTTTTTGCATGCAGGGATCTTAGTTCCTAGACCAGGGATTGAACTCACACCCCCTTCAGTGGAAATGCAGAGTCTTAACCATTGAACTGCCAAGGAAATCCCAATTTTTCTCATTTTATAGGTCATATCTTCCTGATTCTTTATATGTCTGGTAAGCTTCCTTAGCCCTGGAGAAGGAAATGGCAACCTACCCCAGTATTGCCTGGGAAATCCCATAGACAGAGGAGTCTGGCGAGTTATAGAGTGGGGTCGCAAGAGTTGGATATGACTTAGCAACTAAACCACCACCACCAAACTTGCTCAGGTTCTACTATGCTGTGCTCAGTTGTGTCTGACTTTTAGTGACCCCATGGACTGTAACCCACCAAGGTCCTCTGCCCATGGGATTTTCCCAGCAAGAATATTGGAGTGGATTGCCATTTTCTCTTCCAGGGATCTTCCCAGCAAGAATATTGAGTGGGTTGCCATTTTCTCTTCCAGGGATCTTCCCAGCCCAGGTTTCAAACCCTAGTCTCTTGTGTCTCCTCCATTGGCAACCAGATTCTTTTCTTTACCACTAGCGCCACCTGGGAAGCCCCCTCTTATGTTCCAAACATGTGAATTTTACCTTGTTGAGTACTGAGTCTTTATCTTTGTTTTGTATCACAGTTATTGATAGTTTGATCCTTTCTGGTCTTGCTTTTAAGATTTGTTAGGTAGAGCCAGAGCAGTTTTCCCTCTAGGGTAATTATTCTCTACCCAGTACTCTATAAATTATGGGGTTTTCCACTCATATGAATACCTAAGGAGATTCTAAACACTTGTCTCCAGAGTATTCTCTCTCTACAGCCCTCTCTTTTCCAGCACTCTGTCCTGCTAAGTCTCAACTTCATCTCCTCAACTAAGTTATTCTGCTGGGCTCCTGACTAGGACCTGAAAATAGTCTCAAGGAAGTAAGTTGAGGCATTCCTAGAACTCACCTTGCTTGTCTCTCAGGCATCACTGTCCTTTGTTCATTGTGTGATGAGCAGTGTCTTCAAAACATTTCGTGGCATATTTTTGTTCTTTTGTTTGTTCTTTGAGGCAGATAGGTCAGTCCTTTACATGTTACCCCATATTGGCAGGAAATAGAAGTTCCCTATTTTTTATACCTTAATATACTTAAAATGTATTGTGATAAATATATAAGCCAAACAAGTATATTTGTCAGAGGTAAGGTAGTGATTAGAAACTACCAGACTTGGGTTAAACTTTAATTTATCAAACATTTCGGGAGACTAAAGCTTTATATTTTGGGTGTTCTTCAGGTAATTCCTTTTGCTTTGATTCTACTAGCATTCACTGGTTATTTTTATTTTTTATTTGTTTTTTTTAAATGTAAATTTATTTATTTTAATTGGAGGCTAATTACTTTACAATACTGTATTGGTTTTGCCATACATCAACATGAATCTGCCACAGGTGTACACATGTTCCCTATCCTGAACCCCCCTCCTACCTCCCTCCGCATACTATCCCTCTGGGTTATCCCAGTGCACCAGCCCCGAGCATCCTGTATCCTGCATCGAACCTGGACTGGCGATTTGTCATTTATTTCTATGGTTTTATGAATAGAGCAGTACTTCTTGTACTACAGGCCCTGAGGCCTGAACTCATATCACTGTCTTGTTTCATATTAGCTTCCAAATAGCACCAGGTGGTCATTTTTTACTTTGAAACCAGTTTACTAATCTGGTCTGATTTGATCTTGTGACCTTAGAAAAGAAACCTCCCAGGAATAGAAGAAAAAGACATCCTGAGGCTTTAAAAAACAAAATGGAGATCCAAATATTAAAGCTGTTTAAATATGTTTAAACTTTTCTACAATGGAGTAATTCAGCCTGGTTAATGAATTATTTAATTTGGATTATTGTTTTACTGTGAATAATTTATTTTCAATATTTCCTGTTTTCTAGTGGAGCTAATAAAAGAAAGAAAAACAAGGGCTGGAGTTGATTTTGAGTAGAGAGTGATTCTGAAGTTGAGATGAGAGAGCTGGCCAGTCTTCTCAGAGAGGAAGTAGGGTCATCTGACAAAAGTGAGGAATAGGAAAATTCAGCTTCTAGTTGGGATAGAAAAAGCTTAGAATGTCTCTTTGGGTGGTTGTTCTGGAGCAGCGTGAGTCTCACCTTTCTAGGGGTGAGGAATTCTCTTCTAGGTTACCACTTTAACTCTTGCTTCCCCCCACACCCCATATTGAATATGCAATTGTTGATTAATTGACAAGGAGTAGGAATGGAAATTTTTTTTAAAATAAATTTTTGCCATAGCAGTAAAGTATATCAAGAAATAGACATTTCGGGGAATTCCCTAGCAGTCCAGTGTTTAGGACTCAGCGCTTTTACTGCTGAGGGCCTGGGTTCAGTCCCTTGTCGGGGGACTGAGATCCCGCAAGAAGCTGCGTGGCATGGACAAAAAAAAGAAAATTCACATCGTTAGTGTCTGAAGGTTTTTTTTTTTTTTCAAACAGGAATAGTGCAGTTTTTATTGTATCAATTTATAGAATTATAGCTCTAAGAAGGTGGACAAATTTCTTTTTCTTTCACAATTTTCTTTTTTTTTTAGCTGCGCTGGGTCTTTGTTGCTTCACAGGCTTTTCTCTAGTTGTGGCAAGTGGGGGCTGCTCTCTAGTTGTGGTGTGTGGGCTTCTCATTGTGGAGCACAGGCTCTAGGGCGCAGAGGCTTCCATGGCTGTGGCACACGGCCTCAGCAGTGTGGCTCCCGGGCTCTAGTGCACACGCTCAGTAGTTGTGCTGCAGGAGCTTAGTTGCTCCATGGCATGTGGGATCTTCCCAGATCAGGGATCGAAACCATGTCTCCTGCTTTGGCAGGCAAACTCTGTACCACTAAGGATACCAGGGAAGCCCCGCAGTATTTTTATAAAGGTGAAATTCAGTTAAAATGCCTAGGAGTATCAAAGATTAGAAGACATGTTATCGAGGAGTCCAGTGCTGCTTAAGGGTGAATGAGAGGGTGGGACAGCCAGCTCTAGGTGTTTGCATTTATATGTGTGTTTGTACATATGTGTTTATAGCCAGCATTAGCTGTTTCGGGCTATAGTCTTCCTTTTCTTTCCTGTCTGTGTCCTCCTTGATATATTCATGTACACAGCCTTTCTTATGATATATTATAAGTATATATGTATGTATTTACAGCTAGCATCAGCTGTGTTTAAGGTTGCATTCTTTTCTTTCTCTCCCATCTGCGGTTTCTTTGAGTCATTCCTTCAGGAGCTCACCCAGGTTTGTTTAACTGAATTAAACTTTGTTAGAATTAGGCAGAGTTCACTGCTTAGAGATGCCTAATGGAGAATTCACTGGGTAAAGAAATGAGCAGTTCTCTGTGTCCTGAGATGACCAGCTTTCCTATCCTGACCAGGAAGGGTTATTTTGCCAAAGTCTTCCCATGGTGTCAGGGAACTGGGATTGAGGACTCTAACTTTGGCAAGTCTTAATGAAAAGGAAAAAAAATTACAAAGGAAAGAATTTAGGTCTTTGGACTAAGTGCTAATCTCCCTCCAAAGGGAAATGTTCTTCTTGACCTTGTAGAGTCCATGTGATTAAAATTCTTCATTTCTTTTTATAATTGTGAGCAGTAATCCTCTCTCTTTAAACTAGGATACCCCCTCCCATGAATTTTAAATTTTAGGTATATTAAACCAACTAATTTTAGAGCAGTGTTCTTTTAGGATACAAATGAAAGAATTGAGATTATGCAACATAAAATGTTGAACTGTGAACTTCCAGATGTTCTAGCTGGATTTAAAAAAGGCAGAGGAACCAAAGATCAAATTGCCAACATCCACTGGATCATAGAAAAAGCAAGAGAATTCCAGAAAAACATCTACTTCTGCTTTATTGATTACACCAAAGCCTTTGACTGTGTAGATCACAACAAACTGGAAAATACTTCAAGACATGGGAATACCGGACCATCTTACCTGCCTCCTGAGAAATCTGTATGCAGGTCAAGAAGCAACATTTAGAGCTGGACATGGAACAACAGACTGGTTCCAAATTGGAAAAGGAGTATGTTAAGGCTGTATATTGTCACCCTGCTTATTTAATTTATATGCAGAGTACATCATGCAAAATGCCGGGCTGGATGAAGCACAAGCTGGAATCAAGACTGCCAGGAGAAATATCAATAACCTCAGATACACAGATGATACCACCCTTATGGCAGAAAGTGAAGAGGAACTACAGAACCTCTTGATGTAGGTGAAAGAGGAGAGTGAAAAAGTCAGCTTAAAACTCAACATTCAGAAAACTAAGATCATGGCATCTGGTCCCATCACTTCATGGCAAATACAAGGGGAAACAGTGGAAGCAGTGACAGACTTAATTTTCATGGGCTCCAAAATCACTGCAGATGGTGACTGTAGCCATGAAATTAAAAGGTACTTGCTCCTTGGAAGGAAAGTTAAGACCAACCTAGACAGCATATTAAAAAGCAGAGACATTACTTTGCCTACAAAGGTCCGTCTAATCAAAGCTATGGTTTTTCCAGTAGTCATGTATGGATGTGAGAGAGTTGGACTATAAAAAAAGCTGAGTGGTGAAGAATTGATGCTTTTGAACTGTGGTGTTGGAGAAGACTCTTGAGAGTCCCTTGAACTGCAAGGAGATCCAACCAGTCCATCCTAAAGAAAATCAGTCCTGAATATTCATTGGAAGGACTGATGCTGAAGCTGAAACTCCAATCCTTTGGCCACCTGATGCAAAGAGCTGACTCACTTGAAAAGACTCTGATGCTGGGAAAGATTGAAGGTGGGAGGAGAAGGGGACGACAGAGGATGAGGTGATTGGATGGCATCACCAACTCTATGGACATGAGTTTGAGCAAGCTCTGGGAGTTGGTGAAAGACAGGGAAGCCTGGTGTGCTACAGTCCATGGGGTTGCAAAGAGTCAGACATGACTGAGTGACTGAACTGAACTGAACATAAAATGTAATGTAAGATGGTATAGTTATAGTCATGATCAGAGTTCTGTGTGTTCTAGTGCAGTAGTTCTCAAACTTCTTGGTCTCAGGACCCCTTTACGCTCTTAAAACGTGAGGATCCCAAAGAGCTTTTTTGCAACTTTTTATATCTATCAGTATGTACTGTGTTAGGAATTAAAACTGAGAATTTAAATTTGTTTTATTTATTTAATATAATAATAATAAATATATCATGTTACTATGTATTTAAAACTGAGAAATTTAAACACTTTTACATATTTTATTTTAGAAATAATCAGTCCATTACATGTTAGCATAAATAACATTTTCATGCAAAATGACTATATTTTCCAAAACAGGCAAACATTTAGTGGGAAGAAAGGCACTGTTTAATATTTTTGCAAATCTCTTTGATATCTGACTTCATTAAAAATAACTTGAATATTATATCTGCTTTTGCATTTGATCTGGTGTGTTTCCACATGTTGTGTATCATCTGGAAAATTCCACTAAAAAAGGGAAATATCATCTTAGTATTATCACCACAATACTTTTGATCTCAGGCACCTCCTGAAAGTGCCTTGCTATCTCCAGCAGGTTCCAAACCACTCTTATCAGACTGTTTGTAGGAAAAAAGAAGCACAGAAGTTATCACCATTGGATAAAGCAAAATTTCCATGTTTTTAGTCAGAACTGGCTGTTTAACCTACTAATTAAGCAGTATAACATCCAGACTCTAGAACTTAAGTGGGTGGTATAGCCAAAACCCCCAAGCACTGAACTGGGAATCAGTCCCAGTTCATGTGCTTTTTAAAAGTTGTTATTGTTCAGTGTTTTTGTGTGCTATTGTTAACCAATGGGAGAAGAAAATTGAGCCATATCCCTGGGGATGCACCGAAGAATTTGAGAGATAAGAATGAGCTTTGAAAATAATCTAGTCATAGAATTTTAAACTTTCAGAATTGAAAAGTACCCAAGAGGTCATCGAATCCAATCCTTGAGCATTGTAATAATTACAAGTAGTACTTGTGATGTACAGACCAAGTGCTTTACATACAGTTTCTCTCTCTTGTTATTTTGATCTTTACTGTTTCTCTAAAAAAATTTTTTTATAGTGGACAATGTCAACTATGTACCGTATCACTCACTTAGTACTATCTCTACCCACTCTACTCTCCTACCTAGGTTATTGGATGCAATTCTAGACATTTTATAATATCTCTAAACATTTCCACATACATATACTTCTAAAAGATAAAGGCTTTGAATAAATAACCATAATTCCATTATCACACTTAAACATTTAACAATATTTCTTTAATAGCATCAGAACCCAGTGAGTGTTTTGCATTTCCATGATTGTATCATATATACATACTCTTTCCCCTGTGTGTTTGAATTGAGATGCAAATAAATTTGTACAGTACAGTAGTTGATTGATCTTTTTAAGACTGTCTGTTTCTTTCTCTTTTCTTTCATAATTTTTACTTGTTGAAAAACAAGAGTTTTCTGAGTCATATGTCTTGTAGAGTTTCCTTGAGTCTGAATTTTGCTGATTGCATCTCTGTGGTACTTTTAGCATGTTCCTTTCCCCTCTGCATTTCCTGTAAATTGGTACTTAAATTTAGAACTTTGCTCAGACTTGTTCATGAGTGGTTAAGAACTTCCATCAGAGGTACTATCACTCTTTTTGTGATGTCAGTAGCTATTAATGATCTTTGCTTAGATCCATTAAATCGTTAATAGCTTCAAAATGGTGATATTCTAATCTATTATTCTGTATTTCTTAGATGGAATACTTCTAGAGCAAGAAACTTTCCCTTATCTACTATTTGATTACCAGTGGTCTATATAGCTCATGTAAGAAAGTCAGGATGAATGCTTGATTCTTTTCTTTTATTCATCTATTTTCAGAATAAGAAATTGGTTCACTAGCATTTGCCAGATGTGACTAGTTAGTTTTGGTTTGGTTTAGTTTGGTTTTGGTATCATTATGAATGCCTGGATTTAAACTTTTTTAAAAATATATTTCAATCCATTGCTGTTATAATTACACATTATTCCTTTTCTAGTAATTTTACATATTTGCTCTAATAGACTAAACTTGAAGATGAGGACATTTCTTAGTTATCCTTGTGACCCTGGTACCTAGCACATGGCTTTCAATAAATGTTTAAATGAATGAATGAATGTTCTGAGCAGCATTTTAAAATAGGAGTTCATTTTAGAGACATGACTGAGGACAGTGTCAAATATGGTTTCTCTGCTTGATCTGAGAAAAGCTAATATAACAGTGAAAAATATTCTGGGTGAATGTAAAAGAAAAGGGCATTTTTTTAAAAAGTAAATGCTATTTAATTGCTGATTGTTAGAGGTTAGAGGACATTGAATTGTTTACTCCATTATTTCCATTGAGTCTTTTCACTGAGTTTTTGTCCAAAAGAATAAATCATAATTTTTCACTTCTCTTGCTATAAGATAAATAACATTTAAAAAGCACCCTCACCACCCCTGCCCCATCCGTTCTTTCTTCCCTTAATATAAATGGCAAAGATATACATCTTCATCAAGCACACATTCCCCATGGGTTTATCCTTTTATTTTACAAAACTCTATAAAAAAGTATTTCTGGACAGTAATGCAAAACTAAGTACCGACCATTTGCTAGGCACTTGTTTGAGCGTTTTTGCGTAGAATATGTATAATTTATTCTTCTTGTTGTACAGTCGCTAGGTTGTGTCCGACTCTTTGCGACTCCAAGGACTGCAGCACACCAGGCTTCTCTGGCCTTCACTGTTCTTACCAAAACCATATTAAGTAGATAGGATTATTATCATCCTCTCCATTTTTAGACGAGGTAATAGAAGAATAGAAATTAAGGAACTTGCCCAGGGTTATACAACTAGTGAATATTAGAGCCAGGATTCAAATTGTGTATTCTTTCTCCAGAGCTTGGGCTGTTCAATTCCCTCTAGTGACTTAACTGCAGACTATTGCAGAATGGGAGGATGTTCATAAAAGAATTTTATGGTTATATGGTAAAATTATTTAGTGTAACAAATCTCTCATTTTATAATGATAAGTAATTATGGCTAAACCAGTTTTTTTTTTTTAACGTAACTTTATTCTTAGAAAGTGAAAGTGAAAGTCATTCAGTCATGGCCTACTCTTTGCGACCCCATGGACTTTACATTCCATGGAATTCTTCAGGCCAGAATACTGGAATGGGTAGTCTTTCCCTTCTCCAGAGGACCTTCCCAACCCAGGGATAGAACCCACGTCTCCTGCATTGCAGGCGGATTCTTTACCAGCTGAGCCACAAGGGAAGCCCAGGAATACTGAAGTGGGTAGCCTATCCCTTCTCCAACAGATCTTCCTGATCCAGGAATCAAACCGGGGTCTCGTGCATTGCAGGCAGATTCTTTACCAACTGAGCAAAGTCAGTCTTAATTTTTTCCCCAAGTTGTTGTTTCATTTACTTTATATTAAAGCAAATAAGCATGAACAAGTTCTTATTATTCTCTATTTATAAGAAGTTATATTTATGGAATTTGAAAATCTTAAACATTTTTAGGAATAACAGTACTTATAACATTTGTTTGCCCTCACTTTCCATTTGCTCAGGTAATTATAACTTGTTTTATTACTTACAAGTTCATAGCATTCTACCTATGGCACCCGACTCCAGTACTCTTGCCTGGAAAATCCCATGGACGGAGGAGCTTGGTAGGCTGCAGTCCACGGGGTCGCTAAGAGTCGGACACGACTGACCGACTTCCCTTTCACTTTTCACTTTCATGCATTGGAGAAGGAAATGGCAACCCACTCCAGTGTTCTTGCCTGGAGAATCCCAGGGACGGGGGAGCCTGGTGGGCTGCCATCTATGGGGTCGCACAGAGTCGGACACAATGAAGCGACTTAGCAGCAGCAGCAGCAGCAGCAGCACCATTCTACCTGAGCCCTGAAGAGGCAGTTGTCTTAGTTTCTTCACCTCTCTTTGCTTCTATCATACTATTAATATAAATTTATACATGAGAAAGAGAAGATAACTCAAAGGGACTGTAATAATCAGCAGTTTTATAGCTAAGGCTATAATATATATAATAGAGTCTGTTGGTTGTACAAAATTCCTTATTGACTGGCTATATGTTACTCCTTTCTCTCCCTCTCAGTAAAATTGAATGTGATATGAGAATGAAAGTGCCATTAATAGAGAAAACTTTGAATTTAATTTATTTATAAAAAGATGTGAAGTATTATTAGGAATAGGTTGTCTGGGACACAGCTTTACAACTTGACTTCTAGTTTGAGAAACATTACCTTGTTTTTTCATTGTGTATGACCTTTTTAATGTGTTGTTGAATTTGGTTTGCTAATATTTTGTTGAGGATTTTTATATCTATGCTCATCAATGATATTGGCCTGTGATTTTATTTTTTGTGTGTGATATCTTTGGTTTTGGTATCAAGGTATGCTGATCTTGTAGAAAGAGTTCAGAAGCATTCTTTCCTCTACAATTATTGGGAATAGTTTGAGAAGGATAGTGTTAACTATTTCTAAATGTTTAGTAGAATTTACCTATGAAGTTGTTTGGTCCTGGATTTTTGTTAGTTGTGAATTTGTGTTCTTTTTAATTACCAATTCAGTATCATTACTGGTTGTTAGTTTGTTCATATTTTCTGTTTCTTCCTTGATTCAGTTTTGAGAGATTGTATATTTCTAGAAATTTGTCCATTTCTTCTAGGTTGTCCATTTTGTTGGTGTATAATTATTCATAGTAATCCCTCATGGTCTTTTGTATTTCTGTGTGTTGGTTGTAACTTCTTTTTCACTTCAGGCTTTATTTGGACTTTCTATTTTTCTTGATCAGTCTGACTAAAGGTTTATCAGTTTGTTTATCTTTTCAAGAACCAACTCTTAGTTTCACTGATCTTTTCTATTGGTTTTCTTAGTCTCATTTCATTTATTTCAGCTCTGACTTTTGTACTTCTTTCCTTCTACTAACTTTGGGTTTTGTTTCTTTTTCTCTTTTTCTATATGGCTTATAGGATCTGTTTCCCCAATTAGGGATTGAACCTAGTGCCATATCAGTGAATCCTAACCCCTAGACCACCACTGTTTTTCTTTCTCTAGTTCTTTTAGGTGGAAAGTTAAGGTTGTTTATTTGAGATTTTTCTTGTTTCCTGAGGTAGGTTTTTATTGCTATAAACTTCCCTCTTAGAACTTATTTTTCTGAGTCTTATAGATTTTTTATTTTTTTCATTTGCCTCATTTGTTTTTGTTTTTTAATTTTTCCTTTGATTTCTCCAATGACCAACTGGTTTGTTTAGAAGCATATTGTTTAGTCTCCACATTATCTGTGTTTTCTGAAGCTTTTTTTTTTTTGTATTTGATTTGTAGTCTCAGAGCATCAGAAGGATGCTTGACATTTCAGTCCTTTTAGATTTGCTGAGACTTGCTTTGGGGCTTAGCATGTGATCTGTCCCGGTGAGTGTTCCATGTGTACTTGAAAAGATTATGTATTCTGCTATTTTTGGATGGAATGTTCTATGTATATCTGTTAAGTCCATCTGATCTAATGTGTTGGAGAATCATTATCCATGAAGCATATTGCTTAACCACTTTTCTTCAAACTAATATAGCAGAGACCTCTAGTAGCATTCTTTTCTTTCTGTTTTTGAAACTTTTGTTTTGGGGAAGCTCAGTTTTAATGGTTAAGGAAAAGGAAGTTTTAGAAAAGGAAACCAAGAAGTAAAATGCTAAATTTATTTTAATAAGTAATATGTTACTTATTTCCCATGTCTGAGAGATGAAAAATATTCTGCAGCATATAAAAGTTATTTACAAATATATGTATGCCCTTCAACTATTATCAGTGTCTGAAAATAGCCTTGAAAATGTTCTAGTTGAAATCATGAATTGATTATGACCACAGAATAAAATTCATCTGAGGGAACCCAACACATATCCAACTTTCTTCAAACAAAAATAATGAAGATAGTAACAACAAATATTAGCTTTTATGTGTGAGGGACTTAACATGTTGAAGTCACTGAAATATTTATTGGAGTTTTTTTTTAACCTTTATTTTTATTTTTCTTATTTTTATTGTTTTTAACTTTTTATTTTATTATTAGAATATAGCTGATTAACAATGTTGTGATAGTTTAACTGTTTTTCCAAATATAGTAATCCAGGGAGAGAAATGGCTTACTATGAAGTTATATATGTTATTGAGAATAAGACTCAGATGTGATTTATCCTAAACAAAGAAATTCATTTGAGAGACTGTTAATTCACTTTTAGGAACTTATTACATAGTCAATTCAATTATTGGTTGTGAAAAGTGCTTCATCCTCTTTGGCTTATTTGGTCATAGCGGAGAAGGAGTATTTAGATTAATGTTCATATTATATCTTTTTGTATGAATCTAACCAGTTAGTTGTAGTTGAAGTAACATTAATTCAGCTCTTCTGTATTGGATGGCTGAATGATGTATTCTAGCTGCCATTCAAGTATATTTTTAGTTGGTAGAACAATTACTTTGTGTACCCATGATAAATGTTATTTATTTGACACATTTGCCTTTTCCTATTATTTTCTTAATTGGTTTGACTACATCTCTAAAAGCTGTTCATTAGATTGACAGCCAAAAAACCCCACATGTCTGAGGGAAGTGCCAGGAAAGTGTTAACATTCCAGTTTCCCTAATCCCTATCCCTTAATTTTTAGAGGTTGCTGAAATCCGATGAGTTAGACTCTCTCAAGGGCCGGTGATCTGTTTAGAACTGTTACAAGGAAAGGAATTAACATTTAAGTGCTTTTTATGTATCAGGCACTTAACATGTGTTAACTCATTTAATTCTTAGAGTTTTGTGAAGTAGATGATATGCTGATTTTACAGGTAAAGAAATTAAGGCTAGCTATCAATTTACCCTAAATCTTACACCTTAAGTGCTAAGACTTTGAACCTATCTTAGTTTCCAAAAGCCACTTTTTCTACTGCATGACACGAATCTGTATGTACTAACACGACTGAACATGCTGTCTTCTGTTGGTAAATGTTTCAATAAGTTGGAGCAGATAATAAAATTAATAAGACATACTAAAGAGATTGCAAAGATACGTAATGTGTACGAAATCATAGGACTCTAGGAGAATGACATACTTGATCCAACACCTAACACTGGACAAGTGATATATTGTCTTTGTTGCATTTTCCCAGTGTTTAAAATGAGGATAATATCTGTTCTACATTTCCAGGAGGGTGTGGAGAAAGAGAAAGTGTGTGTTTGTGTGTGTGTGTGTGTGTGTGTATAAGTTTTGAAAATTGTTAAACTTTTACAAATGTAAAGTATTACGTATTATGATAATGGGGAATTGTGTAGCTTGGTGGATTGGTATCATTCTTTTAACTAAGGAACAATTAGTTGATCTTGGCAGTAGGCCATTGGAACTCAAAGAAATAGCATCTGTCAATCACAGTCATTTCTTGGAAGGAAGAATTGAAAATAGCACAGCAGTTATTCTCCTTGACCTCTTTCTCTGAAAGGGAATTTGATTAGGCAAGCTGGTTTCATAATAGAGTAGAGCCTGTCCCTTCTCTCTAGGGAATTGAATCTGGCAGCCAGACTTTCTGTGAAGCTAGAGCAATCTGGTTTTAAAGGATTTAACCAAATTTATTGTGATTAAGGTTTTATGAGGGATGTCCACCATAGAGCAGCAGCTTTAAAAATGTTACATATGAATTAGTCTGTGTCCCTAGGTTGAGAACAGTAAACTGAAGCTAGTTTAAGCTTAGGGAACGGTCCTCAATAGCATACTGAAAATAAGCCTAGATTTTGAAAGCAGAAGAATAGACAGTAGGGGGCCCAATTGTAGGGACTGTAGAATTGAGTACCCATCTAAGTGTTAAATAACACTTTCTCCAGACCTTTGTTAGTGAGCTGATTCATGGACTTTTCCATTATATAAATAAGAAAAGAAAAACACAACATTCAACACACAGTAGGCACATAATAAGTAAATGCTTGAATGTTTTCATGAAAACAATTATAGAATTATGCTTAATTATTATCCTAAGATGAGGTCAGTGAATGGCTGTGCATTCCATAAACAACAGGCATCCCTGGAAGGTTGCTCAATCTTTTATTCTCTCAGCAGATGCTGGCATTGCTGGGGGTATATATGAACATTGGTTTGGGTAATTTGGTCAAAGTCAGGATCAGTTCAGTTCAGTCGCTCAGTCGGGCTCAACCTTTTGCAACCCCGTGGACCATGGCACGCCAGGCCTCCCTGTCTATCACCAACTCCTGGAGTTTACTCAAACTCAAATCCATTGAGTCAGTGATGCTATCCAACCATCTCATCCTCTGTCGTCCCCTTCTCTTCCTGCCTTCAATCTTTCCCAGAATCAGGGTCTTTTCAAATGAGTCAGCTCTTCGCATCAGGTGGCCAAAGGATTGGAGTTCCAGCTTCAGTATCAGTCCTTCCAGTGAACACTCAGGACTGATCTCCTTTAGGAAGGACTGGTTGGATCTCCTTGCAGTCCAAGGGACTCTCAAGAGTCTTCTCCAACACCACAGTTCAAAAGCATCAATTTCTCGGCATTCAGCTTTCTTTATAGTCCAACTCTCACATCCATACATGACTACTGGAAAAACCATAGCTTTGACTAGATGGTCCTTTGTTGGCAAAGTACTGTCTCTGCTTTTTAATATGCTGTCTAGGTTGGTCATAACTTTCCTTCCAAGGAGTAAGCATCTTTTAATTTCATGGCTTCAATCACCATCTGCAGTGATTTTGGAGCCCCCAAAAATAAAGTCAGCCACTGTTTCCCCATCTATTTGCCATGAAGTGATGGGACCGGATGCCATGATCTTTGTTTTCTGAATGTTGAGTTTTAAGCCAACTTTTTCACTCTCCTCTTCACTTTCATCAAGAGGCTCTTTAGTTCCTCTTCACTTTCTGCCATAAGGGTGGTGTCATCTGCATATCTGAGGTTATTGATATGTCTCCTGGCAATCTTGATTCCAGCTTGTGCTTCATCCAGCCCAGCATTTCTCATGATGTACTCTGCATATAAGTTAAATAAGCACGGTGACAGTATGCAACTTTGATCTAGTCCTCTCCCTATTTGGAACCAGTCTGTTGTTCCATGTCCAGTTCTAACTGTTGCTTCTTGACCTGCATACAGATTTCTCAAGAGGCAGGTCAGTGGTCTGGTATTCCATCTCTTTCAGAATTTCCCACAGTTTATTGTGATCCACACAGTCAAAGGCTTTGGCACAGTCAATAAAGCAGAAATAGATGTTTTTCTGGAACTCTCTTGCTTTTTTGGTGATCCAGCAGGTGTTGTCAATTTGATCTCTGGTTCCTCTGCCTTTTCTAAAACCAGCTTGAACATCTGGAAGTTCACGGTTCACCTATTGCTGAAGCCTGGCTTGAAGAATTTTGAGCTTTACTTTACTAGCATGTGAGATGAGTGCAATTGTGCAGTAGTTTGAACATTCTTTGGCATTGCCTTTCTTTGGGATTGGAATGAAAACTGACCTTTTCCAGTTCTGTGGCCACTGCTGAGTTTTCCAAATTTGCTGGCATATTGAGTGCAGCACTTTCACAGCATCATCTTTTAGGATTTGAAATAGCTCAACTGCAATTCTATCACCTCCACTAGCTTTGTTCTTAGTGATGCTTCCTAAGGCCCACTTAATTTCACATTCCAGGATGTCTGGCTCTACGTGAGTGATCACACCATCGTGATGATCTGGGTCGTGAAGATCTTTTTTGTACAGTTCTTCTGTGTATTCTTGCCACCTCTTCTTAATATCTTCTGCTTCTGTTAGGTCCATACCATTTCTGTCCTTTATTGAGCCCATCTTTCCATGAAATGTTCCCTTGGTATCTCTAATTTTCTTGAAGAGATCTCTAGTCTTTCCCATTCTATTGCTTTCCTTTATTTGTTTGCACTGATCACTGAAGAAGGCTTTCTTATCCCTCCTTGCTATTCTTTGGAACTCTGTATAAAGTCAGGATAGAAGTAGATTAGTCAGTTTTTTAAAGGTTCTCTACACTCACACTGTTGCTTTTATTTACTAAACACATTTTGGATAAATATAACTAATTTTAGACCCCGGGTTCTTAGTAACTTATGACAGCCTCTTGGCTCTGTTTCTCCCATCTTTACTTCCAGACACATCAAGGAACTGATTGGAGACTTGGAAATGTGGTTACAAGATTCTCATTTTGGGGAAATCATTTAAAATACTCAAAATAGACATCTGCTTTAAACAAGGAACTAATAGGAGGAGTAGAGGAGAGTCTATATAAAGGACACAATGAAGAACCATTGAACCCCTTAATATACCATCAACCACAGCTTTCCTTCCAATTAGATACTTGATCAAAAGATCAGAAACATCTACGGAAGAAAGACAAAATTATTTTCAGGTGCCATGTTGCCTTTTACATATTGGACTTAAACATTTTGGGTTCCTAGGGTGGTACATGAAACTGATGGAGAGCAAATGCCTGGGGTTTGTTAAAATGGAAACGTTAAGGTGCTTATTTAAGAGTCACTTGCCTGGAAAATCCCATGGACAGAGGAGCCTGGGAGGCTCCAGTCCATGGGGTTGCTAGGAGTCAGACACGACTGAGTGACTTCACTTTCACTTTTCACTTTCACGCATTGGAGAAGGAAATGACAACCCACTCCAGTGTTCTTGCCTGGAGAATCCCAGGGACAGGGAAGCCTGGTGGGCTGCCGTCTCTGGGGTCGCACAGAGTCGGACACGACTGAAGTGACTTAGCAGCTTAGCAGTGGACTACAGGGAGATCAGTTTAGTCATTCCTAAAGGAAATCAACCCTGAATATTCACTGGAAGGACTGATGCTGAAACAGAAGCTCCAATACTTTGGCCACCTGATGGGATGAGCCACTGGAAAAGACTCTGTAGCTGGGAAACTGCTGCTGCTGCTGCTGCTAAGTCACTTCAGTCGTGTCCAACTCTGTGTGACCCCACCAGGCTCCGCCGTCCCTGGGATTCTCCAGGCAAGAACACTGGAATGGGTTGCCATTTCCTTCTCCAATGCGTGAAAGTGAAAAGTGAAAGTGAAGTCACTCAGTCGTGTCTGACTCGTAATGACCCCATGGACTGCAGCCCACCAGGCTCCTCCGTCCATGGGATTTTCCAGGCAAGAGTACTGGAGTGGGGTGCCATTGCCTTCTCTGTAGCTGGGAAAGATTAAAGGCAAAAGGAGAAGAGGGTGGCAGAGGAGGAGATGATTAGATAGCATCACCAACTCATTAGACATGAATTTGAGCAAATTCTGGGAGACAGTGAAGGACAGGGAAGCCTGGCATGCCTGCAGTCCATGGGGTCACAAAGAGTCGGACACTTCTTAGCAACTGAACAACAACAGCAACCTATATTTCACATAACCTGAAAGGTAAAATAAAAATGTCAGAACCTTCTGGTACTAGGTGGTTTAGAGCTGATACTAGGTACTGAGTGCCTGGGGTTAGAATGATTTTGCCTGGGGCCTGATAGAAACAGCTTCCTTCTCCTGCCTGCTGCTGGAAATATTGCCTTATGGCTCTGGACTGTGCTGTGGTATTAGTCGCTCAGTCATGTCTGACTCTTTGCAACCCCATGGACTGCAGTCCGCCAGGCTCCTCTGTCCTTGGGGATTCTCCAGGCAAGAATAGTGGTGTGGGTTGCCATGCCCTCCTCCAGGGGATCTTCCCAATCCAAGAATCAAACCCAAGTCTACTGCATTGCAGGCATATCTTTACCAGCTGAGCTACCAGGGAAGCCACATGGCTCTGGATTAGTGTCCCAATAGGATCACAGTTCTGTTCCTTTCCTTTTAGTATACAGGTGAAACTTTTTTTTGCTTATAAATTGAGAGAAATCTTTGAGAAGACTTTTTTTTGTTAGTGAAGGTGAATAGTACTTGATAAGGTGATTTGGAGTGCTTATCAAAATTGTTACCTATTGCATAGCCAATTATTCTCAGTTTATGTAAACAAGTAGCTTGAGAGTAGTACAAAAGGAGGCCTGAAATTTGATTTGAGAGGAAAGATGCTAACCTGATTGAGAGTAATGATTGGAAAATGTTCCTTTTTTATTGGTGAGAGAAAAAAAATTGAATTCTAGCCAATTGGAGTAGATTCATATTCTTCAGGGATCAGAGTGTTCAACATCCAGTCTTTCTACTTCTGATCCCTTAGTGAAATCTGACTTAAGAAATAGGAAGTCGCTTGATTTTCCTGCTGAACTAGGAAAAAAAATCACTTTGTCCTATCTAGTTAACTAAATATTTGAAGGTAACAATCTACAGATAGTAGTTTAAATTTCCACTACAACTTGATATCATATTTTGCTACTCTAGTTTGGTTAAAAACTGTCTCCATCTACTGGCCATAATTCACTTGACATGTAATGATGACAGTTTTGTCTTGTTTTCCTGAAACACATGGAAGTGTGACAGCTACACAAGGTACCTAGGTAGGGTTGCAGTGGCAGAACACGACAGGTGGCTTTCCCTCAGGCTCCTAGAGGGGATGTGGAGAGTTCCTATAAAGGGCAATAATTGAAGAGAAACAGGATAACAGCTTATGAGAACTAAACTGAAGAGATTAATTCTTGTAGGTGGCACATTTGCAATAGTATGTTAGGTACCTGTCATTCTACCAACTTAATTAGGACTAATTAACTTATTAAACTATTTAATTTTTGTTAATTCTAATTGACTAAGATTATCATTTTCCAGATTGCTGTTGGTTTAAGCTCTGTGCCCATCTGGAAATAATTGTCATGTCACCACCAAATTATATAATAAAATAAGACTTTTCTGGGGGGAGGCAGGTTATATGTCAGCAAACTTTTTTTGTAAGGTGTCAGATAGTAGGGATTTTAGGCTTCTCAGGCCACACATTGTTGCTGCAACTACTTAGCTCTTCTGTTGTAGCACAAAAGCAGCCGTGGACAACATGTAAACACATGAGCGTGACTATGTTCCAATAAAACTTTCTTTCTGAAAACTGAAGTTTGAATTTCATGTAATTTCCATGTGCCATGGTATATGATTTGTCTTCAGGTTTTAAAAGATTATTTCAGAATGTAGAAACCATTCTTAGTGAGCTATATAGGCAGTGTGCAAAATCTGTTCTGTGGGCCATAGTTTGCTGACCCCTGCTTTATATTCAAACGCATTTTTAAAATATCCACTAGTAAGTTCTCATATCCCATGGAGGTTATTGTCTAGATGAGAATTTCCCAACTTTTAGGCATATTTTCATGCTCTCACTAGGTGAATGTTGTACCTGTTCACCATACAGCATAGAGGTTCACAATTTTGTATACATAGAAGATGATTGTTTATCCACAAGAATGGGATCTGATCTGTTCTGGTTTTATTGTATTTCTACAGTTAAGATAATTTAAATCCAAAACACCAGAAAGGTTTTCCTGAAGGATGTTTTAGCATGTAATTGTATATATAGAAGATTCTTTATGTGAGTTTAAAAGTTGGAAACATTCACATAATGAAATTATTCTAAAGTGATTTTTAAAAAAATCATTATTATAATGAGGAATAATTTGCTGTGGTAAGGGGCATGTGGTATTGGTGCCAGAGCACATGGACCACATAATCTGGGCAGGCTAGTAGTGTGGAACACCACTGACATTACATTTTGGGACATAAGTATTTTAGAGCATGAATTATACATTTCAATTAGTCACCTGTAAATACCTTCAACTTGCTTGACTTTTATCCTCTACCAGTCCACAAATTCCTATATGTAGTTTGCTTTCTCTGTTCCTTTCTGTGCTAATGCAACTGGTGCTGTGAAGTTATAGATGGAATTGTTGCCTCTCTAAATTCATGTCTCTAAATTCCAGTCTCAGTCTTTGCTAACAGGCAAAAGCTAACAGATTGTGACAGTAAGAAAAGGTCAAGTTTCCAGAAGTATAGTTGAGGTCAAAGAGATATAATGGAAAACATAAGAGTGAGAGACTGATGAAAGATTAGCAGGTGCCATCAGAGTTAAGATACCATAATTAATTGATTTTAGGATTATTTTTTTTTTCATCTTATTATCTCTGAAGTTGAGATGTTAGTTTAATTGGCAGTGCTTTTTCTTACTGGTATGTAAAATAATGAGTCTTCCAGTTTATAGCATCTTAGATATGATGAGGAGAAGGCAATGGCACCCCACCCCAGTACTGTTGCCCGGAAAATCCCATGGACGGAGGAGCCTGGTAGGCTGCAGTCCATGGGGTCGCTAAGAGTCAGACACGACTGAGTGACTTTACTTTCCACTTTCATGCATTGGAGAAGGAAATGGCAACCCACTCCAGTGTTCTTGCCTGGAGAATCCCATGGATGGAGAAGCCTGGTAGGCTGCAGTCCATGGGGTCACACAGAGTCGGACACGACTGAAGCGACTTAGCAGCAGCAGCAGCAGATATGATAAAATGTGGTATTTAAATTTTAGATACCAAACATGCAGAAGTTACAGGTACTGACAGGTTTATCAGAGTCTGGCCGTTGGAGAAGATAAAAAGGAATCAGAGGTCAAGCCTCTGATTAGATACATTGTGCCATGAATTTTGAAGACCTAGAGTCATGAGTTAGTTGTAAGAATTTCCAGCATTGAGATGTGGTGACTAGAAGTAACAGCACAGAGAGGTAGAGGATAACAACTTCACCTTCAGGTCATCCTTTTTAGTCAGTCTTCCTTTAGGTCTTAAATGTCACTTGCTCAGGAGTTGTTGTCGACCTTCCTTCATATCTCCTTCTCTCAAGTCTAAATTAAGTTCCCCTCTTAGACTGTCTCCTGGGCTTCCATGCTGACTCAGCAGTAAAGAATCTGCCTGCCAATGCAGGAGACGCAGATTCGATCCCTCAGTGGAGAAGATGCCCTGGAGAAGGAAAATGGCAACCTACTGCAGTAGTCTTGCCTGGGAAATCCCATGGACAGAGGAGCCTGGTGGGCTACAGTCCATGGGATCGAAAAAGAGTCAGACATGACTTAGTGTCTAAACAACAGCAACTTACACTGTCTCAAAATATCCTATACCTTTTTATGATTCTTTAGTAGTTTCTCGATGTTATTATGTGATTATATGTCTCTCTTCTGTCTGGTTGTAAACTCGTTGTAGTATGATGTTGTGCTAACACATTCTAAGTACTAGTTTTTATTTGCTTAGTAAATGAATTAAAATTGAGAAAATAAGGCTGTCTGTGACTAGATTAAAGTTATGCTCTGAAATAGTGTTCTAGAAGCCATGTTGATCATACAGAGGACATTTTATTAAATTTGACTCTCTTTGATGGTTGGTTTATTTGTTGCATTTTTGAACTTTGTTTTCTCTGAGTCTCAGGTACCTTATATGTTGGATAAAGATGCTAGTATCTACCTGACAGAGTTATGGTAACCATTAAATGGGATAAAATACCAGAATCTTATAATACAGCACTTTCCACATAATTGATGCTCAGTAAGTGTCAAGAAGATCCAACCAGTCCATCCTAAAGGAGATCAGTCCTGAATATTCATTGGAAGGACTGATGTTGAAGCTGAAACTCCAGTCCTTTGGCCAGCTGATGCAAAGAGCTGATTCATTTGAAAAGACCCTAATGCTGGGAAAGATTGAAGGCAGGAGGAGAAGGGGACGACAGAGGATGAGATGGTTGGATGGCATCACTGACTCAATGGACATGAGTTTGGGTAAACTCTGGGAGTTGGTGATGGACAGGGAGGCCTGGCATGCTGCATTTCATGGGGTTGCAAAGAGTCGGACACGACTGAGCAACTAAACTGAATTGAAGTGTTAAGCTGATAATAACCATCTTGATTTTTTTCTTTCTGAAAATTTTCAGATTTAAAGCCCTTTCATCTCACCTGGACTATTGCAGTTAACAGTTGACAGATTTTCTTGCCTCTGTACCCACTCCTTCCATTCTCTTCTCTGCACTTGAGATTCTTCTAAAATATTGGTCATGTATCCTCCTTTTTTTTATATTTCTTTAACCTCTGCTCATTGCTTGCGTTGTTAAGTCCACACTCCTTAGCTTGAGCTTCAAGGTGCTTCAGGGCACCTCTTCTAATTCCCCTCTTATGTCTCCTGTCATTTTCCCCTTGCCCACCCTTCATGCTCCAGTGTACCACCATTATTACTTGTTTCCCAAGCATTCCACACTATTCAACATTCTTTGCCTTTGTTTTGGAATTTCTAACTGGAGTGTCCTCTCCTTTCGGGTCTGATGGATTCCTGTTCGTTTTAAAGTTAGCACTTTTCCTGACCTTTGTACTTTGTATCAGTCAGTTAAATTCAGTCTCTCAGTCATGTCTGATTCTTTGTGACCCCATGGACTGCAGCGCACCAGGCCTTCCTGTCCAGAAGGCCATCGCCAACTCCTGGAGTTTATTCAAACTCATGTCCATTGAGTCGATGATGCCATCCAACCATCCCATCCTCTGTCATCCCCCTTCTCCTCCTGCTTTCAGTCTTTCCCAGCATCAAGGTCTTTTCCACGGAGTCAGTTCTTTGCATCAGGTGGCCAAAGGATTGGAGTTTCAGCTTAAACATCAGTCCTTCCAATGAATATTCAAGACTGATTTCCTTTAGGATGGACTGGTTAGATCTCCTTGCAGTCCAAGGGACTCTCAAGAGTCTTCTCCAATACCACAGTTCAAAAGCATCAATTCTTTGGCACTCAGCTTTCTTTATAGTCCAACTCTCATATCCATACATGACTACTGGAAAAACCATAGCTTTGACTAGACGGTCCTTTGTTGGCAAAGTAATTATCTGCTTTTTAATATGCTGTCTAGGTTGATCATAACTTTTCTTCCAAGGAGCAAGTGGCTGCAGTCACCATCTGCAGTGATTTTTGGAGCCCCAAAAAATAAAGTCTGCCACTGTTTCCCCGTCTGTTTGCCATGAAGTGATGGGACCAGATGCCATGATCTTAGTTTTCTGAATGTTGAGCTTTAAGCCAACTGTTTCACTCTCTTCTTTCACTTTCAAGAGGCTCTTTAGTTTGTATAATCTTCCATTATTGTGTTATGCTGTTTTATAAATATAGATACATGTGTCTTTCAAATAAGACTGTGAACTGTTTGAGCGCAAAAGTGATATATTCATCCTTATTCACAACTCCTGCATCTACTAGATGCTTAGTTAAAGTGTATTTAATTAAATGAACTGTGGAGAATATACAGTCTGTTTTGTTTTACCTAAAATAGTTACTAGAAGATCGGTGTAGATTTGAATGAAGATTTAACAAAGGAAGATCTTTAGTGGGAATCCAACAGGGAGGAAAACTAAGTTATGAACATTATCAGTAAGCAGTTTCTAGTACCAATAGGCTAAAATATGGATAATAGTCATTTGGGAAATTAGCATTAGGGCACAATTCTACTCTTGTTTCAGAGGCTGAAGAGGAGATACAAGTGATCTGACAGGGGAAAAAAAAGAGAGAAAGAAACCCCAGAGAGCAAGAGAGTCTTGACAGTAATGGCAGATAACAAACTTGGTTTCTGCTTGAAATGTGATCTGGCAGTCAAAGGAAAACTCATGCTATTCTAGGCAGTGGACAAAGAAGAATTGTGCCACAGCACAGGGAGTTGGCAAGAGCCCACTGGAAGTATTACGTTTAGCACAATGTCAGCATGATAGAAGCAGAAAGTGGTGAATTCTGAGAGCAACTGTAGTGCATAGATGAACTTACAAAGATCATTTAAAAATTTAAGCATGCAGAGTTTACTAAAATCTGTCAACTGTGAGATCCAGGAGAGATACACTCCCAAATATCTGAAGGTTATTAACATTAGAGCAAGAGAGGAATTATTTAGCCTGGACTAGGAGACTTTGTAAGAAGGTGATACTAAGGGCAGGAGAATTTCTATGTTTCTAAAAGTAATGTCCTGGTATAGTTTTGGGATAATGGTGTCACCTTCATCCCTCAGAACTTTTTATAGTATGAAGCTATAAGGCCAAAATGTAAGATTTAAGAAGCTTTTTCCCTTCAGAAATTGCTATATTTTGATCTTATGATTAAAGAGAGTTTTGTCCTATGAGGCAGATTACAGAGGACTGGTTTAGCGTTTATTAGTCATGCCTCATATATCAAGCACTATACACAGTAAGGCAACATGATTCTTGAGGTTCTAAAGTAAAACCACCAGTCATTATAGCCTTTATGCATTCTCAATTTGTTTCAATAATTTAGAAACTTTGGCAGATTTTGTTAAGAAATAGAACTGAATGATGGTAGAAGTAAGCCAAATGTAAACGTCAAAAAAAAAGAAACATGAAATCCTATTTGAATGAGTGCTCTGTCACAATATGGCATAATATGTGTCCTTGGGGTGAGATTTGAGAGTTTCCTTAGGGATGGGGATGATAACATATTTGTTGTTCATAACTTCTTAAATGCCAGAAAGTGGTGCAGTTCTGTTTTGTGCTGGCCAGATCTCTGAGTTATTTCTAAGTTCAAGATAGGACAAGGGAAAATGTGGTGATTCACTTAGAGATACCTTGTTTCCAGAGGCAGATATATTTGAGTGTCCAGTTGAAATAGTTAAAAGAACCCACAGTATACTGAGATTCAAAAGAACTTGTTTCTCTTTCCTCATATTTGGGCTCCATGGCTTTTAACTGCTTATCTAGAGAAGCCATCCATGTTGCAATTTTAAACATAACATTGGGTATGAAGAATGTGGATTTAGGACCCATTAAATTATCTTATATTGCCTATATCATCAGTCTGGCTCTTCCACAAGGCAGATGTCAGGAAAGTTTAGAGGTACAGGATTTCTTGGTGGAAACACCTGTGAACTAGAGAGGGAATGGAGCCAGGACAGTCCGGGAGAGCTTTCAGAATGTGATCCAGGTCTAACAGCTTGTGAAGGAAGACAGGGAAGGAAGGATTGGGTGGGAAGAACTTCAGACCACAGCACAATTGAGAAAAATCTCAGTCAGGCAGATGTGGAATCCCCCAGCAAAAGTTGCCTATTAGGGCAATTCTATATGGGGAGGAATTATACTCCAGATTATTCTACTTTTAGAAACTCACCCAAGAAAAATGGAAGCATATGTACATATAAAGACTTGTATGTAATGCTTTCCTGTACCTATTGATTTATGAAGGTTTTTTTAGTTTATTAATATGATAAATTACATCAATTGATTTTCATATGCCAAGCCAACCTTCTATCATGGGATAAACTCCACTTCGTTACGATGTATTATTATTTTTATATATTGTTGGAATTGATTTTCTATAAATTTCTTAAGAATATTTGAATCTATGTTGATGTTTGACAGAAAACAACATTCTGTAAAGCAATTATCTTTCGATTAAAAAATAAATTAAGTAAAAAAAAAAAGAATATTTGAATCTGTTAGAAAAATTAGTTTCTAGTTGTTTTCCCTTACTATGTCTTTGTAGAGTTTGTTTAGAATTTGTATTACTTTTTCTTTAAATATTTGGTGAAATTTACCAGTTAGGCCATCTGAGCCTGTTTTTTTGTATGTGAGAAGGAAGATTTTTAACCACAAATTCATTTTTTTCTAATAGATATAGGTCTGTTCAGATTTATTTGTTTCTTCTTGAGTGAGTTTAGTGTCTTTCAAGAAATTGATTGATTTTGTTAGAAAAAAAATTTACTCATATTTTCTTTTTTTTCCATAATATTTTAATATTGTCTTTGTAATGATGTCACCTGTCTCATTCCTAATATTGTTAATTTGGACCTTCTGTCTCTTTTTTTTTCCTTTCTCATCAAACTGATTAAAGGTTTATCTGTTTCATTCATCTCAAATACTTGCTTTTGGTTTCAATGATCTTCTCTATTTTGTATTTCTAGTTTGTATTTTATTGATTTCTATTCTGATCTTTATTATTCCTTTCTTCTGTTTATTTTGGGTTTTATTAGCTTTTTTGTTTCCAGCTTCTTTAGGCAGAAACTGAGGTTTTTGACTTGAGACCTTTTCTGGTTTTTTTGTAATAAAAGTGTTTAGTGCTATATATTTCTAAGTGCTGTTTAGCTGTATCCTGAAAATTTTGATTTCCTGTGTTTTCAGTCAGCTTAAAATATATTTTAATTCCCTTATTTTTTTCTTTTAATTTTCAAATGTTTAGAGGATTTAGCAGATACCTTTCTGTTACTGTTTTCTGGTTTAATTTTATTGTTGTCAGAAAATGTACATTGTTGGCTTGAATTCTTTTAAATTTATTTAAACTTGTCTTAAAGTTGTCTTAAAACCCACAATGAGTTTTATCTTGTTAAATGTTCTACGTGCACTTGAAAAGAATGTATTTTCTGCTGTTCTTGTGTTGAGTGACAAATGTCAGTTAGGTTAAGTTGGTTGAGAGAGTGTTAAGTCTTTATAATCCTTCCTGGTCAGCTGTTCTATCAATTAAGGAAAGGGTATTGAAATCTCTGGTTAGAATTGTGGATTTGTCTGTTTCTCTTGGCATTCTATCAGTGTTTGTCTCATGTATCTTGAAGCTTAGTTATCAGATACAGAACCACTTTGAATTATGTCCTCTGGATGAACTGACCACTTTATGATTAAGAAATGATATCCTTTGTTCCTGGGAATAGTCTTTGCTCTGAAATATACTTTGCTTGATAGGGACATAGCCTTTTCAGTTTTTTTTTTTTTTTTAATTTTAAAAATGATATTTTAATTAAAAAAATATGCACACACTTAAAAGTCACAAGATTGTATTTTGAAATAATCATTTGGTTCAATTTACTGAGGGAGTTCTAGTTTCTGTATTTCATGAAAGAAGGTAAAAATATCTAGGCTTATAAAAAGAATTTACAACTCTGAGATATTTACCCCCAAGAATAATTGCCTGAAGAAAGTGGGGGACACAGTGCATGGATGTCTTTTTTTTGCTTAAGTTTGCTGTTTTCAGGAATTATGCAACACTAGCATGTGAGGCTGAGAGGCATCCATTTATATGGTAGGTTTAAATGTTGGTAAATCATAAACAAGATATATAATTTATATAGGGGAAAATGCATTCAGCATTTTCCCCTGAGTAAAGTGTACAGAAAATCTGCTTAAATGGGGCATATAATTTTTAATGACTCAGACCTTTAATCCTCAGAAATGAATTAGGCATGATTAATAAAATGGAAGCTGGTGAATACTGAGTGTCTCATCATCACACAATCAGGTTTGAAATCACTGAAGAATGAGTATAAAAGGTAGCCATTTCAGCTTTCTTTTGGTTAGTATTAGCACCTATATTTTTTCTACTCTTTTTCTTTTAGTGTGCTTATATCTTTATATTTATTTGTATTTCTTGTAGGCAGCACAGATCGATCTTGTTTTTATCCAGTCTGTCCATCGCTGCCTTTCAATTAGAGGCCTAGATTATTGACCTTTGATGTGATTGTTACTATGCATGCATGCTAAGTTCTGTCCGACTCTTTGAGACCCTACGGACTGTAGCCCGCCAGGCTCTTCTGTCCATGGGATTCTCCAGCCAAAACTACTAGAGTGGGTTGCCATGCCCTCTTCTAGGGTACCTTCCCAACCCAGGGATCAAACTCGTGTCTCTTACATCTCCTGCATTGGCAGGCAGGTTCTATACCACTAGCACCACCTGGATTGTTAATATATGTGTGTGGTAGTCACTCAGTTGTGTCCAACTCTTTATGACCTCATGAATTATAACCCGCCAGGCTACTCTGTCCATGGGGATTCTTCAGGCAAGAATACTGGAGTGGATTTTCATACCTCCTCCAGGGGATCTTCCCTACCCAGGGATTGAACCTAGGTCTCCCACATTGCAGGCAGTTTCTTTACCATCTGAGCCATCAGGGAATTGTTAACATGGTTGAGTGTAAATCTGCCATCATGCTATATGTTTTCTGTTTTTCCCATTTACCCTTTGTTCCCCTTCTCCTATTTCTTTTGAAGTAATTAATTTAGTTTCATCACCCAGCTGGTTTATTAGCTATAATTCTTTATTTTCTCTTCTTTAGTTGTTGTTTTGGGCACATTTTTAACTTATTAGAGATTGCATTCATGTGATGTAATGAGACTTTCACATATAGCAGCGGTCCCCAGCATTTTTGGCAACAGGGACCAGTTTCATGGAAGGCAGTTTTTCACAGACCAGGGGAGGGAGAGAGGAAGGTTTCAGGATGATTCAAGTGCATTACATTTATTATACACTGTATTTCTATTGTTACTACATCAACTTCATCTCAAATCATAAGGCATTAGATCCTGGAGGTTGGGGACCCCTGAAATAGAGTTTTAATCTTATAATAGTGTGCTCCTATATCTCCTTACCCATCCTTTGTATTTCTGCATATAACTCAACTGCTGCTGCTGCTGCTAAGTTGCTTCAGTAGTGTCCTACTCTGTACGACCCCATAGACGGCAGCCCACCGACAGCAGCCCACCAGGCTCCCCCGTCCCTGGGATTCTCCAGGCAAGAACACTGGAGTGGGTTGCCATTTCCTTCTCCAATGCATGAAAGTGAAAAGTGAAAGTAAAGTCGCTCAGTTGTGTCCGACTCTTAGCGACCCTATGAACTGTAGCCTATCAGGCTCCTCCATCCATGGGATTTTCCAGGCAAGAGTACTGGAGTGGGGTGCCACTGCCTTCTCCGTATAGCTAAACAGTACCTTTTAATTAACTATTTATTATAAACTTTTTTCTTAGAAACATCTTTATTAAATTTATTTTTTAATTGCTATGTGTTTGACATATGACATTATTTAATTTTTAGGTATGTGACATGTCAATTTGATACATTTACGTATTGCAATGTGATTGCCATTCTAATATTAGATCCTCTATCATGATCATCAAAAAAGCAAGAGAGTTCCAGAAAAACATCTATTTCTGCTTTATTGACTGTGCCAAAGCCTTTGACTGTGTGGATCACAATAAACTGTGGAAAATTCTGAAACAGATGGGAATACCAGACCACCTGACCTGCCTTTTGAGAAACCTATATGCAGGTCAGGAAGCAACAGTTAGAACTGGACATGGAACAACAGACTGGTTCCAAATAGGGAAAGGAGTACATCAAGACTGTGTATTGTCACCATGCTTATTTAACTTATATGCAGAGTACATCATGAGAAACGCTGGGCTGGAAGAAGCACAAGCTGGAATCAAGATTGCTGGGAGAAATATCAATAATCTCAGATATGCAGATGATACCACCCTTATGGCAGAAAGTGAAGAACTAAAGAGCCTCTTGATGAAAGTGAAAGAGGAGAGTAAAAAAGTTGGCTTAAAGCTCAACACTCAGAAAACTAAGATCATGGCATCTGGTCCCATCACTTCATGGCAAATACATGGGGAAACAGTGGAAACAGTAGCTGACTTTATTTTGGGGGGCTCCAGAATCACTGCAGATGGTGACTGCAGCCATGAAATTAAAAGACGCTTACTCCTTGGAAGGAAAGTTATGACCAACCTAGACAGCATATTAAAAAGCAGAGACATTACTTTGCCAACAAAGGACCATCTAGTCAAAGCTATGGTTTTTCCAGTAGTCATGTATGGATGTGAGAGTTGGACTATAAAGAAAGCTGAGTGCTGAAGAATTGATGCTTTTGAACTGTGGTTGGAGAAAACTCTTGAGAGTCCCTTGGACTGCAAGATCCAACTGGTCCATCCTAAAAGAGATCAGTCCTGAGTATTCATTGGAAGGACTGATGTTGAAGCTGAAACTCCAATCCTTTGGCCACCTAATGCAAAGAGCTGACTCATTTGAAAAGACCCTGATGCTGGGAAAGATTGAGGGCAGGAGGAGAAGGGGATGACAGAGGATGAGAGGGTTGGATGGCTTCACCGACTCAATAGAGATGAGTTTGAGTAAACTCTGGGAGTTGGTGATGGACAGGAAGGCCTAGCATGCTGCAGTCCGTGGGGTCGCAAAGAGTCAGACATGACAAGCAACTGAACTGAACTGAACTGAATCATGTCACGTAATTGTCATTTTTCTGTGTGGCCGAAGAAATTAAGATCTAGCCTCTTAGCAAGTGTGATGTTTATAGTACAATGTTATTGCTTATAATCACTGTGTTGTATATTAGGTCTCCAGGTCTTATTTTTCTACTAGTTATAATCTTATACCATTAAACAACCTCTCTCATATTCCCCTACCTCCCAGCCCCTAGGAGCCACCATTTACTCTCTAATTCAATGAGTTTGGCTTGTTAAGATTCCGCATATAAGTTACATCGTACAATATTTGTTTTTCTTTGTCTCACTTACCTCACTTAGCATAATGTCCTCAAGTTTCATTCATGTTATCACAAATGGTAGGATTTCCTTCTTTCTCGTGGCTAGATAATGTTCTATTGTATATACATATATATCACATCTTTATTATCCATTCATTTGTTGATGGGCACTCAAGTTTTTTCAATTATCTTGGCTATTGTGAATAATGCTGGATTATTTATGTGGGATTGCATATATCTTACTGATACCTTTTTTCAGTTCCTTTGGTATATACTCAAAAGTGGAATTACTGGATCATATATAGCTTCTATTTTTCATTTTTTGAGGAACCTCCATCTTGTTTTCCATATTGGCTGAACCAATTTATATTCCCATCAATAGTGTACAAGAGTTCATTGAAGCAAGACACAAACAGATGGAAAGATATCCCATATTCATGGGTCAGAAAGAATGAATGCTGTTGAAATGTCCATACTATTCTAAGTCATCTATAGATTCAACACAATCTCTATCAAAATTTCAATGGTATTTTCCACAGAAATAAAAAAATTCTTGGGCTTCCCTGGTGGCTCAGTGGTAAAGAATCCACTTCCCAATTCAGAGGAGACAAGTTTGATCCCTGGTGCAGGAAGATCCCACATGCCATGGGGCAACTAAGTGTGGGCCACAACTACTGAGTCTGTGTTCTAGAGCCTGGTAGCCACAACTGTAGAGCCCCCGTGCTGCAACTACTGAAGCCCACCACCCTAGAGCCTGTGCTCCACAAAAGAAGCCACCACAATGCGAAGCCCATGCACCGCAACTAGAGATTAGCTCCTGCTAACTGCAACTAGAGAAAGCCCGTGCACAACCATGAAGACCTAGCACAGCCAAGATAAAAAAAAAAAATTCTAAAATCTGTATAGAACTACAAAAGACCCTAAATAGTCAAAGCAGTCATGAGAAAGAAGAACAGAGCCAGAGGCATCACACTTCCTGATTTCAAACCATAGAGCAAAGGTATAGTAATTAAAACTGAATGATACTTCCGTAAAAATAGATGTATAGGCCAGTGAGACAGAATAGAGAGCCCAGAATAAGCTGTTTCATATACCATCAACGAATACTCAACAAGGAAGCCGAGAACACCAGTGGAGAAAAGATTGTACGTTTCAATAGTACTCTTCAGCAAATGGTACTGAGAAAACTGCATAAAGACATGGAGAGAAAAGAAATTATATTCTTATAGCATTCACAGAAGTTAACTCAAAATGGACTGAAGACTTAAACATAGACCTAATACCATAAAAATCCAAGAAGAAAACATAGGGAAGGATCTCCTCAGCATAGATCTTGGTGATGATTTTTTAGCTCTGACACCAAAAGCACAGACAGTGAAAGCAAAGCTCGACAAGTGGGACTATATAAAACTTAAAAGCTGTTGACAGAAAAAGAAACAAGCAGGGACTTCCCTGGTGGTCTAGTGGTTAAGACTCTGTGTTCCCAGTGCAGGGGACCTGGGTTTGATCCCTGGTCAGGGAACTAGATCCCACATGCCATGAGTGAAAATCCCACGGGCCACAACTAAGACCCAGCGCAGCCAAATAAATAAATAGATAAATATTTTTTAAAAAGAAACAGTCAACAAAATAAAAAGGCATCTTACAGAATGGGAGAAAATATTTGCAAATTGTATATTGGATAAGTGGTTAATAGCCAGTATAAAGTCATACACTCAATAACAAAAAGGAAAACCAAATAATTTGATTTAAAAATGGGCAGAGGAACTAAATGGGCATCCTGGTGGCTCAGCCATAAAGAACCCACTGCCAATGCAGGAAACTCGACTTCAATCCTTGGGTCAGGAATATCCCCTGGCAAAGGAAATGGCAACCCACTGCAGTATTCTTGCCTGGGAAATCCCATGGACACAGGAGCCAGGCAGACTACAGTCCATGGGGTCAGAAAGAATTAGACCCGACTTAGTGACTGAGCACACAGCATAGAGGAACTCAAGCAACATTTTTCCAAAGAAGACATCCAAATGGCCAACATGTATGAAAAGATGCTCAACAACACTAATCATCAGGGAAATGGAAATCAAGAGCACAATGAAATATCACCTTACATCTGTTAGAATGGCTGTCATCAAGAAGACAAGAGAGGGACTTCCCTGGTGGTCCAGTGAAGACTCCACACTCCCTGTGCAGGGGTGCCTGAAGAATTTCTACACCCTCTTTGGAAGGCACTTTGGTAGTAGCTATTAGAAATGCTCATTCTCTGACTCAAGAGATTGGAATCAAGATTGCCGGGAGAAATATCAATAAGCTCATATACTCAGATGACACCACTCTTATGGCAGAAGGCAAAGAGGAACTAAAGAGCCTCTTGATGAAAGTGAAAGAGGAGAGTGAAAAAGCTGGCTTAGAACTCAACATTCAAAAACTAAGATCATGGCATCTGGTCCCATCACTTCATGACAAATAGGTGGGGAAATGATGGAAACAATAATAGGCTTTATTTTCTTGGGCTCCAAAATCACTGCAGATGGTGACTGCAGCCATGAAATTAAAAGACACTTGCTACTTGAAAGAAAAGCTATGACAAACCTAGACAGCATATTAAAAAGCAGAGACATTACTTTACTGACTAGGTCCATCTAGTCCAAGCTATGGTTTTTCCAGTAGTCATGTATGGATGTGAGAGTTGGACCATAAAGAAAGGTGAGTGCTGAAGAATTGATGCTTTTGAACTGTGGTGTTGGAGAAGACTCTTGAGAATCCCTTGGACTGCAAGGAGATCAAACCTTTAGTCAATCGTAAAGGAAATCAGTCCTGAATATTCATTGGAAGGACTGATGCTGAAGCTTCAATCCTTTGGCCCCCTGATGCAAAGAGCTGACTCATTTGAAAAGACCCTGATGTCCGGTAACTTTGAAGGGAGGAGGAGAAGGGGATGACAGAGGATGAGATGGTTGGATGGCATCACTGACTCAATGGACATGAATTTGAGCAAGCTCTGGGAGTTGGTGAAGGAAAGAGAAGCCTGGTGTGCTGCAGTCCATGGGGTCACAAAGAGTCAGATACAACTGACTGAACTGAGCTGAACTGAACTGATTCTGTGACTCACCAATTGTGTTCTTTAGTATTTTTCCTAGAGAAGTACTCACATAATCCACAAGGGCACTGGTATAAGAATTTTTTTACTGCAGCATTGTTTGCAATAGGAAAAAACTGGAAACAGAGTAATAGAGGAATGATTAAGTGAGAGTAGTACCCTGATTCAAGGGAATATTATCCAGTGTTTAAAAAGAATGATGTTAATCTATATATTCAGTCATAGAAAGCCCTCCAGGGTACTCGGGTAACTTAAAAAAAAAAAGTCAGCAAACTAGTTTTTGGAGTATGATGATATATGACCATATTTATATTAAACAAAAATAAACTGAATTATCTGCCTGTAAATTCACAGGTAAAGGTCTGTGATTGTTAAAGGATAAACTTTAATAATCACAGTCACTGCTGGGAAAGAGTGAGGGTGAATTTCACTTTTCATTCTTCATATTTATGTATTATTTGAATTTTTAATGAACATATTCATGAGTTACTTCTATATTTTAAGCACACATAAATAAAAATGAGATTATAAAGATACTGAAAGAAGCTATCAGTGGTTATTTTCTAAATATGACATAAAATCTAGAATTTGTAAGTGAAAGTCGCTTAGTCACGTCCAACTCTTTGCTACCCTATGGACTTTACATTCCAAGGAATTCTCTAGGCCAGAATACTGGAGTGGGTAGCCTTTTCTTTCTCCAGGGGATCTTCTCAACCCAGGGATCAAACCCAGGTCTCCCACACTGCAGGCAGATTCTTTACCAGCTGAGCCACAAGGGAAGCCCAAGAATACTGGCATGAGTAGCCTATCCCTTCTCCAGCGGATCTTCCTGACCCAGGAATCGAACAGGGGTCTCCTGCACTGCAAGTGGATTCTTTACCAACTGAGCTATCAGGGAAGCCCTAGAATTCGTAAGAGCAGATTATAAAAAGATATGCGTGGTGTTTTTAAAATATTTTGAAATCTATGGATGGAGGAGTGAAAACTTTTATATATGCAGATGGAATTATAAAGTAGTACAACTTCTCTGGAGGCACTTTGGTAATAAAGAACATGTTATTCCCTTTGATTTATAATTTTACTTCTAGGAATTTAAAGAAAAAAATCATAGACATGTAAAGATTTAGATTTAGTGTTTGTTGCATTGTTATTTATAATATTATATATTTAGAAACAACTTTATTTGGACAATGCTTCCCTGATAGCTCAGTTGGTAAAGAATCCACTTGCAGTGCAGGAGACCCCTGTTCGATTCCTGGGTCAGGAAGATCTGCTGGAGAAGGGATAGGCTACCCACTCCAGTATTCTTGGGCTTCCACTGTGGCTCAGCTGGTAAAGAATCCGCCTGTGATGAGGGAAACCTGGGTTCAATCCCTGGGTTGGGAGGATCCCCTGGAGAAGGAAAAGGCTACTCATGCCAGTATTCTGGCCTGGAGAATTCCATGGACTGTTTAGTCCCTGGGGTCACAAAGAGTCGGACACAACTGAGTGACTTTCACTTATTTTGACAATAGGGGATTTTTAATAAGCTAGGATACATTTAATAGAATGTTGTAAAAGTACAAAACGTATGCAGCATATGTTACGTTGCTGAGTGCTTACTATGTACTGAATTTATTCTTTCTCTTATTATTTAATAATAGATAAAAAATTTTACATAGGATAAACCTGTGAGGTATAAACAGTTTCCAATAACTTACATGAAATCACTCAGTAAGTAAGAGAGGTGGGACCCAGTTATTTGTCTGACTTCAAAATCCATGCTCTCAGTTACAGTATTTAATGATTTTATAGACATAAATACATAATAAAATATTACATGAAAAGAGGTATTAACATCTCATTTTTTGCTTACAAAAATTTACCAGAAGGATGCATTTTAACATGTCAGCAATGATAATAGTTGACTGTTGGAACTATGATTGATTTTTGTCTCTTGTTATTGTTTTCCACTATGAACATAAATAACTTTTATAATTGAAGCTTTTAAAAGGATATTCATTTCATGGCTTAGCGGTGGGGTGGGTTAAAAAAATAATCGTCCCCTCTTCCCTTCTGTTTCTGAAGAGATATATTTCTGAGTTTGGGTGTATCCACATTTGATGTTGCCTGTAATTTTCTCTTGGCTCTAGTTTATAAAAACTGGAAGGTTGCAAGGGCAATGTTATTCTGAGATCCACAAGATGTGAACAGATGAAAGGTCTTTAAATAATAACATTGTAACCATTGCTCAGTTTGATCCCTAGATCTGGGACCATGGCCATTAGAAACAGGATTCAGAAACCATAAGTACAGTGCCTAGAAGTTTACAATTAGTAATTCTCCAGACCCATGTCTTTAGCTTTTTACCAGAAAAATTCTTCACTTCTCCTTTCTCACAATTTTTGTTGTTGTTAGTTTATGGGTCTTTTTGCCTGGTTGAAAAGGATTTGAACCAATCAAAAATGAATAGCTCTCTTTTGGGCCTGATTTATTGTGTGTTTCTATTGCCATGTATCAATAAATCAAATAAAGTTGTGCTCAGTCGCTCAACTGACTTAGTTGCTCAGTTGTGTACAACTCTTTGCTCCTTTGTCCATGGGGATTCTCCAGGCAACAATACTGGAATGGGTTGCCATGCCCTCCTTCAAGGAATCTTCACAACCCAGGGATCGAACCCAGGTCTCCCCTATTGCAGGCAGATTTTTTACTGTCTGAGCCACCAGGGAGCTGCTGCTGCTGCTGCTAAGTTGCTTCAGTCATGTCCGACTCTGTGCAACCCCATAGCCCACCAGGCTCCCCCGTCCCTGGGATTCTCCAGGCAAGAACACTGGAGTGAGTCGCCATTTCCTTCTCCAGTGCATTAAAGTGAAAAGGGAAAGTGAAGTTGCTCAGTCGTGTCCAACTCTTCGCGACCCCATGGACTGCAGCCCACCAGGCTCCTCCGTCCATGGGGTTTTCCAGGCAAGAGTACTAGAGTGGGTTGCCATTGAGCTAGCTGTGAATAAACCAGCTGCTGCCTGAGCCTCCCTCCCTAGAGGAACGGAAAGCGTGGGGAAGGTGATTGGGAAGGATTTGAAGGAAGGGTAAAAATTGAGGAAAGAGAGTTATTGTGTTTACATTCTTGTTCTTGATTCTCCCTTTGTCTCTAAGATTAGAATGTGCTCCCTATAGCTATTTGTATTGGCCTTTAATCACGTTTTCCAGAGGCTGAGAGATGTAGCTAGTAACTTTTTCTCTGTTTGTACGTTGGAAACTGTCATTATTGCTATCTTTCAGGAATGCAAAACCTAGGAAAAAGTTTTTGGCGTGACATAATGTTTAGTATTTGGGGCTATATAGAGTTATATTTGGGGAACTGGCATAAAAACGTGGTTCCAGGGTGTCTAATAAAACATGCACTGGAGGCACTATACAAAGATACATGGAGCTAGCTGGTCAGTAACTTAGAAGCATTTACAGTTACAATTGGAGGGATAGTAACAGCAGAAGTGTAAAACACTTGGCCAGAAATTAGGTAAGAACTTAGATAGTAAGATATTATTAATAAACTGAATATTGATTAGGGGTTAGTGGAGGTAAACATAGGGTGATACATTATTGTGGAAAGGGAAAAAATGAATGTGGCAGTTATCCATTTAATCCAGATATGGGGGAAAAGTCTTGTTTTATGTATTCTGAGGAGACTGGAAATCGATCTGCATCAGGCCCTATTATGCCTAAAGTTAAACATTCTCATCCAGTTCATCCTTAAGTTAGAGCAAAAGTTAAATAAGAAGTGTCATTATTTTGATATTAAGTCTCTATCTAGGCAGCAAGGTTGCTAATGAACTTACATGTAAATAGCCAAAACCTTTTTTTCATGGTCTAGTCATCATTTCTTATTGTTTCCTTATGCAAATATAAGTAATACATTTATTCATTCTTCTCCCCCTTTCTTACACAAGGGTCACATAATAAGAACCTTCCATATAAGTACAAAAAAGCTTCTTTTTAAACAGATACATAACATTCCATTGTTTGAGCATACCTTAGTTTGTGTAATCAAAACTCGACTGATAGACATTTGAGTGGTTTCAAATAGTTTTAAGCTGAAATTTTTAGTAAATAAATTTAGTAAATTTTAATAAAAGTCCAACTTATTAGTAATCTTACTTTGAGACCAGGCTACAAAAATTAATACATAGAAACCAGTTGACTATAAATGAAAAACTGCAAATCTAGCTCTAGTTCTAATCTGGGCTGGGTGAAGATGTCTGCATAGCTTCATAGTTCCATTCCCTTCATGCAACCTCACCCTACTTTGTTTTTCTTTCTTTATTATCATCTGTTTTTCTGGTGCCGATTAGTTTATTTTCTGTTTTAAAATTTTCTTTTCTTGGTTCCTTCCTGATCTATCTAATATGCCAGCTTCTCTAACTGCTACTTAGACCTTTGTTAGGAAATTGTCAGATTTGCAGGTAACTTTCACATTTTACAGTTGCCAAAAGAGAGCAGTTCTCAGTCCAGGTGAGGTTGAGATTCTCTCTGTGTCACTTTGCTGGAAGTTTTGTAAGTCTTATTACCCAGATAATGCCCTTCTGTCATTGTTCCCTTGTTACCCAGGCACACTAAGTAGCAAGTTTGCATTCTGTTGGTGATAATCCATACAGATTTATCACCTGCTCCAGGAAGCTGGCACCATACATTGCTAGAGGTTCAACAAGATTAGAGACAGGCAGAACTGGGAAATGCTCTTTTCTTTTTAAATTTTTATTGGGATATAGTTGATTTAAAATGTTGTGTTAGTTGGGAAATGCTATTTAAATCTTCGAATTAGAAATAGGTCTGGGTTTTTTGGAGGGAAGCATAAAAAGCTGGTTGATTGACATTATTTTGGCTGCCCTTCTGCCACAAGGAAAAAGAGTGGAATAAAGAAAAGAAAGACAAGGTACAAAAACATTTTGGTTACGAACAAAAAACACTGCATTGAGGATTAAGAAGCATGGATTTGATCTATGTTCTACTACGAATTTGATCTGTAATTTGTTCTGTGATTTCACTTCTTTGGGCCTAAGTTTCCTTATCTATGAGTGGTTTGGAATTTTAACAAAAATATCTCTGAAGTTCTAAGGCAAGAAAAAATAGAAAAGAAAAAAGAAGAAGTGAAGCAGAATGTCTTCAAGATTCTATATTGACTTCAAATAATATAGAGAGCTTGTCTACTGTTGTACTGTGTAATATCATAGTTAGTACTGTTGCATAACAAATTGCTGCCAGAATTTGGAGGTTTGAAATAAACATTTTGCTTTGCTGATAGTTTTGTGGGTCAGGACTATGTAAATGGCTCAGCTGGACTGTTTGCACTTGGGAGTCTCTATCTTAGCACTGCCAGTTCATAACTTTTTGCCAACCAAGCAGTTTATTTAAGTAGGTGTTTGTACTTTATATTTAGTTGTTTCCAGTGGGAGGATAATTCTGTGTATTTAGTACTTCATGTTGTGTTCAGTCGCTGAGTCGTGTCCAACTCTTTGTGACCCTGCGGACTGCAGCACTCCAGGCTTTCCTGTCCTTCACTATCTCCTGGAGTTTGCTGAAACTTGTGTCTATTGAGTTGATGACACCATGCAATCATCTTATCCTCTGTCACCCCTTTCTCCTTCTGCCCTTTTTCCCAGCATCAGGGTCTTTTCTAGTGAGTCAGCTCATCCTATCAGGTGGCCAAAGTATTGGAGCTTCAGTTTGAGCATCAGTGCTTCCAATGAGTATTCAAGATTGATTTCCTTTAGGATTGACTTGTTTGATCTCCTTGCTGTCCAAGGGACTCTCAAGAGTCTTCTCCAGCACCACAGTTCTAAAACATCAATTCTTTAGGGCAAAGCCTTCTTTATGGTCCAACTCTCACATCTGTGGGCTTCCCTGGTGGCTCAGCTGGTGAAGAATCCTCCTGCAGTTCGGGAGATGTGGGTTTGATCCCTGGGTTGGGAAGATCCCTTGTAGAAGGGCATGGCTATCCACTCCAGTGTTCTGGCCTGGAGAATTCCGTGGGCTGTATATTCCATGGGGTTGCAAAGAGTCAGACACTACTGAGTGACTTTTACTTTTTACTCACATCTATACATGACTACTAGAAAAACCATAGCTTTGACTATATGGACATTTGTCAGCAAAGTGATATCTCTGCTTTTTTAACACCCTGTCTAGGTTTGTCATAGCTTTTCTTCCAAGGAGCAAGCATCTTTTAATTTCGTGGCTGCAGTCACCATTTGCAGTGATTTTGGAGTCCAAGAAAATAAAATCTGTCACTGTTTCCATTTTTTCCCCATATATTTGCCATGAAGTGATGGGACCCAATGCCATGATCTTAGTTTTCTGAATGTTGAGTTTCAAGCCAGCTTTTTCATTCTCCTCTTTCACCTTCATCAAGAGGCTCTTTAGTTCCTCTTCCCTTTCTGCCATTAGATTAGTGTCATCTGCATATCTGAGGTTGTTGATATTTCTCCCAGCAATCTTGATTCCAGCTTGTGCTTCATCCAGCCCAGCATTTTTGCATGATGTACTCTGCATAGAAGTTAAAGAAGCAGGGTGACAATATACAGCCTTGTCTGACTCCTTTCCCAACTTTGAAACAGTTCATTTTTTCATTTTTCCATGTCTAGTTCTAACTGTTGCTTTTTGACCTGCATACAGGTTTCTCAGAAGGCAGGTAAGGTGGTCTGGTATTCCCATCTCTTTAAGAATTTTCCATAGTTTGTTGTGAGCTACACAGTCAAAGGCTTCAGAGTAGTCAGTGAAGCAGAAGTAGATGTTTTTCTGGAATTCTCTTGCTTTTTCTATGATCCAACAGATGTTGGCAATTTGATCTCTGGTTCATCTGCCTTTTCCAAATCCAGCTTGTACATCTGGAAGTTCTCCGTTCATGTACTGTTGAAGCCCAGTTTGGTGGATTTTGAGCTTTACCTTGCTAGCAAGAGATAGGAGTGCAATTGTGCAGTAGTTTGAACAATCTTTGGCATTGCCTTTCTTTGGGATTGAAATAAAAACAGACCTTTTCCAGTACTTCATACTGTTGGAAATACAAGTCACTTTTCCAAGTTACCCTTACAGAAAGAGGGGTTTCCCAGGTGGCTCAGACAGTAAAGAATCTGCCTGCAATGCAGGAGACCTGGATTCAATCCCTGGGTTGGGAAGATCTCCTGGAGAAGGGCATGGCAGCCCACCGCAGTATTCTTGCCTGGAAAATTCCATGGACAGAGGAGCTTGGTAGGCTACAGTCCATGGGGTCACAAAGAGTCAGACACGACTGAGTAACTGACACGTTCACTTTCACTTTCAGAAAGAATTAACTGAAAGCGTAGCATATAATTCTTTAGTACCATTTACCAGAGAGAGAGAGAGAAGAGATATAGGAAGGAAGGGAGGGAGCAGTTGTCGGGGAGGGTGGTGGGGCCCCCCTGGGGAGGAAGTGGAGGACTGAGTGTGTAGAATTCTATGAAATTCTAGGGTGGGATGGCACACATATGAGTATCATTTAAATATATATTTGGGGCAAGATAGTGGAAATAAGAAATATGAAATCTGTTTATAAGCTTGAGAATTTAACAGTTGGAATGCTTTGGCAAGTACTTAAAGGGAAGAATGTCAGTGTAAAGGAGCCGTGTGTTACAAGCCAGTTAAGTAGTATGGGCTATAATTAAAACAGAAATTTAGAAGAAAAAATCATCTCCAAGGATATAAAGGTAGAGCTTCAGATAAAAAGCACATTCACTTTGGCATTAAAAGAAAAGTAGGGAAGGAGGATAGGAAGTAAATAGAGTATATATAAAGGAAACAGAGAAGGCATCTTAGACTGAGGAAATTACAAAGGTACAGGGAGGGCCTTATAGGTATTTCTGGTCCTTGTTTCCATCTCTCAGCTGGTAGCAGAGTGGCAGAAACCTGAGAATCTTCTCCCTGGCGGATTCATTTTGATATTTGGCAAAACTAATACAGTTATGTAAAGTTTAAAAATAAAATTAAATTAAAAAAAAAAAGTAATATCAAGAAGAGGAGAGGAAGAGTAATGACTCAACTTTTGACCTACATGACTAATAATAGTGATTTAAAAAAATTTTTAACAGATTAAAAATGTAAAAGTGACAATAAGGAGGTATTTTGAAAGGAGAGATGAGGAGAGAGACCTTTTTCTTTAAAAACAGGATGGAAGGAGAAAAAAGTAGGTGAATATACCAAAAATTTTGATTAAATATAAGGCTCATTGGCTAAGTGAGGCTGGGGTTCCTCAGTGGTGGAGGTTTATGTAGAATTAGCAAAAGACTTTGAGGCTCAGCTGGAAATTCTTCAAGACCTAATGGGAAACTAAGATATACTATTTGGAAAAATGACTTTAGAGCTAATAGGAGCGCAAGAATCTGCCCAAGAATGAATTAGGCAAAGAGCAGATATTTTGAATTTCCTCCTTCAGATCCTGGAGATGTTGTGAGGAAATGGAAATATTTAAAGGATTAAATTCTTGGGCAAAATTGATATTGAAAAGTACTTTTAATTTATTGTTTCTCTACTTTTGCATGTTTGAGAATATTGGAGGTTAATGTAGCTATGGTACCCTGTGGGACCTAACAAGAGTTGGTTAATTATAATGAACTGTTAGAACTATTCTCAACAAAGTATCTCTTGCCACCTATTTGGAGGGACTCATGTATAAGTATGTAGAATTCTGTTTCACTGTTTCAAAATGATTGACCTACATTTTTAAAAGTGTATTTAAAGTATGCTGCTGCTGCTGCTGCTAAGTCGCTTCAGTCGTGTCCTACTCTGTGCGACCCCATAGACGGCAGTCCACCAGGCACCGCAGTCCCTGGGATTCTCCAGGCAAGAACACTGGAGTGGGTTGCCATTTATATAAATGTATAAATCCTCCTTGTCTCCTTGCTCCCCCAATTCCCGCACTTCCTGTGCTCCATCCAGAAAACAATACCATACATTATTATGTTACATTGTATACAAGCATACATTAGCATATATCATGACAGTGTATTTAAACTACATATCTTGAAACTGTTTAGTTTATGTCCTTGCTCAGTTATGTAAAATCCTTTCTCTTTTCCTCTAACTTCTGGTCCACATTTTCTTTGTATAGGAAAGTATACTGTGAGAATACAAATTTCAAACATCCATTTTGTTTATTCGAACCAGTTTTTTATTTCACTGCATGCACATTGGATTAAAATAGCAAAACATTTCCCTTTTTACGTAAAATTTTTTTTTGTTTTGGAGGGAGTAAGGAAAATAAATGAAATAGTAATCACATTTGTCGATATTCTGTATTCCATTTCTATAACAAACATTTCTTACTTTGTTATTAGCCTTCCAGTTTCTCCCCACTAGAGGGCACCAGAATATTGTTTGTTTTTAGTGGACTGTTTATAGTGAATTTAGAATTTAAATTTATGTATTTTTCTTATTTTTTCTACATTTAATATGCATAAAATCATCATCCTGAGGTCAAACTATGTTTGATGTATACCTTTTGGGGCTTCCCAGGTGGCTCAGTGGTAAAGAATCCAACTGCCAATGGAGATGTGTGTTCGATCCCTGGGTCGAGAAGATCCCCTGGATTAGGAAATGGCACTCCACTCCAGTATGCTTGCCTGGAGAATTCCATGGACAGAGGAGCCTGGTGGGCTAGTCCATGGGGTCACAGAGAGTTGGACATAACTGAGCACACACTCACACGTAGTACCGTTTGTGCTAGCAATTTTGACTTTGATGACTATTTTGTGCGAAATGTTTAAAGAAGAAAAAGAAAAGGAGGACTTGGAGAGACAGAAAAGAATTTGGAACTTTTTGGACTCCAATTATTACCTTTTCTTACTCCACAAAAGGTACTGACACTAAAGGGAAAAGGATGGGTACGTACATGTAGGTCAGTGCAACAGAAGAGGGAGTCCAGAAATAGACACACATATAGACAGTGAATTAAGTCTTGACAAAGAAGCCAAAGTAAATCAGTGGGGAAAGAACATTTTTTAAAAAAATCAAATGATGCTGGAATATCACTTCTCTCCATTTTGGAGAGAAGTGAACTTACCTTTATTTCGTTTCATATATAAGATTTAACTCAAAATAGATCATTGACTGTAGAAGAAATCAAAGGAAAAAAAATCTTCATAACCTTAGGGCAAGCAAAAATTTCCTATTTCAAAACACATAGTTAAATAAATAAAAAGGCAAGCCACAGAATCAGAGAGAATATTCACAATACATATACTAGACAAAGGACTGGTGTCTAGAATACATCAAGAACTCTTACAACTCAGTAATGATATACACAGTTCAGTTTTTTAAATGGAGAAATGATTTGAACAGACATGCCTCAATAGATGCTATGCAAATCCAGTAAGCACATAAGTTGCTCAACATGTTGAGTCATTAGGGAAATGTGAATTAAAACCACAATGAGATACTGGAAGCCCACCAAAATGGCTAAAAGACTGACAATACCTAATATTGATGTGGCTATGGATCAGTTGGGATGGTCATGCATTACTGGTAACAACATGTGTCGTTATGAATTTAATTTATACTTAAACCAAATGACTCAGCAGTTCTACCCCTGCTTTTGTCTTTACCCAGGAAAATGAAATCCTGTGTTCACAAAACCTAGTATGCTGATGTTGATAACAGTTTAATTTATAATGGCTCCAAACTGGAAAAACACCAAAATCCATCAACAATTAAATGGATAAAGTACACCTATATAAAAGAGTGCTACTTAGGAATAAAAACGAATGATTCATATGGATAAAGGTCTCAAATATGCTAAGGGAAATAAACTAGACACAAAAGAGTGTATTTTTTATGATTCCATTTATATGACATTCTGTAAAAGGCGAGTCTCTCTCTGGAGTAACAAGAAGCAGATCAGTGGTTGCCTCAGGCCATCAGGGGTGGTGAGTCAACTGCACGGAAGTAGACAAAATAAGCAACTGAGTTAACAAAAAAAATGCAAATTATGAAGCAAAGAAGGCATAGTAAGCATGTACAAAGGCCTTAAACTGGAAAAGAAGGTTGGTTTTCTGTGGAGTGTTTTTAAGCAGAGGGTAAATGATGGGAGATGGAGTTGGAGAGATAAGGGTTAGATCTTGTGGAAAGAGTTAAGTCCTCAATTGAGATGGAATGGATAGTAAGCACAAAGTGAGACCCTTATTTCAGTAAAAGGGGGGAAGAAGGTGAAGTGTGGCAAATGAGGTAGGCCTGGTGCTGGGAATGTAAGTTTATATCAGATATTTTCCCCTTCTATTTAATCTCTTTTATTTCTGTGAGGTAAGGCTGTCACTTGAAAGTAAGGGTGTAAGTTTGAGGGGACAAACATGAACTATTCTTCCTGGGAAGGGACAGAGGGAGTGTGTACCACTAAAGAAACTTTGTAAAATGACTGAGGCACTATTGATACTCATTTGAGTTTTGGGAAGATGAATTCAAAGTGAAACCTGTCAGCTTGGTCATGTGGTTTATCTCTTGCAAAATTTAGCAGCTTGGGCCCAAAGATGAAGTAGATAGATTAGTAGGAGTCATCAGGATTGAGGTTTTGATGAAAGGAGAGAGGGAATGAAGTTATTCATGAGTTATTTTCAAGATGGACCAGGAAATCTAGACTAGACAAAGAGGGAAGTAACTAAAAAAGGGGTTGACAGATTGTGAGAAAATGATGTCATTGGAGAAAGGACAGAATTTTATGAATTGGGGCTACTTCTGCATAAAACGGCTGGTTAAAAGGAAGTGATCTGAGGGTGACTTTAAGGTTTCTGAAATAGAAGTCCATTTATTGAATGAATTTGGGAGGAAGTACAGGTTCGGTTTGCTCAGTTTTGAACAGACTATGTTTGAGGAACTACGGAGTGTATGAGTGGAGATGTCCAAAGGCATTTGGATATACAAATCTGAGAGATCTAGGCTTTATTTATTTATTTATTTTTTAGATCTAGGCTTTAAATAAAAATTTAGGGGACTTCTCTGGCAGTTCAGTGTTTAAGATTCCGTGCTCCCAAGGCAGGGGCACAGGTTCAATCCCTGATCAGGGAACTAAGATCCTGAATGCCATATAGTGCATCCCAAAATGAAATAAATAGAGATTTAGGAGTTGTTAGCATGTAGATGATAACTGAAACATGGTGATAGAAGAGATTATCAGAGGGAGTTTGATAAGAGACGGGGAGGGAGTGTGCGGTTTCCTTTTTTCACAACCAGAATGGTTGTGGTGGTGGTGGTTGGTGTTTTGTTTTGTTTTCCTTCAGTATTCTGTCTCCTTTTCCAAGTAAGCCCTAGCAAACATAAAATGGTGATAAGACCAGGATTTAGGGCCTGGCTTTGCCATTGCCTTCTGTATGCCTTCAGCAGATAAATTTCTGAGCCTCAGTTTTCTGGTTTGTTGAAAATAACTGTATCAAGAGAATAAGAAGACAAACCACAGACTGGAAAAGAATGTTTGCAAAAGACCTATCTGATAAAGGACTGTTACTCAAAATATGCAAAGGACTCTTAAGACTCAACAATGAGAAGACAAACAATCCAATTTAAAAATGGACAAAAATAACCTTAACAAAATCTTACCAAAGAAAATACAGTGAAAGTCACTCAGTCGTGTCTGACTCTTTGTGACCCCATACCACTATACAGTCCATGGAATTCTCCAGGCCAGATTACTGGAGTGGGTAGCCTTTCCCTTCTCCAGGGGATCTTCCCAATCCAGGGATTGAACCCAGGTCTCCCACATTGCAGGCAGATTCTTTACCAGCTGAGCCACAAGTGAAGCCCAAAGAAGATAATATGGATGGCAAATAAGCATATAAAAAGATGTCCCACGTCATATGTATCAGGGAAATGCAAATTAAAACAAGGAAATGCCACTACACACCTATTAGTATGGCCAAAATCAAGAACGCTGACAATACCAGATGGTAAGAATATAGAATAAATATAGGAACTCTCATTCATTGCTGGCAGGAATGCAAAATGGGACAGCCAGTTTGGAAGACAGTTTGGCAATTTGTTACAAAACTAAATATACCATATAATCCAGCAGTTGTGCTCCTTGGTATTTATCCAAATGAGTTAAAAACTTATGTCCACTCACTGATGTTTATAGAAGCTTTATTCATAATTGCAAAAACTTGGAAGCAACCAGGATGTCCTTCAATAAGTGAATGGATAAGTTATAGTGGAATCTAGATCTAGACAGTGGAATATACATCTTGACAGTGGAATATTATTCAGCACTAAGAGGAAATGAGTCATCCAGCCATGAAAAGACACAGAAGAACCTTAAGTGCATATTACCAAGTGAAAGAAGCCAATCTGAAAAGGCTACATACTTTTTGATTCTAACTATATGATATTCCGTAAAAGGCAAAACTATGGAGGCACTTAAAAGATCAGTGGTTGCCAGGAGTGGAGGGTGGAAGAGATGAATAGGCAGAGCATAGAAGAATTTTAGGCCAGTGAAAATATTCTGTATGATAGTATATGTTGTTGTTCAGTTGCGACCCCATGAACTATAGCACGCCAAGCATCTCTGTCCTTTGCTATCTCCCTGAGTTTGCTCAAACTCATGTCCATTGAATCGATGATGCCATCCAACTATCTCATCCTCTGTCATCCCCTTCTCCTCTTGCCCTCAACCTTTCCCAGCATCATGGTCTTTTCCAGTGAGTTGGCTCTTTGCATCAGCTGGCCAAAGTATTGGAGTTTCAGCTTCAGCATCAGTCCTTCTAATGAATATTCAGGATTGGTTTCCTTTAGGATTGACTGACTAGTTTGATCTCCTTGCTGTCCAAGGGACTGTCAAGAGTCTTCTCCAACAGCATAGTTCAAAAGCATCAATTCTTTGGCGCTCAGCCTACTTTATGGTCCAGCTCTCACATCCACATATAATTACTGGAATTAATTAGCTTTGACACAGCTTTGACTATACTAATCTTGTTGGTAAAGTGATATCCCTGCTTTTTAATAGCTGTCTAGGTTTGTCATAGCTTTTCTTCTAAGGAGCAAGTGTCTTATTAATTTCATGGCTGCCATCACTGTCCACATTGATTTTGGAGCTCAAGAAAATGAAATATAATGATGGTAAATACATGTCATTATGCATTTGTCAAATCCATAGAATACATAACCCCAAGAATGAACCCTAATGTAAAGTTTGGACTTTGGGTGATAATGATGTGTCAGCATTGGTTCATCCATAGTAACAAACGTACCACTCTGGGGCTAGATGCTGATAGTAGAGGAGGCTGTGTGTGCTAGAGGGGAGGGGTTCCATGAGAACTGTCTGTGCATTCAGTTTTTCTGTGAACCTGAAATTGCTCTAAAAAATAAAGTCTGTCTAACTCAAGACTACTGGTCTGAACTTCAAATCACTTGGTAAATACTGTAGGATCCCTTGATCTTTATTTTCAGTTGTTTGCTTAAGGGGAGGGTTTTGCTTCCCTTCCTCAACTTGACCACTTCCATCAAGTTTTTTTTTACAGTGGTAGTGAATAAAATTACACCCCTTGAAAAGATCTAGCTTAATGAACGTAAAGATATTAGTGTCTGGATTTTTACATCTAAGTACTATTTCCTGCTTGAAATCTTTTCAGATAAATACTACACATTAATTTTCTATGAGTACCAGGGCCTGCTTCCCTCTGTGAGTTCCAAAACAATTTCTGAAAAGATGGGAAAGGGGTATTACTGAGTTCATATATACAAGGAAGCCTGTAATACTAATGAAGTAATTGGCTGGTAGACACACTCCCCTCCTTTCTTATTGCATCCAGAGTTTGGGAATGGGTGGAATGGCAAAAGTCTTTTTTTTTTTTTCTATAAAAGAGAATAATTACTACTTCCAGACATTTATCTGATAGGTGTTCTCACACATGTATGAAATATCCTATGTAGATGAATACTCATTATAGTTTTGAGGCAGTTACTTCACCTATTTGCTTATATGCAAAAGATATCTCTAGAAGAATGTGCAAGAACTGGAATTTTCCTTTTAGAGAGGATAATCTGGTGTGGAAGGAAATAGGCAGAAAGAGAGACTTACCTTTTATTCTTTATGTCTCTTGAACTTTGTGCCATGAACCTTTGTTACCTAGTTTAAAACAAAAGAACAAATAAAAAAATAAAATCCAGATTTTAAAAACCTATTTTTAGGGTTGTCCTGAGGATTAAATGCATATAATCATTTATATAATGTATATAATCTCTTGCAGTACTGCCTGTCATATAGTAAATATAAATGATCACCTTTGTTCTTGTTTTTTTCTCTTCCAATTGCATAATTACTCTTTGTAGGATTTATTGCTTCACCTAGACTTAAGTGAATTCAGATTATCAGTCTGAATAGATCTATGAACTCCTTGAAATTGTGTTTCAAATTTTGTATAAGCAGACACCAAACTCTAGATTCTAGAGAGGGTCTGTGACTTTCATCATATTTTCCAAGGAGGGTCTCATGGCCCTAAAAAAATTAAGACATGTTAATCTAAGCCATTTTGCTATTTTATATTAACACCAAAAAATACTCCGCTGTCATTTCTCTTTATGTTAATAGCCCGTCTCCTTTTTTCATGCTGTTGCTATAAAAAACATGAAGATGTAAAGCAGTGTGACGATTTGGAGACTTACAGAGTTAGGTATTATTTCATCAAGTCCCGAATCTAATATTATTTCCCCAGTGAGGCCTTACTAAATCTCACTGGTGTTGAACTGTGTTCCTGCAGCTCTTTGGTTGTTATTGTCTTCTCTCTTGCTACTGCACTTTAGACCTTCCAAGGTGGAGGCCATATATTAAATTCCAGAAAGAGAAAACAAAGAAAGATAGTGGTAATAAGGTGGTGGTTCAGAGGCAGGGCCTGGGAGCAGGGCCAGATAGGATGAGCAGGGAAGGCCTTGAAGAGACGACATTTGAGTTGAGACCTAAAAGATGACCTTGGATTATGTATAAAATATTTTATACAACTCCATTCACTTAGAGTATTGATTGTGTTCTTGATCGTTTTCTTCAGGTTACCTTAGACTGGTAATTGCTGAATTTAGTTTACATTCGCATTCTGTACTCACAGCTGCAACAATAGTTCTTCTGCTTTCCCTCCCTCTCCCCTTAAGAGTGAGCTTTTGAACTGACTTTTTTGAACCTAAGGAGAATTTAATTCTTTGTCTATGTTTTAATTTGATACCCAGGATTTTATAAACAAAATATTACCATCCCTAGATATTCCTCTTGGGTGTATGTGCTGTGCATTTCTTCATTTCACCCTCTCAGAAGTGGTATGTTTGAAGCAAGCCTCACTGTAAGTACTAAGAATATGTTAGTCATGATAATAGATTATCTGAGAGTTCTAAACAGTAGTCCGTTCAGAGATTTCCCAAGTATTTTGAAAAAAGTAGAAACTTTTACCATAAAGAATCTAGTCCCCCCAAAGTTAGGTTGCAGCTGGAAAAATGTCATGCTGTTTGCCCTCTGCTTGGTGGCACAGTGATGACCTCACACCACTCTTCTGAGAGCTAACATGATCTTATTATCCCACAGTCAGAATAGCCTTGATAATGTTAATGACTACCTCAAGAAATAGCCCTTGCTGTAGTGGTTAGTCAGAGAGGCAGGATTCAGTTTCTTTAATTAAAGAGTCTCATTAGATGGGTGGGTCAGAGTACATTTTTCTGTAAGCAAACTAAGTTCCTTGGATTCCACATTGAGCTGTAGAACAAGTAGATCTGTGGGCCTCCCTAGTGGCTCAGGTGGTAAAGAATCCACCTCAATACAGGAGACCTGGGTTCGAATCATGGGTTGAGAAGATCCCCTGGAGAAGGGAATGGCTACCCACTCCAGTATTCTGGCCTGGAGAATTCCATGGACAGAGGAACGTGGCAGGCTACAGATAAGTAGTCAAGTAGAATTGTTAACTATCAGAATTAAGAACCAGTTCTCTCCTCATATGACTTTGTTGCATAAATACTTTAGCAAGGATCTGTTTCTGAATGCCCAGGCCTCTATTGTTTTCTTGACCCCCCAAAAAAGAGGGGGAAAAAAAGGCAGAGCGGCTCAGAATCAGGATTCAGTCATTGGATCTCTGGGCTTTCAGACTGCAGTGGTTCTGGCATTTCCACCATGAAGGTCACGTAAATTTTTTTTTCTTTCTCTTCTTGTCAGGTACCTAGCTGAATCAGAATTAAAGGAAATTCTTATTTTTAGAAGAACAGCATATCCCATTACTGTCTACTAATTATTTCCACAAAACGTGTAACTCCTAAGTAGACTCTACCTCTAATCCTATAGGTTTATCTTTCTGTTTATTCAGGTTTTTCATCTGTGGTTTTTCTGGAAGAGTTCAAGATGACTGTCATTTAAGTGGTGATTTGGGGTCATTTTATCTTTGTATTGAGTCAGTCTTTATGCTGTGTGACACAAAGAGCTCATTTTATTTCCACTGAAAGTATTCCTTTTTTTTCAAAAGAGGAATTGAAATGATTGGTCTCAAAATGATACTATAACTTAATTGGCACCATTGTTATTATTGTTCAGTTGCTAAGTCGTGTCTGACTCTGCGACCCCGTGGATGCCAGGACTCCAGGCTTCCCTGTCCTTCAGCGTCTCCCAGAGCTTGCTCAAACTCATGTCCATTGAGTCAGTGATGCCATCTAACCATCTCATCCTCTGTCATCCCTGTCTCCCCCTGCCTTCAATCTTTCCCATCATCAGGGTCTTTTCTAATGAGTCAGTTCTTTGCATCAGCTGGCCAAAGTACTGGTGCTTCAGCTTCAGCATCAGTCCTTCTAATGAATATTCAGGATTGATTTCCTTTAGGATTGACTGGTTTGATCTCCATGCAGTCCAGGGACCCTCCAGAGTTTTCTCCAACACCACAATCCAAAAGCATCAATTCTTTGTCATTCAGCCTTTTTTATGGTCCAACTCTCACATCCATACATGACTACTGGAAAAAACATAATTTTGACTATACAGACCTTTGTTGGCAAAGTAATACTTCTGATTTTTAATATGCTGTCTGGGTTTGTCATAGCTTTTCTTCCAAGGAGCAAGCGTCTTTTAATTTCATGGCTGCAGTCACCATCTGCAGTGATTTTGGAACCCAAAAAAATAAAGTCTGTCACTATTTCCATTGTTTCCCATCTATCTGCCATGAAGTGATGGGACCGAATGCCATGATCTTAGTTTTTTGAATGTTGAGTTTTAAGCCAACTTTTTCACTCTCCTCTTTCACTTTCATCAAAAGGCTCTTTAGTTCCTCTTTGCTTTCTGCCATAAGGGTGGCATCATCTGCATATCTGAGGTTATTGATATTTCTCCCAGCAGTCTTGACTTCAGCTTATGCTTCATCCAGCCTGGCATTTCACATAATCTACTCTGCAAAGAAGTTAAATAAGCAGGGTGACAATATACAATCTTGACCTACTCCTTTCCCAATTTTGTACCAGTCCGTTGTTCCATGTCCGGTTCTAACAGTTGCTTCCTGACTTGCATACAGATTTCTCAGGAGACAGGCAAGGTGGTCTGGTATTCTCGTCTCTTTAACTGGCACCATAATGCTATTCAAAAATATTCTGTTGGATAAAGCAAAATAAAGTAACTTATTATCAACAAATCTAAGGGAAATACAGATTTAATTGTATTTTTATTTCCAAAATTTCTCAGGTTCTTTGAGGATGGATTCTTCTCTTTCATGAGTCAGAGAACTCTGATATGTAGGTTTCATCTTTTTCAGTATTACATATATTAATTATTTTAGAATCTGCCTGCAATGCAGGAGACCCAGGTTCAATCCCTGGGTCAGAAAGATCTCCTGGAGAAGGGAATGGCTACTCACTCCAGTATTTTTGCCTGAAGAATTCCAGGAGAGGAGCCTGCGAGGCTACACTCCATGAGGTCACAAAGAGTTGGATATGACTGGGCAGCTAACACTTTGACTTTCACATCTATAGGTTGAAAACAAGAAGTTTTCTAATCTCCTTTTTTAAAGCAAACAATTCATGTTGTTGTTATTGTTTAGTCACTAAGTCATGCGAGGACTCTTTTTCGCCCCGATAGACTGTAGCCCACTAGGCTCCTCTGTCCATGGAATTTCTCAGACAAGAATACTGGAGTGGGTTGCCATATCCTTCTCCAGGAGATCTTCCCAACCCAGGGACTGAACCGCTCTTTCACTGGCAGGCAGATTCTTTACCACTGAGCCACCAGGGAAGCCGCAAACAATTCATACTTGAATATAAAAAATTTTATAAATACTTTTCTTCTATTTCAGAGTATTGTTAAAAATTTATTGGATGATAATGAAATTGCAGAGATTATAGCCAGTGTAACAAGATAGACAGTAGGAGCACAGTAGAAGCAATGAGTTGAAAACAATTTATGTATACCCTAAACCAAACTCCTTGGTAAATTTTGGAAAACACAAAAATACGGAACCACACATTTTATTAGACAGCACAGTGATGACAAGACATCATACAGACAAAAGTGAAAAAGACAAATACCATTTTAGTAATATTATGAAAAAAAATTCATGTTGCCATCTTACAATAAGCCTTTGTTCATCTCCCACTGGTCTCCCAGCACCTCTTATGCAGTGGTTCTCAAAATGTGGTCTGTGGATTTCTGGGAGTCCCTGCTATGCTTTCACAGAGTCCGTGAGGTCAAAACCATTTTTATAATAATATTAGCATGTTATTTACCATTTTCATTGTTTTGGATATTTGTACTAATGGTGCATTAGCAACGGTTGATAAAAACTGCCAGTGCCTTTCCATGAGTCAAGACAGTGGCACCGGACTATTAGTTGTCATTGTATTCTGCATTGCCATGCACTCGTAGTTTAAAGGTTTCTTTCTAGCTTCAATTAAGAATGTTCTTGAAGCAGTTGAAGTTTTTATTTTATTAAATATAAACCTTAGAGTACAGTTCTCTCTTATTTTTATTTCTCATTTTCTTTAATGAAATGGGAAGCGCACCTAACGCACTTCTGCTGCATGGAGTGTGATGGTTGTCTTGAGGTAAAGCACTCATGTTTTTGAGTTGCAAGCTGAACTAGCTTTTTCTTCTTTGTGGCACACCACTTTTGCTTGAAAGAACCAACTGACGGACAAACCACAGTTATTCAGACACCGGATATTTTTTGGAAAATGAACAAAGTGGATCTGTCACTTCAAGGAAAATAGACTATTTGTTTCAGTGATAACACTGAAGCTTTCAAATGAAAATTAGAATTTCAGAAAATTCAAATCTGTTCCCATAAACTTGACGACTTCCAGTCAAGCTGCCTCCAGTGTAGACCTCTTACTTGAGCTCCAGATTCTCATATCTACTTACTGCTTTATGTATCCATGTAAATGTTTCACAGATGTTCCACTTAACCTGTCCACAGTGGACATTGATTTCTTCCATAAAACTTTATCTCTTTTACCCCACCCAGGTTTTTCTCATCTTGCTAAATCACCTTCAACCCAGTTGTTCAAACTAGAATTGGGAGTTATTCTTTATTTCTTTTTTCTCACCTCCTGCCTCTCCATTAGCAAGTCATATGAGTTCTGCCTTTGAAATTACTTCAAGCCTGTCTGCTTTTCTTCATTTTTATTGCTATCAGCCTACTCCAGCTTACCAGTGTCTTTCATTTGACCTACTTCAACTTTCTAATTACTCTCCCCTTCTTGCCTGTCCGTAATCCATTTTCTGTACAGCAGCAAATGTAAATATGAATTGGTTCATGTCATTATATTGCTTAAAATCCTTTAGTGACATCCAGTATACTTAGAATAAAATCTAAAATCTTTACCTTGGTTTATAAAACCCTTCATGATTGGGCCTTTGCCTTTCTTTGCAACCTCATTCTTCTTATCATTCATGAAATTCCTGCTGTACAGATTGTCTTTCTTTCTATTCCTTAAACATACCAAGGTTTTACAATTTGCTTCTGTTTTACAATTTTGCTCTCTTACAATTACTATTTGCTTCTGTTCCAAGAGCAAGCTTTCTCTCATCATTCTGGTCTTACCTTAAGTGTTACCACCTATACAAGGCCTTTCTTGACTATTCTGTTGAAGATAGTTTCTTCCTTTTATATTTTAGGCTCTTTCTCATTTCCTTTCACTTACCATAAATTTAACTGTTTCATCTATTTATTTTTTATATCCCTTGGAAGAAGTGAATGAATAATTTTAGATATGTTGAGTTGGATGTGCCTATGGGAGCATCACACTAAATAGACCCAATAGGTCATTGTCCACACAGAACTAAAGCTCAGAGAGGTGTTAGAGTTTTAGAAGTTACCTATACATTAAAAGTACATAAAGCCATGAATATGGATAAAGAATGTTTTGAGTGAAGATCACAACAGAGATTAGAATCTTTTAAGAACTCCTACATTTAAAGGACCAGAAGTTCAAAAAAAAAAAAAAAAGCTACAAAGGAAACTGAGAAGGAAGTTATCTTGGAGATCAAAGAAAAGATAGATATAATATTAGAAAAGCCAAGGGAAGAGAGTCTTTCAAGGAAAAGGTGTTAACAGTGTCACAATCATGTGAAGTAAAGTAAGCTGAAAAGTCTCATTAGGTTTAGCAACAGAAAGCTGTTGGGCACAAATAGTTTCAGTGGACTGGCAGGAGTCCGACTGTAGTAAATTGAGGAGTGAATAAAAAGTGAAAAATTGGGGATATTAGCAAACATAGGAAGCAAGAGGTTTTGCTCTGAAATTAAGTACAGAGAGCAGTAGCTAAAAGAAGAAGATGAAAGATTTATTTATTTTGGGAATAGGAGAAACCTGAACATACTCTGTCCTGGTGGGAAGAAGTCAGTGGAGGGTGAACACTGAAGAACCATGTGTGAGAGGGGCTAATTGACAGAGAGCAGTCCCTAAAAGGGAACAGAGAACTTGATCCAGATGGTTAGAGGGATTAGATTGATTGATTGATTTTTGGCCGATCTTAGCTCCCTGACCAGCTCCACAGCAGCCTGACCACTGGAGTGCCAGGGCAGTCCCTGGAGGGGTTATATTTAGGTGGTGTAATAGTCAACTCAGACTACTGTAACAAAATACCACCGACTGGGTGGCTTTCAACAATACAGTTATTTTCTCATGATTCTGGAGGCTGAAAGTCGGGGTTGGTTTCTGGTGAGGCCTCTCTTTCTGGTTTATAGATGGCTGCCTTCTCCCTGGTCCTCATATCCGTTCCTCTGTGTGCTATATAGAGAGAGTGCTTTCTAGTGTCTCTTCTTTTTAGAAGGACAATAATCCCATCCAAGCAAACCTGCCTTGGAGTCAAGCGAACACACCAGCATAGTTGATGCCCATTATTTTTGGTTTCTGTATTTGCAAATTTGCCTACTTGGTAAAATTTATTTGTAACCCCACCAAATCAATACTCATGGTCCTTTTAGTTGTCATTCATGTATACACACAGAGTGGCAAAAAATTTGAGTCACCTAACATGTATGTTCCCAGTTGAGGTCAAACAAGGCAGTGTTCTGCCTCCTTATTAAAGCTCTCATGCTCTCATCCAGGTGTCCTTTACATGGTCTACTTAGTGCCACATTTTTGCATTTTTGTACTTTTTTTCTTGTTGAGTTCACTGTTTAAAATGTCTCCTAAATGTAGTGCTAAAGTGCCTGGTTGGGAAGATCCCTAGAGGAGGGCGCGGCAGCCCACTCCAGTATCCTTGCCTGGAGAATCCCATGAACAGAGGAGCCTGTGGGCTACAGTCCATGGGGTTGCCTTTAAAGAGTTGGACACAACTGAAGCAACTTAGCAAAGTGCTGTGTAGCGTCCCTAAGCACAAAAATGGCTGTGTTGTGCTTTATAGAGAAAAATGTATGTTAGATTAGCTTCATTTAGCCATGAGTTGTAGTGCTGTTTGTTGGCTGTGAGTTCAGTGTTCATGAATCAAAATATATGTTAAATAATGTGTCTAAACAGAACATATAAAACAGGGTTATCTGTTGATCATTTGACCAAAATGTGATGAAGAGACTCATGGAAGTTTATCCCTGTATTTTCCATAGGACCAGAGCTTCAGTGTTGACTAAGTCAGTGTTCATTTTGACTTTATTACAATATTATTGTTCAGTTACTAAGTTGTGTCTGACTCTGCGACCCCATGGACTGCAGCATGCCAGGCTTTCCTGTCCTCCACTATCATCTGGAGTTTGCTCAAGCTTGTGTCCATTGAGTCAGTGATGCTCTCCAACTATCTCATCCTTTGCTGCCCCCTTCTCCTGCCTTCAATCTTTCCCAGCATCAGGATCTTTTCCAGTGAGTCAGCTCTTCACATCAGGTAGTCAAAGTATAGGAGCTTCAGCTTCACATCAGTCCTTACAATGAAGATTCAGAGTTGACCATGAATAGAGAGAATCTGCTGTATTTTATATATTCTTTTCTTCAAAAACTTTAGAGTATCTTAAAGACATTTAGCCCAGTCATCAACACAACTTTTAAAAATTGCTGCTAGACAGTAATTTATTTGTTATATGGAGGATGTTGAGGGGGAGCAATCCACTTATCAGGTTTTCTTTAATGTTCAGATTCTAGGACAATTTTTGTTTCTTGTAAGGAATCTCTTAAATATATCTTGCTATTGGATGTAAAAAGAGCTGTTTCCTTAAAGTTATGCATGATTGATTTGCTTCGAAACTCATCAAAATATTTCCTATTTGACTTTCATGAGGAAAGCTGAGAAGAGAAAAAATTTTGGAAGGCAATTAGAACTTTCTGACAGAAAATCGGCAGGTGAGGAAAAATAGTCATAGTGGTTATTATCATAAACATAAAAGCAGTAATGGTGTAAGTTGCTGAGTGCATGGTTTTTGAATGTACTGTGTTGAAAATGGCTTTCTATAGATACATTTTTATGACATAATAGGAACATCTCTCCCCTTCAATTCTGCATCCAGATCTTTGTCAACATCTTGCTAGTTCTTGTTTTATGTAATTTCTCAAATTTGTCCTTTATTTTTCATTCACATAGTAGTAATCTGGAAATCCAGACTTTAACCATCTTCAAGGTTGACCTTAAAGTTGTTCTCTTCAGCCACATTCTCCCTTGAATGCATCTTACTTTAGCGTATTTTTATCATGTCATTCTGCAGAGATATTACTGCCCTACTTAGAAACTTTCAGTGGCTGCTAGTTGTCTGTTTTTAAATTATTATAAACCAGTTGTCTTTGGGGTTTCCTAGGTGGTTCAGTGGTAAGAATCCACCTGCCATGCAGGAGATGTGGGTTTGATCCCTAGGTCAGAAAGATCACCTGGAGAAGGAAATGACTTTCTCAGATAAGTCTTAATTTTGATTTGCCCCCAAGGTTGTTAAACTTGGCAAAAAACAGCAACACAATACACAGTTAAATTTGAAATTTGGATAACTATAAATAGTTTTTAGTATAAGCATGTCCCATACAATATTTGGGACACATTTATGCTGAAAAATTATGTGTTGTGTATCTGAAATTCAAAAATAACTGGGTGTCCTAAATTTTATCCGGCAACCCTGTGTACCCCTCTCTTTATTTACACTTCTAAATGCACACACATTCACATACATACACACAGATGCACACATTTTTATCTTCCACCCTCTATTTCTTTCAGAGTTCAGTCAAGATTTAGTAACCGTCTTGTGAACAAAGGCATTCTCTCTCTCTCTCTCTCACAGACACACACACACACACACACACACAAGTCCCTTTGGCTTGTAATCTCTCTTTGGTTATTTGCATATCTCAGCCCAGTTTTTCAAAAGACTTGTCTGTTCAAACTGTTTCTGCTTCTTAACCTCTCAGTCATCCCTCAGTTTTCCCTAATCCTGTTTTACCCACATTACTCCCTCAAGTCATCAAAACTTCCATGTTGCCAAATCCTACAAACTATGTTCAGCTGTCATTTTGTTACACTTCTCAGCAGTATTTATCTGGTCAGTATTTAGTGAGTATTTAGTGAGTCAGTAATAGCTGAGTATTTAGTGGTCAGTAATAGCTGACCACTCTTTCCTTCTTGAAGGAATCTCCTTTCTTGACTTCTTTGGATTTTTCCTCTTACTTTTCTGGTGGCTGCTTCTTATATTTCAGTTGCTGGTTTTTCTTCTCTTCTACCCTGTGTGGTAGATCATGGATCAGAGCTCAGACTTGAATTCTGTTTGTTTGTTTGCTTTTTTTCTGCTCTCTAGGCAATTTTTATCCATTCCCCAAAATTTTTATATCTGTGTATACATGGGATTTAAATTACAGAGATGGATAAAATCTTGACTCTTTTATTTCAGCCTAGGCTTTCCTCTGAGCTCCAGACTGTATTCAGTTGCTATTTTGAATGCATTAGCATATCTTATAGACGTTTCAAACTTAACATGGTCAAAATTGAAGTCTTGGTATTCTTCCCACATCTATTTTTCCCCTGTTCTTCCACATTTTAACCAGTGTCACCCCTATTTAACCAGTTGCTAAAGCGAGGAAAAGGATGGTCATTACTTTAAAAAAAAAATAACTTATTTGGCTGCGCCGGGTCTTGGTTGTGGCATGCAGGAATCCTTCACTGTGGCATACGGGCTCTCTTATTGTGGCACGCAGGCTGAGTTGCTCTGTGTCATGTGAAATCTTTGTTCCTTGGCCAGGGTTCAAAACTTCATCCCCTGTATTGCAAGGTGGATTCTTAACCATGAGACCACCAGGGAAGTCCCCACTGATGCTCATTCTTGACACCTTCCTTACCCTTCACGTTGTCTGTTAACTAGGTCCAGCTGAGTCAACCACCAACATATTTGTCCTAAATCCATTCACTGCTGTCATTGTTGAGGTTACCATCATCTAGCATATGTTTTAATGACCTCCTAACTATTCTTCTCATTTCCATTCATGGTTATTTAGTTTTTCTCTTTTTATGGAGCCATGGTAATCTTTTAAAAACATAAATCTCTAGTGGCTTCCTATTATTCTTTGAGTAAAATTAAAACTGTTCTGTGACCTGTAAACCCTACATGGTCAATCAAGCCCTGTCTACCTCTCCAGTCACATTTAACCCTCCCTCTCATTGACAGTGTTCTTATACAAATAAGGATTTGGTAAAAATGGAATCCTGTTCCCAAGCACTTTTAAAAATATTAGTCACTGTAATGTGCAGAATTTTAACATTTATGAAAATATTGCCAGCCAAACTGAGCATTCATGAGTAGTTAGTTGCAAATGAGATATTTAAGACCGAACAGCTAATCTCTCCCTCTCCCCCTTAAAATTTCAGAGCCCTTATGTGTTAATTTTCTATAGCTTAAAATAATACAAGTGTATTTAATTATAATTCTTGGAGTCAGAAGTCCAACATTGGTCTCAGTGGACTAAAATCAAAATGCCAACAGGGCTGTATTCCATCTAGAGTAGAATCTACTTCCTTGCATTTTCCAGCTTCTGGAAGCAGCCAGGATTCCTTGGCCCCTTCCTCCATCCTCAAAGCCAGCATTATAGCATCTTTAAATCTCTCTCTGGCTCTCATTCTTCTGTCTCCTTCTTCCAAGTATAAGGAAGCTTTTGATTATATTGGGCTTTTGTTGTTTGGTCACTAAGTCCAACTCTTTGTGACCCTATGGACCGTAGCCCACCAGGCTCCTCTGTCCATGGGATTCTCCAGGCAAGAATATTTGGGTGGGTTGCCATATCCTCCCTCCAGGGGATCTTCCCAACCCAGGAATTGAACCCACATCTCATGCCTCCTGCATTAGCAGGCAAGTTCTTTACCACTAGCGCCACTGGGAAGCCCCTATCTCAGTAAAACTGGGGAGGGGACTAAAAATTTAATAAAAAATGTTGAACCATTGTTTTGTTTTAAATCCAATCAATGCATAGCTTTATTTCAGGATTTAGCCAACTGCTATTGTCAGGGTCATGAAAGACTGAGGAACTATCATAGATTGGAAGAGACTATGGAGACAGGACAACTGAATGTGATGTGGATCCTGGAACTGAAAAAGGACATTTGGAGAAACTTTTGAAATCTAAATAAAGCCTGTAATTTAGTTAATAGTATTGTACCAATGTTAATTCATTAGTTTTGATAATTACTGTGGTTTTATCTGTTAACATTAGAGGAAGTGTATATGGAATGTGGTGAAGTGTATATTAAGAAAAAGTCTTGCACTATTTTTACAAATTGTTTTTCTAAGTCCATAATTATTTCAAAACAAAACAAACAAATTTTTAAAAAGACAACATAAGGAGTGTAAGCCACAGAGTGGAAGATGTTTGCAAAGGACTCAGAATCTGTAAATGACTTATACAGATTAACAAGGGAAAGATCCACAATCTGTTAAAAAAAATAGGCAGAATACTTGAAAGGCCTCTTCATATAAGAGGATATCCAAATGGCCAATAAGCATAAAGATATGCTTGGCAGTACATAAGAGTTCCAGCTTCTCCAAGTTGGAACCCTTGTGCATTGCTGATGGGAATGTAAAATGATGCAGGTTCTATAAAATGCAATATGGTAGGTTCTAAAAAAATTAAACAAATTTCCATATGCTTCATCAATTCCACTCCTGGGTATATACCCTAAAGAACTGAAAGTAGAGTCTCTTAACAGATATTTGTCCACCTTTGTTTGTAGCAGCAGTATTCACAATAACCCAAAGGTGCAAACAACCCACATGTCCATCAATGGATGAATAAGAGATAAACAAAATGTCTTGTGTACATACAATGGAATATTATTGAGCCCTACAAAGAATGAAATTCTGATACATGCTGTAATACGGATGGACTTTAAAAACATACTAAGTGACATAAACCAGACAAAAGGACAGATACTGTATGATTTCCCTTATATGATGTACCTACTCAGATTCCGAGAGAAAAAAGGTAGAATAGTGGTAACTGGGGGCTGGGGGAGAAGGGAAATGAGGAGTGCTTGTTTAATGGGTACAGAGTTCAGTTTGGGATAATGAAAAATTCCTCAGGACAGCTGGTGGTGATGGGTGCTCAACAGTGTGATTGTACTTACTGCCACTGAACTGTCCACTTTAAAATCTTGTAAGATTTGCCGTTTTACCACATGCACAGATACATGCACACGGTGTTTCAGGCCTATATTCCTAATCAGTATAGATGCAGAAATCCTCAATAAAATACTAGCAAGTCAAGTTTAACAAGACATTAAAAGGATCTTACACCATGATCAGGTGAGATTTATCCCAGAGATGCAAGGATGGTTCAGTATCTGCAAATCAATCAATGTGATACCCCACACTAACAAAACAAAGGTGATCATCTCAACAGATGCAGAAAAAGCATTTGGCAAGATTCAACATCCATTCATGATAAAAACTCTCAGTGAAATGGGTTTAGCAGAAATGTAACTCAACAAAATAAAGGCCATAAAAAATGTGCTCAGTTGTGGTTGTGGTGGTAGTGCTGGTGATAAGATACAGACGAAAAATCACAGGCTGACACCGTTACTTACAATGCCTAAAATGGAGGAAGATCGACCATGCTAAGCACTGGCAAGGATATGAAGCCATGGAGCACGGATATCCTGCTGGTAGGACTACAAAATAGTACTGGTATTTTGGAAAGTTGCTTGATATTATCTACCTAGCTGGACATATGCATACCCTATAACCTAAGCAGTTCCTCTCCTACATACATACCTGTGTCCTACAGAAATATTTTCATGTGAGTACCATATGACATATACAAGAACAGTCACAGCAACATTATTTTTAAGGTCCCCAAACTGAAACCAACTTTCAACAGGAGAATGGATTCAATAAATGACAAATATTCATGCAGTGGGGGTATTTTAGGCTTCCCTGGTGGCTCATTGGTAAAGAATCTACCTGCAGTGCAGGAGACCAGGGTTCGATCTCTGGGTTGGAAAGATCCCCTGGAGAAGGAAGTACTTTCCACTCCAGTATTCTTGCCTGGAGAATGTCATGGACAGAGGAGCCTGACAGGCTACAGTCCACAGGGTGGCAAAGAGTCAGACATGACTGAGCGACTAACACTCACTTTTTCACTTCACAAATAAATGAACTCCTGCTAAATCAACAGACTTAGATAACTCTTAGAAATATACTGAGCAAGAAAAAAAGTGCATCTTTTATGGTATTTATATCAGGTTCAAATATAGGCAAAATTGATACGTGGTGATAGGAATCAGAGATTATCTTTAGGGAGGAGTGATGACTGAGAGGGGACAGGCAGAAGACTCTAGGGTGCTGGTAATGTTCTGTTTCCTTATCTGAATAGTGGTTACAGAGCTGTGTTGACTTTCGGAATTTTATCAAACTAACTTTTGACCTATGTACTTTTCTGTAGGTGTTATGCCTCAATTTAAAGTATCTTTAAAAAATAATGTAATAAGAAAAAAAATTTGTAAAAAAATAATGTAGTGAGGGGTCTACATTCCACATTTATTTAATGGCATTGTGCTTCATTATGTTATCCTACACTCTTCCTACCCTCCCCCTACTTTCCACTCTTTGAGAGAATTCAGAGCCCTGAGTTCACATCCCTGTCTGCTCTGATTCTCCTTGTTTTCATGTTTAAGAAGAAGCTTTCAAGTTTAAGCTTGACTTCTTTTTGAGGACAATTTTAGCTCAAGGTGCTAACCATGCAGCAAACTGAACTCACCTAAGTGGAACCCTAGGAGCTGTGTCATAGAGGTTGAGGATTTAAGTCCACACTCCACTCCCAGATTCTAGGGGACTTAACAGGGAGTGGGAAAGACAGCATGCACCATTTAGTGTACTGTAGTCTCTGAATTGCTTAATTGTAACAGTGACTGGATTAGTCAGCAGTAAGGAGATACATTTTGGAGTACTTAGGCATAATTTTCAGAGAAGGCAATGGCACCCCACTCCAGTACTCTTGCCTGGAAAATCCCATGGATGGAGGAGCCTGGTAGGCTGCAGTCCATGGGGTCGCTAAGAGTCGGACACGACTGAGCAACTTCACTTTGACTTTTCACTTTCATGCATTGGAGAAGGAAATGGCAAGCCACTTCAGTGTTCTTGCCTGGAGAATCCCAGGGACGGGGGAGCCTGGTGGGCTGCCGTCTATGGGGTCACACAGGGTCGGACACAACTGAAGCGACTTAGCAGCAGCAGGCATAATTTTGTTATGATGTTGTTTATGGCTTTGTCCATTCTTACACCTGCATCCCTTTTCCTTCCTTTTACCCTTCAGATGACTCACATGTTTTATTCATCTGGGGCTTTAGGCTACCCATTCTTTGAGTAAGTTCATTTTTTAAAAAAAATTCAGCACATATTCACTGGTATTTGCTATGTGCTTAGAATACAGAAATGAGACACATAATCTCTTCCTTCAAATTATAGTTCTAGTGTGGAAATAGATAAACGTTTAGTTATAGTATCAGCAGTGATATGTGCTGTAATCGAGATCAGTTTGGGTGATTACTCAATAACTCATTGAATTGATTCTTTTTTTTTATGGTCATGTCACACAGTTTGTGGAATCTTAATTCCCCAACCAGAAATTGAACCCAGATGCCGGGCAGTGAGAGTACAGAGTCCTAACCACTGACCACCAGGGAATTCCCTAGAATTGATTCTTAACCTAGACCTGGAGCTGGTAATACATGCTGAAGGAAGTTAGAGTGTGTGTGTTCAGAGTAGGGATCAAGGGAATTCAGAGAGCTGACGGCTGAGGCTCAGGGATTTGCAGAGGCTAAATCATGGCTTACTCCTTGGAAGGAAAGTTATGACCAACCTAGATAGCATATTCAAAAGCAGAGACATTACTTTGCCAACAAAGGTCCGGCTAGTCAAGGCTATGGTTTTTCCAGTGGTCGTGTATGGATGTGAGAGTTGGACTGTGAAGAAGGCTAAGCACTGAAGAATTGATGCTTTTGAACTGTGGTGTTGGAGAAGACTCTTGAGAGTCCCTTGGACTGCAAGGAGATCAGCCCTGGGATTTCTTTGGAAGGAATGATGCTAAAGCTGAGACTCGAGTACTTTGGCCACCTCATGCGAAGAGTTGACTCATTGGAAAAGACTCTGATGCTGGGAGGGATTGGGGGCAGGAGGAGAAGGGGACAACAGAGGATGAGATGGCTGGATGGCATCACTGACTCGATGGACGTGAGTCTGAGTGAACTCCGGGAGTTGGTGATGGACAGGAAGGCCTGGTGTGCTGCAATTCATGGGGTCGCAAGGAGTCGGACACGACTGAGCACTGAACTGAACTGAACTGAAGTCATGAAGGGTCTTGTATGTCATGCTAAGGAGTTTGTATTGTATTTGGAAGATAGTGGGGATCTATTAAGGCATTATAAGTGAGGAAATTATGTGATCAAACTGTAAAATAATTGTGCTGATGATAATCATGGATGAGTAAGTTAATTTAATGAATTGAAGTAGAGTGTTACAGGAATGGAGTTACCTAGGCCCTGTTGTGTAGTCCCAGCAGTGTTGGCATCATCTGAGAACTGTTAAAAATGTAGAAGCTTGGACCTATTCCATATTGACTAAATCAGAATCGGCATTTTTAACAAGATCTCCAAACAATTTGTAGGCACGTTCAAGTTTAAGAAGCACTGATTTAGAGGGATAGGATGATGGTCAGGCTTTAGACAGCTGGTGTGAAGACCATAGGACAGACTGCAGGAGAGTATGTGGAGAACATGCTCTTCTATGTGGAATTGCACTCACCCTCCCACCAAAGGCACGCCAGGTACCCCTCCTCATCCATTACCTTTCAGCTTAAACAGAGCTTCTCTGATGTGACACTCCCAGTAGGTATAATTGGTACCCTTGCCATATTCTCCCATAACAATTTTACTTTATCCCTTTTCACACTTTATTTTTGGTAATTATTTAATTGCCTGTCTCTCTCCTGCACCATGAAGGCAGGGACTGTCTTTCTATGCTGCTTGGTGCATGACAGGCACCCAGTAAATACCTGTGGTTCCGTTGAAAGATTTTACTGTGTATAAGAAGAAAATATGTATTTGAGTGTGTTGGGGGAATGTAATTGTTATATGTATTAATAATAATAGTAAATGTTAAATAGCACTGATGAGTTCCAGGCACTGTTCTATGTGTTTTATATATGTTAATTTATTTGATATTATTAGCAATCCTACAAGAAGAGATTCTTAATGTCCCTATTTTAAAGATGAGAAAACAGAGGCACAAGGCATAAGTAATATGCCTAAGGTTACACAGTTGGTAACTGATGAATCAAGATTCAAATTCACCTGGTACTACTCTGCTATGCCTAGTTTTGGACAAAATAGTTCCCTGGCACTATGCTGAGTGCTGTGTATTATATGTATTGCATAGGTGTGTGCTAAATTGCTTCAGTCATGTCCTTTGCGACCGTATGGACCATGGCCCACCAGGCTCCTCTGTCCATGGGGTTCTCCAGGAACAAACACTGGAGTGGGAAGCTGCCACATCCTCCTCCAGGGGAATCTTCCCGAGCCAGGGATTGAACCTACGTCTCATATTTCCAGTATTAGCAGGTGGGTTCTTTACCACTGATGCCACCTGGGAAGCCCATTACATGTATTATTTAATCTATATAACATCAATGTGCAGATGACACCACTCTTATGGCAGAAAGTGAAGAAGAACTAAAGAGTCTTTGATGAAAGTGAAAGAGGAGAGTGAAAAAGTTGGCTTAAAATTCAACATTCAGAAAACTAAGATCATGGCATCTGGTCCCATCACTTCATGGCAAATAGATGGGGAAACAGTGGAAACAGTGGCTGACTTTATTTTGGGGGCTCCAAAATCACTGCAGATGGTGATTGCAGCCATGAAATTAAAAGATGCTTGCTCCTTGGAAGAAAAGTTATGACCAACCTAGACAGCATATTAAAAAGCAGAGACATTACTTTGCCAACAAAGGTCCGTCTAGTCAAGGCTATGGTTTTTCCAGTAGTCATGTATGGATGTGAAAGTTGGACTATAAAGAAAGCTGAGCGCCGAAGAATTGATGCTTTTGAACTGTGGTATTGGAGAAGACCCTTGAGAGTCCCTTGGACTGCAAGGAGATCCAGCCAGTCCATCCTAAAGAAAATCAGTCCTGAATATTCATTGGAAGAACTGATGCTGAAGCTGAAACTCCAATACTTTGGCCACCTGATAGGAAGAGCTAACTCAATGGAAAAGACCCTGATGCTGGGAAAGATTGAAGGGAGGAGGAGAAGGGGACGACAGAGGATGAGATGGTCGGATGGCATCATGGACTCAATGGACAAGAGTTTGAGTAAACTCCAGGAGTTGGTGATGGACAAGGAGTCCTGGCTTGCTTCAGTCCATAGGCATCACAAAGAGTCAGACACGACTGAGTGACTGAACTGAACTGAACATCAATGTGAGGAGATGGTTTTATTACATGTTTTATGGATGAGGAAGCAAAGGCTCAAAAAGTTATACAGGTTACCAAAGATAGATACACTGCTTTTAAGTAGTGGAGCCAGTGTTTAAACCCAAGGGTTGACAGAGGATGAGATGGTTAGATAGCATCACTGACTCAATGGACATGGGTTTGAGTAAACTCTGGGAGATAGTGAAGGACCAGGAAGCCTGGCGTACTGCAGTCTATGGAGTTGTAAAAGTCAGACATGACTTAGCGACTGAACAACAGCAATCCAACTCTTAAAGCCCGTGGTCTTTAAGACCACGTCTGGAATATAAAAATACCTGTGGGATATGAGTCTTAAGATCACTGAGGAACCGAGAGATGGAATGTCTGACATTTAAGTTGGGGGTGTGAGAACTTAACAACTCCAGTTGCTCAGGTTACATGGGCATTTCAAGTTTGAAGGTGCAAAGGAGACTTAAAGTCTAGCAATTTCAGCCAGCCTCATAATTGACCAGATGGAACTTTGGACTCTGATGGTTAGGAACCTTAGCGTCTACAATAAGCTGTAACTTAGGTGACTAAGGAGTAGTTATTGCCTTTTCTTATGACCTTGAGACGGAGAAAGCGATGGCACCCCACTCCAGTACTCTTGCCTGGCAAATCCCATGGACGGAGGAGCCTGGTGGGCTGCAGTCCATGGGGTCGCTAAGAGTTGGACATGACTGAGCGACTTCACTTTCACTTTTCAGTTTCATTCATTGGAGAAGGAAATGGCAACCCACTCCAGTGTTCTTGCCTGGAGAATCCCAGGGACGGGGGAGCCTGGTGGGCTGCCGTCTATGGGGTTGCACAGAGTTGGACACGACTGAGCGACTGAACTGACTAACTGACTGATGACCTTGAGAAACCAGATGGATTACAAATACTGAATGTCAGAACTGGAAGGAACCAGTTCTCACCTTCCACAGTGCCCTCTTACCTACCTCCCTCTTATTTTGTAATAAGGAAACTGAAGAAGAGAATACTTTAGGTGACTTGCCAAAACCTAATAAAACTGTTAGTGACAAGCCAAGAATAGAGGGCAGGGTCACATTCCTGTATTCTTTGCCCTGTGCCTTATGACTCTCTGGGCCTCAGATTTATTGCCCCCTGTCTAAAACTCTTCTGCCATTGTAGTTGCTTCTTCAGCACATTGTAGTTACTTCTGGTTCTTTTTGACTTTGGGCCCTGGACATATTAACTTTTTGTCCTTTCCTCTCCAGCCTCAAGCATATACTCTCTCCAGCAAGTTGTCTGATTAATTTCATGATGATAGTAGTGTCAAGGTAGGAACACCCCTGGCACATAGAACTTCAGGTTGATCTTCTTCTTAGAATGAAAATGAGATTCCTTTGAGCTGTTGACACAGTCAATTTCTGTAAAACTTGAAGGCCACAGGAGCAGGTGCAGTTTGTGTATCCTTTTCAAGTTGCAAACTCCTAAATGTTAAGGCTGGTTATTATAATCACATGCAGGGGTCTCACTCCTGCTCTACCTATAGGTATATCTTTTAAGGCACTTTATAGTAAAATTAAATTAGAATGAAAACAACTTTATAACTATTCATAGTACTTAAACCTATACCCTGTGCCTAATACAGTCCTACTCAGTTAATAGACTTTCAGTTCTCAACTGTAATAGGTACTGTTTTATTTTTGTTTCAGAGTCATTACAGAAAGAAGGTAATAAGTATAAGGTATAAGAAGGTTGTAGTTTTCAAATGAAGTCTATTTTAGTTAAAACCTTACACTAAAAGAATGGTCTTCCTTTTAATCCACTTTATCAAATCTGACACTCTGATCACAGATGGCCTTATCAAAACTGAAACCCTGACCTCAGATCATGCCTTCATTTCATTGACTTTCTTTATCTTGCTGTCATTCATTGCTTTACTCCATAGCTCCTCCGTGACCACAACTTCCTTTACTTCCACCCTTGCTATTTTCTCTTCTTATTGCACCTGCTCTCCACCTGCCTTGTGATCTCTAATCCTTTGACACCTCTGCATTCACCTGGTCCAGTGGCCCCCTTCTGTTTTCAATTGCCTTTTACTCTAGTCTGGACCTCCAGGTCAGTCATTTGAATTCTGCCCTTTCTGGCATCTCTTCCCTAGAAGTTTGCTTCCTCTCCTTCATTCTGTATCTAAAGGACCATTCTCCTAACCAGGAAAGACCCTAAAGGGCAATGAACCTATAATCCTAATCACAATATTATGACTGTCAACTCCAGAGAAATTATCTCTGCAGTGGGACTTAACACTGTAAAGAGTCCTGGGTTCTTAAAGGGGACCAAATGAAATCTGTGGTACTCTCATTGGATAATATACTTTAGGAATTAATTAAGAAGGTAAAATAGAAGGGACTTACCAGGTGGCACAGTGGTAAAGAATCCACCTGCCAGTGCTAGAGACATAAGAGATGCAGATTTGATCCCTGGGTTGGGAAGATCCCCTGGCAACCCACTTCAGTATTCTTGCCTGGAGAATCCCATGGACAGAGAAACCTGGTGTGTTACAGTCCATGGGGTTGCAAAGAGTTGGATATGACTGACCACACACAGAAAAAAGATTAGGTCACGTTTTTTCTAGTTTTATCTTATTTCCAAATTTCTGAAGTGTGTAGGGAGGAGGGAACTAGTATGGGGTCATGAGGAGGAAGCAGCTTCTGAGGTCCTAAAGACTACTGTGTTGGAATCCTGTTTCAGAAACCAGACCTGTGAATAAAAAACAGCATTGAATAGGGGCTTAGAAGCGGCACTAATCTTTTTTAAAAATTGAAATATAGGGCATTCCCTGGTGATTCAATGGCTAGAACTCCTGCTCTCACTGCCAAGGGCCCTGGTCAGGGAACTAAGTCACCACAAGTCACGTGGTATGGCAAAAAAAAAAAGAAGTGTAGTTGATTTACAATATTATATTAGTTTCAGGTGTACAACATAGTGATTTAATATTTTTATAGATTATACTCCACTGAAAGTTATTTTACAGTATTGGCTATATTCCTATATGTGCAATGTATGTGTGCTCAGTCATGTCCAACTCTGTGAGACCCCATGGACTGTAGCCTGCCAGACTCCTCTGTCCATGAGATTTCCCAGGCAAGGATACTGGAGTGAGTTGCCATTTTCTTCTCCAGGGGGTCTTCCTGACCCAGAGATCAAACCCACATCTCCTGCAGCTCCTGTATTGGCAGGTGGATTCTTTCCCACTAGCGCCACCTGGGAAGTCCCTGTAGTGGTTCAGTTCAGTTCAGTCACTCAGTCGTGTTCGACTCTTTGAAACCCCATGAACTGCAGCACGCTAGGCCTCCCTATCCAACACCAACTCCCGGAGCCCACCCAAACTCATGTCCATTGAGTCAGTGGTGCCATCCAACCATCTCATCCTCTGTCGTCCCCTTCTCCTCTTGCCCTCAATCTTTCCCAGCATCAGGGTCTTTTCCAATGAGTCAGCTCTTCACATCAGGTGGCCAAAGTATTGGAGTTTCAGCTTCAACATCAAACCTTCCAATGAACACCCAGGACTGATCTCTTTTAGGATGGACTGGTTGGATCTCCTTGCAGTCCAACGGACTCTCAAGAGTCTTCTCCAGAACCACAGTTCAAAAGCATCAGTTCTTCAGCGCTCAGCTTTCTTCACAGTCCAACTCTCACATCCATACATGACCACTGGAATAACCATAGCCTTGACTAGACGGACCTTTGTTGGCAAAGTAATGTCTCTGCTTTTGAATATGCTGTCTAGGTTGGTCATAACTTTTCTTCCAAGGAGGAAGTCTTTTAATTTCATGGCTGCAGTCACCATCTGCAGTGATTTTGGAGCCCCAAAAAATAAAGTCAGCCACTGTTTCCACTGTTTCCCTATCTATTTGCCATGAAGTGATGGGACTGGTTACCAGTGAGGAAAGTGAAAGAGGGATAGGGGATTTGGAGGCATAAACTCCTGTACATAAAATAAAGAGACAGCACTAGTCTGACTTGGAAGTGCTGGTTTCCCCTAAACTTACCTACTCTGTGGTAGCTCCTGACTAGCCTCAGGGAAGCAGGTAATTTATAGTGGGCATCTTTATCTCTGTAGCTAAAGGCCCTTAGACTTCCATGTGCATAGCACAGCAAGCCAGCAGAGGGAGCCATGGTCCTAGAACTTTCTTCAGAGCTTCTAAGTTTTGATTTTGCCAGAGATCCTCTCCAGCTCCATCCGAATCTCCTGTGCAGTAAGAATTTAACTTGAGATATGCCTGGGTTTGGTGCCAGACCCCTGGTGTGAGCAGATGGGGAGCTTCTGCATAACTGTTTAAACTTGAAAGCCATAAGGAACTCGATTTCAAGGAAACGCCTGTTTACCATGCAGATCCAAATCAAGCAACTCTCCAGAAATGGGTGTGCCTTCTTGACCTCGATCCTTATTGATCTTGGTATCAGCACCTCCAGTGACGCATCCTGAGGGGCGGGAGAAAGTTAACAAGTGCCTTATACACAGGGAAAAAGAGGAAGCCTGACTGCTGCTACAGAAAGTCTCCACGGGGGAGGAGGGGATACTGTTTGGGTAGCATTAAATAGTGAGTGCTCCATGAAAAGTTCAGTGCCTGGGTGTAGAACCTTATATCTGCTCTGATTTTGAATCAGAAGCAGAAGGTTTGCAGCTGGCCAGTCAAGGGGCTTGTCAGGCAGTTGACTAATGATCTTGATTTTAATAGGAAGCCTTTTAAAGGGGATGCAGTTTCTGCTAGTTACTGTGAACTCCTGAATCACTAGATTTGGCTCTGCTTTTTGGACGCTCAGAAAACTCGGGCATTTCCAAGCCAGCTTTCCCTTTTGCTTCAGGACATAGATTACCCAAGCCTGCACTATGGAGAATGGGGACGGTAATGAGGGCGCCTCAGCTTTTCACATGCCTGAGTGGATGGTGAGTTCTTTGGTCACTTTGCTTTTCCCTCTGTTTCTTGATAATGACAAGAATAGGGATCATTGTGAGAAGTCCCTCCCAAGAGCTGTGATTGGGAAAACAGTTATTACTGTAATTTCTGATTAATTCCTGGGTCACTCCTGCTGCTTTCTTTCCTTTTTCTTTTTTAAAAATTATTTTTAAATTATGAGTGAGCTGGAAGGGCCTGTTGCCTGATTGTCTGGACTGGGCTGGAGCTTCCCCACTGGTCCTGGTATACTGCATGGATTGTGTTAAACTGTGATTGCTTTGCATTCTGTTTACAAGCAGATGCTTAGTTTATTTCTCATGGGGGTAAAGAAAAAGAATAGAGAGGGGGGAAAAAAACAAAAACAACTTGTGGAAATGATGTGCTCTCTCTCTGTCAAGTCTGAAAAGATTTAAGTAGTTTACCCCCCGTCTGCCTAGTTTTCTCCTGCCAGTCAAAACATTTCCCCAGGTATTCTTGTACATGTCTTTCTAAAAGGCAGGAACTATAAAACTCTCTTTAAATTAATTTGTTTTTTGGCTATGCTGGGCACGTGGGATCTTAGTTCCTCAACCAGGTATCAAACCCATGCCCCCTGTAGTGGATGCACCGAGTCTTAACAATTGGACTGCTGGGAAGTCCCTATATAGCTCTTTTGGTACTATTCTTTAAAATACTTTATTTGCTTGATGAATGTTTTTAATGAGTTATTTGTTGATAAGAACCAGCACATAAAACCTAGTATCTTTGATCCAACTTTAGTTTTTTATATAAAAATAGCAACCACCCTTATGTTCCTAACTGCTTTCTTCCAGGTTTAGCCTGATTGCTTACGGTCTATATACCAATTTGTGGTTTATATATATGTGTGTGTATGTATGTATAAATTATGTATGTGTGCATGCTAAGTTGCTTCAGTCGTATCCAACTCTTTGCGACCCCATGGACTTTAGCCCGCCAGCTTCCACTGTCCATGGAATTCTCCAGGCAAGAATACTGGAGTGGGTTACCATGCCCTCTCCAGGGAATCTTCCCAACCCAGGGATCAAACCCATGTCTCTTGCATCTCCTGCATTGGCAGGTGGATTCTTTACCACTAGCGCCACCTGGGAAGCCCCATAAAATATGTATAATGTATATATATTTCCCTATTGAAAACTGCATAGACTATATACAACACATTCCAAGTTCTTTTCGGTGTTTATGGAATTGTGGACTTAGAGAAGTGACCACCAATAATGAGTCTGAGTATATAGTAGACCTAACCAAGGCCCAACTGATAAGCCCACATTTCGATTCGCATACCAACTATTATTATTTCTGTTAGGGTTATTCCTGTTGTTGTTCTTAGTGTTGTTCCAGAACCTTGTACTCAGTTTTAAAACATTTGATCTAAAGAAATCCTACCCATCCACAAGCTTATTTCAAATAGTATAGTGTTTTCAAATAACGGGAAAAAATTCAAATAATAATTCTAGTTGGATTTCTTTATAAATATATATTTTTATTTATTTGGCTACTCTGGGTCTTTAGTTGTGCCGTGTGGGATCTAGTTCCCTGTGCAGGGATTGAACCCAGGCCCCCTGCATTGGGAACACAGAGTCCTAGCCACTGGACCACCAGGGAAGTCCCTCTAGTTGGATTTTTAAGTTTGCTTTTGAATTTCCAGCCATTCACTGATACCAAGAAGGGGAAATAAGAATTCTGGTTTTCTTAAGTGAGAGCCCACATGAAGATAGTAACCTTTGTTACTTCTATAAGAGAATATTACAGAAGAATTTCACAGAACACTAGTATGTCAACTCAGTCAACACAAGTTTTACAGTAACTCTTATTCTCATAAATAATACACCTCGCTGTCTTACCTGCCAAGCACATCTTCTCAAGAGGAGCTCCTACTGGACTTTCACCTACTCACCTTCTCTTTATTTACCTGAACAGGATAACTATCCTAAAGGAGTTAGTGTGACTACTGCTCAAGAGATATGACCTAAGAATTCTCAGCTTTTAGAAAATTTTCTTTAATAAAGCACAGCTCTGCTTTGTTTTCAACATGGCACCTCTTTTATTTAGCAATTTCCTGGTCTCTGTCTCTCAAAAATCAGGAAAATATCTTTGATCAGTAGATTTTTTTTTTTTTTTTTTTTTTTAGCAATGATGAGACAAAGTCGGGAGGGGCTTGGCCTCAATAACTCAGTTTTATCCTCTGAATTATTCCCTTGCCAGAGATTAACCTCTTGAGGCTTGCTTTCAGATATCACAGTTGTTCATTTCTGACCTGGTCTGGAAGTGCTTCCTTAGGCTGCCACCAGTATGTACTTAGCCGCCAAAATGAGCCACTGAGCATTCTCTAGCGTACTGCCTATAGATTTCCAGACCTTACCTGTGACATGTTGGAGTACCTTTTAATCCCCAAGAGGAAACCCTGGCACCAGTTCTCACATTGGGTCAACATTTTGATCAAAGAAAGCTTTTCACAAATGACTCATGTTCCAGTTTACATATTAACGTAATGAACTTTCTGCTGAGGACTATCCTTGCCCCCGAAGGAAATATGACAAGGCTCTCAAACTTTCTTTCAGGGGGAAAATTTAGCAGAAAAGGTGGATTATAATACCTCCCTTCTTATAAATGATCTGTAGCAAAAAGGGACTGGCATATCTCTCAGAAGAGAGGACTCAGGACCACAAACAGCAGCTGATAGTACTCACATCTCTGACTCCTAGCAGGGAATAAGTCAGGACGAAATCTGAAGAACATTCTTGAGACTTGACAAGTAGACCTTCGAGTCTTCCATCAGTCACTGGAAAACTTCTGCTAGAGCCTTTGCTCCCCAGCTATTTTCATATAGCTTGTTCAGGCAGTTTTACTGCTAAAAGATTGGGAAACTCATCCTTTTAAAGATTGTCCTTATTAATATATTTTCACTTCCCCTGAGAAATTTTTAGTCCCTAGTGGTAGGTGAAAATACCTCCTCTCTTATGAGCATGAAGATCAGCAGTAACCTTTTTTTAAGTTTCTACATTTTAATTTTTCCTCCTCCCACTTAAGCTCTTTGTAGTACCTAGTACTTTTCCGTAGGAAATCTGATTCTCTTTCTTGATTGAGTACCCAGCCAGCTGGTTACCTGATTTTCTTTTGGCTAGAAGTAATCCCTTTTATAGTTGAAGAATTTGTTCCAGCAGCTCATTTGGCTTGGAAGGGAGCAATGTCTCTAAGAATGCTTGAACCATATCTACTTGGAAGTGGGACGAAAACCTTTAAGGTATCTGCTAAATGATAGTAGAGGTAGTTTCACGATAATTCTGGATCAGAATTGACACTTAAAGCAGAGACCCACTTGAGAAACTGATGGAAACTGTGGACCCACTCCCCAGGAAAATAGACACACAAACTTTTCATATTCTGTTTTAGAGCATCTGGACATCCATGGACTCTAGGTGAAAAGTCCATGGATTTTAGAACATTTCTAAAAAAATAGAAATGTTAATATGTTATATTTGTGTACAAGTGTGTCACCTCCAAAACCTTTTCACATACGTTATTTTATTTTCACAACACACACTTGAGACAGACAAAGTAGGTATTATTGTTCTTATTTTACAAATCAGGGTTACTGATGTTCAGTACCGGAAATGTTAAGAAATGGAGATACAGAGAGAGAACCACTGATCACCATTCTTTGTAGTACTACTTTATGTATTTGAAAAGGAATTAATTTGTTTCTCTTGATGTGCTCCTCTGTAGGGTAAGTAAATCTTCTATCCTCCCCATGAGTCCTGGTTTTTTTTTAATGCATTAATCATCTATTCTTAGACTTAATTTGTGGAAATCAGAATTAGATCCAGTTCTCTTTATGTCCTATGTTGTATATAAAGAAAGGATCACCTCATTCCTTTCTCTGATCTTTGAAATAACTTTTTTTGCCTATGAATATGCTCCGTGGTTACAGCCATAGGTAGGATAACATGGTTCGTTAAGGAGAGAGTTAAGAATTACGGTGACTTTAATCATGCTTGGAGTGTTCCAGCAGTGGTTCTTAAAGTGTGGTCCCCAGGCCAGTAGCATCAGCATCACCTGGAAATTTGTTAGAAATGTAAAATCTTGGGCCCTACCCAGATTCACTAAATCAGAAGCTCTGGAGCAGGGCCTAGCAATGTGTTTTAATAAACCCTCTAGGTGATTTTGATGTATCTAAAATTTGAGAATTACTTTGGTAAGTAAACTTGTTAAGTGGTAAGGCTTTTCCTGTCAGTAATAATAATCTAAAATGTCTTCTGGTTGTGTTTGGTGTAGATCTGCAGTTCCCTTTGCTCAGGCCCAGAAACTTAAGGCATTAGACCAGGAGTTCCTTTTCATCTGAGTAAGGAACCAGCTGAGTGTACTAGGGTGCATATCCTTGATTAGGAGGAGCAGATTAGAAACTCATCAAGCAAGCAGAAAAATACTGGTGTGTCTCATTTCCTGAAATTGTGAATAAGAGACCAAGATTGTTGTGGATGACAGTGAATAGCTGTATTTGAGTTCAGTTAATTTCCATTTCAATTTTTGGTAGTGACATTGGACAAAGTTGCTAATTAAAAGGCTGCTAGATTTCAGATTCTTATATGATTTGGCCATTTCAGAACTGTGGTTTGATCAGAGCCTCAAGATAATCTGGGATGATATCCTTTCTGAAACCTAATCCAATAAGAAAGTAAATTTAAGGAGTAATTTTATATTAAATAAATTTAAGATAAATTAGGGCTTCCTTGGTGGCTCAGCTGGTCAAGAATCTGCCTGCAATGTGGGAGATGTGGGTTCAGTCCTTGGGTTGTAAAGATCCCCTGGAGGAGGGCATGGCAACCCATTCCATTATTGTTGCCTGGAGGGTCCCCACAGACAGAGGAGCCTGGCAGGCTACAGTACATGGATTTGCAGAGTTGGACACAGCTGAACAACTAAGCACAACACAGCAAGATAAATTAAGAGGAATGAGGTGGGGCTGAGTACACCCTGAATTAGGACCAGGGAAGTTTTTGATCTTCAGATCAGTATCACAGGGTTTGGTGTAGTAGAAAGAGCTCTGACATAAACACAGGCTCACTTTCTAGTCCCCCTTGCTTGCTGTGAGACTTCAGGCAAATCATTTGTTCTCTCAGTACATTTGTGTTTTCCTAATTTGTCAATGGGGATAATGATGCCAATTTTTTAATATTATTATACTGATTAATAGAAATAACAGATACACAGGCCTGTGCATAGTAGGCTCTTAATAAATATTAATTCCCCTCCCCTTATTCTGTTCTTCCAGGGACCTTTTCTCTCAAAATAAAGTTTATCCCCCCCCCAAAAAAGAATCTATCATTTTATGATCTTTCTTGTGCTCAGAGAGCACTCATATTTTTTAAATCACATCTGGAATTTTGTGAAAAAGAGAGTGTTAGTAGCTCAGTCACATCCAACTCTTTGTGACCCCATGGACTGTAGCCCACCAGGCTACTCTGTCCATGAAGCTCTCCAGACAAGAATGCTGGAGTGGTATAGTTAGAAAATTTTAAATGGTATAACTACAAAGAATGTGAACAATTCCATATAATTTCCAAAGCTATCATCTTAACAGCATCTATATGGAAGACCCCTGGAGAAGGAAATGGCAACCCACTGCAGTATTTTTACCTGGAGAATTCCATGGACAGAGGAGCCTGGTGGACTGCAGTCCACGGGGTTGTAAAGAGTCAGTCATGACTGAGCAACTAACACTTTCACTTTCATCTGGAAGACTTTGGGGGGAATACAGAAATGATTCACAACCGAGGCCTGGTTCAGAGGACTTGTCTTCTAATGGGGAGATCAGTATGTATTAGATAACAATCTATTATGAAAACCAGAGGAAATAAGCAGAGAATGAATTAAACTAGATGTGGAAGGATCTTTGACTTCTGCTGGGATCTAACTAACCCAATCAGATTGCCTCACTCCTGGTCCGAGCAGTGGTGATTTTCTGCGGCACTGTCAATATGACACTTCCAAGGGTCACGTTCCAATGATGAACCTCCCCTCCATTTGCTGACACATCTGGTGGCATGCAAATGTCAACATCACTAACCCCCTTTCTTAATCGTCTATTCTAATTCAAAAATAAATTACAGGTTCTCTCTAGGGTCACTCTCCCATATCTTGGAGATGAGCAATGATATTAAATTACTAAAAATAACAAACTGAAATGGTCTCTGGAGAAATGCATGGTGCATTATTGTTTATCAGATAGATAGTCAGTGGTTTGCTCCTAACCTACTCATCTGGTCCATCTGCCTTCCCGGGACTATACCTCTCCAGCTCCTGTCTGCACACTGGTCACTCATATACATTAGCCCATAGCATGTTTTCATGACTAATTGGGACTCACTTTTGTGCGCGATTTTGCTTTATATCTTCTGTGGAATATTGTTATGAATTGTAAAGTTATCGGATTTATCGTGGCATAAAAGTCTCCACAAACTAGCTCTTGTATTTTCAACTACATGCCCACCGCTTCTAACTCCCTGTACATGTGTACTTGGTTCTTTGTCATTCTGGGCTCCTGGCGGTTCCGTGTTTCCTTTTCCTCTGTGTATATTGCTTTGTGTACCTAGAAGGGCCACCCCTTCATCTGACTATTTGATATATAACAAGGTTACTATGACCCTGGGGGCTCTGAGGAAATAGGAAATTCCCTATTGTAGTTGCACCTTCCATGAAACGGTTTAAAAAAGGCAAGCAGATCACCGGACACTTAATCAGCAACGCTTCTCAGATGGGACTAGAAACCAGATGTCAAAACCTGCATAAAAAGGTGCACAGTTAAGAGTAAAGCACTGGTCTGTGGAAGCTGATTTTCCTGGTAACAGACCTGAAACCAGTGTCCCCACTCTGACCAACAGAAGGCCACAGAGTGTAGGTTAGGGCCTGCCTGAGTACTTGGCTCCATTTTTTTTTCTTACCGTTTTTATAAATTCCTCACTGCTTTAGTGCCTCTGTTAATTTTTTTCTAATGAGACTAGGTTAACTAAAGTCATCTGACTTGGAAAAGGAGGAGGTAAGGTTAAAAAGGAACCTAATTAGCAAGTTAATTATAGCAGGCAAAAAAAAAAAAGTGCACCAGTTATATAAATAAGCTATTGTTATGCGCATGCAAGTTGGGCCTTGTCAAGGGACTTGTTAAGGTTTAGAGGTCAGAGGATCCGTGTAATTAGGTGTTTAGGGGAAAAAAAATAATAAAAGCAAAACAGCCACCAGAATTAGGAATGGCTGATGAACCACTAACAGAAATGCCTTATTAAATTGGGCTCTACTGCTGGAGGGGTTGTTGGAGCTGCTTCAGGGTTTCCAGGGAAGGCAAACCCCCCCCTCACCACCACCACCACGCACGCACACACACACACACAAAACTAGCTGGAACCAGAGCCAACAGAATTGCTGATGAGGAAAGTTTAAAGGCCTAGCCACAAGGGTCCCTGGACTGGAGAGGTGGCTGTAGGGCTGGTAATGTCATTATGCTGAGCAGCAAGAAGAAATACATTGTCAATGGCAACTCTGGGATTAAAGCCCAGGTGAGGCTAAGTTCTTATTTACAGTCTTGCTGCCGCTATAGCCACTATTGTAAAAGGCCAGTTGCTTTTCCCCTTCTTTCCTGCTTTCGTCCCTTCTTCTGGCATAAGGTGAGCTGCTCCTCTACAACCTCTTTCCCTTCCTTGCCTTGAAGCCTGTTGGAATGAGTCAGTCTTCTCTGAAACAGATAAGGAGGGGTCCCGTAAAGGACTTCTTGATTTCAGTTAAGGTAGAAGAGTTAGGGGTAGAATCTACCAGGGTACCCCAACTAGGGTAGGGAGATTACTGTATTACAAGTAAGAGTGAAAAATGTAACGGCACTCTTAACTATTGATGGGAGGTGGGCACCAGGGATGATGGGTTGTCAGTAAAAGATAAACATTTATTTCTTGGGGAAATCATATAGCTTATTTTATATAAGTGGTTAGCCTCTTTCTAATGTTCTTCTGTCTTAAAGAAACTTGATCAGTGTCTGACAAGTAACAAGATTTAGACCCCTATGTCTCTGAGTGGAGAAAGCCTACACAGCCTGATGTTTAGTGCCCAAAATAGCCTGAACTCAAGAATTCTCTGGTGGGCTAGTTGGGGCCAGGGGTTAGAGCCCCACACTTGCATTTCAGGGGGCACAGTTTCCATCACTGATCAGGGAATTAAGATCCATGCAAGGTGTGGCCAAAAAAAAAAAAAAAAAAAGCCGAAATGTGACCTAGGTGGGAGGAAGTACTGTAAGTAGTGAGGAGCTTAATAGAGGAGAGAACTCAGTTTAAGGAAACTGGTTTAAGATGATGGTGCAGCTAGATGGCTATGTTGTTGGGGTAAATGAGTATGTGGCTTCTCTGAAGGCTCTGAGGTAAAGACTCTGCCTGCCAGTGCTCGAGACACAAGAGACTGGGGTTCGATCCCTGGGTCAGGAAGATCCCCTGGAATAGGAAATGGCAACCTTCTCCAGTTTTCTTGCCTGGGAAATCCCATGGATGGAGGAGCCTGGCAGGCTACAGTCCACAGGGTCACAAAGAGTTGGACATTGCTTAGTGACTAAATAACAAATGGATGTGTGCCCACCCTCTGCAGTCCTACAAATCTAGAGAAGTAGAGTGGCCCCCACTGGTGGTGTGCGAATGGGAGGGGGTGGTATATATCTAAGGCAGGGTCTGGTCTGTCTGTCCTACTTTTTTAAAAGTAGGCTCTGCTGAAATTAATGACTGATCGTAGCCTTTGGAAAGTCAATGACGACTCATTTTCCTTGATGGGCTTCTAAAAAAGAAAAAGATACATCATTGTCTTAAACAAGGTTGGTGAAATGGAAGCCAAGGTTTTGAGCTTGACTGCTACTCCCCTCCTCATCTTCTTACTCACGTTCCTCCCCTTCCTGACTTTTGTTTTCCCCTTAATTCTTTTAACTTTAGACTTGATTTATGGTTACTTAATATTCAGTCAAGTACAGACTGTGAAGATAGGGTAAGGTTCATTGTTTTGACACAAGGTTGACTGTTATGTCAGGGGTTTGTATCTGAGGATATAAGGACGAGTAATATACATAGCTCCTGCCTTTATGGAGCCTAGTTTGTACAATGATAGAAGTAGATGGGAGTTCATGTACATTCCATGGGAGTGCATAGAAAGAGCACTTTCTCTTTTTGGAATAAATTGCTATTTTAGTAAAATAATTAATTTCGCTATTTTTCATTTTGGGAAATGCTTCTAACCTAGTGAATTTTCCTGTTGCTATAAACAATTTGCAAACTCTAAAGTACTATGCCGGCTTTATTGGTTGTTAAAGCTATGAACAGCTTCCAGAGATAGTGAAGGACAGGGAAGGCTGGCATGCTGCAGTCCAAAGAGTCAAACACGACTGAATGACTGAACAACAAGAGCTATGACAGAGCTATGAATTCCCCTAGAAGTCATGCTAGTTGATTTGGCCTTGGTCTGAATACTCAAATGACTCAATAGTTACCTCTAAATGCAGGAAATGTAGCCAATAGTTGTTGCTTTCATGTAAGCAACCATCTTTTTTATCAGGAAAGGCAGAATCAGTTGGCAGATCTCTGATTTTCCCCACCTCCATGCCAGTTGGATCCAGAATAATCTAAGCAATTATGCAAACATTCAATTAGGAAAATAGAAAAAGAAAAGATATTTGCTTAATGTACAAACTTTGACTTGTAAAGTGTTATAAAGTATCAGCTGGAACTTCCAACAGTAGGAGAAAGAGAGAAAATTGCAAGAAAGTCATTATTAGATATTGTCCAAAATGCAACCTCCAGAGTATTGAGGTTTATACATATTCAGTCTAGTTATCTACTCCTACATCTGTTATAGTTAATAAGTTATCAACTTTGTAGCTTTTAGTTTATTGTAATACCAAACATTAAAAATAAAAAATTAATGTTTACTTATTAGTACTGAAAAGCTAATTGATGCATTTTAGAAAGCCTTTGAAAAGTTAAAGTGACTACCTGCAGTAGTTACGAGAATAGAAGATTTGTAGGGGTGGGAGTTGGGGAGCCAGGGATGAATTGAATCTCCTGCTGAGTTTCACAGTTTACATACATTGTTTTGTATAACCCTCTCTAAAACTTTTGAAATACTTTCATCTTTGTTGTATTTATGAGAAGAATGAGGGTCACAAAACATCCTGATGAACATCATACAGCTAATGAGTGGCATAACCAGGGTTTGAATGCAGTTCCAGAAAGGTCTGTATGAATAGAAAGCTTTTTTTTTTTCTTTATACCATACTGTTTCCTGAGAATCTTAAGGCAGGTCACTCTACCTTTCTTAATCTTATAGTTTCATACCTTAAAAGGTTGGAATGTGTATGTCTGTGCTCAGTAGCTTCAGTTGTGTCCAACTCTTTGCAGCCCATGGACTGTAGTCCACCAGCCTCCTGTGTCCGTGGAATTCTCCAGGCAAGAATACTGGAGTGGATTGCCATTTCCTACTCAAGGGGATCTTCCCTACCCAGGGATTGAACCCAAGTCAATGGCATCTCCTGCTTGGCAGGTGGATTCTATCTGCTGAGCCACCTGGGAAGCCTGAAGATTGGAATAGGTAGTCTCAATGATTCTTTTCAGCTTTAATTTTCAGTGAAACTATAGAAAGGATTGCTGAGTATGACTCAGCTTTCTAACCATTTATTTTAATCAGAATATCCCATTCTCCCTTTTATCGCAAAAGATACATAGAGAGTGGTTCAAGGATTTAAACTTGATAGAAACAGAGAAGAATGAAAAATCATTTTCTCCAACGAGTCTCTTAAGATTCCATATGTGGGTCAATACAAACAGATCAGCTGTGAGAGAAGGTAAGATCCTATAATGCAAGCATTGATTTGGTATCTCAAAATGGATGTTCTTTTCTTTTATGTAACTAGAGTTCTTTCTCTTAGCAGATCCAATTTGCTGACCAGAAGCAAGAATTCAATAAACGTCCCACCAAAATTGGACGTCGCTCTCTGTCTCGTTCGATTTCCCAGTCATCGACTGACAGCTACAGCTCAGGTGAGGACTGAACTGCTCTGGACCCACCGGTGGAGGCTAATTAAGTATGATCAATGGACCCTCCTGTCTATCTAAGGCTAATTAAGCACAATCAAAGCCTGTGCTCTGGCATAAACACTTTCATTCTCAGTTGAAATTTAGACCAAAATTCTAGGTGGAATCTTTAGGTTTCTCTTGGGGATTCAGAGTGGAGCTTAATATAGGCATGCTCTTCCAGTTAAGACAGAAGAAGGTGATTAAGGAAACTGAGTCTGATTTATTCAGAGGGTGAGGATATGTTGCTCACCCTTGACCTTCACTGAGCAGCATGTGTGAACACTTGTGTTTTTTCTACTCTTTGAAAATGAAAGAGGGCTTCTTCATCCTTCCAACTGGGAAATCTTAAATGCCCTGAGAAACAGTGAAATCACTGCAGCTAGTGAAGAGCCCTTCACTTTCTCTTCTAAGCCGGGACATTGTATTGTTTGTTACTCCTTCCTTCCTTGGCAGTGAGTTAAGTCCAATACATGGATCCTAGGCCTGAGTTACCATTTAATGTCAGATGAGTATTAATTTGTGAATCCCTCGTCAGCAGTAACCATTTATGCAGCAGTGCCTAGTATGTGTCTGATCTAATCTGGAGCCATTTTATTTTGCTCTTATGTAGGAATGTGGTAGGAAGCTGAATGTTTGCTCTAATTACCTCTTACATTATAAATAGTAATATTCATTAGAAAATTTTCATCGTGACCTAAAATTTTGTTTTTCACACAAATAGGAAAGTAGTATTTGTAAAGTTGAAGAAAGCTTGTTTGAGACACTGTAACTTTTAGGTTGAGTAAATTGTTATTTATACTCTTAATATAAGCATTTCTTTTATTATGTTTCTCCCCACATAACTGAATAATATAAAGCACAGAATGTAAATCCCTAGGGATTACTGAATTTTGTAACTATCTTGTTCTGCTGAAAGAGCCAGCAGAATGATAAATAATTAAATAAATTAAATAATTTTTAATAGCTGTTGAAAATTCATGAACCAGGTCATAAAACTCTGGAAATTGTAATAATTGTGAAAATGTAAATTGTAAAAAAGAGTATGTACAATTTAAACACTTTGTTCATGTTATCTAAAAATTGAAATTAAACAGTAACAGTACTCAATTTAACTCCAGCTCAGTCTCTTCCCTACCCACTGGATCTGTATTTCCAATTATGCTCCTGCAGAGAAAACCTTCTCACAGAACCCCCATATGCAGGGAGGATAATTACCAAGTATCTATGTACGTAGGGATAGGTAGGTAGTTTCAGTTGAAGCTGAAACTCCAATACTTTGGCCACCTGATGTGAAGAGCTGACTCATTTGAGAAGACCCTGATGCTGGGAAAGATTGAAGGCAGGAGGAGAAGGGGATGACAGAGGATGAGATGGTTGGATGGCACCACTGACTCAATGGACATGAGTTTGGGTAAACTCCAGGATTTGGTGAAGGACAGGGAGGCCTGGCGTGCTGCAGTCCATGGGGTCGCAAAGAGTTGGACACAACTGAGCTACTGAACTGAACTGAACTGATGTATGTAGGGAAGAGTGAGTTTGATGCCCTTAGTTTCTAAATGAACATATAGTTGCCTGGTATTGCTCATTGGTGAGTGGTACTGGCTCATGTCAGCCTGGGAAAGTCAGACCTTTTAGATTGAACTATGTGACATTGCCATTTCTGTAGTAAAACCTTATGTATTCCTTTAAGGATACTAAGTTCAGGAGCATGGAGTCAAACCATCCTGGAACTTGGAAAATAAAGATCAGTTATTCACTTCCCACTGAATGCGGGAATTGCCTTGGTGGCGTCCCTGACAAATGGCTATCCGGACTCTTTGGGAACATTTTAGATTATAGGGTGATCCTTTCTTAATCTAATAGTTTTGCTCCCAATAAGTTCTTATACAGCCTCTGAGATTTAAAGGTTTTACTTAGAAATAAAAATCCTCATTTTTTGGTTGCCTGAGTTGGGGGGCATCCCACTGTCCTGGTTAACCTCATCTGGTTATATTCCAGACTAAGTGTCCTTTTAAAAATATATGCCTATGAATATAATATTCTAGGTATAGTCCAAAATAATCTATAATAGGTGTTATTTCCATAAACTCAGTGCTTTTAGAATGAAACCTAAGATTATGTTTCCCTTTTTTTTGTAGCTGTGTCACACACACACACACTGTTACCTTGTCTGATTTCCACATGAGCAATTGTCAAACCCTTTTAAACAAACTATGGATGGAGCTGCCTATTGCCTTGAGTCTTGGACTGGGAGTTAGGACAGACCTAGTTTCTAGGCTTTGATCAATGTGTGATTTGTTGTGTGATCCGGGAAAACTCTTGACGCCTGCAATGCTTGCAGGAGACGCAGTGGGAAAGTTAAATGAGGTGATACAGAAAAAGCTTCATACTCATCAGATGAAAAGCAGGAATAACTGAATTACTCACAGCTTTCTAAATATGAGAAGATATGCAAGTGCATGTCAATAAGAACTTGGAACCCATTCTCAGCATATGTTATACTTTAATTGACTATAGAAACTAACATTGTTAAAGCCCCAAAGATTGATTGATTATACTTCTTCCCTTCTCTGTTTATCTCTTCTCAGGTGAACTCATTCAGATTCATAGTTTTAAATACCACATATTGGTGTTTGATTCTCAAATTTTATCTCTAGCCCAAATCTCTTCTCTGCACACTAGCCCCAGATATTCAAATGCCTGTTCAGGCCTTTCACTTGGATGTTTTACAGGTATCTCAACCCTCCCATGTCCTAAAAACTGAATTGCTGAGTTCCAGCCTTTGCCCCTCTTCAGTCTGTTCTCAATGCTGCAGCCAGATTCATTTTTTTAAAAATAAGTCAGGTAGTGTCACTTCTTAGCTCAAAACTTTCCAATGGCTTTCCAGTCTCACTCTTAAGTAAAGGGCTAAAGTTCTTACAGTGGCCTACAAGACCTTATACCATCCACCCTCACGTTATATTTCTAATCACATCTCTAATTTTCCAAATTTCCCTCCTCCCTCAGCTGTTTTTTCACTCCAGTTGTGCTGTCCTTCTGTTATTTTGAAACTGTTATTTTGTTATGCCGGGCACTCTCCTGCCTTAAGTCCTTTGCACTTACTATTTTCTCTGCCTGGAATGCTCTAAAATACCCTCACTGTGTATCTTGCCTCCTTCATTTCAGTTCTTAATCAAAGATCATCTTCTCATTGAGGCCTATCCTGGATACTCTTTTAAAATTGTATAGTCACACCACCCAATACTCCCTGTCATCAAATTTTCCTTCTCTGTTTTTCTCCATAGCACTTATTATCATATAACATATAATTTATTGTGTCTTTCTTCCCTTACTTGAATATGAGATCCATGAGGGCAGAGATTTTTATCTCTTTTGTGGTGTTCTCTTCCCACCACTTAGAACTGTGTTTGACACATGAGAGGTGCTCAACAAACAAACACTGGGGAAGGGTGTCCAGAGACATTCTTATTATACTACTTGACATCCCTGTAAAGGAAATAGACCTCTGGTAAACTCCATGTATGTGAAAAGTTAGAAGAAGGTTTATGACATTTCAAAAAAAGGTACCTTCCTATCCAAAGTGCTTGTTTTGCTGAAGATACTTAAAGTCTTACTAAGGTTGTGGCCAATTCTCCCTTCCTAATGATCCTAATATTAAGTTTTATTTAGGAACGCCTTCCAGCCTTTTCAACTGGGTTCCTCCTGTGAAGTGCAGAACATAGAAAAGGATGGTTCATAACTAGTTCCTATCTAGATGTATAGGAGAGTAAAGTTTATTCATATATTCAATGGATGCTTCAAGACAGTAGGGCTTAATTCTAGTGGAACCCATGTTGAAAAGGGCTGTATTAGTCCTTGAAATTATTTTATAAAAAAACGACTTCTAAAAACTTTCTGTAAGCGCAAAACCCTTGTAAAAAAATGAATAGAAGCGACTTTTCTGGGAAGTCAAATGATTCTCGGTGATGTATTTCTGAAAAAGCTGTCTTTGCAGTGAGTTAATTGGTTAAGGATAAGGAAAGAGGACTAAAGTCCCTTAGTTCATAGTAACTGGTTCTTCTAAAGCTTGAAGTATTTTCAGATTTTTTCCAAATAACAAAGTTTTGTTGCTCTGTATTTTGGCTGCTAACCTGGTTTTTCAAATATTTCCAAAGTTATTCATCAGTGAAATCTGCAGCACATTGACACACAGGTCATTACTATTATTCAGTTACCAAGTGACTAGACTGGGCCCAGGAGGAACTGCCTGATTTAAAATAGTCTAATAGGACCAATTTGACCAGGAGTCTCTTCTTCTCTTGGCAGTAACCCACAATATCACAGCCGCTGGGGGGGAAGGCTTCATCAGCCTGAGCCATGGAACATATATATGCATGTTCCATGGGGTCAGTTGTGGATGAGTGATTCACCAAGTTATGTTTTGGTCCTAAGATATCATGAAACAGAACATCTCATGATAAAGTTATTTTGTACTTTGTATTACTTTTCCATCTAGAAACTGAACCCTTCTTTTGTGATTATCTCATTTATTCATAAGATTCTTCTGATAGGAATTAGGGGAAAGGGAGAGCATGGGAGAGAGAGGATGTGTTATACCTCCTATTTTGTGGTTGGATAAATTGAAAATGGGTCACTTAACCAATTAGAAGTGAAGTAAAAGCTTAGGTCTCAGACCTATACTTCACTAGGTTATTATCTTATCAGTTGTTCATTTTTAATTAAATTATGACCCTGGGCTTCAGAGTGTGCTGACAATTACAAATGCTTTAGAAGCTGTTTAAGGATATGTGTACATGTGTGTTGAATTTCTCTAAATTTTCCTAGGAAGAATTTTGAATGCTATCTCAACTATTTTCATGAATATGCTATTAAATATACTGACAGAAATGAGTTATAAATTCAAAAAATAAATGTTATGCTAGTTCAGGAATAATCTTTCCACTGTGTTTGCAAAAATAACCCTCTCTAAGTCCAGGTTTGTCGGCCATTTTGCTTGCATTCACATATTAGTACAGTCTAGACAACAAAGATCTGTATGAAGGGCTCTTTGAAAACAAATCCATTTTGGTTCAAAGAAAAAACAGTGGTTGAACTATAACCGGTTGACAACTGTTAAGAAAATACCATTTTTTTTTCTTTTAGAAAAGGAAATGGTATAATAATTTTTTTCTTTGAGTTGGAAAAATTTTGAGTACTTCTCTGAAAGAAGAATTTTGGAGGTTTTGTTGCTGTTTGGTTGACTTTTCCCACCTGGCTCATCCTTCAAAGCCAAAGAAGCATAGGAGAGGAGAGCTATCCTAGATAGAGTAGGACTGCACTCTCAACCTTTATTATCCCTGCCAGCCAACCACCTGCTGCTTGGGTAAATTGATAGATGATGGAGGTAGAAAAAAAGAAACTGCTGAATAATATTGTATGTATGTCATTCCTTTCCCATTCAAAATCCTAAAGCTAAGTAAGAACCCTGAAAGATTTTATATTTGTAGGCAATGGCACCCCACTCCAGTACTTTTGCCTAGAAAATCCCATGGACGGAGGAGCCTGGTAGGCTGCAGTCCATGGGGTCGCTAGAGTCGGACACGACTGAGTGACTTCACTTTCACTTTTCACTTTCATGCATTGGAGAAGGAAATGGCAACCCACTCCAGTGTTCTTGCCTGGAGAATCCCAGGGACGGGAAGCCTGGTGGGCTGCCGTCTATGGGGTCGCACAGAGTCGGACACAACTGAAGCGACTTAGCAGCAGCAGCAACAGCAGTGAATAAAAGCATAAAGAAGCCACCTGCCAGTGCAGGAGACAAAAGATATGCAAGTTTGATCTCTGGGTCAGGAAGATCCCTGGAGTAGGAAATGGCAACCCACTCAGTATTCTTGCCTGGAAAATTCCATGGACAGAGGAGCCTGGCAGGCAACAGTCCATGGGATTTCAAAGAGTCAGACACAACTGATCATGCACACACTAGAAAACTAGTGCTTTAAAAATATGTACAAAACCTAGTGATAATATCAAGTATCATTGACTGCATGCTGAATTACTTTATGCCAAGTATTGCAGTAGGCACTTTACTTACATTATTTTATTTAATCTTCTCAACAACTTGACTCTGACAAATCATGTCTGCCTATTATATAGTCTTTTTTATAGCACATATTGCAACCACATGGAAAGAAGAATTCTAAATAATTAATTCTGTAATTAGTTATTTCATGTCTGACTCACCTACTAGACTGAAAACCCTGTGAAAGCAAAGACAATCCATATCCATCTTGTATCTCCAGCACTTAGACTGTGGAGACACAGTAGATGCACAATAAAAATTGATTGAGTGCGTGACTGAATACATGAATGAATTAGCCACCAGATTTTTCACCTCCGCTTTATATACCCAGAACCAGAGCAAAGTTTCTCTGACTCCAGAACAAATAAAGAGCATAAAAATCATCATGGCTCTGGAAAAGGATTTGACATTTCAGGGTATTATGAATGTGAACACTTTCTTTCAAAAGCAACTTTTCTATACACTTGGATCAGGATTAGGATGGCTATATTTATCTTTCTTCTCTCAGGGGGCAGAAGCTTGGTTCCCTTAAGCTTCTAACTCATAAGCCATTTCTGAGTATTGATTGGTGAAACAGATGACTGCCCAGGGAACTGTCTCTGGGCTCTGTTGCCAAAGGTACTTTGAGCTCTTACTCCCTAGGAGGGAGAACCATAAACTTTTTGTACAGATTAGCTCCTTTCAAGAACAAAAATCCCTTTGGGGATTTACTAATTCTCTTACCTCCCCTGGTGCCCATGTTCATTCTTGTTGCTTTGTGTTAGGACTTTGCTCTAGGGCAGTTTTCCAGCTCCAAGAGAGACACTTGGGTCCCTGCTGCCCAAACATTATGTAGCACCATGCTTGATTAACTGGGCAAGGTCAGACTTGCCTTTTCCAGCCCTCCCAGAGATAGACCCTTTGCTAAGAAATCCTAGAAATGCCATAATCTCTGGATATAAGCAGATCAGGCAACCCTAGGAGCTCTGAACTTTTGCAGCTTTCTTCCCATAAAAGTGAAAGTACTTCTTATCTCATTGAGAAATGTATAATGCTTTATATTATATAGACAGTGCTTTATGTCCCCCCACCCCAAAACCTTGAGGACTACTTAGAAAGAAACAATCCTCGGGAACTTAAATGTAAATCAAAGAAAGAAATTACTTCAAATCATCCAGCCAATGATTAGTAACTACAGAATTCTATAAAGACTAAAAAGACCTCAAACATGGGAAGAGCAGCAGCTGCCTGTTAGCCATAGTCAGAAGTCTTAGACCTTCCACCCTCTAGTGTATATTGCTAAATGGCTTAGTCATTAGAGCATTTAATTACACTGAAGGAGGATTTATCTGCTTCTTTGGGAATCTCAGATGCCTAATGCTGGACCCACTAAGGCCAGCAAGAAGGGAGAGCATGCGGAATATTTCATTGTCAATGTCTAATTGGGTCTACAGGCACAGTTCAGCCTCATCAGAGCCAGTCTTGAAAAAGAAGGCTCTGTTTTGTCAGACAAGCACTTTTTGTGTGGTTCTTAATTATTTTCTCATGGGTTCCTTGTTTTCTAGGTCTTATCTGTTCAGCTACTGTACTAAAACACAAATTACATCAGTGTTTAAGCAGCAAACAGAGAAGGGTAGTCAGGATCCCATAAACCCATAGGTTAATCACCATCATCCTGAATTAAGGCTTTGAAGCTATTGCTACCATGGAATAGCCTCTTTCTTCATTTTCAAGAACCTGTGCATGTTCTGAAGATAAAGTTAGCCACAGTTTAAGTTCATGCTACCCAGGGGGAGTATCTTTGGCAACCTCTCTCAGCTTCCTTTTCTGACCTGTGGATAGCACTTTCCACAGGTGATGACTGTGGATAGGTGATGACTGAGACAGTTCCATAGTGCCACTTAAGTGCTTCCTAAACGTGTACATTTACAAGGTGCTGATTGCAAAAGAGCCTCAGTTCACTCCATGGTTTGGGGTTAGGGAGGAAGCCATTTTTTCCCCTGAAGGTATTTTATTCTGTCTTTCCAGCGGCTTCATATACAGATAGCTCTGATGATGAGACCTCTCCTAGAGACAAACAGCAAAAGAACTCTAAGGGGAACAGTGACTTCTGTGTCAAGAACATCAAACAGGCAGAGTTTGGACGAAGAGAAATTGAAATTGCTGAGCAAGGTAATGAAAGCAACCACCTTTTTCTTCTTGAGTTGCCTATGTCTTTTTGTCTATGTTAATTCCCTTTTACATCCTGGGGTCTAGTAGTTTGTGAAATGTCAGTGTGATTTTGAAGGAAACTTATAACAAAAGAGATACGAGTTCAGAAAACACCATAGAGAGGGAGTAAAGTCTAGTGGGTCTAGAAGGAACCCCCGTACAAAGAAGAGGGGAGAGACACTAGATGAGGGGACTGAGATACATGAATCAAACACTGGAGTATTTACCTCTGAAAATCCCTTATAACAGAAAAATCAGCGTCTTGATTCTTTGAGAGACCCAAAACTAGTATAACAGAGAACCTGATCGGGAAGGGTCTTATCTTAAGAGAATTACTCTTTGCCTCTCATCTCCCTTCTCTAATATTGCTGTGAATGTATTGGGTCTTTTCAGAAATGCCAGCACTGATGGCTTTGCGGAAGAGAGCTCAAGGAGAGAAACCTTTGGCCGGCGCCAAGATTGTGGGTTGCACACACATCACTGCTCAGACTGCTGTGAGTCCTTTTCCTTTCTCCAAGTAACAATAGTTAATAATAGCCACCAGCTATTGAGGGCTTGTGCCAAGCATTAGGTTAAAAGCTTAACGAGTGTTAGTTCATTAACCCTCATAATGGCCTTCTAAAAACACATATTCCTGTTTCCATTTTATAAATGAGGAAGCTGAGGCTCAGGGAGTTGAAGTAATTTGTCCAATGTTATACAGCTAGTAAACCACAGAATCAAGATTTAAACTTCAACATATCTGATTCCCATACTTTTTCTTTCTCCACTGTTCTCTACTGCTTGCCCCCGCCTTCCCTTTCAGTGTCATTTCTAGACGGCATCTCTGTGTAGGCTCCTTTCAGCTGCAAATAAGAGAAAACCTGATTCAACCTGGATTATGCATAAAGGAACTCATTACATTACATAGCTAGAAGTCCAGAGGCAAGGTGGGCTTCAGGGGAAGGCTCTCAGGGCTCCAGTTTCACCTGTCTGTGATTCTTCTGGAGCTGCCTTCTCTCTGTGCTCACTTTATCCTCAGGCTGCTAACAAGATGGTGACAGCTCTATAAGCCATCCCAGACGGACATGAAGAGGAAGGACCATTTCTTTCTCTCTCCCAAGAGCAAGGAAACCGCTCCCAGAGGTCCTCCAGAACACTCTGTCATGTCACTGAGCAGAACTGGATCACATGCTCATGCCCCACCAGTCCTGGAAGGGAACTGGGGTTACCATGATGGGTTTAGATCCATAATCTTTACCTTTATCAGATTAAATGAACCCCTTTTCATTAAAAAATAGCTTGCAGTGCCCCCATATTTCTTGAAATGAAATTCAGACATAACATAGCTAAGTACATGTTATAGTAAAAGATAAATGTAAAACCTTACTGAAATATGAAAGAAGAATAAAAAGAAAGTAACTTATAATAAAATAACATATTTCAATATGTAAGTGCTTGGGTACAAGTATAGTCAGATAATTGTACGTATAGCATTGTTTGAATGAGTGATATAAATGTATATAATAGAAATGTGTTTCTGGTTCCAGAGTATCAGAGCAATATTGCCAGATTATATAATTTTATGAAATTATAAACAACTTTTTGTAAAATTTCTGAATAACAACAATAAAAAGTATGTGTTTTCTCTTGATTTATACATTTGTTGCATTCTTGGGAAAACTCTTGCATTCTTATATTAAAATTACAGCCATACTTTTGTTGATATGTAAAGTGGAATAAAGTTCTAAATTCAGATCATTATAAATAGGTTTCTCACTCATGTGAACTTTTCATTGGCACATTTGAAAGTCGTACCAGATATGGCATGGTTTTTTTTTTTTTTGCTCTAGGAGACTGTCCTATACTTTCTTTTCTTTTTTAAAAAATATTTATTTATTTGTTTGATTGCAAGGGGTCTTAGTTATGGCACATGGGATCTTTAGTTGTAGCATGTGGAATCTAGTTCCTTGACCAGGGATCAAACCCTGGCCGCCTGCATCAGGAGCATGGAGTCTTAGACACTGGACCACCAGGGAAGTCCCTGTTCTACACTTTCAAAATGTCAAGATCCTTGGCCATACCCACTAAATGCCAGTAACACTCCCCTACCAATTATTGTGGCAACTAAAAATGCCCCCATAGTCTACCAAAGTTGCTTTGTTGAGAACCACTGACTTAGAGTCATCATCAAAGCTGTAATAATACGTATTAAGTTGCCTACCCTAATGAGACCACTACAGGAAATTAGTGTATTGAGAAGTTGTCTGGAATCTTTTATAGGATTTATAAGATCCAGATCACTTGTATGGCTAGATTAACTTCCAAAAGATTGTCTTCTAAGTGCAACACTTACATATTCACATTGCTTATTAAGAACAGCAGAGATTCCTCAAGACACAGACAGCTGCTGTTAGCATCTTCCCTATGAGACTTTTCTGGGTTACATGTTCTCTGAGGAAGAGTACCTTGGCGACCCAAAATTAGTATCATAAATTGAAAAGCTACTCTTTATGGAACTGTAGACTGATAAATGAAGGCAGAAACCATCTTGGAACTTTTTTGGGCTTCCCTGGTCAGGGATATGAGACTTCAGTGTAGTGACTTAAAATAGTAAGTGCTTCTGTCCTGTCTCATGTTGCTAAATTACAACTAGTTTCTTTTTTACCCCCTGGCTCACTGAATATTACCACTCTTCAAGGTTATTTTTTTTTTTCCTGAAAGGAGTAATGAAAATTAGTTTACCAATTTTATTATTTTCTTGTTCCCTCACCATATTTTTATTTATCCTTTAAAAAACAATTACAAAGGAATTTTGCTTTGTTTTATTTCTAATCTCTTAATTTTTTCTGATTACTAAGGTAGTTCTTGTTCATTTTACAATATTCAAGCATTGTATGTGTGTTAAGTCGCTTCTGTCACATCCAACTGTTCGTGACCCTATGGACTGTTGCCCACCAGGCTCCTCGTCCATGGGGATTCTCCAGGTGAGAATACTGGAGTGGGTTGCCATGCCTTTCTCCAGGGGATCTTCCCCACCCTGAATTGCAGGTGGATTCTTTACCGCTGAGCCACTGGGGAAGCCCATTCAAGCATTACCACAGTCTATAATGTAGAAAGACAGTCTCTTATAATCCTGTGCTCCAGAAATAACTATCATAGTTAACAGTTTCCTGTTCATGTTTCATTAAGACTTGGATCTACCTATATTTTTTAGGTATGTTTCCATAGTTCTTTCCAATCAGATTTCTTAGCTACTCTTTATAAACAGTAATGATTTAAAATCAAGTTGAACCAGCTTCTAACCTCTGTCCCCCCCTCACTTCCACCTGCTTGCACTTCTGCTTGAGCCCTGATAGCCAGCAAGCAGTCTTGACTCATAGTTCTTTAAATAGTTCTTATATTCTTGGCCCCAGTCACTTTTCTAGTTAATTTATATTGCTTTGTAGGTATGTTTCAGTATGATTCTTTTGTTTGACACACTCAGAAATCCTAGTTATAGGAATTCAGAAATTCTTTAAGGTGAAAAGCAAAACAGGAGAGAAAAAAATGGGATCAGATATTGAAAGGTAAGGAAATTAAGACAGTAGAGTAGTTCTGCTATTAACTTACTATATGACCTTAGATAAATTATGTGAGGATGTTTGCCTACATTAGTGGAGCTGTTTGCAAGTGTTCTTTTTTAAGTAGAGCATATTTCTAATTAGAGTTTTAATTTAGTATATAAATATTAGAAAATACAAATTTTTTAAAATGAAAATTATCAATACCCAAAGTTAACTACCATCAGGAAATTTAAAACTTTTTCACCAAACCTTTGTCCTTGTTGAAATAACTCTTAATCAAAGTAGTGAGATGGTACACTGCCTTCTTAAAAAGAAGCCTGTCTGCCTATCTCCATCTTACAGATTGAAGTGAAGGTAAGTCAGGATTAAATCAGTGGATTAAATTTATTATAATAATTTTTTAAATTGGAAATAAACATACTTATAGAAAAGTTGCAAATACAGTACCAGATAACTTTTTATTTTCTGAACCATTTGAGAGTAAGTTGCCAACCTGATGGTGCTTCCACAAAGACTTTAGTGTGTATTTTCTGTAAACAAGGACATTCTCCTCCTATACAACGAATACAACCATTCAAAATTTGGAAATTAACACTGATTCATAATTGCTGTCTAATCCTCAGGTCCCATTTGAGCTTCACTAATTGTCCAAATACTTTTTATAACCAAGGGATCTCATCCCTAGTTATATGTCTCATTTAATTGTCATCTCTCTTTAGTCTTCTTCAGTGCTGACAGTTGATCAGTCTTTGTTTGACTTTCATGACCTTGACACTTTGAAGATTATAGACAAGTTATTCTGCAGTATGTCCTTAATTCAGACTTTTATGATGCTTCTTCATTATTAGATTCAGGTTATGTACCTTTGGTAGGAAATGGTGCTGCCTTTTTTTTTTTTTTTCCACTTAATCCTATCAGTTGGCACTTGATCTCAATTTGTCCCATAACTGATGTTCATTTTGATCCCTTAATGGAGGTGGTGTCTGTCAGACTTTTCTATTGTAAAAGTTATTTTTCCCCCTTTGTAATTAATAAGTATTTTGTGAAGTAGATATAAGAAACTGTGTGAATATCCCATTCTTCATCAAGCTTTCCATTTATTTATTCAGTTTGGTTTTTTTTTTTTGGTATGGAGTCATTGTTTCCTGTTTTATTTAATGGATTATAATCCATTACTATCATTATTTATTATGATAAAAATTATTGAAATTTTGGCCAGAAGGAACCCCTTAAATCTTGCTTCTGTGCCTTGCCTTTTGACATATCCCTTTCATTCTTTGAACACTTCCTTGCTTCTGGTACATGAGGCTCTAAGCTCATCTTGTACGTTCCCTGTCCTATCCCTGGAATAAGCCTTTTCTCCATGGCGCGCTGGTTCCTTTTCCTTTAGTGCATCTGTACACTAGTGTGCTCTTTGCTACTGGAGTGTTAATAGTATTGTTCCTGGATCCTCTTTCATTAATTTTCAAAAATAATTACCCATTCAGTTTAGTTTAGTTCAGTCGCTCAGTCGTGTCCGACTCTTTGTGACCCCATGAATCGCAGTGCTTCATGCCTCCCTGTCCATCACCAACTCCCGGAGTTCACCCAGACTCATGTGCATCGAGTTGGTGATGCCATCCAGCCATCTCATCCTCTGTCATCCCCTTTTGCTCCTGCCCCCAATCCCTCCCAGCATCAGGGTCTTTTCCAGTGAGTCAACTCTTCGCATGAGGTGGCCAAACTATTGGAGTTTCAGCCTCAGCATCAGTCCTTCCAATGTTCACCCAGGACTCATCTCCTTTAGGATGGACTGGTTGGATCTCCTTGCAGTCCAAGGGACTTGCAAGAGTCTTCTCCAGAACCACAGTTCAAAAGCATCAATTCTTCAGTGCTCAGCTTTCTTCCCAGTCCAACTCTCACATCCATACATGACCAATGGAAAAACCATAGCCTTGACTAGACAGACCTTTGTTGGCAAAGTAATGTCTCTGCTTTTCAATATGCTATCTAGGTTGGTCATAACTTTCCTTCCAAGGAGTAAGCGTCTTTTAATTTCATGACTGCAGTCACTATCTGCAGTGATTTTGGAGCCCCCCCAAAAAAAGTCTGACACTGTTTCCACTGTTTCCCCATCTATTTCCCATGAAGTAATGGGACCAGATGCCGTGATCTTTGTTTTCTGAATGTTGAGCTTCAAGCCAACTTTTTCTCTCTCCTCTTTCACTTTCATCAAGAGGCTCTTTAGTTCTTCTTCACTTTCTGCCATAAGGGTGGTGTCATCTGCATATCTGAGGTTATTGATATTTCTCCCAGGCAATCTTGATTCCAGCTTGTGCTTCTTCCAGCCCAGGGTTTCTCATGATGTACTCTGCATATAAGTTAAATAAGCAGGGTGACAATATACAGCCTTGACGTACTCCTTTTCTTATTTGGAACCAGTCTGTTGTCTCATGTCCAGTTATAACTGGTGCTTCCTCACCTGCATATAGGTTTCTCAAGAGGCAGGTCAGGTGGTCTGGTATTCCCATCTGTTTCAGAATTTTCCACCGTTTATTGTGATCCACACTGTCAAAGGCTTTGGCATAGTCAACAAAGCAGAAATAGCTGTTTTTCTGGAACTCTCTTGCTTTTTCAATGATCCAGCGGATATTGGCAATTTGATCTCTAACTCTTCATATATATCTTTTGCCCTATTCTCTCCTCCTTCCAGAACTCCAGTTACATGTAAATTAGACCATTGATGGTATCCCATAGATCTTAGATACTCTCTTCAAAGATTTTTCTCCGACTGTTTTTTTCTTTCTCTATTTCAGTTTGCGGATTTCTATCAATCTATCTTCAAGCTCACTGATTCTATCCTTAGATATGCCCAGTTTGGTATGATAAGTCTAATGAAAGAATTCTTAAATCTGATACCTTAAAAAAAAATTCTAATGTTTCTATTTCACTTGTTTTTTATAGTTTCCATTTCTTTGCTGAAATTCTCTATCTGTTCATGGCTGTCCATCTGTTTCTCTCGACTGCTTCAACATAAATATAATAATCATATTTAAAGTTCCTGTCTGATCAAACATTAGCTTATCTCAGAGTCTGGTTCTCTTGAATACTTTCTTTCCTGACTTTGGGTTGGGTTTTTTCACTTTTTTGGTGTGTCTTGAACTTTTATATTGAATGGTAGTATGTTAGTTCCCATTATTGTCATGAACTCGTCTGGATTTCAATTCTTTTTTTTTTTTTTTTATTTTATTGTATTTTTAAACTTTACATAATTGTATTAGTTTTGCCAAATATCAAAATGAATCCGCCACAGGTATACATGTGTTCCCCATCCTGAACCCTCCTCCCTCCTCCTTCCCCATTCCATCCCTCTGGGTCGTCCCAGTGCACCAGCCCCAAGCATCCAGTATCGTGCATCGAACCTGGACTGGCAACTCGTTTCATACATGATATTTTACATGTTTCAATGCCATTCTCCCAAATCTTCTCACCCTCTCCCTCTCTCACAGAGTCCATAAGACTGTTCTATACATCAGTGTCTCTTTTGCTGTCTCGTACACAGGGTTATTGTTACCATCTTTCTAAATTCCAATTCTGTTCTGTACCGAAGGCTACAGATTCCTCCAAGCCAGAGGGCTCTCAGTGTTTCTGCTCCACCCTCAGGCTGTCAACTACTTCTGCACATGCTTGCCACAGGGGGGCTCTCTCTTCAAGTGCATGTCCCCCCACAGCAGAAGACTGTTTTCTGGACCTAGGCTCATAGTGAGAGCAATTGGGCTTCTTAAATTTTTCTGGTCCAATCTCAATCTTAGGCCAGCCTCTGTGAAAATGGGACTTTTTCAGTGTTCCTGCCACTCCTGTCAAATTTTTTCTTGTATCTGTGGTAGGTCTATAATCAAATACCACTGTCCTTCAAAGTCAGATTCCCTGGAGATTACCAGTCCCTTTGCCGGATCCCCACATTGGGAAATCTGGTGTGGCACCTAAAACCTTTACAACAGTGTGAGAACTTATTGGTATTATTGTTCTCCAGTTTGTGGGTCGCCCACCTGATGGGTATGGGATTTTTATTATTATTTTTTAATATAAATTTATTTATTTTAATTGGAGGCTAATTACTTTACAGTATTGTATTGGTTTTGCCATACATCAACATGAATCCGCCATGGGTGTACACGTGTTCCCCATCCTGAACCCCCCTCCCACCTCCCTCCCCAAACCATCCCTCTGGGTCATGGGATTTGATTTTAATGTGATTGTGTCCTTCCTACTGTCTCGTTGTGGCTTCTCCTTTGTCCTTGCACATGGGGTATCTTTTTTTGGTGGGTTCCAATGTTCTCCTATGGTAGGTCTTGAGCAGAGATATTTTCCTGTCCCTCCTGGAGAGGCAGTGATTTTTACTTTGTATCAGCATAGGGTCCTGGGCCCAAGAGGGTTTTCAGCTACTCCCCAAGGAGCATAGAGTTTTTGCTTCTACCCTCCCCCAGAAGCAATGGGTCTTTGTCTTGTCCCTCATGGCAGGCATAATTCCCGCTCTTCTTGCTACAGTTTAGGACTTTGGTTTCCTCTGAGAGAAGACTGGGAAAGTGCCCAGATTTCATGCTTATTGTCGAGCACAGGCAATCAGCTCCCTGCCCCCAGTCTCCTTTGTGAGCTCTGGTTGGAAGCCCCTAGAAAAGCCCTTTCACGTGAGTATGAAATCTCATTGTGGCTCAGGCCACCAGAAGTTCCAAACTGACATATTGATACTTTCCCACACTCAGTCTTTACTAATTCATTAAAATTTTAGTTAATTTTTTCTTACTCTGTTGTATGACAGCCACCTCTTCCTCCTGCACTCTGACAAGGATGAAACTGTGTTCCCTCTCTCCCTAAAGGGATTTGGCGCTCTCTGGAGTTCATTGGTTGCATTATGACCTTGGCTCTTTGATAGGCTCAAGAAACGTTATGGTTTTGTAGATTATGCAGCTTTTTCTTGTTTTTAGAGCGGAAGCTTCTCTTTCGGCTTTCTACATCGTAAAGAGAAGCAGAATTATAAATTGGTGGTTTTTGAAAAGATGTGTGGCTCTGAAATCCTTGGTTTAATTGAATCTTATTGGGAGGACCAGTAGGTTAAATGAGTAAAAGCATACAGCTCAGTGGGAGCCTTCCTCATGCCTACCCTCAACCCCTGCCCCATTCTCAAAGTGCTGAAGTTTCTGCAAAGCACACATTGAAAATCATTGGTGTTAGTTATTCCTAATGTACTTTCTCATTGTCAAATATATAAACTTAATTCCTTGACCAGCTGTTTGGCCCGTGCTTGCTCATCTCCTGCTTTCTCTTTAATACAGGTGCTTATGGAAACTCTGGGAGCTCTGGGAGCACAGTGCCGATGGGCTGCCTGCAACATCTATTCCACCCTCAATGAAGTGGCTGCTGCTCTAGCAGAAAGTGGTAAGACCTTTTGCACATTCTTTGTCTCTGGCTAAAGGTTTCAAAAAGTTCCATTGTTTTGATGTAAATCTGGAAGGAAAGTTGACATTTAAAGTTGTCTTGGAAGAAATATTCATTTTTTTAAAATGAAGTATAGTTGATTTACAATATTGTATTAGTTTCAGGTACACAGTAAAGTGTGTGTACACACATATGCACACATATGTATTCTTTTTTCAGTTCTTTTTCACTATAGGTTATTATGAGACGCTGAATGTATTTTCTTATGCTATATAGTAAATCCTTGTTGTTTATCTAATATATATATATGATAGTGTGTATCTGTTAATCCCATACTCCTAATTTGTCTGTCTTGCACCTTCCCCTTTGGTAGCCATAAGTTGTGTTCTATGTCTGTGAGTCTTTCCATTTGGTAAATAAGTTCATGTATACTGTTTTTTAGATTCCACATATAAGTGATATTATTTAATATTTTAATTTACTTAGTATGATAATCTCAAGGTCCATCCATGTTGCTGCAAATGGCATTATTTCATTCTTTTTCAAGGCTCAGAAATATTCTATTATATATATATATATATACACACACACACACACACACACACACACACATACATACACACACACACCACATCTTCTTTATCCCTTCATCTGTTGATGAACACTTAGACTGTTTCCATGTTTTGGTGGGTCCCTATTCTTGATGAGATTTCTCTCTTTCTGAACTTCTTTTTGTTAAATATGATCAAGGTAACTGTATTGCTTTACAGTCACAAATATCTTCTTATGTCTGATATTCCATTATTAGTTAATGCTTTGCCTTGCCTTGCTAATATTAGAGCACCAGTGAACACATTCACTGTCTAAGGTCATATGGGGTTTCCCTTGTGGCTCAGCTGGTAAAGTATCTGCCTGCAATGCAGGAGACCTGGGTTTGATCCCTGGGTTGGGAAGATCCCCTGGAGAAAGGAACAGCTACCCATTCCAGTATTCTGGCCTAGAGAATTCCATGGACTGTATAGTCCATGGGGTTGCAAAGACTCGGACACGACTGAGCGACTTTCACTTTCCAGGTCATATGGATTAGAAAAGAAAATGCTTCAGATATAATTTTGTGGTCCTACTGGTTTTTCAGCAGTGTGCTGTGATTTAATGTTTGGTGCTTCTGCTTTAGCACTAAACAAGACTTGACCTGGCAGACTAATATTTGAACACAACAGCCACTGACACTTGAAGGACAAAAGAAACAGAAAGGGCTCGCGGCCCCGACTCCACATCTGGGAGTGGAGAGAAAAGCGGAAGTGGCATTGTCTGGCTGGAGCCCTTGGGTCAGTTTGTTAGGCGAGGAGAGGGAGTGATGTCTTCCAGACTCCGTGCAGTGCTCGCTACCCCGGGACCCACACCCTTTAAGCAGCAGAGAAGCACGAGGATCACGGAAGCTAAGAATAGCAGAACCCAATGCTCCATAAAGGATAATAGTTTCCAGTACACTATCCCTCATGATGACTCCTTAAGCAGTTCATCATCTGCTTCGTGAACCAGGGAGTGATTTTCTAGCATCCTTCCGAAAATCTACCTACTGGGTGAAGATGAGAAGGATCAGGTCAGCTGCTGCTTCCCATGTAGAAGGGTCAGATGGAATATCAACCAAAGGAAAAAGGAAACCCAGGCAGGAAGAAGATGAAGACTATCAGAGAATTTCCACAGAAGAAGCATAAGCTTTATGGGAGGAAGCAGCAGCCTAAAGCTCAGCCTAATCCCAAAGCCCAGACTCACCGTATTTGGAAGGAACCACCAGCTTATGCAGCAGGCAGTTTAGAGGAGCAGTGGTACTTAGAAATTGTGGATGAAGGCAGTGTCTCCTGTCCTACCTGCCAGGCAGTAGGGAGAAAGACCATAGAGGGCTTAAAGAAACACAGGGAAACTGCAAACAGGAAATGTTTACCTGTCATCATTGTGGGAAATAGCTTCTTTCACTAGCAGAGATGAAGTATCATGTCATGGCAAATCATAATAGCTTCCCCATTTTAAGGCTGGAGATGAAATAGATGAGCCAAGTGAGAGGGAACGTCTCTGAACAGTTCTCAAGAAACTGGGAAAGCTGAGATGCATGCATGAGAGTTGCTCTAGTAGCTTCACCAGCATCGTGGGATATCTGTACCATGTGAGAAAATGTGGCAAAGGGGCTGCTGAGCTGGAGAAGATGACCCTGAAATGTCACCACTGTGGAAAGCTGTATAGATTGAAGACTGGACTCGTATATCACTTGTATATAAGAGCATAGTCCTATATTCTTCTTTCCAGAGTCAGGACAGCCAGAGTGCTTGAAGGACATGAGCTTGGAGTCAAAGAGTGGAGACCGAGTTCAGAGGCAGATAGCTGTATACCACCTGCAGGAACTGGCTTCTGATGAACTGGCCAAGGAATGGCCTGAGAGAAAGGTGCTTCAGGATCTGGTACCTGATGATTGGAAGTTAAAATATACTTGTCCTGGGCTACTGACCTTCAGCCAAGAAGCACTACACAAATAGAAGTCAGATATCAAAAAGTACCATCGCATTCAGTGTCCTAACCAGGGTTGTGAGGCTGTCTACAGTAGTGCATCTGGTCTTAAAGCTCTCCTGGGCTCTTCTTGTACTTTGGGAACGTTTGTGGCTGGAAAATACAAGTGTCTTCTCTGTCAGAAAATGGAAATGGCAACCCACTGCAGTACTCTTGCCTGAAAAATCCCATGGACAGAGAAGCCTGGTAGACTACAGTCCATGGGATCGCAAGGAGTCAGACACGACTGAGCGACTTCACTTCACTTCACTTCACTTCTCTGTCAGAAAGAATTTGTGTCAGAGAGTGGTGTCAGGTATCACGTCAACTCTGTCCACTCTGAGGATTGGTTTGTTGTCAACCCGACAACAACCGAAAGCTTTGAGAAGCTGGTGAAGATAAAACAGCAACAGCAAGAAAAAGAGAAGCAGATGTGGTAGCCCAGGAGCCGATGGTTTCTAAGGTGGCGGCAGCAGCCCGGCATTGAGCTTCCTGAGACAGAGCCGAGTCTTAGAGTAGGGAAGGATCAGAGGAGGAATCATGAGGTACTGCTAGTGGCGACACCCTGTAGAGATGTACATACTGTAGACAACCAGAGCAGAAGCCAGTGCCAACACAGTGCCAGAAAATCAAGTCCCCAAAGACGAGTCATAAATGAGGAAAGAAATAGGCAGTCAGTGTGAAAGCACTCCTGGGAGAGTAGATGGAAGGCTGTCGTCACAGGGACCTGTGTGGAGAGGCCTGAGTCACGGGAGCCGAGTAAAGAGAAGTTTACTATTTCAGCTGTTTGTGTAAGGCTGTGACACTCTCAGCTCCTTCCTCCTGTGTAAATTTCACTGTTTCTTCTACTGATTCTTGTGAACCCTCCACCACCCCCACCCCCATCTTCTTTTTGGTAGATTTTCCTGATATTCTCACTGGAGTCCCCCTATTTTCTCTTCTCTTGCCCAAAGAGCTCCCCCTTAAGGTCCACTGTAGGCCCTCTTGCCCTGTACAAGACTAAGAAACTTGTTCGATTAGCCTTTCCATACTGGGCTATAGAATGTTCTTGGAAGTGATTCCGTAGTTACTCCATCATCTATCTTATAAAATGATTCCAAACTAACTTTTTTTTTCACTTTTCCAGTTGAGCTTTTTTCCAGAACGGTTTTACAAAGCTGATTTTAAATCCAGTACATCTCCACATGTGAACAGCTCCATCCCTCAGCCCACAGACCAAAGAACCTAAGCAACTGCTCAGCTTTGAGTGTGGTGTCAACGAGGCTTTTAGTAGTGTTAGTCACTCAGTCCTGTCCAACTCTTTGCAACCCCATAGACTGTAGTCTGCCAGGCTCCTCTGTCCATGGGATTCTCCAGGCAAGAATACTGGAGTGGATTGCCATTCCCTTCTCCACAAACTAACTTTTCAAAACCATACCAACTGATGATTTTGTATTTGTGATATAACAAGCCTAGAACCTAGAATTGTTGTCACTCCTTTAATAAGGTTCCCCTGTCTGCCTGGGTGACAGAATTTATGGAGGCTGTTGTCTCATTATGGTTTTAGGATTGAAAGTGAGAAAATACTTAGAATAATAAAGCTAGACCCGCTGGACACAAGTTTTCCTGGGAAATACTTTGTCCCAGGTGGCAGTTGGTAACCAGACCCACAGGCATGATGTACAGCCTTAGGAGAAATATGTCTCACATAAAATGACTGGAAAGAAGAAAGCAGCACAAATAAATACCACCTCAGATCAACTTTCCTGCAGTTTATCTTGTTCCTACGGTTTTGAGGATTGAGAAGTAATACCCTTTTGCCTCTGATATTTGACAGAGAACCCTAATATTGCTGGTAGTGCCATGAAGATTGGTAGCCAAGTGTACATACCTTCTCCCCTGGACTTGACCTGATCGTTAGTCTGCACTCTTAAGTTCTCGTATCTCCTTTTAGCCAAGGTCTGTCTCTCTGCATTTTCTGAGAATGTTGTCCTCTACCCTCTTTTTTAGACATTGTGTTTTGTCTTCTTTATAACCTGACACTTTGACACCAGCTGTAGATATTTATCTGGAGTTGGAAAGAAGAGTTCTTTTTCTGAACCTCTTGCCTAGCCTATAGTATCTGTTAGGCTGTTTCTCCTTCAGGATGGCTTTTCCTAGAGCATTGATTAGAGCAGCTCTGTTGTTGTATTTCTGAATTCTCTTCCCCTTTTCCATAAATATTGGTCTTCTATATTATTGCCAATTTTTGTGGCTTACACCACATTAAAAGCCAGAGACCCTTAATCCTGATGTGGACTAATACTGCCTTTTCAAAATCTACAAGGCTATTACCACTATTAAGTGTTCTCTGTGCTCCTCCATATAGCCTTAAAATGTGGGCTTTTGTGAAGACCACTTTGAAACACAGGAGCGTTGAAACCTGGTTGGGATACTGCCAGAATGGGTAGTTTTGAAACAAAGGAAGGACATGGTCTATCCACTCGACATTGTCATTGGCAGTTGCTCCCTTAAAGCCCTTTCCATTCATAAGGATTGTCAGGGAGGAAAATGGAGACGCTCTGTTAATTTCTGGTGAGTAAGATTTGGGGAGTGTTTGCCAATGGCAAGAAAAATAAATGACTGTGTCAGAAAAAAAGAGATAGAGAAATTTGGACTTTGCCGGTTTCTTGCACTCCCTCTCTGACAGCACAACACAGATCAGGGTACAAAAATTTGCTTCAGAGCTCTTGAGAAATTCTGGGAAAGTTCTATAGTGCATGTATATCTCTCCTTTTGCAAACACTGTCAACATTTTATTTGTTCTTTCATTTACATTCATTCATTTGTAAGATTTTTATTAATGTGTAAATTATGTATAGAAAGTGCACATATATAAATATGTAGTTCAATTAATTGTACATACACATTCATTTTTTTTCCAACAAATGCTTATTGACTGACTCTAAGGGCAAATAAGAGAGTCTTTGCACTCAGAACCTTATATTGTAGTTGAGGAGAAAAGACACATGTACAAACAATGATAATACAAGGACATATATGATAATGCCACAACAGATCATACGTCCACATTCAGTGTACCAGCAAGGGGCTAATAAAAGATCAGATTCCATGAGAGATCACTTACAGCTGAGTTAATAAGGCTTCATTAGGAACATGCCACTTAATTGGCCAGTGAAGTGTAGCAACATTTGAACAGAGGAAGAAGAGTGTAAGAGTTTTCCTGATGAAGAAGGTGGAATGACTAAGGTAGAGAAGCAAAGAAAGATCAAAATGTAGTTGGGAAATGGTGGGAATTCTAGTTGGACTAGATGAAAAAGTACATATTTCTAGTTTCCTCTTTTTTGCCTTTAGTCATATTTTTAGCATCCCTCATACTCTTGGCCCTTTTGTTTGTCCTCTTTGGTCTAACAAGAATAAAACGACCATCAAAGACGAAGGAATGGATAAAGGGGGCTGAAGACAATATTTAATCAGTGAAGAACGTCAGCCTAAGAAGTACAGCAAAACAAGTTTGGAACTGGGGAAAACTAGCATCTCATCTTCTTGCCAAAACTGAGGGTCAGCCCTTTTTTCAGGCTTTAATGGTTTCTCTTTGTTCTTGTTTCTCAGGGTTTCCTGTGTTTGCCTGGAAAGGAGAGTCAGAAGATGACTTCTGGTGGTGCATTGACAGATGTGTGAATGTGGAGGGCTGGCAGCCAAACATGGTGTGTTAGGTTTCTGTTAGCACAGTTCATTGGGACCTGGGGGTACGGGGAGGGAGGATGTGGCCTGGGAGAGGGTTTCCCAACAGGAAGGAAGATGTTTCCTTTTTCATCTGATGCACCTGGACTTCCAGCAGAACTAGATGCTTATGCTTAGGACATCCCAAGAATATTAAACCTCTTTATAGCCTCAAAGTGCTTATAATTGTCAGTGCTGATCTTAGAAATGCTCATATTCATCAGCAGCGTTAAAATACTACTCCGGGTTCACACATGACTGGTTAAAAAGTAAGATGAATGAGTTACTATCCCCTAACACTGCTCACCAGCACCTCCCCCAACACACACAGCTCCTGTGGTATTTCTCTCTAGAATCACTTGCTAAATTTATAGTAAACCTGAAGGGATCCAAGTTCAAATTTCTTCTTTATTCATTTCTCACCTTAGGAAGTTGGGGCTTTTAATTTTTGCTTAGTTTTTATTTTTGTTTCACTTTTTTTAAAAGTGCTTGAAGTCTGATAGCATATTAGATTCATAGGGGAAGCACAAAGCTGCACAAGTACGATATACTCCTACTTTGCAAACCTTTCTGGATAGGAGTGAGAGGAGAAATTAAGGAAATCAACTAAAAACAAGAATCCTTGAAGCTCTAGTCCAACTATTACTTGCTGCTAAAGACTGCAGAGCAGGCTTTACCTGGGAGACAGAAGGAGAAGCAGCCTGTCTTTCTAGATTCTGTGATGCAGGTCATAATGCACCAAGAGTTGATTTGAGGAAAGCTGGGTTAAAACCTTTGTATCCTCAAAGGGAGGGAGGAGTTGGCTGCACAATGAGTCAGCTCATTCCAGCACAACAGAGTGTGACTGACAGAGGTTCTACTGGGAATAAAATATTAATTGTATAGTCACGAACATAGGGAGGACAGGGCATTGTACATAGCAAGCATTTACAGATTGTAGATCAGCACAAACTGCTGGAAAGGTTGACAAAGTGAGTAAGACAAGAATAAGAACTGTGACCCCAGAAAACAGTACCCATAATCTTTTTGGATCCTGTAAAGATCTAGTACTTTTACTTGCTCGCTAACCTCAGGAAGATTCCTGGGTGACAAGAATTTTCTGCAGTAGAATGACAGGCTGATAATTATAGGCTTTATTCATTAAATAAATATTAGGGATAGCAACCACCTGCCTGTATTCAAAATCTTTGTTAAGAGGAAAAAGTGGATGAGAATAGTTATTCTAAGATACTGTCTTTCCTGTATAGCATGTTTTGTATGCTAGGGATCAGAGGCTGCAAGGAAAAATGCCATGAGAGATTTCATACATGTAAAAAGGGAGAGAGAAATGCAGAGGACACTTTCTGTTCCTTAGGGACTCTGTTCTGAGGGTTTCTACCACAAGAGAAATGGAGCACTGACTTACAGTATGGAGCAAGTGTAAGAGTGAGTCCAGCCTTGGATCTCTACTCCCAAATAAGGTTTGGTGGAATCAGAGAAAATAGATTAACAGCAGGAGCAGAATTGGGAATTCCCTGGCGGTCCAGTGGTTAGGACTCCATATTCTCACTGCCAAGGGTCTGGGTTCAGTCCCTGATCAGGGAACTAGGATTCCACAAGCTAAGTGGTGCGGCCCAAAACAAAACAAAAAAACAAGGGCAGAAGCAAAAAAGAGGTCAGGTATTAGACACAAGGTTGGAGATTGTGTGTAGGCAGGGATCCAGGATGGCGCCTTTGACACTTGTAGTGGAGTTAACTGATGGAGCTGCAAAATGGGCATGTGCCAGCAGAGGGCAGCTCAGTCCTGTGGGTCTTTCTGGGAGAGTGGATGTGACAATTTGGAAAGTCCTGCCAAGCATTTCTGACAGCTAGGTAAAGGGCTGAAATGCCACAGCCTACTGCCTAATCGTATTCTAAGCTGATCTTTCTTTAGCTTATTTATAATTCAGAAACTTTCCTCTGCTGATGAAAGCTCCAGTGGGCACAGCTTTGTGTTTGTCTTTAATCCCAACCTGAAATAGTGATGAGCTGTTCAGAGGCATGCTTGCACACCTACATGCTGCACAGTTCCCTAGTTATTTTTAATTTGGTTTATAGAGAGTGTGAGGTTGTGCTAGGCAAAACCCTACAGTGCTGCCTGAGCTTTTTGGGTAGGAGAATGCCTGTACTTTGGGAGAAGTAAAGGGCTAACAAATACAGTTTTATAAGCCATTGTTCTGGGAGAGAGACTAATTATCTGGTTTTACTAAGCTTTCACTGATTATATTCAAAGTCCTGAATTTAACTACTATAAATATGCTATTAGGTTTAAGCTTTCTGACTATAGTACAGTCAGGAGCTAGTGGTCTAGGTGATCACTTAAGCTATTAGTCCATAAGAAAATCCTCATGGCATTGCTGTATAGTTTGATCCTAGTAGGTATGTCATTTGGGAAGTTCACTTGGCTGTGAGAATTACAGTTGACCTTTCATCTCACTGTCGTTTTCTTCTGTATAATGACCACTGTAAATTACTTTGTTTAACCATTTACAAAATTTTAAATATGACATTATTGATGCTTATTATTCCAGATCTTGGATGATGGAGGGGATCTTACTCACTGGATTTATAAGAAGTATCCCAACATGTTTAAGAAAATCAAGGGCATAGTGGAGGAGAGTGTTACCGGAGTTCATAGGTAAGATTTAACATAGGCATGCTGGCTTTATGCAGCCTGGACCTATGTTCATGTAATCACATACTTACAGAATTGTTGTTGCTGTTTATTTGCTAAGTCATGTTCAACTCTTTGCAAGTCCATGGATGGTAGCCCACCAGGCTTCTCTGCCCATGGGGTTTTCCCAGGAAGAATAGTGGAGTGGGTTGCCGTTTCCTTCTCTAGGGGATCTTCCCGACCCAGGGATCAAACCCAAGTCTCCTGCATTGGCAGATGGATTCTTTACCACTGAGCCACCAGGGAAGCCCACTTACAGACTACATTATGTTAAAAATTAAAATGATGCTCTGAAATGATGAGATCCGAATCCACATACTTGTGTTTTAAATTAACAACACAAATAACAAACTTAAATAGTGAGGAGTGGATAGGGGAACAGTGTGGGCCTCATGTTTTCTAGCATTGTAATACAATGACTGCTTGTCTTTTTTGGACAAATTCACTTATTGAACTTCTGCAATGAACCGATAACTGCTCTAAAAACCATGCTAGGGATCTCGCAGTGGGGAAAAAAAATCCTGGTTCCTCAGAGAGCTTACATTCATACAGAGAGAGCAAGTATTAGGATTCTGTTTCTCAAATGAGTCTGTTTCTCAAATTGTATTCCCTGAATACAATTGTAACCATTTCTGTTTCCTATTATTTACCCAGAAAGAGCTAAAGTAAGAAAGTTTTAGGGAAATAAATTCTGAATAAGCCACTATCACTGCTTCATTATATTGTGATCTTTTTGAATGTATAAAACTATGAATTGTCCCAAATTTTCAAACTTTTAGAAAGAGGTGAGTTTTGAATAAAACATCTGGTTCGAATTTTTAGTTGACTGAATTAAAAAAAAAATAACCTTTATATATGGATATATGGACTTCCCAGGTGGTGCTAGTGGTAAAGAACCCACCCACCAATGCAGGAGGCGTGGATTTGATCCCTGGGTCAGGAAGATCCTCTGGAGAAGGGAATGGCAATCCACTCCAGTATTCTTGCCTGGAGAATCCATGGACAGAAGAGCCTGGTGGGCTACAGTCCATAGGGTTGCACAGAGTCAGACATGACTGAAGCGACTTAGTATGCATGTAGATATACATATTTAGCAAGTTTGGAAAGCTCAGCAGTGGCCACAGGACTGGAAAAGGTCAGTTTTCATTCCAATTCCAAAGAAAGGCAATGCCAAAGAATGCTCACACTACCGCACAATTGCACTCATCTCACACGCTAGTAAAGTAATGCTCAAAATTCTTCAAGCCAGGCTTCAGCAATATGTGAACTGTGAACTTCCTGATGTTCAAGCTGGTTTTAGAAAAGGCAGAGGAACCAGAGATCAAATTGCCAACATCTGCTGGATCATCAAAAAAGCAAGAGAGTTCCAGAAAAGCATCTATTTCTGCTTTATTGACTATGCCAAAGCCTTTGACTGTGTGGATCACAATAAACTGTGGAAAATTCTGAAAGAGATGGGAATACCAGACCACCTGACCTGCCTCTTGAGAAACCTATATGCAGGTGAGGAAGCAACAGTTAGAACTGGACATGGAACAACAGACTGGTTCCAAATAGGAAAAGGAGTTCGTCAAGGCCGTATATTGTCACCCTGTTTATTTAACTTATATGCAGAGTACATCATGAGAAACGCTGGACTGGAAGGAACACAAGCTGGAATCAAGATTGCCGGGAGAAATATCAATAACCTCAGATATGCAGATGACACCACCCTTATGGCAGAAAGTGAAGAGGAACTCAAAAGCCTCTTGATGAAAGTGAAAGTGGAGAGTAAAAAAGTTGACTTAAAGCTCAACATTCAGAAAACGAAGATCATGGCATCCGGTCCCATCACTTCATGGGAAATAGATGGGCAAACAGTGTCAGACTTTATTTTTCTGGGCTCCAAAATCACTACAGATGGTGACTGCAGCCATGAAATTAAAAGACGCTTACTCCTTGGAAGGAAAGTTATGACCAACCTAGATAGCATATTGAAAAGCAGAGACATTACTTTTCCAACAAAGGTCCGTCTAGTCAAGGCTATGGTTTTTCCTGTGGTCATGTATGGATGTGAGAGTTGGACTGTGAAGAAAGCTGAGCACCGAAGAATTGATGCTTTTGAACTGTGGTGTTGGAGAAGACTCTTGAGAGTCCCTTGGACTGCAAGGAGATCCAACCAGTCCATTCTGAAGGAGATCAGCCCTGGGATTTCTTTGGAAGAAATGATGCTGAAGCTGAAACTCCAGTACTTTGGCCACCTCATGTGAAGAGTTGACTCATTGGAAAAGACTCTGATGCTGGGAGGGATTGGGGGCAAGAGGAGAAGGGGACGACAGAGGATGAGATGGCTGGATGGCATCACTGACTCGATGGACGTGAGTCTCACTGAACTCCGGGAGTTGGCGATGGACAGGGAGGCCTGGCATGCTGCGATTCATGGGGTCGCAAAGAGTCAGACATGACTGAGTGACTGATCTGATCTGATCTGATACTGAAATTATGAAATTAAGACTATTTGAAAGTTAAAATTGCTGCTTTAGAGTAGTGGGATTAAAACAGTACTTAAAAGTTTCTCTTATAATTAAAAAGAGAAATAAAATTAATAAGCAATTTAAAGTTTTACATTTTAATCCTTAAAATTTAGAGGTGGGTCAAAGATTTTCCCCATGTGCCTTTTGATTAAGATCTTTATTTCTAAGCTGTATATAGACTCTGGAAAAAGTATTCTCTATTTCTCTATATATACTTTATAGGATGAAACTAGTTGTGTCTTAGGCTCTCATGCCTACTCAATTAACTTATTTGTAAAATTTGATATGAAACTGATGGATTGTAATATCTCATTATTTTATGTTCTTTTTTATTTCCTTTTTCCTTAGGCTCTACCAGCTATCCAAAGCTGGGAAGCTGTGTGTTCCAGCTATGAATGTCAATGACTCAGTCACGAAACAGAAATTTGACAACCTCTACTGTTGCCGTGAATCAATTCTTGATGGGTAATGGATTATCTTTGGAGTGAACTTCAGTTGTTGAATTGAGGTTCTAAATTTTTTGGTTTTGGTTGTTTCTGGAAATGATTTGTGTAGCACCTCTAAGCTGTATACAGACTCTGAAAATGTATTCTTTGTTTCTATATATATACCTTATAGGACGAAACTAGTTATATCTCAGACATAATATTTTATAACACATATCATACTCAATATTTTATAACCCAAAGATACCTTTGCTATCACTATTACATCATACTCAATACTCAGTATTTTATGACATAGAGTTACTATTGCTATCGCTATTGCAAGTGAATCTATTTTACTTAAAAAATCAGACCAACTCCTGTCTTTTGGTGACAGTTTTTACTTTGTCATCCTATCAAGCCTGGAAGTCAGTAACTAAAGTCAGTATAAGTAAGTATCTTTGGTGATTTAGGAAAAGGTTCCTGGTATTTCTCTTCCAGGTCATGTTGTCATGACTTAAGTTTCAACCATCATAACAGTTCTATGGCCATCTGGAAAATCATAGTGAGCAAAGGGTCATTTCCCAGAGGCATTTGTAGTTTTTCAAATCTGTGAGGACTACAAGTCTGAAAAAAAAATCTACTTAGATATAATATACCAAAAACTGTGTTCTTCCAGAACCCAGTTGTCTACACTTGTGTCCTGACATTTCTTCTTTCTTGCTAAGATGACTCAATAATTCCCTGTATGAAAGCATTAAGTTGGTTTAGAATACTGCCAAACCAAATGGTTTCCATCATATATAGGTTAATGGAAAAGTGAAGAAAGGGCCTGTGGGCCACATTACCAGACTGAACATCAGGTAGTTTGGAACACCACAGGCACTAGTGATTTCCTTGTTGGTGCTGAGCCAGTCCAGGACCATTCTAAGCCATGACTTTTGAATATGGTTGTTGCCAAGCCAGACTTATCCTCATCACTCAACAGAAATTGCCTCTGCACTTAATTGATAGTTACTGAGTCTTATTGGGGTTCATGGAGTTACACTAGTTCCTAGTGAGTGGAGTTGTCAAGTCATTAAAAAGATAGATTTCTGCTTTCCCTTGGGGCATTTTTAGACTCTTTTCAACAGGAGAGGTTAACCAGATAGATCAGTAGAAAGACCCACAGATATTTGTCAGAACTGTCTCAGAATGGCAGATTTTAGTTGAAAAGTTTCTTCTGCATAGCCAGGGCTTCCTAGAGAAGGGAGATCAACCAGACCTAAAGAGAAACCAGAAACTGCTCGTACGACTTCTTCCAAGAGAGCCTGAAAACAGTAAGGACCTTTATTCTAGCCTCATAGAGACTCAGAGACAAAGAAGTAGAACACGTCTGCAAAGGACTCAGCCCAGAAAACTCACTGCTTATGCAGTCACTGTTGGCATGTTTCATGGCTCTTCTCCACCCTGTTGCCTGTTACCCTACCTGAATTAATGTGGGACCTACTGGCCATTGTGATATTACTAAATATAGGACTCATTTATCAATGTTATATTTTATGTATCTCATTCAATAAGCTAGAAAGTTTACATTAAGCCAGAGCTTTGTCACCTCCTAAATAAAATTACATTATTTTTATTTACTTTTTATCTTTATTTCCAAATATTATATATTCTAAATCTTATATAATAAATATATATTGCTTTTATGTTTAAAAGTTACTTTGTGGTCTATAGCTTCTTCCCTTTTGCACTACTCCCAGGATAAGGGAAAAAAGAGAAAAAACCCTTACATATGGATGGAATTGATTGGATAGCATGGAGTCAGAAAATGCATATTTTATTGAAATTTTCTTTCTAGTCATTAAATAGTTTCTTTAGAATAGAAACCAGGCTTACTTTCAACATTCAAAACAAAGACCCAAAACCAAAAAAAAAAAAAACCACCATGAAAACAAAGAGACTCAATCTAATCTTAAGGAAGAAACTAGAGATTTTTCTGATTCAATTTTTCTTCCCCTGTAGACTTAAAAGAACAACAGACATGATGTTTGGTGGGAAGCAGGTGGTAGTCTGTGGCTATGGAGAGGTAAGGTTTAATCTTTCAGTTATTAGAAATTTAAAATGTATTTTGCAGAAATATACTAGAATTTTTCACTTCTGTGGACATCAAACTACATTCATTTACCATTTTAAATGGGGGAAAAGTAACTTCAGAAGCCCTCTGGTTAAAGTACAATCTTTCTTTTTCCCTTTGCATTTTTGCTATTTTTTCCTTAAGTTGATTTTCTGACTGTTCCAGTGCGCTGTTTGCGATGTTCTTTTAGCTTGTGTTTTGATTATAAATCGTGAGTGTGGGTGTACTTGTGCACATGCATGTGCTAAGCAGGGCTGAGAAGTTTGTTTATGAAATGCATTCATTTATTTTTTTTCCTATTTTCCCCCAAGCATGAATCTATTCAGTGAAATTCCCTTTGGGGGCGGAAAGGGGGGTACACTTCGCCAGAAGCTTTGAGGAGCTGTTTTCTTCGTGACTTTCCTTATCATGCGTTCTTTCTCCTCTCTCCAGGTCGGGAAGGGGTGCTGTGCTGCCTTGAAAGCTATGGGCTCCATTGTGTATGTGACTGAGATCGACCCCATCTGTGCTCTTCAAGCCTGGTAAGCATGCACAAGGAGATCTGCTTTTTCCTTTGCAGCACTGTCTAATGTGATCTTGTAACTGCCTCCAAAGAATGGCCTAGTTAACATAACATTTTCTCTTGGAGGGGCCTGGATCCTGAGAGGCTGGTATTAACTGTAAGCACCCGTCTTTCAAAGACCTAGGAGCTCTGCTCTGGGAGAACAGAGATTATCAGGGAAGCTAGAATTTGCTACTCCTGTGGAAGCAGTAACAGGGGACACCTTGAGTCAGAAGACAGGTACCCCTTCCCAGCTCCGCATGCCATCCCTCTCCCTTTGAAAACAATGATCAAAAAAGAAATAGGCTGGCGTCAGATCCTTTCCAAAGTGATGCACCTAAAAGAGCACTTCTGTCACATGCCTCCCCCAGATGCATCACCTCAGTGTGATCAGGAAGAAATGTCAGACAAACCAAGTGAAGGGTGAAATCTACTAACTCTGATTGAAGGATACATAGGAGTTGTTTGTACTGTGCTTATAATTCTTAAGCTTGAAATGATTCCAAAGTTAAAATTTAAAAAATAGTTCCTCTCTCATCTGTAAATTGTGTGTAATCTTATCTACCTCAATTATGAACTTTCAGAAAATAATTATATAATTATTATGATAATGCTCCCCTGGTGGCTCAGATGGTAAAGAATCTGCCAGCAGTGCAGGAGACCCAGATTCAATCCCTGGGTCGAGAAGATCCCCTGGAGAAGGAAATGGCTACCCACTCCAGTATTCTTACCTGGAGAATCCCATGGACAGAGGAGCCTGGTGGGCTACAGTCCATGGTGTTGCAAAGAGTTGAACATGACTGAAGGACTAACACATACATTATAATAAATATATAACTATGCAAAGTGTAGAGGGGCTGTCACATAATACATGCCCACTAAGTGGTAACTTACTAAAATTGTCTCTTGCCACCCTCAACAGGATAGAAATATTGGGTAAAATCTTACAGGAAAATGAAATGAACTTTTTGGCCAACTTAGTACCACTGTCCCTGAAAACAACCACACAGTCCCCTTGTCTGTAGCCTGAATAACCCACCCAGTCTTTACCATTAACCCGCCCAAGGAAGGCACCCACGATAGATGAGGCATGACATTTCCCCTGGTCTGCCACTCCTCACACATGCTAGCCATCAACCCACAGTTTTCCCCAACAGAGTTGTTGACTTTGTCTAAGTCAAGGCTCTAGCACACAAGGGGAACTGTCACCATTCTAGCACTTTCAGGGTTTATTAGAGAAACCTAAACATGCTTTAATACTGATTGAGATACTGATTCAAACTACCTTATAAATATGAATTGAGCACTTATTCTATGTTAGGTACTCTGCTCTGTGGTGAGAATGAATAGGATGAGTGGAAGAATGAAACAAATTCTTGCTTTTAGAAGCACACAGACAAATAACCACCGTGCAGTGTAATAAGGGCAATGATAGAGATAAACAGCACATGCTTCTGTGGGGGCACAAAGGAGGAATATCTAACTAAAGAGCGGGAGATTTAAAAACTTCCAATTAAAAAAAAATGACCATTAAACATAAATAAAAGATAGAGCAAGGCGGGGTAGGGTAGAAAGAGGTATCAATAGAGCTGAGTTTTCAAACTTGTTTAAGTGACTTCTTAGTTTGAAAGTAAGTTCCAGGTACAGGGAACATTTTCAAGGGTCTCCTAGGAAGGAGAGAGCATAACATGTTTATATTTAAGAAGCTGGAAGTATCTTAATGGAGCTGCCCACATATATCAACTTAAGTCTTCCTGTCTTATCTTGATACCAAGCAATCTCACTGAAGTATTAATATTTTAAGCAGGCAAGTGACCTGATCCAGACTGCATTTCAGGAAATCACTCTGCAAAATGAATTAGACATAAACTTAGAGGCAATGAGATTGGGCCAGAGTCTACCACAGCAAGGAATAATACAATCTGAATGTCAGGCCTACATGTATAAAGAAGAGGAAATAGATTGTTGTTTAGTCACTAAGTCATTTCTGACTCTTTGTGACCTCATGGACTGCAGTACACTAGGCTTCCCTGTCCTTCACTATCTCCTGGAGTTTGTTCAAATTCTATTGAGTCGGTATAGATTAAAGAGGTTTTAAGGAATTAAGGAAAAAGAATCAACTGAATTTGGTGACAGTTTTAACCTAGAGAGAGGCAGTAGGCTAGGACCTTATAGTTTGACTTTTAGAGTTGGGTGAACAGCAATGCTGTTGGTTAAGACACAAAATATAGAAGAAGAGATAGGGTTGGTAGAAAACATAGATAGATAGGCATGGTGGAGTGGGGAAGATAATAAGTTTGAGGTCCTTGTGGGACATGAGGAGGGGCTATCCAGTGGATAATTTGATCCGTGGCTCTGACGCTTTGGAGAGATCTAAGCTAAAGATATCCATGTGAAAATAAGCCACCTCTGAGGCATCATTTGTATCCAAGGGGCAAGAATGGATAAATGCTGAAAAAAGAGAGGAAAAGAACACCCCACAGGGAACCAACATTTAAGGATTGACTGAGATCCAGAAGGAGCAATCAGAAAATTAGGAAAACCAAGAGAAAACAGCATCATGGACTCCAGGACAATCGAGTTTTAAGAAGGCAAATAATGTTTAATGTAACAGAGGAAATCAAGTAATATTTGAGTCTTAAGAAAAATTTGCTTTGGCATCCAGGAGATCATTGATGATCTTGGGGAGAGCAGTTTCAGTGGGGCACTAGGTTCAGGTAAAATGACACTTTCTAGGAAGTTGATTGGGGTTTCAGTTAACCCTGTCTCTCTATTATCAGGAAGAATTAGGTCCCAGTGGTAGAAAGAACCTTTTATTTCTGTCCTATGTGAACTAAGGAAGCAGTTTGAATTTTTCACTGCTAAGAATAGTCCAGCCATATCAAAAAGTGATGTAGGTACCAAAGCAACTTGGGTACTAGCTTTTGAGGTTATGTGGCAGAAGGCTTTCCAGCTGCCTATTTAGGTTAACTGATCATACTTTATTTCTACAGTATGGATGGATTTCGACTGGTGAAATTAAATGAGGTCATCCGACAAGTGGATATTGTTATCACCTGTACAGGTATGATTGTGACACAGACAGTGGGACGGCATTTGGGAACACGTGCATGGAACAAATGAAAAATGACTGGAAATGCTCTAAACAAAACCAAACTCTGAAAGCCAGAGATAGTAGTCCACAAAACCAATCTTTCCTGTTCTTCCCATCTCTTTAGAGATCTGACCAAAAGTGTACCATTAGGTCATCCCTAGAGGAAAGTTTCTCTCTAGCCCTTTTAACTGCTTTATATCTCTATCCATCCTCATCTACCTAGCAGATGGCTACCAATGAGTTTTATTTGGGAAGCCAGATCTTAAATTTGTACATTTAAAAAAAATTTTTACTTCTAAAAGTGATGTGTATTTCTTTCTAGTCCCTATAACTAAAGCAAGGCTAGAGCAAAATTTCTCATGGTTGGAGAAAGTGGGCAAGGTAGCTGTGTTAATTCCCAAAGAGGTAGGTTTTGAGTTTTAGAGAGTAATATGAGATATGGCTACTTTCCTTATCTGAGATACATACTATTATCTTTCCATTGGAATATTGCATTTCTTTTATAACTCTATTTTAAAGGAGGAAAATCAGAATATTTAAGAATAAAACTATTATTTATAGCCTAAAGGGGGGGCTGGGGGCAAAGAGGGACCATAAGAAACTGTTCTTGTTTCACATCAACCCCTCAATCTCTTTTCTTTGTAAGTAACTTTATTGACATGTAATTCATTTACCATACATTTCTGTTTTCTAGCAAATTCATGGGGTCATACAACCATCAGAATCTAATTTTTTTATTGAGATGTAATTTACATACCGTAAAAATCACCTTTTAAAGTATATAGTTCAGTGATTTTTACTAACGTTGTACAACATCCCATTATCTAATTCCACAACATTTTTTATCATCCCCAAAAGAAATCTTACATCATTAGCAGTCACTCCTCCTTCTACCCTCCACTTTTCCCCAGCCCTAGGCCACCATTAAATTTTCTGTCTCTATAGATTTGCCTATTCTGGGTATTTAATATAAACAACCATACATTATGTTTTTCTTTTGTGACTGGCATTTTATACCTAGCTTAATATTTTCATCTTTCATGCATGTTGTAGCATGTATCAGTATTTCTTTCCTTTTGATTGCTGAGTAACATTCCATTTTAAGATTATATCACATTTCAGTGATGTCCATTCTTCAGTTGATGGACACTTGGGTTGCTTTTACTTTTTGGCCTTTATGAGCAATGCTGCTATGAACACTGTATGCAAGTTTTTTGTGAACGTGTCTGTAGTTCTTTTGGATGTATACCTACAAGTGGATCATACGATAACTCTACTTTTAACATTTGGAGGAAATGCCAAACCTTCCAAAGTAACTACATTATTTTACATCCGGCCAACAATGCATGAGTTACAGTTTCTCTACATCCTTGTCAACACTTGTTACTTTCTGATTTTTCGATTATAGCCATCCTAGTATGTGTGAAGTACTGTCACTGTGGTATTGATTTGCATCTTTGCATGTGCATGTCAACACATTTTTGTACATCTTCTTTTGAAAATGTTTATTCAGATCCTTTACTCATTTTTAAAATGAGTTGTCTTTGGGACTTCCCCAATGGTCCAGTGTTGAAGATTCTGTGCTCCCAATACAGGGGAGCTCCGAGCACAGGCAGGGTTTGAGCCTTGGTTGGGGAACTAAGATCCTGCATGCCACATGGTGCGGCCAAAAACTTTCTTTAAAAAATGAGTTGTCATTTTATTTTTGAGTTGTAAGAGTTCTGTAGAAATTTTATTATTGATCTGTAAGAATTTTTATCATATATATGATTTGCAAGTATTTTGTCCCTTTGTATAGGTTGTCAATTCGTTTTCTTATTGGTATCATTTGCAGCACATGATTTAATTTCAATGTAGTCAGTTTATTTTTTCCTTTGGTTGCTTGTGCTTTAGGTATTATTATCTAAGAAACCATTGTCTAACCCAGGTCACAAAGATTTGTTCCCATGCTTTGCTTGGAGTTTTATAGTTTTAATTCTTACATTTCGGTCTCTGACCCATTTTAAGTTCAGTTTACATATAGTATGAGAAAGAGTCGAACTTCATTCCTTTTCATGTAGATATCTCTTCTGTTTTTAAGGTAATAAGAATGTGGTAACCAGAGAGCATTTAGATCGTATGAAGAATAGCTGCATCGTTTGTAACATGGGACATTCCAACACGGAGATTGATGTGGTAAGATCAAGTGACTCATCACTGGGGGCTTTTATTTTTTCTCTCTTTCCCAAGAAACATAAACTAGAAGAAGAAGCAGGGTCACCAGCCATCCTAAACATGGCTGTACTAGCAGAGCGGTTCCCAGTCTGTTCACTCACTAGCCTTTTGGCCTTTGTGTATGGATTCTACAAGGCTTCTTCATCTCAACTTAATCATTTCAGATGATTGTTTTTCCACCTAAGCTTGATGCCTACTTGTACTGTAAGCCATTTCATCTTTGTGTTTAGGATTAAGAGCAAAAAAGGACATAATAAATGTGAATCAGTATGCTAGTCAGTATTTGGGGGATATTTGAATTTGCTATAAAAGTGAGACAAGTGGGTTGGTCTAAAGAAACAAGTCAAGGCAGAGAAATCTATAGGCTGAGATGAGAACACTGCTTAAGATTGACTGTGTCTATCAAATATTGTGATTTCTTTTCTTTATCTCCCTCTTTCATGGTGCTAACTCTTCCCTTAATGTATTTTCCAAACTATAGTATTGAATCTCCAGGTGTCACAATCAGTTCAGTAGCATGTGTTCCTCAAACCTGGAAAATCTATCACCTTGATTCTCTAGTTTTATTATAGTCATCAAAAATTTTCCGATCCAACAGAACACTTGATCCTACCAAGTTGCCCAAGTAATAGTTAATAGAAGTGCTGTTTATTAGACTTACCAAAGTATCTCTCAGTGTGACTTTGCCTCTGGTTTTAAATTTTTCTGGCACTTTTCTGGAACAGCTATATTTCTCTCTGGGTAAATGGCTCAAGCAAAGCATGCTTTCATCTCCACTGAGGGCTGCTCTGATTGAGCTTCAGCCTTGCCAGGTAAGGATCAGTGGATATACTGGGAGCTTGTTGGATATCTATTTTAAATGGTTTCTCTTTTTAACTCTGTGTTCTATTCTTCTGTTATTAAAAATAGCTGGGAAAAAAACAACCTACCAGAGCCTCTTTCTACCCTTGAGGTTTTTGAGTGGCATGACTCCATTACTTTGTCTTACCATGATATTTTGCTTATAATGAGTAATTTGTCTAGTTTTTATTTTTGAGGTTTGTGGGGGTTTTTTTGGTTTTGTTTTGTTTTTTGTTTTTGGTTAAGTTTTACTTTTGTGTGATACTGCCCCTTTATTAAGTGGTCAAAGATATTAATATTTCTAAACTGTCCAGCCTATGGTTGAATCACTTTGGAGAAGTTTACTCTGTCTTCAATGGTAGTGTCACAGGGCACATAAATGAAATTTAAGGAAATAGCAAACTCAAGTAATCACGGATTCCAGAATGTTCGTTCACTCCTTAGCAAATTTGTGTTGAGTTCTTGCTCTGCTCTGTGCTTAGTACTAACTGGCTGAAGAAGTAGCAGTGGACAATATGCCTGCTTTCTTAGAGCTTGTATTCTAGTGTGGGAAACAGTGACTAAACAGACAGTTATGTCAGTTAGTGCCTAATACTGAAGTAAAACAGAAAGATGAGTGCATTGAGGATGCTGTTTAGTTAGGGCAGTCAAAGAAGGCTCTTTGAGGAGATAACATTTGCCCAAAGCTTGAATGACTATTCGGAGAAGGCAATGGCACCCCACTCTAGTACTCTTGCCTGGAAAATTCCATGGATGGAGGAGCCTGGTAGGCTGTAGTCCATGGGGTTGCTAAGAGTCGGACACGACTGAGCGACCTCACTTTCACTCTTCACTTTCATGCATTGGAGAAGGAAATGGCAACCCACTCCAGTGTTCTTGCCTGGAGAATCCCAGGGTTGGGGGAGCCTGGTGGGCTGCCGTCTATGGGGTCGCATAGAGTCAGACACGACTGAAGCGACTTAGCATAGCATAGCATGAATGACTATTCAGAGAGGATGATGAGTAAAGACCATGAGGTAGAAACATGTTATTTGATTGCTGCCGTTAATAAACTTAACATTTCTTCTCTTGTTCTCGGAATATACACTATACAGAAATGGAAGGAGGGTGAGCCATTGGGAGCTTTACTCTACCATGAAGCATTGCTCTAAAGGCTACCTCACATTTGCACCTAGGTCACAAAGCTTCTGTAACCTTAGGGTGAACCACCCTCATTGATAAGGTGGAACCTGGGACGTTGGAACATGAGGGCAGAACCCTGGGCCCCCGCATGCTCTTTGTAGGGCATTCAGCCTTCTCTAACTAATCTCACTCAGCTCTGACCCTCCTTTTCCTGTGTCTCTTCAGCACTTACGTGTTCAGTTTGCACTGTATTAATTTGCACTGTTTGCATGCTGCTTCATAAGTATTAAAGGCTTTTATCCCCTCACAAATGTATTGTTTTGTGTCCCAAAACAAAGTACAAGCTTGTTGAAGGCAGAAACCATGTCTTTGGTTTCTTTTGTATTTCCCATAGCACCTTTTACTGTGCTCAGCAGAGAGTGGGCGCACAATATATGTTGTGGAATGACATCCTGAGTGATCCCTCCCCTGGCTGGGCCTAAGATTAAATCCCCTGAAATGGAACAGTCCTAACCAACCCAGGACAGGTATTCTCCATCTGGCATGTTGGTTGCTTCTTTCAACTTGCTATTTGAAATGGCTCCCTTCAACATCTTTCCATCCAAAAAGTGGGACTTGGCACAGCTGATGATGTGCTTGCTGTATGTGTTCCAGGCGAGTCTGCGGACACCAGAACTGACTTGGGAGCGAGTGAGATCCCAAGTTGACCATGTAATATGGCCTGACGGCAAGAGGATAGTATTGTTGGCAGAGGTAAGATCTGTGGCTGCTAGAGAGATTCACCCCTGGCAGGAGAAACTGCAGTACCCAGGTCTCCTCTCTCTCACGTTCTCTCACGCTTTCAACTCCTCTTAAGAAGAGGCTTAACTACTTTACCAAATGGATTTTATATCTAATTGTGAAAAGTCTTTTCATTCAGCAATTAAGAAAACTATTTTGGTTCCCCACTTTTCACCAATTATCCTGTCTCCATGTCACTCTGCAGGTTGAGTCAGACAATGACATTACTGTAAAAGGAATTAATGGGTAGAACCATTGACACTTTGAGTGATGCTTACAAAGAGATAATGTCATTTGTGGGATGGTTTAATCAGTAGGCACAAAGTAGATATTCCTGACTGTAACTAAGACAGTCTTAGGCAAATTCTGGGAAGGTCATCTTCGCTAATAGATTCCTTGTTTCTGAGTGTCCATTCCCCTAAGTTGAGCCAGCCAGTTATGTATTGGTTGTGTGACTGATAATTCCCTATGACTTCTTCTGGGCTTCCCTTGTGGTTCAGCTGGTAAAGAATCCGCCTGCAATGCGGGAAGACCTGGGTTCGATCCCTGGGTTGGGAAGATCCCCTGGAGAAGGGAAAGGCTACCCACTCCAGTATTCTGACATGACTGAATGACTTTCACTTTCACGTTCATGACTTCTAGTTCAGCTTTCCTTTTGACTTCGATTCCATTTTTTTTTCTGGCCACATCTCATGGCGTGTGGGATCTTAGTTCCCCAACCAGGGATCAAACCTGCAACCCTTGCATTGGAAGTGTAGTCTTAACCGTTGGGCCACAAGGGAAGTCTGCCTTTTCATTCCACTTAGACTTCCATGTCAGTGTTTGGCCACGTCCCCTTTCTTGACAGCTTCTCTTCCCTATCCTAGATTTCTGATAGCGGTAACAATGTTTTTTTTACCTTGACACTTTTCCCTTCTTCAGGGAAAGATACCAAGGTTACAAGGAGAATACTAATACTTTCCTTAGTTTTGATCTTCAGTCTTATTTCTTAATTAAAGAAACAATATAAAAATGTAAAACATATGCTGTATTCACCTAAGGACCTTTAAATTTTGGAGTATTCTGCCTATTCTCTTCACCTTTTCTCACCTTCTCAAATACTTTAGGGCATCTATAACGTATGTATAAGAGTACGTACAGGGGGAGGATGGGCAGATTGTTAAATATTCACTGACTGCTTTAAAGTCAGCCCACTGTCTGGTGACTTATTTCTAGTTGCCCTGAGAGGTTCCATCTAGTAACTTTGGTGACAAAAGCTAGCACCACAGTTGTTTTTGGCTACTATGGTTGAGCAAAAACTGTGGTCAAGCTTCCTAGGAAATAAAGTAGTAAAGGATGGCATTGGGGTAAGGATCTAGTCCTTCTAACTCTCTGAATCACTCACTGGAAATACATGACTGCCCTTGAATTCAGGAGAAGCAGGCTGAAGAAGAAGCACAGAAACTATCGCAGCCTCCTAAAGCAAAAAATATCTCCCATCACAACCTGGAGAGATTGCCCTTGAATTTGACCAGATTATTGTTTAGGACATTTTTTCAAAGGAATAGCAATGCCCCAGAAGGAAGATATTCTGTAATAGAAAGTAAAAATTCAAGGGAAATATAGCCTTCCTTGGCATAAGCCTCTGTGTCAAGTGACCACCTCTATTTTTTTTTTCTATTCTTTTTTACATAAACCTAGAGATCTTTTATCTTGTTACCTTCATCAGATTTTCCAGAACTTTTTAACATTTCACTCAAAGGTCAACCAGTTCATTTCCACTGATTGAACAACTGCTTTTTGTCCAGCATGTTAGTTGAGAAGTGTTTGGAAAATGGCAATCATGTTCTTCTCACATTGTGCCAAGTCAGAGACTCTGTCTAACCAACCCCTATGTGTATTAACCCTTGCACTCTAGGGCCGTCTGCTGAACCTAAGCTGCTCCACAGTGCCTACATTTGTGCTCTCAATCACTGCTACAACTCAGGTGAGGCCTCCAGAGTGGGGAAGCAGTGGGCTGGAGAGGGGCACTAGCCTATGAGGGTTTTACCTGATATAGGGTAGGTTGCTGTGAGTGGCCTGTCAGCATCCGTCTCTGCTTTTCTAGGCTCTAGCCTTGATAGAGCTCTACAATGCTCCCGAGGGTCGCTATAAGCAAGATGTCTACCTGTTGCCCAAGAAAATGGGTAAGCATGAGCTTTTTTATCCTCTTCCTTACCAAGTAGCTCAGAGTCAGAGACTAAGTGAAGTTGGGGGACATTATATTTCTTAGGAATAAAAAAAGGATATTTTCATCTTGTAAAGTAGGAGCTAGACTTCCTAGACTCCATCCCCAGTTGATTTATCACATTTTCCAAATAGGTTGTCCTGATGAAGTCAGGACATTTTGCTGTGATTTAGTTTACCTGTCTATGAATTTTCAGGACTTTCTCAAAGTATCTATTATACAAGAAGAGAATCTCAAAGGAAAAAAAAAAATCTTCCCCCCAAAAGAGAGGAAAACCCTGTGGCATCTGACTTGCTCCAGTCCTGGGCTGCTGAATGGCCCCTACCAAACTTTTCTGTTCCCGCTTCCTAACTCTGACCCTGTTATTTCAGGCCAAAGGAAAGACTCTGAACAGCTTCTGTTAAGAGTTTAATTATGTGGCTGTTTCATATAAGAGAAACATTTAACTGCCTTAAATTTTTAAAGAATACTGCCGCAAGCGCCTGAACTGAGAGTCTGTTTATAAACTCCCAAACCAAAAATTGGGGGAGTAAATGAGCTTCTGGTTTTGTTTTGTTTCAGCATTAGATGCACAGCAACTGTGAGCAGTCGATATATTCTCCCTTTAATAGACACTTTGGATGAATATAAAAAAGTCTAATAGTCCATAACTGAATGTATGATGAAGTTAGGGAGACCAAACCAATACATAGGAAGTGACACAAAATTCTGAATATAACTAGAAACCCCTAAGAACTAGGGGGACTGAAAACAAAGCCAATAGTGTAGGGTGGTCCTCGGTCACTCTTTTCAGAGCTCCACAGGTGTTAGTTTTCCTGAGTGACCCAGAGTATCAAGTTTAGGGCAGAACTAACGCAGGAGCTTCCTGTTTTTTAGTCCCTCCACTCTCCCATCCTTTCTTTTGCATTCTCAGGCTGATTTGCTGCTTTCATTTCTCTCTCACTTTTCTGTGGAGAAGGAAAGGTTCCAGGCTGAAATAGCTTGTAAGGAAGAAATGTTATGCCTTTGAAAAGCACTGGGCTTAAGCTCAAGCAACCATTCCTTAGAATTGGGGTCCAGTGAGCAAAAGTTGAGCTCCAAGAATTAGAAGATGTCTTGGGACATTCTCTGGCTCAGATGGTAAAGAATCTTCCTGCAATGCAGGAGGCCCAGATTCAATCCCTGGGTTGGGAATATCTCCTGGAGAAGGGAATGACAATCCACTCCAGAGAATCCCCTGGACAGAGGGGCCTGACGGGCTATAGTCCAAGGGGTCTCAAAGAGCCAGACACGACTGAGTGACTGACACTTTCCACTTTTTAAGGCTGGAGAGAACAGCCAGACAAGAGGCATGAATGCTTATACCGGGTCTTGTGTGATCTGTTTCAGATGAGTATGTGGCCAGCCTACACCTGCCCACCTTTGATGCCCACCTGACTGAGCTGACAGATGAACAGGCCAAGTATCTAGGGCTCAACAAGAATGGGCCCTTCAAGCCCAATTACTACAGGTACCTTGAACTCCCTAAAAATGGGAAAGCCTGGGTAATCATGAGCTTCCTGCACTGGAGTTGGTCTTGGCATCCATCACCATATTTCCATGAACTCAGAAAAATAAACCCACTCTCCCTATTGCCACCCCCAAAGGATTCTTTGAAGCCATGTCCAAACATTAAATAGTGTTCCCTTTCTTGATTTGTCATTTCATCTTCTTGATATGATGTTTATCCCTGTCTAGAGAAAATCGGGCCTTTTTCATTGATATGAAAAAGCACTGCATTTATCTACCCTTACCACGCACTCCAGAAAAGTGCCTGCCTCCTCGTTACACCTTTAGGCAGTCTCTTCATGTCCCAGCATCCCCACAAGCTGATAACATCACAGTCTCATCTTTCTTTTTCCCTATAGGTATTAAGTTCCTGTAACTCAAGCCAGAAGTTTTAAGGAATAGAACTCCAAGTCTTTTCTCCACTCCTATACAGGAAAGAACCCAGCAAACTGCTTCTCCAATAAGCTGCCCGCCGTGCTCACCCTCTATGTTAGGTTATTTATTTATTAAAATCTAGAATCCTGTGCCTGTCTCCTCAGCCCAGAGTGTGGTTGCTGTCCCAAGGGCTGTGAGAGCCACAGGGGACAGGCTGAGGAAGGAAAGAAATGGGGTTCCCGGTGCATCTTTTGCATCATTCCCCACTGACTCAGAATCCTCAGCACTGGTCATCGTTCTCTAGTCCAGGCTCAGGAGTTCATCTGTGGATTCCAGACTCCTTGTTTTCTGGGGTTTTCTGGAATAAATTTTTAGCAGCTGCCTTTCTCAGCTTTGGCCCTTCCCCAGGTGAGGCCTTTTGGAAGCCATTGAGTTAACACGGCCTGGGTTCCCAGCCTTGACCCTCGCTATCACTGCCTTCTTTATGAAATGGCTGGGAAGGAAGGAGTGTTGTGTCTTTGGCAAACTGCACTGAGATCTCAGCTGTGCCTGTGCTTCCTGGGAGTCTCCTTCCTTACCCAGGACTCCTTTTTTTCCCCTTGAATATTTATGTCCATTTTAACACTTTCAGGTTCCAAGAGGAGTGTGCCTCTACTATTTCCTCAGCAGCTCTGATGTTTGTCAGACATTTGTTTTGCTGTCTTTCTAACCCACCTGGCCTCTGCTCAGGAAATGAGGGCCAGCCCCACTGGGGCCCATAATTTTACTTCCTTGTCATTTAACTGGATAGTTTCCCAGGAGGCCCCCTCCAAATTGGCACTATCTCAGAAAAAAGGAGGCTTGTTGTGAAACACTGCTTCCCGAAACTTCCTTCAATTGCCTAAAACTCCTTCTAAAGCTGAGCAGGAAGTGGCTTACTTTCCAAGGGACCTGGGAGATCAGGGCTTCAGAAATGGAGCCCACAGCTCAGCACCCTAAAGAAGCAGAATATATTTATTTGTCTCCTGGAAGGGCTTTGAAGCTTAACTGGCTAAGCTATACAGGGAAGACACTGTAAACTGAATCTATGTGATCACAGCTAGGTTGACTAATTTGAACCTCATCAAATATTCATCCCTTTGGCCATTGCCATTGATGAAACTGAGATCTAATGTCTCTGCAGTTTGGTCTGTGGTCTTTCTTCTCTGCTGGGATATCGCTTTATGTTCTGCCCTTTTCTATCTTGGGATTCTGTGTTTTGGAGGTAGTTTCTTAAGTAAACTCCGAAATTACCAAAAAAAAAAAAAAATGTAATATGAGCAGCCTGAAATGTTGTGTCCCACCTAAGAACTGAATTCCTTTTGGAGACTGACCTGTTAGTCTCAAGGGTTCCAATGGGACCAGATTGGTTCCAAGAGGTAAAGTCTGTAGTGGCCCTAGGTATCTGGAATGAAATCAGTCCTTTTCCCCTCTGCCAACCCTGTTTAACACTGTTTGTTTCTGTTTTTTCTCTTATCCTGGTCTGCCTCAAAGTCTCAAGACTAGGGTTACTCAAGGAAACAACAGAGCACCCAGGATCACCATAACCTTCCCAACCTAATTCTGCCCTCCGATTTCTACCTTCTCTGACTTCTCCTGCTCTTCACATATACCCACAGAGCTAGTCTGGAAATGACCTTCCTTTAGGAGGTAGGAAGGTGGATCTTAGGTAAATGGCTATTTGCCTCATTAAATAGTACAGTCTCAACCCATAGAATCTAGTTCCTCAGAGGCCACATATCTTAGCAAGTACTGGAAAAATGCCACATACGTGGCTATATTTTTTCATGGAGAAGATCATAAATGTTGAAAATTCCACTGGGCCATTCAGTTCTTCCTTTTGCCTACCCAGTTCTGGCTTTTGTATTCATTAACTGGATTAATTGCAGAAGATTCAAAAGATGAGATTTGTATCTCATCTTATATCCAGAGATGATTCTATTAGGCAGATATCTGGACCCTAACCTATTATGTTCCTAAGCCAAAAGTCATAACCTGTTGTTTCTCAGCAAAGCCTGGCAGCTGCCTGTGGAACCCACAAGCATATGCTGATCCTGTCAGCGCATACTCCGCCTTGCCATAGTGAAGAGACCATTCCCCATGAAGAAGGAGCCACACTGGGCTGCTAGGTTAGGTTGCCCATGTTGCTGCCCATGGTGAGGTGTTTGCCTCTGGGTTTCAGGTGACCACTCATCCTTTCTTTCTGGGGACTCTGTGTCATGACCATTAATGAGAAGGAGGTCCAGGCCTCCTAAGTATTTGGGTTCTACTTTGGTGTTGGAATTCGGTCATTATTCTTTCTGCCCAAGTAATCAGAACCAAAGTGTCTTCTTCCCTCACTTAGATGCATCCTGGGTATCTGGATGCATCTTAAGCTCTCACCTTAAATGCATTTCTAGGTATCTGGAAGCCTGGGAAAGAAGACCAATGATCTCTTTTTATGTGGCCCTGGCCTGTAAGGTCTTACCATTTTCTCTGCAATGAATTGTGCTCGTTTTCAAGGATTTTTTTTTTTGCCTTCTTAATAGAAATATTTTCTCTTTCTCATTAAAAAAAAAAATTGGTATCTGGTCTACTTTCCCTCTGCCCTCCTGGCTCCTAATCCTCCCCTCCTGTATGAGCACGGCTCCCCATGGCCACGGCTCTCCATGGCCACATGCTCCTACGAAGCTTTTCTGCTGCTTGGCTTTTCTCTGAACAGATCTGAAACTGCTGCTCCTGTGGTTTTCGCCAAATTAACTTTGTCATGGTTTTAAAAAAAAAGAAATCAAAATGCATTGTTGCATTAAGCTTTTTTAATAAAGGAAAATTACAGAAAAAAATAGGCAACACCAGCAAATTATATGTGGACAAGTTCTAAACTATATATACATACATATATATATAAATAATCATCTAGTTCTCATTGTCATCTTACTGAAAGGAAATAAAACCTCTAATGATTGCCATTTCTGAGAGGCTCTTGGAAATCTTTATGTCTAAGTGATTGTATTAGATCAGCAATAATGAATATGTAATCTCAAAAGATAAATAAAATATTCTTAAAATGGATTCTGGTACTGAGAGTATTCCTTGCTTCAGTAAACTAGGAATTCAGAGATGAGAGAGGTTTCTGGGCAATGGGCTAGAGAGTCCTCTGTATCGCAAGGATATGAAAAGCTGAAGCACTTACCAATAGGCAGCCTTAGCCTTGAGTCCCTTATCCCGTGGTGGATCACTCCAGTCATAAATGTCACCCTCCCCCCACTTCCCACCCTGTTATGTGTATAAAGAACTTGCTTTCTTGGAGCCACCCCTCTGGGGAATTGAGACATGTAGGCTTAAGGCAGAGAAACTAAATAAAGCCTGGTTCTTGGTTCCCCAAGCCCTCTCTGTGCTGCCCTTAGCTGGAGAGCATAGAAAGGCAGCATCCTATGGTTTGGGCCCAAAAGACCCTGACTAGAGGGTCTGACTACTACCTCTAACCAGAGAAGAAAGGAATCTAGCAGAAGGTTGTCTCTAAGTCAGGTTTTGCCTGACTAAATCATAACCAGAGGATCAGTCGAGCTACTTGTTCTTTCTCATTTTGAGAAATCGCCACTAAAGATAGCCACTTTTTTTACTTGACAACCTAAACTAGTTCTACATCCTGTATGCAAGATGGTTTCTTCCCTGTCAGAATCTCACACCTCTGTGACCTCTGTATCTAAACTAAGGGCCATGGGGCTGGATAAACCATCTTGGTACTCTACTGGGAGTTGAGAAAGAACAAGCAGTTGGATTCATCCGCTTGTTATGATTTAGTCAGGTAAAACCTGCCTTAGAGACAATTCTCTGCCACATTCCTTTCTTCTCCTTGGCCAGATATAGTAGTAAGGTAATTGGTAATGGCTCAAAGCTGGCCCTTTCTCAAAGCAGATGCAGCAGCCAGCAATGGAGCCTGTGAGCCAGCTATAGGGTTTGCTCCGCTGCAGCAAGGTTTGACTCTTTTGTGAAAGATGGAAACTTGAGTGCCTCGGTCTTAGTTTCAGGTTCACAGGGTCCTTCCAGGGCACCCACTGCAATGCAGTTTCTCTGTCTTGTGGTATTGTGGAAAGAGCTTGGGGTCAGGCTGACTTGACCAACTCTACCATTTACAAGTTGTGTGGCTCAGCCAAATTATTTGACCACTCAGAGCCTCAGTTTTCTTGTCTGTCAAATGGATAATGTTTATCTCCTAAAGATTTAATGACCTGATTTCATTTTTTAAATACTGCTTAAAGACCCAGCAGACACTCAGACACCTAATTGGTATAAATACCAATTCCTTATCTCAGTCTAGGGCCCTACAGCCTCAATTGCCTTATTACAGCCACATGTGTTCTTGATGGAGTGAGGAGGGTATTCTATGCTTTTCCTACTATTTTATCCTGACTGCCCAATATCTTCAAAGCTAGGTATTTTAAGATTTCCTGCAATCTTATTTTTAAGCTTTTTCAGTACTGGGTGTTATCTATTTAATCATAAATCTGACCTCTGGATTAAAGTGGAGTGCTTATGGGGGAAATGGGCATGTTTGGTCTTTGTAACTATACCTATTTATACCGTTCTCTAGCCCTCTGCCAGCAGCTCACAATACCTAAGTTTTGGGACAGGGAAAGTGGTAATGTAGTTTTAAAAATAACTAGCACAGGAGCCATCTCTGCAAGATGTACACCAGCCCCTAATTAGCTCCAAGGTATATTTATGGGCACCTCTGTGAACAATGATGTTGATGGCTACCACTCCTTTGTTGACAAATAAGCTAAAAGAAATAGTGTGCCAATTCCGTGGACTACAGTTTCAGTTTTAAGTTAATCTGTGGTTCCTTGTTACTTCTTCCAGTAGTTGTTTCCAGTTATCTTCCTCTTTATGATAAGCTCTCAAAGTCTGGGCCTCTAATGATCAGATAGATGTCTGATCTTCACTGTCTCCCATTCGACTAGTGTGGAAAAGATACTGGAGTGAGGTCTCTCCCCATGTTGATTCTTTGTAATCTCCATAGCACCACTTTTTAAAACCCCATCTCCCAAAGTGAAGCCAGATGGAGCTCTAGGCTCAGCAAATGGCTTTACAGAGAGGCCAGAGGGGACCTGACTGCTGTCCTCAATTCTATTCCCAGTTGAAGATGACTCTGCTCCCTTCACCCTCAAGATAGGTTGGAAAAGGAACAAAGACTCCAAAGGGGCCACTCCTGTCTGCCATCACTGTTGGGGATCCTGCTGATTGACTAGAGTCAAAAGAATATGAAGTTCTGGGCTTGTCAATCCTAGAGCTCTGACTGCTTAGGAGGAGAGATACAGGGAAGAGGGAAGGTAGAAAAATTATTTCTTTCATTAAGAAGCCCCAATAGGCTGTGCTGTGGCAGGCCTACCACATTGAAGCAGTGATGAGATAGGCGTGGGTTGTAAATTTTAAAGCAGAGTATGAATCTTTAAAGAGCTTAACAAAATTTTACCCTGAAAAAAAAAAATTTCCAAAATCAAGTAGTTTAGGCCTTGAGCCAGAGACTTTCTTGGAAATTCATATCAATTCAATTCTGTTTAAACCAGTGGGTCTCAAGCACAGATTTTGCCCCTCAGGGGACATCTTGCAGTATCTGGAGACATTTTTGGTTGTCACAAGTAGGGGGAGGGTCCTGCTGGCATCTTGTGAAGAGAGGCCAGGGATTGTGCTAAGCATTCTACAATGCACAGGACAGCCCCCCACAACAAGACATTGTTCAGTCGGCAGTACAGAGGAAAGCCTGTGTTAAACAGAAACAAGCAAACACAGATGAACAAAAGCTACTCTCAAAGAGCTTATATCCAGGTTGAGGTGGGTGGGAGGTGGGGAGAGGAAAGGAAAATTATGAGTGGGAAGAGTAAGGAGATATTGGAGACCAGGGAGAGAAAGGAACTCAGAAAGCTCCAAGGAGTGCTCTCTCTCAACTCTGCCTGGATCTGTCACTTACTAATTAGCAGAAGAAAGTGTGAAGGAGAGAAATGATCCAAGAAGGGGGATAATTCCTTTTGGCCCCTTACTTTGGGGATATAGTAGAAAATATGAAGATTGTGGATCCAGCCAGACTTGACTGACACTAGCACAGCCTGAGTGGGTTGAGGGTCAAAAGATAGACTCTCTGGAAGAGGAGGTGATGACTAAATAGAATTTTTAAGCAAGAAGTTAGCCAAGAGAAGAGCAGAGTTTCCTCCAGTGAGAGACACTGAAACAAGATAGAATATGATACCTTTGGAACTGCATTGTGCTTAATCTCTCATTTGTGTCCAACTCCTTGTGACCCCATGGACTGTAGCCCACCAGGCTCCTCTGTCCATGGGATTCTCCAGGCAAGAATACTGGAGTGGGTTGCCATGCCCTCCTCCAGGGCATCTTCCCAACCCAAGGATCAAACCCAGGTCTCCTGCATTACAGGTGGATTCTTTACCATCTGAGCCACTAAGGAAGCCTGAGAATACTGGAGTGGGCAGCCTATCCCTTTTCCATGGGATCTTCCTGACCCAGGGATTGAACCAGGGTCTCCTGCATTTCAGGTGGATTCTTTACAAGCTCAGTTCACAGCTGAGCTTGCGAGTTGCAAGCAAGGAGTAATTAGTCTCTGAGAGTCCTTGTTTCTTTATCAGTAGTATTGGATTAATGAAAACCTGTCAGAGAGATATGGTAGATCTGTGAAGAGTCAAGTGCGATGTCTGGAACATAGTGGCAGTTCAACAACCCCCCTCCCCCAATTCCACCCATTCCCCTCTGACTGCTCATTTGGAGCTTCTATCACCATCCCAGATTGTATACATATTTACAATAAGATGCTTTTTAGGTAAATTCTAGAGTGGGCAAACCACACAGCCTCATCTGCCCCAGGTAACAGCCCTTAGGAAGGATCCTAGAATGAAGGAAAGGACTGGGGAACAGGTTGGGGTAGGGGCTTGCTCTCCAATCAACATTTACTCCCTAGCTCACACCAGGAGAAAGATACCCCTCTTCAGCTGAGAAAGGCAGATGGCCAGGAACAACTCGGTAAGGCACCAGAAATTTCTGTAAAGTGAAAACGCCCCACCCCATCCCTCAGCCTCCAGTCTCCCAGTCAAGTCCTCACTCCAAGTGGAATGAGTTTGCCTGAAAGAGAGTCCCTGGTTTCCTGCAGTATCCTTGACTAACCATTGGTGCCATCCCTCCCCTTAGACTGAAGCGGGATTTGGGACGTATTTAGGAACCAGGATTTGGGGGACAGATGTCTGTTATACTGGGGAAACTGACACTGCAGTGGAGCAGGAAGCGGAGACTAGGGCTCCCCGAAAAAATCTCTATTGGGGAGGGGGTGGGGGCTGAGGAACACCAAGTGAGAAGTAGAGCTAACCTGCTAAAGCTCAAGGCCGAGAATTTGGGAGGTGGAGCTGGGAACAGACCCAGGAGTGTCAGGCTTACCAGTAACGCCGCAGGACTGAGGAAAAAAGGTGAGGGGGAGAAAAATCCCTTGAATGAGCCCCCCACCACCTCCAAGTCCCGCTCGGCTAGGTGTAACAGCCAATCGCGCTGTGGGGCGGGGCTGCGGATGACGGTCGCAGCCAATCGTTGTGGAGGGGGCGGGGCCGGGCTCCCAGCGCGCGGCGGCGGTGGCGGCGGCGGGGTCGCCCGGGGCAGGGAGCGCAGAGAGGCAAAGGGGGGCTGCAGACTGGAGCGGCATGGAGGACCCCGCGGCGCCGGGGGCTGGAAGCCCGCCAACCAATGGCAACGGCAACGGCGGCGGGAAAGGGAAGCCGGCGGCACCTAAGGGCCGGGAAGCATTCAGAAGCCAACGGCGGGAGTCGGAGGTGAGGAGCCCGGAGGGCTTTCAGTTAGGGCCGGGAGACACCCGGGGCGGGAAGCGGTGGCTGAGGTGCTTCGGCCGCGTCCCCCGGCGCGCCCTGAGCCGCTCCGCAAAGCGGGCACCTGCGGGGCCAACCGCAGCCTGAATTCCCGGCTTTGCAGCCCCTGACCCTCTCCGCCCGTCTCCTGGTGAGGGTCGGGGGCTTCCCGGCCCTCTAGCCTCCCCTTTGGGGGCGCGAAGATAGAGCGTGATATCTAGTGTCCCAGATACTTTCAATTATTTATCTCGCTTCATCGCTGTAGCCCCGTTAAGTGGGAATTCGTCAAGCGGGTTTACAGCAGAGGGAACAGGCGCGGGGTGGTGAAGGGATTGGCCTGAGGGGTGGGAGGCCCGATCCCCGCCGCAGTGAAGAGGGGCTGGTGTGGTGGGGGGGGCCGCCACCCTCCCACTCCGAGACTCTCCACGCGGATCAGAGGAGCCGCGGGACTTCGGCCCTTCCAGTTACCCCCGTGTGCTGGCTGGCCCTGGAGGGAGCGCTTTCCATGGGATCAGTACCCCTCCCTCGTAAGGGTTATAATGAGACAGGAGTCAGGCGGGCCAGTTCCAGAGCGAGTGAGTGGACCTACCCCAGGATACAGACCCACAGATAGGGGTGTAAATGTTCTCTGTTCTTAAATCCTAACTAGGAGGATGAAAGGAGTGAATTAACATCACCTCTCCAACCCCCTTCATCAAGTAGCCAAGAGTAGAACTGGATCTGAGCCGGGAATCGAAACAGACTACAAGATGTCAGACGTGAAAGGGTCTGTAGAAACCAGACCCAGGCCTGGTTTCAGCCCTGGCTTTTACAGAAGTGGGAGACAGTAGTAGCCTGCCCAAGATCATACATACGGCACAGTGGCCAGGAGTACCAGGCTTTGGGGTCAGTCAGACCAGGTTTTTGAGGTTTTGAATCCCAGCCCTGCCATCTACTTTCCATTTGACTTCTGTCAAATTGCCAACCTCTGAGCTCCAGTTTCCTCTTCTGTAAAATGAGGTTACTACTACTTACCTCAGAAGGTTGTGATAAAGTCAAAATGAGATAAATGGATGTGAAATGTTTTAGTGCAGGCACAGTGCATGTAGTTGGTTAGCACATAGTAGCCCTTAGTACTATGTTTTCATCATCAAGGGACAGAACTGGTACTAGAAGCCTGGTCTTAGGCATCCCAGTCCACGGTTTACCGTTTGAATTATATTTCAGTTCCAACGGGATTTCACAAATGCTTTCTATTTAGATACTGACAAGCATCCATTTTTTAGAAGAGAGAAGTGGAATTGGTAGAAAGACTGGCCCGAAGTCACACCACCTTTCAGAGGCAGAGCTCAGCCATCCTGCCATACTAGATCAAGGTTTTATGCATCGTGTGGTCTCCCTTCCTGCCTCAGTATGAATCTGGTCTTTAGGGCAGCCTGTGCCTCCTTCCCCTACAGAGACCTTGTTCTTGTTCAAATGGCTTTTTGGAGGTGAGGTGAGGCAAGGCATGGGGAGGTGAGTCTTTTATTAATTCAACAATTATTGAGTCCTCTCTATATGCCCAACACCGTTTTAGGTGCTAGGGGTACAGCAGTATACAAGACAAGGTCTTTGCCCTGTGGAGCTAACATTTCTTGTGGAGGCAGAGAGACAGACAATGTGGGAGTGAGTAAAACAATTTCAGAATGATATGTTCTATGGTGAATTAAAACTCCTCTTGAACCAGGAGGCCCTTCCCTACTTATCAAGTCTTCCTTCTGGAAAAGGCTCTGATAGTACTTTACTCTTGCCGGGGTGTTCAGTTTCCAGAGCCTCAGCTTTCCACCTGCACGGCTGTTTGCCTCCTGATTGTCTGCAGGTGCACTTTTCATGTGGTGGTCAATAACTAGTGATCCTCTCCATCCTAGCTCATTGCCTCCCCAAAGGCTGGCCGGAAATATGAGCTTTCCTTCACCTCCCGCTGCAGCAGGAGAGCCGTGCTTACCTGTCAGTGTATCCCCTGTCGCCGCAAAACCGGGGGACCACGTTCTGCTTGACTCTCAGAAAGATGACCATCTGCTTCTCCTTCCTTCCCTCCTTTTGCATACTTGTGGAAGACAGTCCTGGGGGAGATGATTTTCTTTACTCTCTAGAGCTTTAAGAATTACCTGAAGAGAATTACTGTTGGCACAAGAGAGCCTCGTACATCACTGTGTTTATAGGGGCACCGTTGACCTACCCTTTCCCAGTGGCTTAGTGTATAGATATCCTAACCTTAAAAGGAAGCTAGAGAATGATTGTTTGCTTCATAAAAAGATTCTTAACCCAACCAAAGGATTCACTTCAGGCCTTTTACAACCAGATTCCTTGGTTTAATTGGGTCCCAAAGACCTTGACAAAGTTTAACTGGTTTGTAGAAAAATGAGGAAAATTCAAGACACTGAAGTAAGTTTTCCATAAAATGTAATTCAATACATTAAATTTAAAGATGCATGTAATTTAAAACAATGTTTTTTTCAAACTGTAGGGAGTAACCTGTGAGTTGAGACCAATTTTTTTTTTTAAGAAATAGATAAATAGGAAATACTAGTGTATCACATATAGTAGTGGTAAATATTTTGTTAAACTTTTGTTCCAGTTTTGTGTGTGTTGAGACATGATGTAAAATTTACTTCTGCTTTGACTTATAGTCAAAAAAGCTTGAGAACACTGCTTTTAATGACTCGTGCTGATATTTTGACCTTTCCATTTTTGGGGTATTAAACTTTTTAAAAAAATACATATATGTATTTTAAGAGATTTTTTTAAAGTTTCTGCTTAGCAAAATAAAACATCAAAAATTTTATGTCATTCCCCACCATCTACCTTTTTTTTTTTTCTTATTGGTCTCTGTAATACAGAAGTTTGGAACTTTTTGCTATAGCAGATTTAAACACAAATCGCCTTGTCAGAAGTGTAAGTTGACAAAGTGATTTTGGAAAACAATTTGACATGTACAAAGAACCATACAAATATTAAGAAGGTTTAATGCATTAATTCCCTTTATAAGAATCTATCCTTAGAGAAGATCATAAATATGAAAAAATGTATGCATGTATTACAGTTACATGTAAAGAAAAATAAAAACAAATGTTCAACAATAAAGGATTGATTAAGTAAGCCAGTAGAAATCTGTCCACTTAACTGCTTATTTATTTATTTTTAATTAATTCTTTTTGATTTTTAGCCGTGCCACGTGGCTTGCAGGATCTCAGTTCCCTGACCAGGAATTGAACCTGGATGGGGACAATGAAAGTGCTGAATCCTAACCACTAGGCTATCAGGAAACTCCTCAGTTTGCTGTTTAAAGGGAAAGTTATAATAATATGAGAAAAATGCCTTTATAATATTAAAATTGTAAGCAGAATAAGTAAAATTCTAAGTAGAGTAGCCATCTACATAGTGCTACCAAGTGCTGGCTGGTGTGCTAAATGCTTTTCCTGTATTAATTCATTTTAGTTCTTACAATGACCCTATGAATTATCCTTGTTTTACAGATGAGAAAATTAAATGTCATTTTCCAACAATTGCCTGATACCAATTCAGTTTTGACAGTAACTGTAGTTAGCACAGAGCCCACAAGTTAAGGGGTCAGATGGGGATCCCACAGTGGGATCCCCAAACTACCTGCACTTCTCCTTCAGTTCAGTTCAGTTCAGTCGCTCAGTCATGTCTGACTCTGTACGACCCCATGGACTGCAGCCTACCAGGCTCCTCCGTCTATGGGATTTTCCAGGCAAGAGTACTTCAGGGGTCACCATGACTGTCCCTCTCAGGTTGCTAAAGCAACTCACAGAACTCAGAAAAGTGCTATGTTTATGCCTACAATTTTATTATAAAGGGTACAACTCAGGAAGAACGTAATGAAGAGAGGCGTAGGATAAGGTGTGGAGGTGGACTGGTATGGAATTTTCATGCCCTCTCTGGTGCATTACCCTCCTAGCACAGTGGTGTGCCCAAACCACATTGTTTCAGGGTTTTTATATGAAGTTTGGTTACCTAGGCCTGGTTAGTTAAGCCATTGGCCACTTAATTAAACTCAGTCTCCAGTCTTTTCCCCTCTTTGGAGCCCCTTTTTTGAAACTCTCACTGTGAGTCACCTCATTAGTATAAACTCAAGTGTGGTTGACAGGGATGAATAATAGACACTCCCATCACTCAAAAAATTCCAAAGGTTTTAGGAGCTCTGTACCAGGGAGTAGGGTGAAGGGGCAAAGATCAAGGATATCTTTTATACCACACTGAGGTACAAAGAGCTTAAGTAACTTGTTCAAGATCACATAATATATAACAGTGTATGTGACAAGAGGTGAGATTCAACATTTTAAAAATTCATGTCTGTTAATATATTGGTAGGCAATACCCCGAAATGTTTAAAGAGATTAGGAGGGAGGATTATATTAAAAATACTTTTTAAATGGGATTATAGATTTATACATACGTCATAGGCAATCTAGCCTTTAATACAGTTTGAAGTAGAAATGCTACCTTATTTGACAATCCTAAAATTGCAGAATATTGGAGCCGAAGGACCTCTTTTTATAGATGAGGAACTGTGATCCAGAGAATGATCTCAAAATCATACAATGGGTTAATGACAGAGAGCTGAAGTCAGAATCCAGTTTACCTCTATGGTTTTCATCTGTCTTGTCTTTCTAGAGATCAGCTAGATGTTCTTCAGTTCTGTGTTTATGTAGATCAGATATGGGCACAGATTGTAGCTTTCATATCTGTTCATGATCCTGGGCCTTTGCCCAGAGTTTCTGATTCTGTATAGGAATCTTCAGCCCAACCCTGCACTGAGCTTTTGCTTTGGCTTGGGGTGGGGGTGGGGGGTATTTCCTGGCTGAAAGGCCCAGATGGGGCTCTTCTAGTTGTCTTCTTGATCTAACCTTGGCCTCCAAGAGAGGAAGAAGATGAAATGAGGGTATAAGCTCCTTTTGGTCAACCCTGTTCCCAAGTTACCACAAAGATTTCTCCATTACAGGGCTCTGTGGACTGCCCCACCCTGGAATTTGAGTATGGAGATGCAGATGGACACGCAGCAGAGTTGTCAGGTAGGAGGTAGATGGGTCTCTGTAGAGTGGAGGGGTGGCCAGGAGGAGAGCAAAGATGCCTGTGACGTCCCCTGGCAGCTTGTCTGTTCTCAGCAAGTGGCTGTAGAACAAAGTCTGTTCTCCACATTCCCATTTCTCTCCAGCCTCCAGTGGTAAATCTCTCTTTGTTTGCTTTCACATTTCTTTCTGTGAGTGCTTCTTGGCTGTGTATGGTATTCTCCATTCTTCATTCTGTCACTCTTCTCTGCTCACCCTTCCTTATTTTCTTTTGGTACACTTTCAAATCTGTTTTCTCTCCACTGTCTCCACATTTCTCCTTTCTTTGTCTTCCTGTGTTCACCCCGTCTTTGTGTGCCCCCTTCTTTCTGCCACCCTCTCCATTTCTTTCCCATTCCATCTCTTTGTCCTTTTCTACCTCTATGTCGTCCCCTTCGTCTAATACCTGCCTCTTACTAAAGTCTCAGCAATGTCTAAAGAAAATCTCTATAGACAACTGGCCAGCTGAGCAAGGCTGGACATGTCACCTGTATCCATCATAGTGGAGTTCTGGTTCGATGTTTCTGAGCTGGAGTGAAGTGATCACATTCTTCTTTCAATGCTGGGCTGCTTCTCTCTGCCTGGATTTTTAGCTTAAGCTAAACGTGATCTCCTTGCATTCAGGGCCTCCATGTTACACATGCTATAAATGCCAGTTATTAATAAACAAGCTTTGTGTAGAAATGGTGTGAATGTTAAATATTCTGTCACATGGAAGTGACACTTTAAGACATGCTTTTTCAGAAAAAAGAGACACTTTCAAAAAGTTATTATGAATAAGAATAGGGAACAAATTTTGTGATGAGTGACAGAAATAGAGAGCTAAGTTTAATAACCAACAGCATCAAAGGATTAGAATCCAGAATATGAATGCACAGAGAGAGAGAGAAATCCAATAGAGACAATAGATAAATGGTCAAAGAATATGAATAGGAATTCACAGAATAGAAAACCATATGGTCAAATAAATACATGAAAAGATATTCAGTTATGTTAGGAAATAGGGAAAAGCAAAATGATGAGGTATTATTCAGCAATCATCAGGGACTTCCCTGGTGGTCCAGTGACTAAGACTCCGAGTTCCCAATGCAGGGGACCCAGGTTTGCTCCCTGGTCAGGGAACTGGATCCCACATGCCGCAATTAAGACTTGGCACAGCAAAAAAAAAAAAATAATAATCAGATGCAAAATTTAAAAGTCTGGGGATGGTGAGGGTGCAGAGAAGTGAGTACTTTTTATACATTTTATACATTGCTTGGCTTGCAGGAACAGAGTATAAAATTGGAAAGCAGTTTTGGTCATATCTAGCAAAGTTGAATTCACACATATTATGACCCAACAACTCTGGTACACTTTAAAAGAAACTCTTGAGCCCAAGAAAACACTTAAAGGGATGTTTATTGTCATCATTGGGAACAACTGAAAACAACTTAGGGGAATGGGTAAACTGTAGTGTATCAATATATTAACTACTGTATAGTCATTAAAATAATTGATCTGTATTAGTATGCTTCAGTGTCAATAAATATTAGAAATATGTTGAGGGGTAGAAGAAACAGTGACAAAATAATTTATACATGCATCCAAAAAACTGCTTAAATACCTAATGCTGATTCCTGTTGATATATAGCAAAAACCATCACAATATTGTAAAGTAATTATCCTCTAACTTAAAAAGAAAGCATTGTTATGAGAGTAAACAACTAGAAACAAGGAGGAAAAAACTGCTTAAACACACAAGTCTAAAGATGTTTCTAGACGTCTGCTTGCACACTTGATTGAGAACCATGTCCGTTAAATGAAGGGATCTGTTCATCACACTGCTTTTCATGTAAAATCTTGAAAAACTTAATAAAAAATGCTCCTAAGGAAAAATAAAAACACTCCTAAGTAAAAATAATTCATACTATATGATACCACTTGGATAAAAGCTTTAAAAACAGCACAATGTCATGTGTTGTTGACAGGCATGTACACATATACTAAAAGTATAAAAATAGGCATGTGAAGCATACACACCAGTTTCGTCATAGTGGTTATCTCTAGAGAGGGAAATAAGACCAGGGAGGAAGAAGGGGCTTTAGATGTCTGAAACAGATATGACAAGTTTTAACACTTGTTTAATCTGAAAAGATAATCACAGTGTCTCTTATGCATTCTATATTTACCTGTAGTGTACGAAAGTTCATGATCTAAAATTTAAAAATAAGACAAAAGCAAAGGTCAGTACCTAAGAGCCTTTCTCCCTTTTTTTGAGTGGGTTTGTGCCCTACTTAAAAATATAAATCTACACTACTCACTAATGACTGAAGAATTTCACAATCAGAGCTGAGATTTGCTTCTGGTCACTCTAGGACTCTGGAACTCAGAATGCAAAAGCCCTGGCTCCCAGACAAGGTATTTCTTGACCAGTAAGACAGCTGGCTGGAACATAAGTGAATGTATCTTGCTTTGTGAATTATCTATGACCTAGTTAAATTTCCAGCCAGGATCTTAGGGAACAGAGTTTTGAGGAAGCACCTCTTGACTTAATGACTACTACTTCATCCTCTGTAAGACAAGAGTACTGATGAAATATTCTGATGTGAGCGTGTATAGGTGGGAAAGGGTGTTTTTCTTTTTTTCTCAAAAGCTCTCTGCATTTTGTATTAAGAGGCTATTGTCAGCAAAGATTTTCACTAGATTTTCCTGGGCACAGGCAGCCCTTTGACAATCAAAGCTGCTTGTACGAGGTTTGATGCTGTTTCTGCCCAGGTGGCCGTGGGCAGGAATGTAAACTTCTATACCTTTCAAGGAAACTCCACAGGGAGAGAATGAACTGGCTCCAACCCCAAAGAGCCCTCTAATATTTCCATCCTCTCCAGCCCTCACCCTGGCTCCTCAAATAGCACAAGGATCTGGCATCTAAATTTCAGGAGTTGTATTGTCCACTTTTTCCCTAGAGACAAGATAGTTCCAGTCTAGCTTGACAAGCAGAAAAGGATGCAGCCCTAAGAAACAGGAATGATGACTTTAAACCTTCTCTGTCCCAGCCCTCCTCCTGGCCCTCAGCAAATGTCGAAGGCTGCCTTCTCTGCCGTAGCAGCCAGCTGGCAGGAGGAGGACAGGTTTGATGCTTTAATCACCCAGGGACACAAGTGGCTATTTTTAACCTCCGAAAAGGAGGAAGTTGGCTCTGGATTGAATTGGACACAGGAACGTGTTGGAAGCTTTAGCTCTTTCATGCCACTGTCTCCATCCCAGGCCCCTTCTGTAAAGATCTGCTAAATGTTTATAATTCTGTCCTATCTTTCCTGCCACAGAATTGTACAGCTACACCGAAAACCCAGAATTTACCACTAACAGGAGGTGCTTTGAAGAGGATTTCAAGACCCAAGGTGATCCCAGATCCTTATTCATTGAGATCTGCTTTTTCTGTCTGTGAAATCCCAGGCTGATCTAGAAAAAGCCTAAAATAAAGTATGATCCTTCTTCCTCCTCTCCACAGCCATATAATTTCTCTATTCCTTCTTGCATATGGGTTTTCTGTATCAAGTAGAGAAGTCACAGAGTGGAAGCAAGAGAAGCCTGAGCTGGGGCCTTTCCTGATGTCAAAGGGGTGAGGAGGTGGGGCTGGACTGCTGTCCTGTTACCTGGTAACCCTGTGCCCAGCCTGGCCTTTGACCTTAGCATTCAACCCATCTCCACTCTGCCTCACTCCCGACACCATCAGGAGTAATAATTTCATGTGCCCACACTGTGGCCCACTCAGACCTCCATTTCCTTACTTGGTCAGTGTCAGTTCAGTGTTCAGCTCAGCACATGTATGGTGAGTATCCAATTTGTGCCAGAGATGCAGGAGGCAGGGGTAGAGGTAAATTTACAGTATCTTCAACGAAATTATAGTTAGATAGCAGAGGGGAAACGTGTACGTCATAAAACTAGCTGAGGCCAAGAAGAAAATGAGTAGTGTCATTAGAGAAGTAAAAAGTATCGTGGGCAAAGCTTCTGGCTGGAGCATTAGTGGAAAAGAGGTGATTTTGTACTGAACTTGTAACGATGTATAGGAATTGGATATGTAGGGAGACAGAGGGAAGTCCTTGAGGAAAGACAGAAAGATAGAGGGGGTGTGGAGGAAGACGAGGCTATAGAGTGGGTTCAGGCAAGAACATTTGGTATCTTTTTCCATTCCTTATTCTTTGTCAGCTCAGTAAAGCTTTTGAAGAGAAGAATTTGTTGAAGGGGGCTAGCATCAGAGGGGCATACACTCTCAGAAGCCTTTCCAAGAAGGGGAGGCAACAGCTGACACTGCGTCTGTATGGCCTTCTGTCCCCAGTGCAGGGTGAGGAGTGGCTGGAGTTGGAGGAGGATGCCCAGAAGGCCTATGTGATGGGACTCCTAGACCGGCTGGAGGTGGTCAGTAGGGAACGGAGACTGAAGGTGGCCCGAGCTGTTCTCTACCTGGCCCAAGGTGAGCAGCCACCTTTGCCAACTTGAGAGGGGTGGAGACTGGGGAGAGAGATGGTGTTATCAGGGCTAGGAGGATGCAAGTCATGCTGGGAAAGCCAGGTCCCTGCCTCTCGAGGACAATCGTGTCGTGTGCTAGGAGTAGACTTGTACTTACGTGAAGAGGAGATAGTGGTAGATCCTGCTCTGGATCCCTTGGAATCAACCTTCATCTTTCCAGGCATGCCAGGATTTCTTACAGCGTTCTTTTTTTCCTTAACCCGGGCTATCATCGTTTATAGAGAGGGCAGAGGTCATTGTGGTCAGAGCTGACAGTGCACCACCACCAGCTGAGCTTGCTTTCTCCAGGTGTGGCCTGGCTCTGAGACGGGATGCAAGGGGGGATGCCGCCAATTTACACATTGTTTCTCACTGGCGTTTACATGGTCCAAGCCAACACAACAGCAGGAGAGGATGCTGTGAGTGATTTGTCACTGAGATGATCAGAGCTTGGTGAGATTAATTGATGAAAGCTTCCCAGAAGGCCCCTGTGAGCCAGGTGCTGGAAAGAGAAATGAGATGGCTTAGCTGAAGTAGTAAAAGAAAGCCCTGAGATCATAAATAACAGGGCTGTTGGCAGAACCAACTATTTAGAAGCTTAAAAAAAAAAAAACTGTAAAAAAAAATCGTAACTGGAGAGGAAAGAAAGGTATCTGACGAAGGAAAAACTGTAGCAAACAAGGCAGTGCCCAGCCCTATCTCTTGGGTCTGGTGCCTTGGCCATGTTCCAGCTGCCAGTCCCTTCATCTGTTTGCCCGAGGGCTTTCCATGCAGCCCACAGAAGTACTGGGGGACTCATGTGCTCCCCTTATCCAGTGCATTCCTCAGCACATGCCAGGAGTTAGTGGGGGAACAGCCCGACTGCCTCAGCCCTCTTGGGTGGGATGATTCCAAGTTGTTTGTTTTATACTGTTCTCCAGAGCTTCTCCTCACTTGGGATTGAGTTCTTGGCTGCCTTCTCTTCCCTATGTCACTTCCCCACTTCTCTACTGATAACTCCTGGGATCAACTCCCAAATAAACTACTTGCACCTGAATCCTTGTCTCTGGACTTCCTTCTCAGGGAACTCACTTAAGACAGCCCAGCTGTGAGCACATTGGACCTCACCCTGCAGGCTGCTGCTCCTCTCCCCTGCCTCATTCTGGGAAGTTCTGGGCGGCTCCTGCCCTACCTTTGTCCACCTAATTGTTGGGTAGAGTGTTAGAAGACAGTCTCAAGATCATGGGGCAAGGTGGAAAGAACCGGGAGAACGCCCTCCCCCTCAACCTCTGTGGCCCTGTCTGGTCCTTTAGGCACTTTTGGGGAATGTGACTCAGAGGTCGATGTGCTCCACTGGTCCAGGTACAACTGCTTCCTGCTCTATCAGATGGGGACCTTCTCGGCCTTCCTGGAGCTACTCCACATGGAAATCGAGTGAGAAGCCTTCGGGGAGGGCTGGCCACCCACTTCCTGGAAGGTTGCCTCATGTCCTCAGCGGGTTCCGTCACTGTAGAAGAGCCTTCTTTTTTCACATTTCAGTCCAGAGCCCACTGACAGTTCCCCTCCACCAGCCCTGCCCTCTGGTAGTCTGTCCTCCTACCTGAGTTTGGGCTCATCAGCAGCTTCTGCCCCGTGTACAGCTTCAGTACTGGGCTTCAGGGGCCTGTCCTGTGTTGCTTTTTCATTCAGACACCTTCTCAGCTCAGCCTCCCTCCGGAATTCATGAAGAAAACTGTTCTCCCTGAGAACATGACAGAGAGGGACGGGACCAGTTCCCATGGCTGTGCCCAGTTCTTTCCCCCATGGTTATAGCTTCAAAGGTGGCCTTATCTACTGCTCCCACTCTAGTGACCCCCTCATGTTGACTCCCTGGTGGCTCAGACAGTAAAAAAAAAAATCCACCTACAATGCAGGAGACCCAGGTTAGATCCCTGGGTCAGGAAGACCCCGGAGAAGGAAATAGGCCCGCTCCAGTATTCTTGCCTGGGAAATCTCATGGACAGAGGAGTCTGGTGGGCTACAGTCCATTGGGTCGCAAAGAGTCAGACATGACTGAGCAACTAAGACTTCATATTTGTCTCACCCTATCACTGAGATGTTTTAGATGGGGTTAATTCTGTTTATTATTCACCAAGCGTCGTTTTGTGTCTAGCACAGTGCTAGACACGGTGGGGATTTTAAGACAAGTGAATATCATAGACCCTACCCTTTCTTGTCTTCACTGTAGATAAGGATTTGCTGAGGTAGCAGGAAGAATTCTATGGGCTTCTCTACCTTAAACCAATTTCTTTAGCTACATGGACAGGGAATGGCAGGTACTTATGTTTGTGCATGTGGTAAGAGTGGAATACAGGGAGTAAAGAGGCCTAATGGGTCCCTGTTTTCTCCCTCGTCCCTGTGGCAGTAACAGCCAGGCCTGTAGCAGTGCTCTTCGGAAGCCAGCCATCTCCATTGCTGACAGCACAGAACTCAGGTGAGTAGGGCTGCCCACGGGATTGGAACAGGGGATCATTAGCAATGGGTAACCTTTGCCCAGATTTCAGATGCTCCCAGACCGCTAGAAGTTCCTAATTCCGCTGGACTGGACCCCCACAGAAACCATGCCTGAGGTCTCAGACCACAGATTGGAAACTGCCATGGGAACCTCTTCTGACCCTTCTGTAACCTCAGGGTGCTGCTGAGTGTCCTGTACCTAATGGTGGAAAATATCCGCCTGGAGCGAGAGACAGACTCCTGTGGGTGGAGGACAGCCCGGGAGACCTTCCGCACTGAATTGAGTAAGAAGTGTCACGCAAGGAGCCTAGGGCGGACGGGAAGCATAGCATCTGCTCAAGATGGACAGACAAGTTTTCTTTTGTTGTCTTCTTCTTTTTAAGAATTAACATCCCTTCTTTTAGGACAGAGATTCTATGTGGCAGGTGTGACGGCCTGGCTTGAATGCCCCTCTGTCTGTGAGCTAGGCCCACTCATATATCTTCTCTGTATTTTGGTTTTCTTTATTCCTATAAGTGGGAATTCATCCCTCTCCCCTTCCATCACAAATCCCACATGAAAAAATGAGGTGCTTTACCTTGAAAATATAAGTTGGTGTTGCCCTCAGTCAGGGATGAGATATGAAGGCCTTTGAGATTTTTAAAAATACATTTGTTGATGTGGGAAGGTGAATTGTGATCTACAAAATGTTTGAGTTCCTCAGCCAGAAAGCATCTTTATTACTGTTAACTTCTAGTTTGACATCCACCCCCAAGCATTTTACCTCCACGACCTCTCTTATCCTGCCCTTGGCGGGGGAGGGCAGGGATTCCCCAAAGGGGCTCTCTAAGTCTCCTTCTAAGAACCAAGTCCCCAAATTCTTTGCAAGGAGGTGAGTGCTTTCCTCAATGTGTCCAGAAGCAGAGTTACAGGAACTGGATTTTAGCAGCTTCATCTTCATTTTCTCACTTGCCTCTCTCCATACTTCCCAGGCTTCTCCACGCATAATCAGGAGCCTTTTGCCCTTCTGCTTTTCTCTATGGTCACCAAGTTCTGCAGTGGCCTGGCTCCCCACTTCCCCATAAAGAAGGTCCTGCTTCTGCTCTGGAAAGTAGTCATGGTGAGTGGCTGATTCTCTCCCTCTCCCGTCTCATCAGACAGGCAGTGCCTTCTGACACCACAGTTTTTTCTGGTCTGATTCCAGGAGGCTGGAGCTAGGCAGAATAACAGGGCAGCTGTTAGCCAGTGGAGGGGCAATAGGGCTGTCCTGGAGAAATCAGAGGTTCTGTTTCAGGGCAGGTTACCTTTTTCTATTGGACTGATGGGAGATGCCACTTTTCGAGGTAGGGTGTTATTGCACCTCTCCCTGATAGAGCTAATGTTTTGTGGAAAGAACACTGGCTGAGAGGTGGGAGATCTGACTTCTGTTGATATTGAGGAACCTTGGGCAATGCTCTGTGTCTCAGTTTCTCTAGCTATAAAATATAGGGTTTAGTGCCTGCTCTCCGTCCAGACAGAGGATTTGCTTTCATAAAACGAAGTCCTTGAAAGTATATGGTTGCAGTTTTGTTACTAATTATTCAACCCGGTTCCTCCTCTTTGGCTCCCACCCCACAGAACTGGCTGAACAACCTACCCTCCAGGGCAGGCCTTGAGTAATTCTAGGGGTGTATAGTATCTAGGTGTATTCCTTAAAAGGGGATACATTTTCCTTTTTTTATCCCCCAGTGGAGGCCTTCAGTAGTCCCTTTCCTAATTTCTGGGGATGTTTCCAGCCCTGGGTCAGTAAATAATACTTTATCCTGACCCCTGAGCTCTAAGGGATAGTAGCCACCTCTGAGACTGGGCCCAGTCACCACATTCTTTTTGCCTTCTCCTATTGTATTAATTCCTAATTGAGGGGGTCTCGGGAACTGGAGGTTGTGACTCTTCTCTCCGTCCACACTTCCCTGACCTTGCTTTCTGACTTCCTTCCTCTCTTCTCTGCCCCTTTCCTGTTCAAATCTCAGTTTACCCTCGGTGGATTTGAGCATCTGCAGGCTCTCAAAGTACAGAAGCGGGCAGAACTGGGCCTGCCTCCACTGGCAGAGGACAGTATCCAGGTGGTGAAGAGCATGCGGGCTGCCTCCCCGCCCTCCTACACCCTCGACCTGGGGGAGTCTCAACTGGCACCTCCACCCTCCAAACTGCGAGGCCGCCGTGGTTCTCGAAGGGTATGGACTAAAGCAGACAGTGGTGTTGTGATACTGGCTGGCCAAAAGTCGAGATTCTAAGCAGCTCTGGATATATTAGGAAAGAGCAGCAAATGCCTCTGCTGTCCTACCCCTGACCAGCCCTGTGACCAACCTGAAATCTTGGAGACTATACTTTGGCTTCCGTCCCCAAGCCCTGATGGGGTCCTGGCTGTCAGTATGTCACACTGTGGTATCACTTCATAGATTCACGTCTTACTAAGGATCATTGACCTAGACCTCAGTGCCTGGAGAAGGCAATGGCACCCCACTCCAGTACTCTTGCCTGGAAAATCCCATGGACAGAGGAGCCTGGTGGGCTGCAGTCCATGAGGTCGCTAAGAGTCGGACACGACTGAGCGACTTCACGTTCACATTTCACTTTCACGCACTGGAGAAGGAAATGGCAACCCACTCCAGTGTTCTTGCCTGGTGAATCCAGGGACAGGGGAGCCTGGTGGGCTGCCGTCTATGGGGTCACACAGAGTCGGACACGACTGAAGTGACTTAGCAGCAGCAGCAGCCTGGAGTTCCCTAGTGTGCCAAACAACAGTTGGGGTATAATCCTGGCCATAGGTACCTGGTAGAGGCACTTTATCATTTTCTTCTCAGTAAGAAGTTTTACTCTGAGCCAGCCAGAGACTTACATTTAAAGATGACTGGTTAGGTAGGGTTCTAGATAGTCTGCATCCCTAGAAAGGTCACGGGTACAACTTGCAATGAGACCTGACCATGCTTCCAAGAACCCGCCTGCCTGATCTACTTGACTTCACCAACTACAGCTGACGGGTCCAGACAGTCACACTCAGTAATCTAGTCTACATTATCTGCAGTGTGATATTTTTTTAACCTTATTTTTTGTTTTACAAAGTAATGCTTACTCATTATAGAAAATTTAGAACAAATATAAAAATGTGAAAAGGGAGAAAAAAAAGTCACCCACAATCTTAACAACCAGAAGCAGTCACTGTTAACTTTTTGGCCTATTTCTGTCCAGTCTTTTTTGTCTTTCTGTGACAAGATTTAAAATTCCAAACTCGATTCCCTCTGCCTAGCAGCAAGCTCCCATTCTCCTCTTCCTCAGTCAGCCAGCTGGTGTATGCTCACAGAAGGCAAATTAATTGAATGTTCACCTAAGTGGAGCATAATTAGGAAGGAAAGTGCAGGCAAAAAAAAAAAGCATCAGTGCTTTCTGAAACCTAAGTGTGACTTTGGGATTATCTCTGCTCTGCCTCCCAGCCATTTGTGTGGTTGCTTGAGAGAGCTGCCTGTCCTGGAATTGGGCCTGGTGGGACAGTAGGGTTGAGATGGGAAGAGAAAGTTCTCACTAGGGGTGGGTTCTTACTCCATGTTCCCTGAAGTCAGCGGCCTGGGGGTAGTGGGTAGTCTCAGACAAGGATGACCAGACTGAGATTTCTGGACACCTTCCCTCTCTCCTTCTACCCACCCTCCTCGCCCCCTCCCCCGCCAGCAACTCCTTACTAAGCAGGACAGCTTGGACATCTACAACGAAAGAGATCTCTTTAAGACTGAGGAACCAGCCACAGAGGAGGAAGAGGAATCTGCCAGCGATGGAGAACGCACTTTGGATGGAGAGTTAGACCTGCTAGAGCAGGACCCTCTAGTACCCCCTCCACCCTCACAGGCACCCCTCTCTGCTGAACGGGTGGCCTTTCCCAAGGGCCTACCCTGGGCCCCAAAGGTCAGGTAGGCTTGATAACACCAGGGACCCCGGGCTTCGGGGTTCCAGTCACTGGAGGCTGAGGGTGGAGTGGTCTGTGTACTCAAGGCTCAGTAAGCTGGGCTGTGAGTTAGAACTCCTGGGTGGGGAGTTCCCTTTATTGGCTTCCCTTCCTGTTCTAGTTTTCCATCTGGAGGGGTGGGAGCCCAGTAAGGTTCTCTCTCTCAAGGTTTGCTATTCTTCCCTTCTCTGGGATTTGTCTGTCCACCATCCTCTCAGACAGAAGGACATTGAGCACTTCTTGGAGATGAGTAGGAACAAGTTCATCGGATTCACTCTGGGGCAGTAAGTGACTGGATGGTCAGAACTGGCTATATAGAGGGGTTCTTAGGGGTCAGAGGAGTGGGTGGCTTAGAATGAGAAATGTTGCCTAATCATGGTGATACAACCCAGAGCCTTGGGCAGCTCCCAGTGACTGCTTTGGGTTCTTGCCATCTAGTTTTTTCCTTCCAGTTTCCTAGAACTTTTATGTTCTCAGCCAGGTATAGGATGTTGATCAAGTCATTTCCCTATGGGAATCAATTTCATCATCAGAGTGTTATGAGATGGTCCCTACAGGCTCTTTCCTAGAGAATTCTGTGAAGAAGCAACATGGTGGGAACAGATCCAGTCTTTCCCCATCTCCCTACCCTTGTGAATCCCCACTAGTCACTACAAAACCTCAGAACCCATTCTTACTGCTGTTTTGCTGTCAAAAGTGTTATTGGGCAACATGCCCTTTTAAATAGGAACCTACTCCCAGACAAAGTGAGTCCCCGCTAGACTGTACAGAAATCCTAAGTTACAGAGACTCTTCTCTGTACCATTGTTCTTTTTGTGTCCTGAAGCAATAATGAGGGACCTGATAACTTGCAGAGAAAGATCCAGGCAACCAGATGGTGAAAGTGGCCTGGTCCACGCGACTCCAGGAGTATCGGTAGTTCTCTGTACTTCTGATCTTTATGTATCTTGTGTTCACAGGGATACAGATACTTTGGTTGGATTACCCAGGCCCATCCACGAGAGTGTGAAGACCCTCAAGCAGGTGAGCAGGTTGGGCTGTCAGTCTTCAGATATAGGGACCCATCAATACAAATTGGATGACCCCCAGTAGGGTCCTGGGTCCTGGGTAGGGCTCTTCCACTAGACATGTTCTGAACTTGTTATTCTGTATTTCCTCTGCAAGGGTTTTGGCCAAACAGATAAAAAAAATCAGGTCTCTCCCTACCTATTCAGTGTCCTACATTTAGATGGATAAAAAGTTATCCTTTCTTCTCTCATTGCTTTTCCCTCCTCCCACCCTACTCTCCCTCTTCCCACTTATCACTTCCTTTCCTCTCACTTCTCGCTCCTTAGAGGCTCAGAGGCTTCTGCAGGCCCAGGATCAAGTAGCAGTCTGCTTTGTATCCAGAGAGTGTGTGAGGACGAGTAAGAGTAGTCTATTCCCTGCACAGACCTTGAGCCCAGCCTCACCTTGCCGTCATCACTCCGTTCACACATGCACACACATACAGGCATCTGCAGCAGAGCTCTCAGAGCAGTGGTCCTAGGCCTGGGCTTGTTCTTTTCTTCCCCTTGCACTTTGGTTGAAGGTAGATGCTAAGGTATTTGCTGCCCATCCAATGTGGAAATATGAAATAAATAAAAATACTGTATTAAAGAACTTTGCTGATGTTCATGATGCAAAGGTGAGTAAGACTCCTGCCTTCAAAGAGTGCATGGTTTATTTGAGGTGACAGACCCATAAATAGGGCACTTCTTCGTCATTGGGGAGGTTAAGCAAGAGGCTGGTACACATGTGATCAAGGCCCTCAGCCCCTTGTTGACATCTTGTGTTCCCAGCACAAGTACGTCTCCATCGCAGATGTTCAAATCAAGAATGAGGAGGAGCTGGAGAAGTGCCCCATGTCTTTGGTAAGTCCAGGGAAAGCCTGCACGGGGGGGAGTCTCTGCAGTGCTGTCAGAGAGCTTGTGTGCTTGCTGTGGGACTCTTACTGCATGCTAGGCAAGCACGGTCTCTACTTGCACAATAAAGTTGGAGAAAAACAAATAGTAATTAAGAAACAAAGATTTTCAGAGAAGGCAATGGCAACCCACTCCAGTGTTCTTGCCTGGAGAATCCCAGGGACAGTGAGCCTAGTGGGCTGCCGTCTATGGGGTCGCACAGAGTCAGACACGACTGAAGTGACTTAGCAGCAGCAGCAGCAGATACAGTTAAGAAAATTGACATAGAATCACATACCATGTAGTAGACTATTTTAGCTTGGGCAGTCAGGGTGTGTAGACTTCTGAGAAGTGACAGTTATCCAAGATCTGAGGTGCAAGAAGGAGCTGGCCATAAGAACATCAAGGCAAAAAGCATTCCAAGCAGAGAGAACAGCCTTATTAACAAGGTGAGAGCAAGCTGAGTGTTAGAAGTAGTGAATGAAGACTGTTATGGCTGGAGCACGGGAATGAGGGTTGTATGAGACGGAGTCAGAGAGGTGGTCTGGGGCCACTTTACACAGGACATTTAAGCAAAGATAGGGAGCTTGAAGTTGATTGACATGACAAAGGGAAGCCTTCGGAAATTTTAAACAGGAGTGACATGATCTGATTTATCTTTTTAAAAAATCTTTGGCTACTTTGTAAAGGCTTGACAAGGAAAGAGTTGAAGCAGGGAGTTTTGGAAACTAAAAATGATCAAGATGAGAGATGATGGTGTTGTAGACCAAGGTAGTAATTGTGGTGCATGCTGCATCCCTGGGGTCGCCAAGAGTCTGATGCGACTTAAGGGCTGAACAACAAGAAATTGTGGAGATAGGGAGAAGGGGATGAATTGGGGTTATATTTTGGAGGTATAGTTGACAAGAGTTGCAGTTCCGTTGGATGTGGATACAGAGACATAAGGGGCAATCAAGAATAAGTACAATTTGGACTTCTCTGGTGGTCCAGTGGTTAAGACTCTATGCTTCCACTGCAGAGGGCACAGGTTCAATCCCAGTTGGGGAAGTTCTGCATGTTGCCTCAGTGCAGCCAAAAAAATAAAGAGTAACGACAGTTTGTCAAGATGAGGAGTTCTGTTTTCTTTTTTTTAAATGTGTTTCCCCCTATTTTTCTTTTTTTTTTCAACACTGCACAGGTTTCGGGATCTTGGTTCCCCATCCAGGGATTGAACCCAGGCCCATAGCAGTGAAAGTACAAGAGTACTAACCGCTGGATTGCCAGGGAATTCCCAGGAGTTCTGTTTTATCAACGGTTCTATTTGGGTTGTACTGAGTTTTAGATGTCTACCCATGTACAGCAGCCAAGCAATTAGATATATAGACCTAGAGTTCTGGGAGAGAGGACTGACTAAGAGAAATAAATTTGGAAACTGTTTGCTCATGGACAGTGTTAAAAGCTTGGAACTTGCTGAGGTAACCTGAGGAGGAAGGAGAGAGAGAAGAGGATGGGACCCAGCACCAAGCACTGGGGCACACCAGTGTGTTGAGGATGGGATGAGCCAGGAAAGGAGCCAGGAAAGAGGAGTAAGAAAAACACCCAGTGAGAGGGTAGGAAATCCAGGAGAGTATGATGCCACAGAAGCTAAGAAAAGAAAGCCTTTCAAGAAGAAGGAGGTGATCAGCTGTGTCAAATGCTGCTGACAAATGGAGCTTGATAAGACTTGAGGTACCCATTGGCTTTGGCAACATAGAAATGACTGGTGACCTTGATAAGATCAATCTCAAGGGAAGTGGTGGGACTGGAAGCCAAGTTGGAGTGTATTGAAAAAGGAATGTAAAGAAAGGAGGTAGGCTTAGTCAACATAGACAAACCACACAGAAATTTTGTTGTGAAAAGGAAGGTAGAAATGGGGTGGTAGCTGCAGGATTATGTCCTAAGAGGGATGATCCAGGAGAAAGATAATTTCAGAACCGAAGCACTCAACAAAACAAAAGTGCGTGAGCACCAGTGGAAGATGGCCTTTGATAGGAGTACCCAGTTCATCCTTCATGGCACATGGGAAGGTAGAGACTCTGGTAGATTTGGTGTTGAAAAGATGAGGCTGTGCCTGTCTGATTGCTTCTGTTTTGTCCGTTAACTGAGAAGTAGGGTCAGCAACTGTTGAGGGGCTGTGGGTTGAGGGTGTTGGTTGGAAGAGAGGGGAGAATGTATGAAATAGGCCTTTTAGAAAGCAGAATATAAACATGCAGGGTCACCAGGATGTTAAGTGTGTACATTTAAGCAGCAGCAGCGTTGTGTGGTATAGAAGGGGTCTGGCTATCCCTCCCTACCTCAGGGTCTCATGGTGGTGACCCTTGTCACGTCACAGGGTGACGGGGGGGAAGACGGACTGCACTGGCCAAAGGTGACAGTGGCCTGAGTAGCCTCTTGAGCACTAGAGGCCCCTGTCTCCCCACTCTGATAAAGGACTTAAATCGGGTCATCACAAGGACAGAGTTGTGCGTAAGGGGCTGGTCCGAAAGCAGGGCTGTCGTAGAGGGTAATGGAGAAGGAAAGAAAGTAGCGTCCACCTAAACTCTTCCCCACTCACTGCTTCTGCAGGCCTTTATTAACCCTTTCTGTGCAGTCATCCACCTTGCCTCCCTGGCTTCAGAGCCTCCCCAAGCTTTCAGATGGCCTCAGATTGACACCAGAGGAAGTGCCTCTGTGTGGGGTGTCAGTTCCAGTGTCCCAGGCATACCTGTGGCCTGAGTTAAGCCCATTATGTACAGCAAAGCAGTAGTATGAGCCAAATCCTTGGTGGGAGTTCTGACTCTGACCTGGAAAGCGATATACAAAGAACTCTGGATAGATTCCAGATAACGGGACAACTAAAATCATAGGTTCTCAGGGCTGGAAGAGCGCTCTGAGATCATCCAGACCAGCTCTCTGATCCTTGAAAGAGGAGATTAGGTCTCAGAGAGGGAAAGGAACTGACCCAAGGTCCTGCAGTGACTCATCAACACAGCTCAGGTACGAAGCTGACTCCCAGCTCTTGTCCTGCCATCCTCTACAGCCAAGGAAAGATAGATTTTGGTCAATTGGAAAATGGTCTGGGCAAACTGTGTGTTTTCTTGCTGTAGGGGGAAGAGGTGATACCAGAGACGCCATGTGAAATCCTCTACCAGGGCATGCTGTATAGCCTCCCCCAGTACATGGTAAGGAGACGGCCGGGTCCGGGCTGTGAGAGCTTCTCAGCTGCGAGGAAGAGATGGCGGAGAGCCCTTTTAAGCTGAGCCCTCTGTCACTTGAGTTTGCTTCCTGAGCCTTCACCCACCGGGCGGTGTTCTCTGACACTTCAGAACTCTGATCTCCCCTTGGGGCGCCTCCAGAGGAAGGAAGACTTGTCTCTACCTCCAAGTCCTTGTTGGGAGAGGTGGGGAATGGGGAAGGCTCCATGCAGGATGTACCAGGGGCCTCTCCTGAGTAAGCACCTTAGTCCCTCCGAGGTCCAAGGTGGCCTCTGGTGTCCTAATTGGCCTCAGTCTGCCAGGGGAGAATGCTGATGGTCTGAGGGAGAGGAAGGAAGAGGGTGAGGGGGGTAGATCTTGCCTTTCCCTCCCACCTAAATTCTAGGCATTGCCCCCACTCTCTCTGCTCCTTCTCTCATCCTCTTTGGAAAGAGCAGTCTTGACGCAGAACAGTCTGTAAGCACATCTCTTCAGGCTCCTTAGCCTCCCAGGCCCGTCAGGGCTGGGCACCAATTTGCCCTTCCGGAGGTAGGGAGCTTTAGTTATTGAGTGAAGAACTTGGAGCAAGGATTTCAAACACTTCTCTTGGAGCTGTTGAGTTGTGAAAGGATAGCCTTGTTGAATGGGGTAGATTTCCTCGTTTTCTGCTTCCCAGATTGCTCTGCTTAAGATTCTACTGGCTGCAGCCCCCACCTCCAAGGCTAAGACAGACTCTATCAATATCCTGGCAGACGTCCTGCCTGAGGAGATGCCGTAAGTGCTTCAGTGGGGGCAGCTGCTGAACACTCACTCTCTTGTCTGCAGTCTCTCTCATCCCTGCCTCACCTCATTAACACTTACAGGGATTGTCTCCAAGGAGATCTCCTCTCTGCCACCAGTAGCCCCTTTCCACTGAAGTGCTCTCTCGAGCCCAGAACTGAGGGTCTGGAGGGCCACATCATTGCCTGTGACTGGCTGCATGTGTATGTGGGTGGACATTGCTAAGGGACAAGCTTGCCAAAGGCGAGAGAGAGACAAACCTCCAGACAGACTCATAAGTGGGAACTCTGGAGGTTTCCCTAGCACAGCTCAGGTTTCTCAGGTTCTGGCTTACTGGTGTGTACTGTATGTGTCCCAAACACCTGGGTCCTTGTAGGCCTCTCTCTAAGGCCACCTTCTGCACTGACTCTTCCTTTCCCCATTGTAGCATCACTGTTCTCCAAAGCATGAAGCTGGGCATCGATGTGAACAGGCACAAGGAGATCATTGTAAAGAGCATCTCTGCCCTGCTCCTGCTGCTCCTCAAACACTTCAAACTGAACCACATCTACCAGGTGAGCAGCTCAGAGCACTTCTCCACACCCCTCAGGTGTCCTCCAGGTCCTGCCGCCCAGAGGAAGAACACAAGGGCCTTGGAGTCCAGCAGAGCATCGTTCTGTGTCTTACGGAATCCAGATACATGTTGCACAAGCTTGGGGCATGAGGTGGGGAATTGTCCTAGAAAGTTGCAAACGTCTGTGTCCTTTGAACATTATCCAGGGGTCGTAGGTAGGAATCCCTAGCTTCTTGGGAATATGCCCAGCCAGCTTTGAAGCAATGGAACACAGGACTCAAGCACGCCACCAAAAGGGGAGGGGGGCAGTGTCAAGCATACTTTTCTATATGTGAAGCACTCTTCTAACATTTGAGATAGAATTCTATATAAGGCATCCTCTAGCTCGTAAGGGCTTTGAAGTTTTATAAAGGATACAGATGTAAAGCAGGCAATTATGGAGTGATAAGTGCTGTGTTACAGGTAAGCATTGGCTGCTATGAAAACACCTAATCCAGCCCGAGGTGGAGAAGCTGTGACTCCTAACCTGAGTCCTACAGAAAACTTGTTAGCCAGGGTGCAGGAGTTGTCAGGGAATGATGGCAGGAAGCATTTAAAGCAGAAAAGCTGATTTGTGAAACTCCTGAGGGCAGAGGGCAAAGTACCTTTGGAAACTAATCAAATGTTTCTGGAGTTCTGCATGGGGTAGAGGGAGACGGGGAGGTCTGGTGGTAACGTGAAGCTGGAGAGGACGGCGGGGAGCAGACAGCAATACCTGTGCCAGCACATGGTTTGTGAGTACTTACACTGTGGCCGGCACTCTGATCGGTTCATCTGGGATCTCATTAAATTCTCTCAACCCTGCGAGGTGGGTCTTATTTTATTCCACTGAGGCTAAAAGAGGTTAAGAACCTGCTTCCACATAAGAGCAATGTTTGCCATGCCACGGAGTTTGGACTTGGTGCTGTGGGTGTTGCCAAGACATAGGAGAAGATGGGGGCAGTGAGTGAGTGTTCTCTGTGTTGAGACATGGAGAGGAGGCGGAGCTTCTCATTCTTGCACAGAGGCTCTGCCCCATTCCTCCTGAGAAGTCAGAACCGAGCTTGCTGCTAAAACAGCAGGAGCTCAGTGCAGGGAGGCCCTGCAGAGTCTGTGTCCATGGCAGGTTCAACTGTACAACCTGGATATGTATCCACTTTAGTGCATTCAGAGACATCTTGTAGTGTGTTAGGGTACCCCGAGGACACACACTTCTTCTACCAATGTTTGCAGAGCAGCAGCAGGGCTGGGAGGAATAGGGAGGGATGAGTGAGAAATAGTGGTCCTAGTAGAAAGAGATCTGCGTGTGTGTGCTTCTGTCTGCTTCTCTTGGTGGGCAGTGTGTGGATCCACAGCCAGATGGGTGGGTGGCCTGATGGGCCTTGCCAGTACATGTCAGTGTGTCCTGACAAGGCTGCAGACATGTCTCAAACTAAAAGATGTTTCCCATCACTTGACAGTAGGTTTGTATTGGCTCCTGCACCTGAGGCTTTGCCAAATACCCTGATTCAGCTGCCAGGGAGAAGATATTTGAGCAGAAGAGAGAACTGGGCAATACAAGCTGACTCCTCACTTCTAACCACACACCTGGGGAGAGGGCAGCTGAGTGTGCTGCCATGGCTATTTTTTGGTGATCAGGAATCACTAAGAGCTAAGGGATTTAAAACACTGCAGTTCTGTGCTTTTTCAACCAGTTTCTACACTTAGAGTAGTTTAGATTCTGGAGACAAACTGTGTGTGATGCTCTTCAGTGTATCATGGGCAAAAGCCAGATGACACTGCCCCAGTAGGTCTTCTGGAAGCAAACCCCATCCAAATTCAAGAGAGCAAAGTGGAGCGCTATGTTCTATTGTTTAACCCACCAAAAAGATCTTGGACTTATTCTTAGTGCATTATCTGTTGACTGAAGGACTCTTGTTGATTCATTAAAATACTGATATTCTAAGTATAGGGGCTAGTCCAGTGAACCAGACCCACCCTGGAGCCCACACTCCAGTGGTTCATTTGGTTACCACGCACCGTATCCATCCTGACTGAGTGATGCCAACAGTTGCTGGGCTGCACCTGTTCCTGGCATATCCATCACAGTTGAAACCCTGTGAGCCAGAACTTTGGTATGGGAGGCAACTCCCTTGGGGAGCCTTCCTTTTCCTGTAGAGCTTAGGAACAAATCTCACAGCAATTCTTTCTGTTTATCTGGAGTGGGATTTTCTTTCTGGCTTGTGTACATTTTGTGCTTTTGGTCAGGCGCTTGCAACATACACACACTGCAGACTGTCCCCTTCTATGTAGGCTAGGCTGGCTGAAGATGGCTCTCCCCACGTCCCAGACAGGAAGACTGTTAACACAAGTGGACAGTGGATATTCTTAGGAATGGGTGTCAGAATTGTACTTGCCTCTTTATTTTTCATATAGACCTTCTGTTCTCCCCAAAATAAGCTTCCTTTCTGCTTTGATTTTTTAATTCAGTTTGAATATGTATCACAACATTTGGTGTTTGCCAACTGCATCCCCTTGATCCTGAAGTTCTTCAATCAAAATATCTTGTCCTACATCACTGCCAAAAACGGGTAAGGACTCTGGACAGGTTTATTTCAAAAGGCTGTTTGGGGATTGAGAAATTATTTTGTCTCTGAGCCGCCTTTCCATCCTCCCTGGTCCTTTCTGTCTTAGAGCTGTCACTGTTAAATTTAGTTTTCTTGAGGTATTACTGGTGGGGTGTATGCTTTGGCCTCTTCACAAAGATATTTGTAACTTAATAGTTTTGAAAACTAATGCCATAACTCAAAAGAAGCTGCACCGATAAATTTCAGCCCTGTGGATCCTTTCAGAAGGATCCAAAAATGTTATTTTGTGAAGCAGCTGGCTTGTCTGGCCAGCCCTGATTTTAGTATAAATCATAAATTGAATTAAATTTGTAAAGGGTTATACAGAATTTGTAATTTAAGGTAAACAATAGACCCTTACTTCGATAGATCAATTTGTAGTTTAAAAACTGCAGTATTTTCACATCCATTATTTCATTTAATCTCCTCATCAGTGCTAAGACATATCACAACAAGTTTTATTCCCATTTCTTCAGTTAGGAAACAAATTCAGAAAGGTTAATTGACTTATAAGGATAGCACACCAGAGAGACCCTTTAAGTAAGCAGAAGAGGCAGGGTTAAAACACAGTTGCTATGGCTTGCTCCAGCCAAGTGGGGACTTGGAGGGTTAACAGAGTAGGTCCTTGTTCCTCAGTTTGCTGCTTACACAAAAACCGGAAGCATGTTAATCAGTAAAGTTGACCAGAAGTGCTTTACCAGAGGCAAGGTTCCTAAAATAGAAGAAGGTTGACGTGACACTTGAGGTGGCTAGAGAGGGGCTAGGAGATGTTGGCCCCACAGTCAGCACTGCCAGAAACTCCACCCTGGAGAGACAGCCTACTTCTGTGTAGCTTAAAACACACACAGAACCCAAAGTCACAGGATCTGGATTCCTGACCTGGATCTGCCACTTTCTAGCTGTGTCATTTCAAGTGTAAGACACTGTGTTTCTCTGAGCCACAGTATCTTCATCTTTAAAGTGAGAATAATACCTACTCTGACTCTATCATAGACTTTTATAAGCATTAGTTAGGATAAACATACATGAGAGTGCTTTACTTTTCCTGTTTGGAGGAAGCACTAGAGAATGGGTTTATCCTCACTACAAAGAGACTTCTGCCCCTTAAAAATGGCACTTAAGACATGCTAGTTGCTCACCAGGGAAAACTGAAAGTGTCTGTGAGGCTGGGGAAGGGCCACAGCTTCATGAAGGCACCTGTGTGTGTCAGCTCACACAGAACGGGGATTTGTTAGGAGCAAATGGGTGGTTTATCAAACCTCGGACAGAGGTGCAACTCTGGGCCTCAAGGTCAGTCTGTAGCACACGGAACCCAGGGGGCCATGTGCCTCCAATCTGTGGCCACTCGGCCTCTGCACCTCCGCTCCAGCTTTTCCTCTCTCACTGACAAATAGCTTTGTCTGCTTCCTAAATCAGAATTTGCCTGCAATGCAGGAGACCCAGGTTCAATCCCTGCCTGGGTCGGGATGATGCCTTGGAGAAGGGAATGGCCACCCACTCTAGTATTCTTGCCTGGAAAATCCCATGGACAGAGGAGCCTGGCAAGCCACCTATAGTCCATGGGGTCACAAGAGAGTTGGACACAACTGAGCGACTAAGTGAAATATGTCTAAGCCACTTAGTGAAAATATGCCTACCTGAGCTAAACATGCTCCTGTACCACTTCAGAGACTGAATTGGCTCTTGATCCCTGTTCCACATGCTCAGGACTAGAGGTCTACCCTTGGATCAATAACTGTGGCTGAGGAGTGGGGTTCAGGAACTTGGTACCCCCGCACTGTGGGCCTAGAAGTAGGGGGCAGACAATTCAATAGGTGTCCTTCGGGTTCCATTTGGAGCTGGAAGAGTGGTAGTACCAAACTGCACTGTTTGCTGAGGTCAGCCTGGGTACAGGGTTCCTCTTATGTGTTACTTATGAGCTTTACTGTTGCATAATCTCAAGAACTTGAGCTCCTTCAGCTTGCTACTGCAGTTTCCTCATAGCTCTTACAATCTAGATATACTAGGAACTTGGAACTTTATGCCCCCTTAAGGTAGAATTTGGGCTTTGGTAGAATTTAGTACAATGAGATTGAAACAAATCCATCTTGGATTCCCCACCCTTATTTCCCAGTTGCCAGTACCTACTTTGCCATGGGGCTTTGTCAGTAGAAAGTGGGTAGATAAGTAGATGAGCCAGCCAGGAATCTTTAGCCTAACGGAGCAGTGTGAAACTGGCAACCCTGGGAGAACCTAGTAGGTACATCCACGGCCCTCTCCTCTCCTACCCTGATTCCCTTAGGTTATCTTTGGGGGTTTCTTGGACAAAGGTCAACATTTCTAGTCAAATAAATTGTTGCCTTTTGCTTGGATAGAAGTTTTGACTTTGAAATATAGAAGAGGTCCAAGGAGCCCCATATTCCTGTCTATATCCTATGCTTTGCCAACATCGTTTATCCATGTCCAGTTATTCTAACTGGAGTGGTTTGGTGTTTAAAATCTCATGGGAGTAAACTAATTAGCCTTCAATTAAAATAAATAAATTAAAAAAAAAAAAACCTCATGGGAGAAAAAAAAAAGGAACTTCCCTGGTAGTTCAGTGGTTAGGACTCCACACTTCCACTGCAGGGGGCACAGGTTTGATCCCTGGGTCAGGGAACTAAGATCCCACATGCCCCTCAGCCTGGCCAAAAAAGTTTGTGTTTTTTTTTTAAAGACAAACCTCATGGAATGTCAGAAGCAGAAAGAGCATTAGAGATTAGATTAGCTAGTCTAAATGCTGCATTGTACCCATGAAAAAGGGAGGAGGAAAGAAAGAGCTGTTAGCTGGAGTGGCTGGTGCCCCGTCATCATGCGGTGGTTCCTTCCCCTGCTGACTCATGCCTGTCTCCCTGGGCTCACCGCAGAGCCTCCAGCTCCCTTGCGGTCGGCCAGGGTCTCTTTTGGGAGCAGATGCGGTTACCATCCTTGAGCTACTAGATGGGCCCAGCTGCAGGAAGCTGCTCTGTCTCAGGCTTCCTCTTGGAGTGGCTTCTGTGGTTTTTCCCCAGAGGTCCTGGCTTTCAGAAACATCTGGTAAGACACAGGAGAGGTCTTCATTCTCACAGGTTGTTATTAACTTACTGACCAGAGACATATTAATACATCTTTTTGTTACCTTAACGTTACTGACTGGAGATGTTTCACTTCACTTTCATAACAAATCGCCAGCCACAGGCCTTAGTTTCTGCAAAAATCCTTCAGTCAATTATGTGTAAAGTGGGATGAGTTTGGGCAACATCTTTGGGCGCACAATTATATACACACAAATATACACTTAAACACAGAAACACAAATGCATACAAGCTTATGTATTTCTTTAAAGAACAGAAGAGAAATGTGGCTATACCGAGGCGCTTTCTCTGCTTTCTCTTGCCTCTGAAAGAACTCTGTCAGTCCTTCTCATGGCTATGAGGAGAGGAGACTGGATCTGTAGGTGCCTGGCACCAGAACCCTCAGTTTCAGCTGAAGTCACTAAGCAATTCTGGAAATAGATGGGGCTAGCTGAAGAGAAATAACCTCCTGCCCTTTCGGATGTAGCCATTTGCTGCCTTTGCCATTTACTTAAAGCCTGTTCTTATCTCTGCATCTTGCAGGATCTCAGTCCTGGATTACCCATGCTGTACCATCCAGGATTTGCCGGAGCTTACTACAGAGAGCCTGGTAAGCAAGTGGGGATTTGGTAGCCTTTGAAATTGCCATGTGGCAGAGGTTGGCATTTGCTCTTCCTTTTCTTTTCTAGCCCCCTCATGCCCTGTTTTGGGAGTCTTAGATGAATAAAAGCATATTGGCAAGAGCACAGAGGTAGTAGGGGCTTAGATTTGCTGACCCAGTCGAGAAAGATTTGGAAAAGCTGAGCATAGCATTTTGTAGAGAAAAGGGTCAGTGAAAAACACTAAGGAGGAGAGGGAATTTAGAAAGATAATGGGGCTGAAACTGAGTGTAAACAGCTGTTCTGAATGGCAGGTGCATCTCTGCTGCTCTAGCCTAATTGTCTTCTTTCTTCTGTGTCACAGGCTTGTCTCATTTTCATAAGGTTATATAAACCCTGGGTGTGTACTTCAGAAAATACTTGCCTGGGTCTTTCTGAGGCAAAATTCAATATGGCCACAGAAGGATGACCCAGAAAGTTTCTCATGCCAGAAGCAGTTCCAGGCAAATCAGAAAAGTCCCTCAGTCCTTCTGAATCCCCTGAAACTGACTGATAGGCAGCACGTTGAAATCAAGTATCTACCTCCTCATGTATTATTGCTGCAGCTCCTTCGGTGTGCCTAAGCCCATCCCCGTACCCTGTTGCACTGGAATTGTTCATCTGTATGTTTTTCCATTTGACTGAAAACTCCTTGAAGGAAGAGATAGTATCATCTTTCTTTTATGTCCCGAGTCTAGCACCATGTTCAGTACATGAAAGGAGCTTAATAAATGATCAAATGATGGCACCTGTGTGTGCCCCAACCCCTTGTCCCCAACTTTTAATACCTGCATAATGTCACATCAGAAAACTTCATTGTGCAAAAAGTACCTGTACCTTGTGTGGACAGGTTTTACAGAACTGTAAGGTTTGTGACTGGAGGGGACCTGAGAAGCATTTGGCCCAACCCCATATTTCAAAGATGAGAAACCTGAGGGTTGAAGTGACTTGTCAGGTCCACTCCTCATAGCCGACAGACCTTGAATGAGAGAAAGAGCCATGTCCTAAGACACCAAGTCTAGCACCTTTTTAAGCACCAGAGCAGAGATTCCCTGTCTTTTTTAGATATGGCCTCAGCAGAGAAGCAAGCTGGGAGCTTCTTACCTCTGCAGAGAGAGGTAATGAGTTGTCTAATCCTGTTTATGATGTTATTCAATCTTTAAAACAACTGTATGAGGTTGTCATCGGTGCTTTATAGGTGGAGAAGTTAAAAGTAGTTGAAAGTAAGGAGCCAGGATGGAGACATGCAGCCCCACCAATCAGACTGAAATGAGGACAGCCCTTTCGAACAGAAACAGTGGTGCACAGATAGCATTAAAGCTCTACTGTGAATAGGGTATTTCAAAACACAGTCGTCTTCTCAATCCCATAACTAGGGATTGATGGAAACTATACTTTTGTATCGGAGAAGGCGATAGCACCCCACTCCAGTACTCTTGCCTGGAAAATCCCATGGATGGAGGAGCCTGGTAGGCTGCAGTCCATGGGGTGGCTAAGAGTTGGACACGACTGAGCGACTTTACTTTCCCTTTTCATTTTCATGCATTGGAGAAGGAAATGGCAACCCACTCCAGTGTTCTTGCCTGGAGAATCCCAGGGATGGGGAAGGCTGCGTCTGTGGGGTTGCACGACTGCACGACTGAAGCGACTTGAGCAGCAGCATACTTTTATATATCTTCCGATTAACCTTTTGGGATATGAACATAAAATTATTAAAATAATTGTTATGCCTCTGAGAAGACTGTGGTTATCTAAGAGGGGGTGAAAGCATGTACCTTTTCATAATGAAAAACAGATTTCATGCTAGGTGTTCTTATTCTTTCTGTGAAGCTACAGTGGCACCTGGTGGTTTCATTTGGTAACCACAGATTTTTTTATTTTTTTATTTTTTAGAAGTACTTCCCTGAGCCCAGTCATGGACTTAACTAGATAGTTTACTTCACATAGATCCTCAATACAGTGGTTTGTTTGTCTACACTAATGGCTTCTGTCCTTAGGACTAGTGTTTAATTGAGTAAGATTTATCTCTTTTTTTCAGGCTCAGTGAATTAATTGTAAGCACAGCATACTGGCGTTTTAAGTACATAGTATTTTCTTTAAATAACATTTCAAGTCCCCCCTCCCCATGACTTTAAAATCGATATATATTGAAGAAAATTGAGGAAATACAGAAAAATACGGGAAAGAAAATAAAAATACCCTTAGTAAACTATTTGCATCTGTGCATGCTTGTGCGCATGCTCATTTGCCCAGTCGTGTCCGACTCTTTGCGACCCTATGGACTGTAGCTGGTCAGGCTCCTCTGTCCATGGGATTCCCCAGGCAAGAATACTGGAGTGGATTGCCATGCCCTCCTCTAGGGAATTTTCCCGACCCAGGGATCCAACCCATGTCGCTTACATCTCCTGCATTGGCAGGTGGGTTCTTTACCACTAGCACCGCCTGGGAAGCCCAAACTACTTGTATATAACCAACGTTAATATTTGGTTGCAATTAACCAAATATCTGGAGAAGGCAATGGCACCCCATTCCAGTACTCTTGCCTGGAAAATCCCATGGACAGAGGAGCCTGGAAGGCTGCAGTCCATGGGGTCGCTGAGGGTCAGACACGACTGAGCGACTTCACTTTCACTTTTCACTTTCATGCATTGGAGAAGGAAACGGCAACCCACTCCAGTGTTCTTGCCTGGAGAATCCCAGGGACGGGGGAGCCTGGTGGGCTGCCGTCTCTGGGGTCTCACAGAGTCCGACACGACTGAAGTGACTTAGCAGCAGCAGCAGCAACCATATATCAGAGGGTAAAGCGTCTGCCTACAATGCGGGAGACCCGGGTTCAATCCCTGGGTTGGGAAGATCCCCTGGAAAAGGAAATGGCAACCCACTCCAGTACTCTTGCCTGGAAAATCCCATGGACTGAGAAGCCTGGTAGGCTACAGTCCATAGGGTTGCAAAGAGTCGGACACGACTGAGCGACTTCACTTTCACTTTCATATATATATATATATATATATATTCACTCATACACACACATATTTAAGAAAATAAGGACTTTACATGTTTCCATTCACATAGCTGCACATAATATTCCACTACTTAATTTTTTTAAAAAATGATTGTTTCATACTATTATTCGGCATTTATTACAGTGTTCTTCCTATAAATCCAAAATGAACATCCTTGCACATGAATCTTTGACCTTATCTCTGATTACTTCCTTAAGATAGATTTCTAGAAGTGGAGTTACTTGGCTAAGGTAGTCTTGATTCATATTTTTTCAGTTTTCTGAGTTTGAACTGAGTTCAACCTCTTTTGGAACTCTAACTACATATATGCTGCTGCTAAGTCGCTTTAGTTGTGTCCGACTGTGTGACCCCATAGACGGCAGCCCACCAAGCTCCGCCGTCCCTGGGGTTCTCCAGGCAAGAACACTGGAGTGGGTTGCCATTTCCTTCTCCAAACTACATATATAATGGGCATGAAATAAAGGCAAAGTTAGTGGCACATTAATTTCTAAATTCTCATTTTGTAAAAATATCTAGCTCTGCAATAGGCCATCTTTACCTATGTAATGAACAGTTTCCTCACTCCCTGGCACAGGAAGGCTTATAGTTTCTAAATTTCCAAAAGTCTATGTTCAAATTCAATGCACTAAACTAGGAAAAAATTAAAATTAAATCCAAAATATAAGAGAAGGATGATGTACATATGACTGTATGGAAGTTAGGTGTGATCTTTGGAAAGAGGTTGCTAGCGAAGGCAGGGGGTATGGCCTCCCTCAACAAGTATTGTAGGATGTTCAGCGTCTGGGTGGTGGTTTTGAGCAATGGTATGAAAAATAGGTATGTAACATGATGCTTTAGGAGTGAAATATATTAGATCTTTTATATTTATTAATATCCTTTTAATTTTATGTATACTTTATAACATGTTATTACAATAATACATTTATAATTTCTAAATAAACATACATTATATTTTGAAGTCAATGAGTATCAGAGCTAGAAGTTTCTTAGTATTTTGCCCAGTCTTACCCTCTGCTCATAAAGAAACAGGTGGAGTGGTGAAGTGTTATCCAAAGCAGAGGGTCAGAATGTACATGACCTGGCCATTTGCAAAGAAATATTTGACATTTCGTTTTAGATCAAGCAAGTGAAATTAAGTTCTTTTGAAAAAAAAAATTATTTATTTTAGGCTGCGTTGGGGCTTTCTTTAGTTTCGGCGAGTTGGAACTACTCTCTGGTTGTGGTGTGCAGGCTTCTCATTGCAGTGGCTTGTCTAGTTGCAGAGCACAGGCTCCAGACCTTGGGCTCAGGAGTTGCAACTCCTAAGCTCTAGAGCACAGGCTCAGTAATTGTGGTGCACGGGCTTAATTGTCCCATGGCATGTGGGATCTTTCCAGACCAGGGATTAAACCTGTGTCCCCTGCATTGGCAGGCAATTTCTTAACCACTGGACCACCAAGGAAGGCCTAAGTTAATTCTTAAAAGGTACTTCATCACGAAATTCCTCAAATTTGGGTTTGATTTATATTCAGAAATATCTATACAAATATCTTCATATCACTTAAATTTATATGCTTGATCCTTTCATCTATCTCTATTATTTTCTCTTTTTCTGTATTAGTTTCTAACCCAGATATTTACAGATATTCCAGAAGATTTTTGTGTTATTGTTTTCATTTTTATTTATGTTCAGGTATTAAGGTCTCTGGAGAAGGCAATGGCACCCCACTCCAGTACTCTTGCCTGGAAAATCCCATGGACAGAGGAGCCTGGAAGGCTGCAGTCCATGGGGTCGCTGAGGGTCAGACACGACTGAATGACTTCACTTTCACTTTTCACTTTCATGCATTGGAGAAGGAAAGGGCAACCCACTCCAGTGTTCTTGCCTGGAGAACCCCAGGGACGGGGGAGCCTGGTGGGCTGCCATCTATGGGGTCGCACAGAGTTGGACACGACTGAAGTGACTTAGCAGCATTAAGGTCTCTAGCATTCCTTTTAGACATTATTTAGCCAGTGATTTATGACCTCTTTAAAAAAGTCTTTGTTTTTACATTCACTGTCACTATTTAAAACCAACAATGCAATTAGCATTATTGTTTCTCTATTCTAGATCAAATGTGAACATATCATAAGGTATACATCCATTTTCCATGAGGTATTTATACAAAAGAAGGACCATGGATAAATGGTGGGTTGTTTTTTTGTTTGTTTTGTTTTTGCTTTTTTTTTTTTTTTTTCAATTTTCCTGGTTGTCACCCTTTCTGTAATGAGTGCTAGGTGTTTTTTTGTTTTTTTTTTAACTCACATTCCCAGATCCCTCCTCAAAGCACAAATAGTTTGCTAAAGCTTCCCAGATGACTTTGAAATTTTCTTTTCTTTTCCTCCATACCTCCTCACATCACTTTGAAGAATAATAACTCTTATTATACCTAGATCTAGGTCCTTAATCTAGCAGGAACTTAATTGTCAGAAATTCATATGATAAAGTTATTCTAAAACAATGTGGGAAAAGAAGATGTAAGCTAATAATAGGATTTCATTTTCAGTTATGTGAACCATAATAAATTAAAAGAATCATTTACCAAGAAATGACTATTATTATGAATTTTCAATCACTAAGTATTATAACTTCGCAAATATTTTTGCAAATAGGTCCAAATAACTGCAGGATTGATATGGCATGAAAAACCCGAGTTTGTAATACAGAAAAGGCAGACAGACTGGGCTTTGCCACTACAGCTTTAAGTGATCTTGAGCAAGTTTCCTGTAGGCTGTAGGAGTTTCATCTATAAAAGAAAGAGAGGTTAGAATTAGATGAGCATCAGCTTTCCTTAGGCTATAGACTTCTAGATTCATTATAAAACAGATAAGTTACTATTAATAATTTCAATTTCTTGCCTGAGGGAAGACAAAGACACAGAGAACTGCCCCTTTATAAAGGATTTAAATTTCCCAAAGGTGCAACTCTCTTTCTCCAAGCTCACCCATGAGCCTTTCCACATGTATTTTTCCTTTCAGTAAACTTTTTACTCTTTAAAAAAATAAACAATTTCAGTTTCTCAATGAAGAGCTGGTTTTCAATTTGAAAGTAGTGTCATCACTTCGGGACTTTAATAAGCTGTTAAGGATCTTCCCTGGTGGTCCAGTGGCTAAGACTCCCAATGCAGGGGGCCTGGGTTTGATCCCTGGTCAGGGAACTAGATCCCACATGCTGCAACTAAAGATCCTGAGTGCTGTAACTAGACCCAGCAGAGCCAAATACATAAATATTTTTAAAAGAGAAAAAAAAAAAAACCTGTTGAGAAGGTTTGAGTTAGATTATATTTAACACTTTGCAGCATTACTTTAAAGGCTCAGTCACTCCCCTTTAAGGCAGGAAACCTCACTGTTTTGTTGTTGTTGGTTTTGCTTGTTTGAAGTAAGAATTACAGTAGGACATAAGAAAGAGCTTCTCTACCATTAGGTCTGAAAGACTCTGAGAAAGTATGAGGTCAAACCATATTTTCTTTTAGTAATTATGTCTGGAATTCCTTAAGTGCGATCAGAAGATGAATAGTAACTAAAGACAGAATGTTAGAATTCGGTGAGTACTGGAAATCTAGGTTTAAGCCCTGGTTTGGGCGCTTACCATGTGACCTTAGCCAAACCGCCTTCCTCTTTCTGGGTCTCAGGTTTTGCTTCTATGGATAACAGAATTGGACTAGAACAGTCTCTTTCAGTGCTCAGATTCTTACCAATCTGATCTCAGTACGAAAGGAAGAAACACTCTGTTCTTCCTTTCCTCATGAGTTAATTATCCACTTAATTGGCGTAAGCCTGGGTTTTTGTTTGGCTTGGCTCACTCAGCTGTGGATGGATCTTTGAGAACAGAACCCTTGTGCCTTAGAAATGCTCTGAAAGGGTAGGATGTGATTGCTGAACTGAATCTTCAGACCAAAGGTGTATGCAAATATTTATTTGTGAGAGTGGAACATGGGCAAATACTTTTTTTTAATTTTAGCTGGCTGGAAGTGAGTTAAGCTCTTGCTTTGAATACTGTTAAGTACCAGGAACAGGAGAATATAGCCAGCCAAGTGCTGCTGTTCACAAAATATATCCCCCCCAACAGAAGTTTGCATCTTACTTAATATGCTGAGTTCTTAAAAAAAGAAAGAAAGGTGACCTGCCTTAAATGAACATTAAAAAATCTTCAAGACCAGCAAATCTAGAGATTTCCCTGGTGGTCCAGTGGTTAAGACTCTGCCCTTACACTGCAGGGGGTGTGGGTTCGATCCTTGGTCAGGAAAATAAGACCCCACATGCCACGCTGTGCAGCCAGAAAATAAATAGAATAACAGGGCTTTAAAAAAAAAAAAAAAAGGACAGACAGACTGGCAAATCCAAATAGGTACTCACAGAGCTAAAGGCTTTCTGGAAAAAAAGATAATTTGTTGGGTTGGAAGAAGGGAGAAGGCTTGGGCAAGGCTCTGACAAAGCAGATAAGCCTGAGCGAGCCGCTGACCAGTATGTGTGCTTTCGATGCCCGCTCCATGATGCCAGAAGTGGGCCTACTTACAGACATCAGGGAAGCGTCATTAGAAGGAAAGCAGAGCAAGGCCCTGGGCAGGTGAGACTGCCTTCAGAGGGAGCTAGCGCAGCTCGCAGGACTCCTGAGACTCAGCTCTCAGGAAAAGGCAGCCACAGTCAACATTCTGTCACTCAAAGCTTTTTAACTTTTAAGCCAACTGGAGAAGGTAAGCCACAGAATTACTGAATGGTCAGAGCTAAAATGATCTTAAAGGTTATCTTAGTTCAACCTCTTATAGGAAACAGGGAAATTACTTGCCTGAGATGATACAGCCAGGGTCAAAGCCAGGACCCAGGTGTCCTGGTGTCTATTCCAGGGCTGCTTCTACAAGACCAGGCCTAAGGAACGCAAGGCTTTTATGCATATTAGAAGTCAGGATAAAGGAAGCTCACAATGGAAATATACTTACTTCCCCCATATGTTTTTTTGTTTCACTGTTTATTTTAAAAAATAAACATATAAAAGTCTGTCTCCTCTGTTAGCCACACAAGATGTAACATCTATAAAACCTGATCTGCTTTTTGGGCAAGCCAGATTAGCTAATGCACCTGAGTGGAAACTCCCACGGAAGTTTCTTTTAGAACAAAACAGGTGGTTTTCATGGGACCGGTTCTAAACACAATATCAAACATTTGCTAGAGGAAAGAAACTGTTATTGTTATTTTGACCGCCGCATGTGGCTTGCATGATCTTGGTCTCCCTTGCATGATCTCCCTGACCCAAGATCGAACCTGGGCCCCTGTAGTAAACATGTCAAGTCCTAACCACTGGACCACCAGGGAACATCCTGGGAGAACATTATTTCTAAACAATATTTCTGAAAAGTTTCCCCGCAACTTCTTGATCCTCAGTATTATTTATTTTTAGGAGAGCCTAATATCCTTACAGGTGTTGGCTGTTCATCTCAGAGTTGATATATGTCTACCTTGCTTGCTTCAAATTCATTTGTGTGTGTTGGGGGGTAATCTCCCACTCACCAGAAAGCAGTTGACTTCTGCTCATTCCTCACTTCTACATTCTCCTCTCACACTGAAGACTTGAGGAACTTCCAAGGTGTTAGTTTGACCACCATATGTGTTAACTGATTCATGTAGCTTCTCATACCAATATATATTTACGAGCCCCAGAATCCATAAAGACTCTTATTTTTGTCCCTGAAAGATGTTGCTGTGAGTAATTACCTGTTTCTGATCTGACATCCATCTGGTTGGTGCTCACAAGCTATCAAGAAACAGTCAAGAGAAACACCTGGTTCAAATTAACCATCTGCCATTTTTCCAACCATGCTAGAGAATTAAGTAATTTACTGCAATATGGTTTGATAAAGGAGGGCAGAGGTTGATTTTTTTTTAATTAACTGTAATGAATATCAGATCCATCCAATACTGTTTGAAATCTGCCAGAATAATTCTTGGCAATTACCAATATAGCTTACATAAATGCAAAGTATATGGGGGTAAAATTCTGTCATTTCTTTTCTGACCCTAAAGCAGAAAGCTACATGAGAAATCTTGCTCAAGTGATATTCCTATGTTCATATATCATCTTTCTAACCAGTACTTGCTCTCAGTACAGTCTTCCAGGATTGTGTCTTCCAGCTGTGTGTTTTCAGAGGAAGGATACTGCATGCCTTGAGGAGAAGGGAGGATGTGAGGAGTGGGACGGAAAGGAGGTAGCATTTCATATGGAAGGCTTCACTTGAACTGACCAACCATGACTTCCAGACTCTGGGAAGGAAAGCCTTGTAGGTGTTGAGATAATGATTGTTGTTGTTCAGTCACTAAGTCCTATTCAGCTCTTTGCAACCCCATGGATACCAGGCTTCCCTGTTCTTCACTGTCTCCCAGAGTTTGCTCAAATTCATGTCCATTGAGTCAGTTATGCTATCCAACCATCTCATCTTCTGCACCCTCTTCTTTTTCCTTCAGTCTTTCCCAGCATCAGAGTCTTTTCCAGTGAGTTGATTCTTCATATCAGGTGGCCAAAGTAAGTATTGGAGCTTCAGCTTCAACATCAGTCTTTCCAATGAATATTCACGGTTGATTTCCTTTAGGATTGACTGGTTTGATCTCCTTGCCATCCAATGAACTCTCAAGAGTCTTCTCTAGCACTACAATTCAATAGCATCAGTTTTTTGGCACTCAGCCTTCTTTATGGTCCAGTTCTCACATCTGTACATGACTATGGGAAAAACCTTAGCTTTAACTATATGGATCTTTGTTGGCAAAGTGATGTCTCTGCTTCTTTAATATGCTAAGTTTGTCATAGCTTTTCTTCCAAGGAGCAAGCATCTTTCAAATTCATGGCCTCAGTCACTGTCAGCAGTGATTTTGGAGCCCAAGAAAATAAAGTCTGTCACTGTTTCCACTTTTCCCTCTTCTATTTGACAAGAAGTGATGGGACTGGATGCCATGATCTTAGTTTTTTGAATGTTGAGTTTCAAGCCAGCTTTTCATCCTCCTCTTTCACCCTTATCAAGAGGCTGTAGGCTGTTTAGTTTCTCTTCACTTTCTGCCGTTAGAGTGGTATCATCTGCATATCTGATGATATCAGCCTGTGATTCATCCTGGCAATCTTGATTCCAGCCTATGATTCATCCAGCCCAGCATTTCACATGATGTACTGTTCATATAAATTAAATAAACGAGATGACAATATGCAGCCTTGTCATACTCTTTTCCTGGTTTTCAACTAGTCAGTTGTTCCATATATGGTTCTAACTGTTCCTTCATGATCTTCATACAGGTTTCTCAGGAGACAGGTAAGGTGGTTTGTATTCCCATCTTTTTAAGAACTTTCCACAATTTGTTGTGATCCACACAGTCAAAGGATTTAGCATAGTCAATGAAGCAGAAGTAGATGTTTTTCTGGAATTGCTTTGCTTTTTCTGTGTTGTAGTGGATGTTGGCAATTTGAGCTTTGGTATCTCTGCCTTTTCTAAACCCAGTTTGTACATCTAGACGTTCTAGTTCACATACTGCTGAAGCCTAGCTTGAAAGATTTTTAGCATAACCTTCCTGGCATTCAAAATGAAAGCAATTGTATGATAGTTTGAACATTTTTTGGCATTGCCCTTCTTTAGGATTGGAATGAAAACTGACCTTTTCCAGTCTTGTGACCATTGATGAATTTTCCAAATTTGCTGATATATTGAGTGCAGCACTTTAACAGAATCATCTTTCAGTTCAGTTCAGTTCAGTCACTCAGTCGTGTCCGACTCTTTGCGACCCCATGAATCACAGCACGCCAGGCCTCCCTGTCCATCACCAACTCCCGGAGTTCACTCAGACTCACATCCATCGAGTCAGTGATGCCATCCAGCCATCTCATCCTCTGTCGTCCCCTTCTCCTCCTGCCTCCAATCCCTCCCAGCATCAGAGTCTTTTCCAATGAGTCAACTCTTCACATGAGGTGGCCAAAGTACTGGAGTTTCAGCTTTAGCGTCATTCCTTCCAAAGAAATCCCAGGGCTGATCTCCTTCAGAGTGGACTGGTTGGATCTCCTTGCAGTCCAAGGGACTCTCAAGAGTCTTCTCCAACACCACAGTTCAAAAGTATCAATTCTTCGGTGCTCAGCTTTCTTCACAGTCCAACTCTCACATCCATACATGACCACTGGAAAAACCATAGCCTTGACTAGACGGACCTTTGTTGGCAAATTAATGTCTCTGCTTTTCAATATGCTATCTAGGTTGGTCATAACTTTTCTTCCAAGGAGTAAGAGTCTTTTAATTTCATGGCTGCAGTCACCCTCTGCAGTGATTTTGGAACCAAAAAAAATAAAGTCAACCACTGTTTCCACTGTTTCCCCATCTATTTCCCATGAAGTAATGGGACCAGATGCCATGATCTTTGTTTTCTGAATGTTGAGTTTTAAGCCAACATTTTCACTCTCCTCTTTCACCTTCATCAAGAGGCTTTTGAGTTCCTCTTCACTTTCTGCCATAAGGGTGGTGTCATCTGCATATCTGAGGTTATTGATATTTCTCCTGGCAGTCTTGATTCCAGCTTGTGTTTCTTCCAGCCCAGAGTTTCTCATGATGTACTGTGCATATAAGTTAAGTAAGCAGGGTGACAATATACAGCCTTGACATACTCCTTTTCCTATTTGGAACCAGTCTGTTGTTCCATGTCCAGTTCTAACTGTTGCTTCCTGACCTGCATACAAATTTCTCAAGCAGCAGGTCAGGTGGTCTGGTATTCCCATCTCTTTCATAATTTTCCACAGTTTGTAGTGATCCACACAGTCAAAGGTTTTGGCATAGTCAATAAAGCAGAAATAGATGTTTTTCTGGAACTCTCTTGCTTTTTCCATGATCCAGCGGATGTTGGCAATTTGGTCTCTGGTTCCTCTGCCTTTGCTAAAACCAGCTTGAACATCTGGAAGTTCATGGTTCACGTATTGCTGAAGCCTGGCTTGGAGAATTTTGAGCATTACTTTACTAGTGTGTGAGATGAGTGCAATTGTGCGGTAGTTGGAGCATTCTTTGGCATTGCCTTTCTTTGAGCTTAGAATGAAAACTGACCTTTTCCAGTCCTGTGGCCACTGCTGAGTTTTCCAAATTTGCTGGCATATTGAGTGCAGCACTTTCACAGCATCATCTTTCAGGATGTGAAATAGCTCCACTGGAATTCCATCACCTCCACTAGCTTTGTTCGTAGTGATGCTTTCTAAGGCCCACTTGACTTCACATTCCAGGATATCTGGCTCTAGATGAGTGATCACACCATCATGATTATCTGGGTCGTGAAGATCTTTTTTGTACAGTTCTTCTGTATATTCTTGCCACCTCTTCTTAATATCTTCTGCTTCTGTTAGGTCCATACCATTTCTGTCCTTTATCGAGCCCATCTTTGCATGAAATGTTCCTTTGGTATCTCTAATTTTTTTGAAGAGATCTCTAGTCTTTCCCATTCTGTTGTTTTCCTCTATTTCTTTGCATTGATCGCTGAGGAAGGCTTTCTTATCTCTTCTTGCTATTCTTTGGAACTCTGCATTCAGATGCTTATATCTTTCCTTTTCTCCTTTGCTTTTCACTTCTCTTCTTTTCACAGCTATTTGTAAGGCCTCCCCAGACTGGGGATGGTCTTGATCCCTGTCTCCTGTACAATGTCACGAACATGACAAGGCATCATCTTTAGGATTTGAAATAACTCAGGTGGAATTCTATCACCTCCACTTACTTTGTTCGTATTAATGCTTCCTAAGGCCCACTTGACTTTAGGCTCCAGGATGTCTGGCTCTAGGCACACCATTGTGGTTATCCAGGTAATTAAGACCTTTTTTGTGTAGTTTTTCTGTGTTTTTTGACCACCTCTTCTTAATTCCTTTTGCTTCTCTTAGGTCCTTACCATTTATTTCCTTTTATCGTGCTCATCCTTGCATGAAATGTTCCCTCGATAGCTCAAGTTTTCCTGAAGAGCTCGCTAGTCTTTCCCATTCTGTTGTTTTCCTCTAGGTCTTTGCATTATTCATTTAAGAAGGTCTTCTTATCTCTCCTTGCTAATCTCTGGAACTCTGCATTCAGATAGGTATATCTTTCCCTTTCTCCTTTGCTTTTCACTTCTTTCTTCAGCTATTTGTAAAGCCCCCTCAGACAACCACTTTGCCTTCTTGAATTTCTTTTTCTTTGGGATAGTTTTGGTCACTGCCTCCTGTACAATGTTAAGAACCTCTCTCCATAGTTCTTCAGGCACTTTTTCTACCAGATCCAACCCCTAAATCTATTCATCACCTCTACTGTATAATCACAAGGGATTTGATTTAGATCATACCTGAATGGCCCATTGGTTTTTCCCTACTTTCTTCAATTTAAGCCTGAATTTTGCAGTAAGGAGCTGATGATCTGAGCCACAGTCAGCTCAAGGTCTTGTTTTTGCTTACTGTATAGAGCTTCTCCATCTTCAGCTTTGAAGAATATAATCAATCTGATTTCTGTGTTGACCATCTGGTGATGTCCATGTGTAGAGTCGTCTCTTGTGTTGTTGGAAGAGGATATTTGCTATGGCCAGTGTGTCTCTTGACAAAACTGTTTTAGCCTTTGCTCTGCTTCATTTTGTACTCCAAGGCCAAAAGCTTGCCTATTACTCCAGATACTGCTTGACTTCCTACTTTTGCATTGCAATCCCCTATGATGAAAAGGACATCTTTTTTTTGGTATTAGTTCTAGAAGGTCTTGTAGGTCTTCACAGAACCATTCAACTTCAGCTTCTTCAGCATTAGTAGTTGTGGCATAGACTTAGATTACTGTGATGTTGAATGGTTTACCTTGGAAACAAACCAAGATCATTCTGTCATTTTTGAGATTGCACCCAAGTACTGCATTTTGGACTCTTTTGTTGACTATGAGGACTACTCTATTTCTTTTAAGGGATTCTTGCCCACAGTAGTAGATGTAACGGTCATCCAAATTAAATTCATCCATTCCTGTCCATTTTAGTTCACTGATTCCTATAATGTTGATGTTCACTCTCACCGTCTCCTGCTTGACCATATGCAATTTACCTTGATTCATGGACCTAACATTCCAGGTTCCTAATGCAATATTGTTCTTTACAGCATCAGACTTTACTTTCGCCACCAGACACATCCACAACTAAGGGTCGTTTCTATGTTGGCCCAGATGCTTCATTCTTTCTGGAGCTATTAGTAATTGCCCTCTGCTCTTCCCCTTAACATGTTGGACACCTTCCAACCTGGGGAGGCTCATCTTCCTAGGTCTCATATCTTTTTGCCTTTTCATACTGTTCATGGGATTCTCACCACAAGAATACTGGAGTGGCTTGCCATTCCCTTCTCCATTGGACCACGTTTTGTCAGAACTCTCCACTGTGACCCGTTTGTTTTGGGTGGCCCTGCGTGGGCATGGCTCATAGCTTCATTGAGTTATGCAAGCCCCTTCGCCACAACAAGGCTATGATCTGTGAAGGGTTGAGATAATGCTCTCTCAGTCTTAGTTGCTCAGTTGTGTTTGACTTTACAACCCCATGAACTGTAGCCTGCCAGGCTCCTCTGTCCATGAATTCTCCAGGCAAGAATACTGGAGTGGGTTGTCATTCCCTTCTCTAGGGGATCTTCCCGACCCAGGGAGTGAACCTGGATCTCCTGCATTGCAGGCAGATTCTTTACCATCTGAGCCACCAGGAAAGCCCCATGAGATAATGATGGACATGCCTTATTACAGGAAGCTGGAGACAACAACCAGTTCTGCTGGAGAAACCTCTTTTCCTGCATCAATCTCCTGAGGCTGCTCAATAAACTGACCAAATGGAAGCATTCGAGAACCATGGTGAGTAGGACTTCAGATCATGGTGTCCACTAACTGGATTTTTTAAATTTTTAATAAATATGGACTTCCTGCTTTGTGAGCTCTATAGACAGACACTGAATGCTCCATAAGACTTGGAGCCTCCTAATTCTAGGCACTTATTTTATAATTATTTCCCAATCCATTTCTTTCGGGGAACAGAATATGGACCCTCCCTCAGGGCAGCTCTGGTAAGGAAGTTAGTATTGTTTTTTGGATTATAGTCACGCATTATAGTCATGATACAAGTCTAAGATTACTCCCTGCAGCATTATTTGTAATCATCAAAGATTGGAAGCAACATAAATGTTCATTAATACCAACTGGTTAAATAATTTATGGTACATCATTACAGTAGAATGTAAATACAACCATTAAAAAGAATGAGACAGTTCTATACTGCTTTGGAATAATTTTCAAGTTATATTGTTAAGTAAAAATCAAGGTATGGAACAGTGTGAAAGGGTATGTATTTGCTATCATTTTTGTTAATAAAAGTAATGCACACATATATACAATTACCTCCAGAACATACACTGGTAACTGTAGAAATGGCATGTGTGGCTGACAAAATTTTTTGACACTTTGCATATTAGATATTTTGAATTGTGAAATGTAAATGGAGTGCTTCCTTTCTTTTCTTAAAGACTAAGTCTAAATGGAGCCTGGACTATAGGTTTCCCAAAGCTCCCCACGGTAGTCTGAGGTTAGCCAGGTTTGGCTTAATTTATCTGTGAGTTGGAAATTCCAGGAAACATTAGATCCTTATCTATCTTCTTCATCCTTACCCCTCTTTAAATGGACAGATGCTGGTAGTATTTAAATCTGCTCCAATCTTAAAGCGGGCCCTCAAGGTCAAACAGGCCATGCTGCAACTTTATGTGCTGAAGCTGCTGAAAATACAGACCAAGTACCTGGGGCGCCAGTGGAGGAAAAGCAACATGAAAACCATGTCAGCCATTTATCAGAAAGTACGTCACCGCATGAATGATGACTGGGCTTACGGGAATGGTGAGTATTCTCAGAGCTTTTGGCCTCTGGGAGTGGCCCGGGGTTTAAACAAAGCTAATTAGACCTCTCTACTCTTTTAGTATGAACTGTTAACATATTTTAGATGAGAAAATATGTGACTGTAGTCAGGTGCTGCTATAACAAACAGTAATAAGGCACTGCCATGTACCCTATTCCATGTAAGCTATGGTAATTCATTATTATAAAACAAGTCACTTGAGGGATAATTACCCCTTTTCAAAATGTTCCTTTAAGTGACAGGTTTCTCTGAGAGGTTTTTAAGATTAAAAAATTCTTTGTGACCCCATGGACTGTAGCCCACCAGGCTCCTCTATCCATGGAATTCTCCAGGCAAGAATACTGGAGTGAGTTGCCATTTCCTTCTCCAGAGGATCTTCCTGACCCACGGATTGAACGTGGGTCTCCTATGTTACATGTCTGACCCACCAGGGAAGCCATAAAATTAAAATAACCTTTAATTATTACAAAGCAGTTAGAAAAAACAAGGAAGCAAACACTTTACTGTATTATCATATTTATGCCACATTTGTACCACTCAAAGATTGAAACAGAAATCTTATCATATATTCTTACAGACTTTTTCTTCTACATATATGTATAGGTTTTATTTAAATGAAAGCAAATTGTATATGCTATTTTATAATCTTCTCTTTTTAGTTAACATTATCTCTTTCCATATCAATATATGTTCATTTTATCTAATAATCAAGTCCATGTTCAGAATTTCCCAGTTGTCCCAAAATGTTCTTTAAAGCCTTTTTTTTCCAAGTCATAATCTAGCCCAGGACCACAAGTTTTATCTGATTGTTATGTCCATTTATTTGTTTTGAATCTAGCAGGGTTGTTTTTTTTTTTTCCATAACACTGACAAAACTGAAGAACTAGACCAGCTCTTCTACAGAATATCCACCTTCTGGACTTGTCTGCTTGCTTCTTTGTGGTTTCATTTACCTTGTTTCTCTATCTCTGGCATTATCTGTAGGCTAAAAGGTAGATCTAAAGGTTTGATTAATTCAACTTAAATCTTTTTAGCTATAGTACAGTCTAGGTAATGTGTTATACTATAGTGAACTGCATATTGTATCACATATCACATATTGTATCAGGAGACATTATATTTCTGATTGACCTACCAAGATATTATAGGCTTACCAGAGTTGGAAGAATTTATTTTGAAGAGCTGTAGTGGGATTTGGCCATCATTTGCATAATTGTGTTGAAGAGTTATTGGTTAGATGACTAATGATTTGTCTTTGCTGGGATTTGTCACCTGCCTGAAGATAGAGGATGGGGCTTCCCTGGTGGCTTAGATGGTAAAGTGTCTGCCTGCATTGTGGGAGACCCAGGTTTGATCCCTGAGTTGGGAAGATACCCTGGAGAAGGAAATGGCAACCCACTCCAGTACTCTTGCCTGGAAAATTCCATGGATGGAGGACCCTGGTAGACTACAGTCCATGGGGTCGCAAAGAGTCGGACACGACTGAGCAACTTCACTTTCTTTTGAATATAGAGGATGCTGCTGTAAATAGAGTGCAGAGAACTAAGGGAACCATATGATTAGCAGATAATAAGCCAGTATGCAACTTCTCTAAGACCTAAAGCACAATTAACTGTTTAAGTTCTTGTGAGGTGAAAGAAAGTAAAAGTGAAGTCGCTCAGTCATGTCTGACTCTTTGAGACCCCATGGACTGTAGCCTGCCAGGTTCTGCTGTCCATGGGGATCCTGCAGGCAGGAATACTGCAGTGGGTTGCCATTTCCTTCTCCAAGGGATCTTCCCAACCCAGGGATTGAACCCGGGTCTCTTGCATTGCAGGCAGACTCTTTACCCAGGGAAGCCTAACCCTAAGTTCTTCTAGGTTTTAAAACATGGGCATGTTTTATCTTGCAGATGGCAATCTGTCACTGCTGCCATCATGAGCCCAAACCCAAGCTGCACCTGTTGAGTGCGAGACGTTAAAAAATCTGGGAAAAACATACCTCTGGCCCTGAAATAAACGTCTAAATGGGGTAAACAGAAGCAAAGCAGATTGTTTTCTGCTTTAACTTTCTTGGAAGACTTCACCTCATAATATTAACATAAGCTGCATATGGATTTATCATGCACAGGGTTGGGGGGAGGTGGATCCAGGGAGTCAGGAAAGTCTTTAGTAGTTAGTCCATGCTGATTCTCCTTGTACCCCTTCCTGCCTCTTACCATTCCTTGAAAACTGTGATTTCTTTCAAATGGGTAACTTCCATTCCCAAGGAAAGTTCAATAGAGGGAATTGAGTTGCTATTTTGGGAGAATATATATAATTAGTAACAGAATGAAATAATGAAAAGGAAATACAATAAAAAGAAGTTTATTTCCCTCAGGGCCCTCATTTCCCTCTCAGTGATTATCACTGTTAGCCAGTTTCTAGATGCTTCCAAAAATAGTCTCTACATGTATAAACATATGTACATGGGCATGTATTTTTTAAACCTGACCAGCAGCATGTTATGTACTGACTGTACATTGCTCTTTGCAAAAAAGGGAACTCTGAGCTGTTCCATTATTGGTGTCCCATAGACCATGCTCTGTGCTAAGATGAGGAGTGTCCTGAGTTGTATACATCTTTTTCTTTCTAATCTTCCCAACACAGACATCGATGCCAGGCCATGGGACTTCCAAGCGGAAGAATGCACCTTGAGGGCCAACATTGAAGCTTTTAACAGCCGCCGATATGACAGACCCCAGGACTCTGAGTTTTCACCTGTGGATAACTGCTTGCAGAGTGTGCTGGGGCAGAGGTTGGATCTGCCTGAGGATTTCCACTATTCCTATGAGCTCTGGCTGGAGAGAGAGGTGTTTTCACAGCCCATCTGTTGGGAGGAGCTGCTCCAGAATCACTGACTGAGCTCTTGTCAACAAGCATCTGATAGGTGGGGGTTGGCTCCAATAAACGGTGCTCTGCCAACCCTGCCCACTCAGCCTTTGTTTCCAGCCCTGGGAGTGCTTGTTCAGGGTAGAGCTGGCTTAGCCTTAGGACACTCAGCGTGGTTCAGGACTGTTCTGGGGGCAGTTAGGCCTGGAGATAGTAGAAGGCTAGGATCCTGGGTGATTAAAAAAAAAATTGATTTCCTTGCCCTGGGGTCACTTGGGTGCCCAGCTGCCCTTGAAATCTCCTACTGGATCAGTCCTAGCCAGGCTCTTATGTGGGACCTCTCCCTCCTTTAGTCTTGCCTAGAACCAGGCTAGCCTCTACTGGCCCCAAGAGTAGGAATAAGTTTGTTATGGCATTTGACTTATAGCATTCATCATAGGTAATAGGAACTGCAGGTCATAAAATAGGACATTTTCTTCTTGCTCACCCTGGATTACCAGAGGGTTTGCAAACCTAACATTAAAATTAAGTCCGTATTTTAAAAAATAACATTTTGACACCTCTTTCTAAAATTCGCCCTAAGATGATTTTTAGAGCACCTGCATCTTCTCTGGGAAGGATGATGGTTTACTGTTACATAAATACTGCATGTTAGAGAAAAGTATATCATTTAAAGTGTTTTTTCTTTATTCCTTAAGAGATCTATATTCAATGTGAAATTTCTTTGTGTAGTCTATGTACGGCATGGAGTGATCTGCCACAAACCAATATGAAACAGTCAGGCCTCCTCCAAGGATGTTTCATGTGTTTCTGAAACCACTTCAGTCTTAAAATGACTGAGTACATTGCAGAAAATTATCCTTTTCACCCAGTTCATTTTTAAATGACAAGTTAACTATAGGAGGCTTTATTTATTGAGATGACACATCCATTAGTGCTCATGATCAATTTATTTTTTAATGAAATAACACCAAGAGCATCACAGCTTACCATTTTTCTTTTTCTCCTATTTTGATTGGTGATTTTGTCCCCCGGCCCCGCTTTTTACCGCTAGCAGTTTCAAAGTGTCCTGTGGATATTTAGCAATTCTGTTTCTACCTAAAAGTATTACACATTTCTTTGAAAATGTAAGGGTTCATGTACCAACCTCTTTAAACTTCTCTCTCTTACAGCAGAATCACATGCTTCCCAACTGAAACAGTTTTTAGGAAAGTTTCTGATTCAGTCAGGATCATCTTATTTCTCTTCTGTCCTCAAAGTTATGGCATCTGTAGTTTCAAGCTTTTTTACTTTAAATGCCCCCTCCCTGCAATAAGGACACTACTGAATCTTTTTTGTGATAGCACCAGGCCTCTCTTATGGTGCCAGGAGGTCTAGTCAAAATCAGCTTATTTACTCCACCCTTTGTCAACCACAGTCTCTCTTGGAAATCATGTTAGAGTTGCTAATAATTTCCAAAGAAACTAAACCAAAACTCTGATCATAGCTTGGATTTTACCTCCTTGTGCTGTAGAGTAGCAGGATTTCTTTTTGTTTGTTTTTTTCTGGTGAGATCATGAAGAATGTTAAGTATGTAATGGATGAAACTTAAAATAGTCTGTAAATTTTGCCTGAGTAGCACAGCAGTCCTCATTGCAATTAAAATTTACTGAGTATATCATTATTGAACTCTATTTTATGATTTTAATGTGATTTAAGTGAAAAGACAACTTTTAAGGAAAGAGCAATTATCAATCTATTTATTTTGAATACACAGTATATAGTATTTAATCAAGAACAGAGGTTACTCTTAAAAATATGCACATGAATGCTTTCTAAGGCATAGATGTATAATAAACTTTAACATTTCATACTGTCTTTAAATAAATTGTCTCTAAGGGAAGATTAATTCTCAGTGCAGATGGGAAAACTGAGGCACCAAGGATATGTGATTAGTTTCAAATCACATCATTGTTTACTGACTTGCTGGGATTAGCATTCAGGTACTGAAAGCCAGTTCCATATGTTACAGTAATTGATTTGAATCTCCCAATTTGAGAATACATGTGTGTGGTTAGGAATAAATTCAGAGTAATCAATCAATGATGATTACTGTTACAACATGGAAGAACATTATTTCAGTGATTTATAAAGTAGAAGATTTTTATTTGTGAATGTTTCAGTAAAGTTTGTGTTGATTGTTCATAACACTATATATCTACTGAAGCACTTTAATAAAAAGAGAATTGAACTGGAGTTAGAAATTGGTCTTTGACTTCTTCAACACAAGAGAATCTTAAAGACATTAGATCTAGAAAGGAAAGTTAAAATTAAAGGGATGCCTGGAGGTAGACTAATATAAACAACTGCAAAATCTCAGTGACTTCTGACAAACCTTTTTCTCTCGTTATTGGTCCTGGCAGGTAGCTGCTACTCTGCTCAACTCAGGTTAAATTTCTGGATTAGCTCTACTCCAGATGCTGTCTTATTCTGGCACTAGGCTGATGGAATAGTCCCTACCTGGAACATGCTGTTCTCATAGTTAAGGACAGGAGCAAAAGACCGAACCATACCATGCAAGCACATTTAAAGCTCCTGCTTGGGTGTGGCACAGGTCAAATTGCTCATAGTGGAAGTGTTAGTCGTTCAGTCATGTCTGACTCTCTGCAACCCCATGGACTGTAGCCCACCAGTCTCCTCTGTCCATGGAATTCTCCAAGCAAGAATACTGGAGTGGATTGCCAGTCCCTCCTCCATGGGATCTTCCCAACCCAGGGATCAAACCTGGGTCTCCTGCATGGCAGGCAGATTCTTTAACATCTGAGCCACCAGAAAAGCCCAAATTGCTCATATTCTACTGACAGAAAGCAGTTGACGTGGATGAGCCTAACGCTGGACCAGAGAAGCATACTACCTATAGGGAGGCAGTTGCAACCAGACATATGGGTAGCCAGTCACAGCAGCTTCCCAGGTTGCCCTTGAGATTGGTGGTGGGACTTTCTGAGATGCTTTTTTTTTTTTAATGACTGTGCTGTTTGTCTTGCAGGATCTCAGTTCCCCAACCAGGGATTGAACACAGGCCATGGAAGTGAAAGCCAGGAGTTGTAACCACTAGGCAACTAGGGAACTCCCTAGAGATTCTTCTTGAGGATATCAACAGCTTTCCAATGAATATTTCAAACCACCCATTTCAGTGTTTTTTGCTGATATGTTCAGTGTAGCTTTCTTGACCTTCCTTGTCCATAGATCCCCAGCTCTTCCACCTGAAAAGTATTAATCGTTGTTATATAAAGACCAGTGTTCTGTGCTTTCTGTTTTCCCTCCAAGTAGAATTCTTTTTTCTCTAGTCCTTCTTGAGATGACCCATATTTACAATAAAAATAGCTGAGATTAAGAATGTCCTTGTGACAAATTCCCTGGCAGTCCACTGGTTAAGACTCGATGCTTTCACTGCCAGGGCCTGGGTTCAATCCCTGGTCAGGGAACTAAGATCCCACAAGCTGCATGGCACAGCCAAAAAGAAAAAAAAAGAATGCACCTGTGATTTTGGGACAAAAATGACACTGGTTTATACAATCAAACTCATGACTTTGCTCTCATTGGATGCTATAGTTGATGAGCTCTGTAGCCACCTAAATATCCTTACTTACATCTTTGCCATATTCACAGTTTCCAGGAATGAAGACATGGACATACCTTTTAGAGGGTCACCATTCAACCCACTGAAACTCATCAGACACTAACAAATAGCAATATTGGTTCATTTACTCTATCAGTATTAGAGGTATAATGCAAGACCCAGGGAAGTTACTTTTATTTAGAAAATACTTGCAGCTATTGATGTAGCCAAAAGAGATTCAAGTAAAGAAAATTTTAGCCTTGGGAAGAGGATATGACATGAGGGAACATGTGTAAAACTGAAGAATACATTTATGTGTTGGTATTTTTATTAAGGTACGTGTAAAAAATTCAAATAATTTTCAGAGTACACAGTGGAAAATGTAATCTCTCAACCCAGATCTCATCTTGTTCCCCAGAATTAATCACTATCAGTATCTTTTTCTATTTTTTATTCTTTCAGAAAATTCCCATATCCATCTCTTTGTCATCGACATTTTTTTTTTTTTTCACAGATAGGAGCACAATGTACTGTTCTTTCTTTTATTTATCCTGGAGATCTATTTTTCTATATCAGTATTCTCTTGTATGATTAAATTTAATATATCAAATAATTAAATAATTCTTCCTTAACTCTGCTTTCCAGCATTTTCCAGCTAAGAAATGTTAGGGCCAATGCTTAAGACTCCAAGCTTGCATTACAGGGAACACAGGTTCAACCTCTGGTCACTAAGATCCCATATGTGGTACAGCCAAAAAGAAAAGAGGTTAACTTTAAAAAGAAATGTTAGAAGAAAAGGTATAGACGGGAAGGACAGGGTGTGTGCATGTGTGTATGTTGTGGTGGGGATGAGGTTAAGAGATTCACTCAGTTCTCATAGCAATAGGCCAAAGCTAGAGAGAAGGCAATGGCACCCCACTCCAGTACTCTTGACTGGAAAATCCCATGGATGGAGGAGCCTGGAAGGCTGCAGTCCATGGGGTCGCTGAGGGTCAGACACGACTGAGCGACTTCACTTTCACTTTTCACTTTCATGCATTGGAGAAGGAAAGGGCAACCCACTCCAGTGTTCTTGCCTGGAGAATCCCAGGGACGGGGGAGCCTGGTGGGCTGCCGTCTATGGGGTCGCACAGAGTCGGACACGTCTGAAGTGACTCAGCAGCCGCTGAAATACAATTTGCTACCAGCAGTTCTTCTGGCCATTCAGACTCTCAGCTCCTGTAAGCTGAATGAGATTGTGTCTGAGTGGGCTGTGGGGGATGCGTAGCCTGTTTGCTCCTTTAGTAATTAGTCAGACTTAAATTTCAAAAAGCAAGATTTAAAATTTTTACTTTTATTTTATGGAAAAGAAAATAACCAAAGCCTTTCAAAGGAACCGCAAGAGTACAAAAGTCATCCCACCTCTGCCCAAACACCTTTGGTGACAGTGACTTTTTTACTAAATAAGACAGCACCATCTGTCCCCTTGCCTCCAAATGGAAACATTACTTTGAATATTCTGTAACTTTTTGTTCAAATGCTTAATGGAGCTAGCAGGACAAAGATCCTCCATGTGGATGCCTGTGAAAATATGTCTTTGCTGCAAGATGTGAGATAATTTACCCAGAAAGGCCATACAGCACAAGGGCTCAGATTGACGGTACAGCACCCAACTTGGTGAGTTGCAATATCCAGGCTCTGCCTCCATGAGCTGTGTGGTAAGTGACAAGTTATTTCATCTCTCTATGCCTCAGATTAGTAGTAGTGTTAGTCGCTCAGTCAGGTCCAACTCTTTGTGACCCCATGGACTGTAGCGTGCCAGGCCCCTCTTATCCACGGAGTTCTCCAAGCAAGAATACTGAAGTGGATTGCCATTTCCTTCTCCAATGCCTCAGATTCCCCATCTGTAAATGGGGGGTAATAATACTACCCACTTTCACCAGAATTATAAGGATTCAGTTCAGTTCAGTCACTCAGTCGTGTTCGCCTCTTTGCGACCCCATGAGCTGCAGCACGCCAGACCTCCCTGTCCAACACCTCCCGGAGCCTACCCAAACTCCTGTCCATTGAGTCAGTGATGCCATCCAACCATCTCATCCTCTGTCGTCCCCTTCTCCTCCTGCCCTCAATCTTTCCCAGCATCAGAGTCTTTTCAAATGAGTCAGCTCTTTGCATCAGGTGGCCAAAGGATTGGAGTTTCAGCTTCAACATCAGCCCTTCCAGTGAACACCCAGGACTGATCTCCTTTAGGATGGACTGGTTGGATCTCCTTGCAGTCCAAGGGACTCTCAAGAGTCTTCTCCAACACCACAGTTTAAAAGCATCAATTCTTCAGCGCTCAGCTTGCTTTATAGTCCAACTCCTACATCCATACATGACTACTGGAAAAACCATAGCCTTGACTAGATGGACCTTTGTCAGCAAAGTAAAGTCTTTGCTTTTTAATATGCTGTCAAGGTTGGTCATAACTTTCCTTTATAAGGATTAAATGTATCAATATAGTAGTGCTTAGAATAATGCTTGTTAAACATGAGTATTCAATAATTACTGGTTATTCCCACCCTATTAAAGAATCCTCCAGCAGGAATAACATTTAAATTTAAATTCTCTAGCTCAGGGGTTAGCAAACTATAGCCCAAATTTGGCCCACTGGCAGTTTTATACAACCTGTGAGCTAAGAATGGGTTTTACATTCTTAAATGCTTGGGGGGGGGGGGGGGCGGGGATCCATAGAAGAAAAATATGTCACATGAAAATTCTGGGACATTAAATTTTAGTTTCCATAATAATTGTATTGGAACACAGTCATGCTCATTTGTTCATGTGTTGTCTATAAATGCTTTCATTCTATATCAGCAGAGTTGAGTAGTTGGAAAAAGAGGATACAAGGCCTGAAAAGCCTAAAACATTTACTTTCTGAGTTTGCCAACCCCAGCCCTAGATAATTTCCTGAGTCTGCCCCACCTGGTCTTACTGCAGTCCAAGGTTCTCACTGTTGGGCCCCTAGTGCTTGAGATTATCTACAAAGAATTTTATTTTTTCTACAACTTCTTCTTCAAAATTCAGGCTACAATGGATGAAGTGAATGCAGTGCTATACTGTTGAACTTAATGAGATTAAAAAAAAAAAGAGGGAAAGAAGGAAGGAAGGGGAGGATGGAGGGAGGAAGGAAGAAACCACCAGAGTAGAAAGGAAGAAATAGGAATTTTTAAATGTAACTTCTAAGAAAGATAGTGACAGAATATTCTAAGTTTGAATATTCTAAGAATGCACACTTTATTTCTGGCAATTTTTTTTAAGAACAGCACAGTTAATGTTACTATTTATAAAGAAGACATAAGGATGTGTACTCATAAACAGATAAAATTAACTAGTGCTTTTCTAATGTGAGTTTAAATAGTTATCTAAATTTAACATCATCTTCCAGTTTACACAGGAAGATTTGTTCAGTTCTTGTAGAACAAATGGACCTTAAGTCCTGAACATTAAGTGATTCTTAAGTGGACTGGTATTTAAGAAAAATGCTGATGTTGTCGATGACAGTTTCCTTTGACTCTGACAGCAACCTGTGCTCTTTGTTGTAAGGAAGTCTGCCTTTCAGCCCCACACCTCAGCAGTCCTCCTCACCTCCTGCAGGTCGGTGCTAACGCTTTCTCCACTGCAAAGACTGATGACTCTTTCGGTCAGTGGGAAATGGTGCTGCCATTGAGGTTGTACCAGTTGTCACTAGACCATCCGTTTTATGTTCCATCTGTCCACTTTCATGCTTTCTTGTGCTTTATATGTTTTGTTTTTTTCAGACCTCCAGTCTGGAACTCAGGAAAAGCAGGACTAGAACAGATCTAAAACTAAGCCAGGTAGACATTAACCTGAGAAAGTTGTGATGACCCATTGACTGTAAGCAGAGTATGAGCTGCCCCAACCCAGGGATTAAGAGACGGGCCAGCAGACGAGAGAGCACAGGTCTCCTAAAAGTAGCTGGAACTTGGGTTTGCTTTGCTGATGAAGGATTAGAGAAAGAAATATATGAGAACTTGGTGCACAAATACCCGCCCTTTGGAAGCCAGTTCATCAAACATATGAAGGAAAACAAAAACACACCTGACCTTGGTTGCAGAGCCTTTCAGGACCCCGCCCCTGCATCTGGGTCCAGTCTCCTCCTCCTGCCCTGGGCTTGCAATGTCCTGTCCCCTGCTGACTCATCGTCCAAATCTCAGCTAAACCTCAGACAGACCTTCCCCATCCACCAGTCTAAGAATTCTCAGCCATCATCACATCAATTTAATAAACTCAATGTAATGCATCCTGTTGCACCTATCATTTTTATGTCTGCCACGCCCCCCCACATGATTCCCTGCCCCCCACCCAAGAAAAAAGGAACTTTGTTGCATTTACGGCTGAATTCCTGGGCCCAAAACTGCGTGTCAGGCACATGATAGATGCCTGATAACTTGAATAAAAAGAAAGGAGATGAGTCATTAAAATGAATGAGGTTCCTGGTCCTAAACTGTATTCTCCCTCGTCAGGATGAGCTGACGGTTGGAAGCAAAACTCCCTCTACTGGGTCCTTTCTTGCTTTATCCCACAACCAGTATAAGAACTTTTTTCAGGCTCTTTTAAAAACTATTTTGTAGGACTTCCCTGTTCCTCCAGCGGTTAAGAATCCGCCTGCCAATGCAGGGGACACGGATTCCATCTCTGGTCCGGAAAGATTCTACATCTCAGTGGGGCAATTACGCCCGTGTGCCACGACTACTGAAGCCTAAGTGCCGAGAGCCTGTGCTTTGCAACGAGAGAAGCCACCACAATGGGAAGCCAGAGCACTGCAACTAGAGAGTAGCCCTCACTTGCCATAACTAGAGAAAGCCTGCGCACAGCACAGCCAAAATAAATCATGAAAAATTTTTTAATTTTGTAATGTTTCTATTATTACAGGCTCTTTTAAGACATTTCCGCATGTTGTTTTCACTTCAGCCCTCAAAGGCTTTTATCTCATTTCCCAAAAAAGGTACTGGAGTCTTGGCTAACTTCTCCAAGGTCAGTCGGTGAGTGGCAGAGCTCACACTCACAGCTGAAAACGCCCACTCCAAGGCCAAGACGGTACCCCCGCCCCGTCCGGCCGGGTGTGGCCCGGAGCCAGTCGCCGCTGCGCCGAGCCTGAGTTCCACGCGCGCGCAACCTTAGCCAGAGTCGCTCGAGGGACAGTGGCCCGGCCAACGCGGCGTATCCAGGAGGGCTGGCGGGGTCTGTCAGGAAGGCGGGCGAGGGCTCCGCGGACGGGGTGGGCAGGTCGGACTCTGCCAACGGCCGGGCGCCAGGCCCGGGTGTCCAGGCAACAGGTAAACACTGCGCGGCCCCGCCCCCGCGGCGCGCGCTTCCCGACGTTTGTGCGCGCGGCTCTCCAGCGCCCGAGAGGCGCACTTGTCGCAGACGAGCATCCAGGAACATCCGTGCGGCGGGTGCGCAGTCCGGCGTGGCGGCCGCTCGGTGGCTGACGGCCCCCTTGCCCCGCCGGGCTCCCCTGAGCGCCTCGGCCTCCTTGCGCCGCGCCGCGGGAGCCGGTCCCAGACAAACGCGGCGAGGTCCCGGGACCGGCAGCGGTTCGCTGGCGAGTGCAGAGGCGGCAGCCCGGTGAGCGGCAGGAATGGGCGCGGGGGCGCCGCCCCCAGGAGATGCGGAGAACTCGGGTCTCTGTCTTTCTTTCAGGATTGGGAACCCTTGCCACACTCACCTGCTCAACTGAGAACGCATTACCATGGTAATACACTCTACTTACGTCTAAGAGGTTCCGAGGCACTTTTTAAATTGATTTAAGTACCGTTTGTCTTGTAGAGGCACGCTTTACTAAGCTTTGTTGCCCGCGCCAAGAGATTGGCGCCTTCATCTCCAAGGGTCGTGGGATGGCGGTGTCCAGCCCAGTGATCTGAGCGCTCTGGGTAAAGATGAGGGGGGAGAGGGGTTTTCTTGGTGGTCTGCGCCTGCCGAAGGGGACTGTAACCGCAGAATCAGGCCCTCTTTTTGTGAGTTGGTTGGTTGAAGTCCTTTGGTTCTGCGGAGCAACTTTCACACCCAGAGAATGCCCAGGGCGCCAGTACATACCAAGAGCGACTAGTCAGGCACCTGGCTTCTGCTGCCCCGTCTAGGGTCCCAAGTGGGATTCTTTCTGTGGACTGTTGTTATTGTTCAGTCCCTTAGCCGTTTCTAACTTTGCGACCCTCATGAACTGCATCACACCAGACTTCCCTCTCCTTCGCTATCTCCTGGAGTTAGCTCAAACTCATGTCCATTGAGTCTGTGATGCCATCCAACCATCTCATCCTCTGTTGCCCCATTCTCCCCCTTCTCCTGCCCTCAGTCTTTCCCAGCATCAAGGTCTTTTCCGGTTTGTGGGCACTTCACATCAGATGGCCGAAGTATTGGAGCTTCACTTTAGCATCAATACCTTCCAATGAATATTGAGGGTTGATTTCCTTTAGGATTTACTGCCTAGATCTTCTTGCTGTCCAAGGGAGTCTCAAAAGTCTTCTCCAGCACCACAGTTCAAAAGCGTCACTTCTTCAGCCCTTAGCCTTCTTTATCCCTACATGAATACTGGAAAAATCATAGCTTTGACTATACAGACCTTTGTTGACCAAGTTAAAAAGTGACTGCTTTTTAATGTGCTGTCTAGGTTTAGGATAGCTTTTCTTCCTAGGAGCAGGAGTCTTCTAATTTCGTGGCTGTAGTCACCATCCACAGTGATTTTGGAGAAAATAAAATCTGTCACAGTTTCCACTTTTCTCCCATCTATTTGCTATGAAGTGATGGGACTGGATGCCATGATCTTAGTTTTTTGAATGTTGAATTTTAAGCCAGATTTTTCACTCTTCTCTTTCATCCTCATTAAGAGGCTCTTTAGTTCCTCTTCACTTTCTGCCATGATGGTGGTAATATCTGCATATCTGAGGTTGTTGATATTTCTCCTGGCAGTCTGGATTCCAGCTTGTGATTCATCCAGCCTGGCATTTCACATTATGTTCTCTGCATATAAGGTAAGCCAGGTGACAATATACAGCCTTGATGTACTCCTTTCCCTATTTGGAACCAGTCTTTTGTTCCATGTAAGGTTCTAACTGTTGCTTCTTGACCTGCATACAGATTTCTCAGGAGGCAGGTAAGGTGATCTGGTATTCCCATCTCTTTAAGAACTTTCCACAGTTTCTTGTGATCCACACAGCCAAAGGCTTTAGCATAGTCAGTGAAGCAGATTTTTTCTGGAATTCCCCTAGTTTTTCTATGATCCAGCAGATGTTGGCTATTTGATCTCTGGTACCTCTGCCTTTTCTAAATCCAGCTTGTACATCTGGAAGTTCTTGATTCATTTACTGTTGAAGCCTAGCTTGAAAGATTTTGAGCATTACCTTGCTGGCATGTAAAATGAGTGCAATTGTACGGTAGTTTGAACATTTTTGGCATTGCCCTTCTTTAGGATTGGAATGAAAATTGACTTTTTCCAGTCCTGTGGCCATTGATGAGTCTTCTAAATTTGTTGGCATATTGAGTTGCAGCACTTCAACAGCATCCTCTTTTAGGATTTGAGATAACTCAGCTGGAATCCCATCACCTCCACTAGCTTTATTCGTACTCATGCTCCCGAAGGCCTACTTGACTTCACACTCCAGGATGTCTGGCTCTAGGTGAGTGACCACACCATTATGTATATCCAGGTCATTAAGACTTTTTTGTATCAGTCTTCTGGATTCTTGCCACCTCTTCTTAATCTCTTCTGCTTCTGTTAGGTCCTTGCCATTTCTGTCCTTTATTGTGCCATCCTTGCATGAAATGCTCCCTTGGTATCTTCAGTTTGCTCGAAGAGCTCTCTAGTCTTTCCCATTCTGTTGTTTTCCTCTGTGCCTTTGCATTGTTCATTTAAGACAACTTTCTTATCTCTCCTTGCTGTTCTTTGGAATTCTACATTCAGTTGGCTGTATTGGTCCCTTTCTCCTTTGCCTTTCCTTCTCTTCTTTTCTCAGCTGTTTGCCTTGCATCTGAGTTGCATTTTATTCACTCAGCATATTTTATTCATCCCTGCAGTGTTCCAGACATTGTTCTAGGTCCTGGGGAATTAAGCGAACTCATAGATAAAACCTCTGGGTAGGGAAACATAAAGTAAATACATAAATAAAAAGTATTATTAAATAGTAAAGAGTGCTTGGGGCAAGGAGATAGGAAGTGACAGTGCTGGGAGGGTTATTGGGAGGCCATTTGTACTTCCTCCCTCTTTGCCTGGGACAGTCCCAGTTAATGCTTGTTGAAGTGTGTTGGTTTGGGCAATGAATTATATGGTCACCTTAGTAGTAGAAAGAATACAGGCATGGTGTCTGGGAGGTTTTTCTGAAGAGGTAATATTTGAGCAGAGGCTAGCACAAAGATAAGAAACAAATTAGGCCCTCTTTGGAGATCTGCAGAAGAGGAGGGAGCAGGGAGATCTTGGCGCATTTGGGTACTAGAAGGAAGGCAAGTGGGGCTTGAAGCTAAAATGGTCTTCATTAAGGATTTCAGAGAGTTTTAAGTCAAGAGCTCTGTGTTCTGAGACCAGAATAGCCAAGAGCCATGGGGTTGTAGTCAACCAACCCAACCAGCTCAGAACTGAAAATTTTCATTCCTTTATAGTAATTTTCTAACAGATTTATTGAGCTAGAGTTGATACACAATAGATTGTACATATATAAAATGTACAGTTTGATAAGTTTGACATAGGTGTACAGACATTAGGCCATCACCACATTCAAGATATATGATTTGCAAATATTTCCTCCCAGTCTGTGGCTTTGCTTTTCATTCTCCTTTCAGTATCTTTTGAAGGGCATAAGTTTTCATTCTGATGGTGAATTTACCCATTTGTTCTTTTACAGACATCAAATTGGATATCATATCTAGGAAATTTTTGCCTAATCCGAGGTCACAAAGGCTTTTCTCTGTATTTTCTTTTGTAAGTTTTATAATTTTGAGCCTTTAGGTCTGTGAACCATTCTGAGTTAATTTTTGCATATGGAACATATATGGATTGAAGTTCATTCTTTTGCACATGGATATTCATTGTTCCAGCAGCATTTATAGAAATGATTATTCTATCCTTGTTCCACTGAACTGCTTTGGTACTTCTGTTGAAAATCAGTTGAATCAGTTATTTGAATCAGTTATCTAAATATACATGTGGGTCTAGTTTGCACTTTATTAATCTATTTGTCTATCTTAACACCAATACCATCTGACTACTATAGCTTTATAATTCTAGAAATAAGGTAGTATTAGTCCTTCAACTTTGTTCTTCTTTTTTAAAACTCTTAGCATTTCCCTATGAACTTTAGAATCTTCCACAAAGAGATGAGAACTTTGAATAAAAATGTCAAACCTCTGTCTTATATCCTTTGCATTTCCATATGAATTTTAGAATCAGTTTGCCAATTTCTACAAAAAGATGAGAACCTTGAATAAAAATGTCAAACTTTTGTGTGAATCTTAGTTCTCAAACCATTTTAGAGATTAAAACACACACTTTTTTTTTTTTGGCACTTATTCCAGGTAAGTCAAGTGTGTTTGACATGCAAAAGAGTATAAAATCATAAAGAAAGCCAGGACTCAGAATCCTTAAGAGCTTACGGCAGTGGACACCCGATCCCCCACAAGGATGCTTTATCGGGAGATGCAGTTATCATATGGGCTCCATATTGTCTCTCTTCATTTGGATTTCCTCACAGAAGCCAGGCCACTGTGTTGTAACATAATGTCTCATCTTCATTCCTGCGTTTCATATCTAGGAACATCCTCCATTTCACTTAACAAAAATGTATTTTAAACACATTGACTATGTTTCTCTTTGTTTAAGTGAGGACATTTTTAAAGTGAGGTGCTATGAACAGGACGTCTATTTTATACAAACATTTAGACCTTGCAGGCATCCTTGATAACTTACACACTCCTCCTTTCCCTTGCCTAGAAGAGACACCTTTTCTGTAGTATACTCCCATCTGTTATTTTCTGTATGGGTGGGTCATAGGAATAGAGAATTCCTCGCAGCCTCGTGTGGCTATAGCAAAACTTAGGGAATCATTTGTTCCCAGGTTAGGATGGTATCCATTTCTTTGCCCACAGGGCCTTAACCAGGCAGTATGATTATGGCAAGAGCGCTGCTCCCGAGCCTGGTGAATGCTGGTTTGCACTGTGACCTTGCCGAGCCTCTGCTTTTCCATTTTTAAGATGCGAATATACTTCCCTCCCTTGAAACTCATGAGGATTAGCCATGATAAAAGTGATGGCAACGTCCTTTATTAAGTGCTTAGTGTCAGACACTTGCTATGTGCCTGAGATTCGTGTCTCCCTTGATCCTCATGACTGCTTAATGAGGTTGAGAGTATCACATAACAAATGCCAAAATATGTATTTGATCCTAATTAGCCAATACATTTTAATTTAATCAGTATTAGGAAAATTCTGAAACATGCACAAAAAGAGAATAGTAAAATGAATCACTAGTCATATCTCAGATTCAGAAATTGTAAGCATTTTGCCACCTTGGCTTCATCTATGTTTTATTGGTCGGGTGGGGGTGGGCAAGGTGCAGTATTTTAAAAGAAAATCTCAGGCTTCATTTCATGCCTACAGATTTTAGTATGCATGTCTGAAACGTGTGAACATTTTCTTCCATGACCCAAAGCCACTCTCAGACCTAACTGAATTAATAATTACTTGATATTGTCAAATTTTCTCAATTGCTTTTTTTTTTAATGCCTTTTTATGGTTTGTTCTAAGCAAACTGCAAACAAGACCCACATACTAATTGCCATAGGTTGGGGCTTTTATTTTAGTTTAGTTTTTTGTGTTTTTTGGGAGTTTTTTTGTTTTGTTTTTAACAAAAGTAAAGAGGAGAAGGCCGCTTCTCTTCTTGGGAGGGCATCTTTGGGGAGGCGCTGGGGAAGCCTGGAACACAGAATTCTCCTTTGTGCCAGCCTTCCCCTCCCCCTACACGCATTCCCCTCTGGCCCTTGGCCTTCTCTCCCCCGCCCCGGTTTATCTCCCTGTACTTCACCCTCTCGTGGAATGACACAGCCAGCAATGTATAGGTCTTGTGCCTCAGTTTCTCCGCCTTGCTCTCCCAGTCTCTGGGCGCTTAAATCACGTTGGGTCTCTGGACGGTGCTTGATAGGCAGTCGCTGCATCGGACTGCATATGACTTCTCTTACCGCTTCATACAAACGTTTTTTGTTGTCAGTTTTTTTCCCTTTAGGAACTTTTTTTCCCCTTAAGTTCGGTGGGAAATGTTGAAAATTATATATTTTCAACATATTTCAACATATTTTCAAGGTTATAAGAACTAACTTTTGCCCCGTTGTATATACTTGTCTTTGAAAGCCTGCTAAAGGGAAGAAGAAAGGCCGGGGCAAGTCGCGTGGGAAGAAGCAGAAGAAGCCGGAAGTGGACATCCTCAGCCCCGCCGCCATGCTGAACCTCTACTACATCGCGCACAACGTGGCCGACTGTCTGCAGCTGCGCGGCTTCCGCTGGCCAGGCGCTGCCAAGACAAAGAAGGGGAAAGGCAAGACTTAAGCGAGAGCATTTCCCAGCCCCTCTATCCTGCAGAGAACAGAACCCAGGGAAGAAAAAGCAGGATTGTGCCACCGTTGCAAGCAAAATAGACTTTACTGAAGACAATCTTGAGATGCAAACTGAGTGTGCTTTTTCTGTGGTAGATAATGATAAACGCATTTTACTTCCTCAGCTAAACCCAGATACGAGTGAGTGAGCCAGTTTGGTTTTTCAGAAGTTAAGGGGTTGGGGGGGAGAAAGTGCGGTAATTCCCACACAATGTGGTGGAATTGATAGAACTTTTAAAAGTTATTATAAATCTGGGTTAGAATTGAACCTCGCTGTCCAAGGGCAGTTCTAGCTTTCACGAGTTTTCTTTTGCCCAAAGGGGTTTTGTTTTTTAAAGTAGACATGACAAAAAGCATTGCATTTGCTCATGGGTCCCTCTTTCGACCACAGTTTCCTTTCCTCATCTTTTTCTAGAAAAATAATAAATATTTTTTTGTTACTACCATTTTCTTCTCAGCAGCCTGACTCTTGTCTGACCTGAATTACCCGCAGACACCGATGGAGACCAGGGTGGTCAGCCCTGCTCTGACCTTGCTAGGCCTTGTGAACAGTAGCTCAAAGGAACGACAGGGTCAGTGGTCCAGGTGCAGGGTGCTCATGCTTAGTCCTTAAGTCATTTCCGACTATTTGACCCCACGGACTGTAGCCCACCAGCTCCTCTGTCCATGGCATTTACAGGGAGAAAGAGATAAATTAGCCCTCGTCCCTCTCTCCTTTCTCTTTCACCAAACTCTTCATCCTCTTTTTCTCCACACTTACATCTTCCCACCTTCTGCAGCCCTTTCTTTTAAGCTTAGCTGACCCTGACTCTTGGAGTCACTACTGGAAATGTGCCTTTTGCCTTCCACTGATATTCTGGGATCTCCCCAGCCTGTGTGAAGACACTTAAGAGAGAAAACCGCAATTGGTTCTGCTTGGCCCCCAAGGACCTAAAAGCCCCAAATATGTAACATGGAAGGAAAGGCACCTTTAAGTATAAGCACCATCTTTGAATCCCATAGCTATCAGAGATTTTGTAAATATCAGAGAAAAAAAGCAAGTACGTGAATCTTTGTACCAGAGAAGGGGGATTTTGCTCAGAACCCGCGAGCTGGGGGTGACACTTGTCTGGCTGTGTCGTCTGTGTGGACTTAGTATGAGCCCTTGGCTGGCTGTCAGGGGAAACCTGACTCAGGTCAGGTGAAAGATGGTGCTCCTCTTAACCTGAAAGGACCCTGTCTGTTCCTGAGAAACGGGGCGAACTTCCCACTCTGCTGACACTGCAGCGCTGTATCCGAGCAGTTTCTGTGGACACACCAGCCCTAGTCCAGTCCTTCTCAAACCTGGGTGTGCACCATGGTCACCAGAAGACTCCCGAAAGCTCAGGTTGCTGGGCCCTACCCAGCAGGAAGGGTGGGGTTCAAGAATTTGTGTTTCCACTAAACTCTCAGGTTGCGCTGCTGCAGGACCCTTGGAGAAGCCCCACACTAGTTCTTGCTGCCTCACCAGATGCTGAAAAACCTGACGGATCTCTGACCTTGTAGGATGTCTGAGGCCCTACTCTGCCTCTTGGGCTTCAGGAGCTCATGTCTGAGCCGTTGTGTTTATCTGAACATGAGGGAGGTGGCAGCTATGTTGCTGCTTTCTGATCTCCACAGCAGGAGAACGTGGCTGAAGGGAGGGCAGACGTGCCCGTCACAGACTTCTGTGGGCTGAGTGGATCATGGAGGTGGCGATGTCTTCCTCTTTTGAGATGGTTAAATGATGAGCATGCAGAAAGGACTGGAAGCATTTGAACAGGGGCTTGGATGGGGCACTGTGTACCGGAGTCTCCACCCAGGTTTTAGCAGAGTGGCTATTTAGTCTTGTACTCATTGCAGTGCTGGGGTTCTGAGAAGCCCTTAGGAGTTTTGAATTGAATAGCTGTGGCGGTGGTATAGTGGGTGTATGACATGAACTATCACACACAAGCCATATAAAAGTTGTGGCACATTTTACTTCAAACAAAATTTTTTTTGGTGAAACACTCTAAAATTCAATAAAATTATCCCATTTTGACAATTTGAGTATCTTCTATACTTGATACTAGGAAGGTAAGACAGGGTCCCTCCCTTCAGGTGCTCCCAGCCTGGTGAACGGGGCTGATGCCCAGGTTCCACTGTGGCGGCAGCTGCGTTTCTATTTCCACTTGGACAAAGCGCATTAGTTGTCTGGTTTATGCAGGTGATTAAGAAGAGGGTGAGACTAGCCTTTATAGGACACCTGGGGGGCCTCTGATGATAAAATAGATCCTCGAACCCTGCGGTTTTTATTTCTCCTAAACCCAACTCAACCAGGATCCTGATCCTTCCTATGGATGAGAATTCAAAGGGGAGCCTGTGAAAGGAGCCATGACGGGAAAGTCCAGACACAGGCCACACGTGGGCTGTTGGGAGGCAAGCCTCCTTGCTGTGAGGCTACTCTAGCCGTTTGTGAAGGAAGCGCTGTTCCAGTGCGAGGGAGGAGGCAGGGCCCATGGCCAGAAACTCCAAGAACATGCAAAATGTCCATGGAAGGGGAAGGAAGATGTGGCAATGCATGTGGAGAGAGGATATGTATATTTATTTTGGCCGCTGTTGAGGGCCCTCAACAGTGAAAGTCCTAAACGCTGGATTGCTAGGGAATTCCTGAGAGAGGACATTTTTTAGAAAGGAAGTACCCCTTGTAAAATTGATAACAATTAAAAAATCCCTGGTGGCTCAGACCGTAAAGAATCGTGCAAAGCAGGAGACCTGGGTTCGATCCTTGGGTTGGGAAGATCCCCTGGAGGAGGGCATAGCAACCCACCCCAGTATTCTTGCCTGGAGAATCCCCATGGACAGAGGAGCCTGGTGGGCTACAGTCCGTGGGGTCAGAAAGAGTCAGACACAACTGGGCAACTAAGGACTGCACATAGTACAGAAAGGACAATAAGAGTTGTTTTTTTTTTTGTTTTTGTTTTTAATTTCAAGCTTACCAAAAGAGTAAGAGGAAGTGCAATGACACCTAGGCCTTTTACCTAAATCACAGCTCTCAGCTTGGCTCTATTCACATTTGGGGCTGAATCACTGGTTGTCCTGAGAGCATGTCCTGTGCACTGTGGGATATTCAGCATCACCCCTGGTCTCCACCTACCAGATGCTGGTAGCACCAGTTCAACTGAGGACACGGATACCTCCAGACATCATCATATCTGGGAGGCAAAGTCATTCCAAGTTGAAACCATTGCCCTAGCATTTTGTCACATTTGCACACCTACACACGTATAATACAAATATATAGGTAAACATTTGTATACTACATATATTTCTTATATACACATAATCAGAGTATGTATACATACACATGTGTATATATTATATACATATATAATATAAATACATACAAACATACATGTATATCTATATATATATTTCTTATATACTGATAATCAGAGTAAGGGGCAGCTATTAAATTGTGAATCTTTGTATAAAACATATGCAGGGCTTCCCTGGTGGTCCAGAGGTGAAGAATCTGCCCACCAATGCAGGGAATATGGGTTTGATCCCTGGTCCAGGAAGACCCCACATGCAGCGGGGCAACTAAGTCATGTACCTTTGAGCGCTGCTCTGAAACAAGAGAAGTCATCACAATGAGAAGCCTGTGCACCACAACAAAGAGTAGCCCCCCACTCACCGCAGCTAGAGAAAACCAGCATGCAGCATTGAAGACCCAGTGCAACCATAAATAAATAAATTTATTTTTTAATATGCATATTATACATATAATGTATATGTAGCATATATACATCTATGTAGGTCTTACATACATGGAGAGCAAATGTAGCAAAATGTTAAAATATGTAAAAGGGTATACACACACACACACACACACATATATATATATACACACACACATTTTTCTTTCCTGTACTATTTTAAAGTAAGTTGTGTTCATCATTAATCTTCATTCCTGAATACTTAGCTCCTGATAACAGGACTTTCTCATTTATAACAACAGTAGGATTTTTATGGTCAAGAAATTGACATCAAAACAATATTAATCTGTATTGCTTTTTTAAACTATCCCAGTTGTTGCTTACTTGCTAAGTCCTGTCTGACTCTTTTGTGACCCCATGGACTATAGTCTGCCAGGCTCCTCTGTCCATGGAATTTCCCAGGCAAGAATACTGGAGTGGGTTGCCATTTCCTTCTCCAGGGATCTTCCTGACCCAGGGATCAAACCAACATCTCTTGCACTGGCAGGCAGCTTCTTTACCACTGAACCATCAGGGATTTTTTATTGTCATCAATTTTGCCAAATTATCGCAGTTAGTTGGATTCTTTTGATCAGAGATCTAAACAGGACTTAGCAAGGATCACACATGGTGCTTAGCTATCATGTCTCTGTGGTCTCTGTTAATCTGAAACAGTTTCCTCCTTTTTTGGCAGGGAATCATTTATGATACTTATTTTTTTGGGGAGGTGGGTGACTGTGCCGCTGGCTTTCAGGGTCTGATTCCCCAACCTGAGCTGAACCCCAGGCGGTGGCAGCGAAAGCCCAGAATCCTAATCACAGGGCCACCCAAGGAACTCTTTGATGTTGACATTTTTGGTTTCAGTCAGTTCAATTCAGTCACTCAGTCCTGTCAGACTTTTTGCAACACCGTGGAGTGCAGCACTCCAGGCTTCCTTGTCCATCACCAACTCCCGAAGCTTGTTCAAACTCATGTCCATTGAGTCCGTAATGCCATCCAACCATGTGATCCTCTGTCGTCCCCTTCTCCTCCCACCTTTAATCTTTCCCAGCATCAGGGTCTTCTAATGAGTCAGTTCTTTGCATCAGGTGGCCAAAGTATTGGAGTTTCAGTTTCGGCATCAGTCCTTCCAATGAATATTCAGGACTGATTTCCTTTAGGATTGACTGGTTTGATCTCCTTTAACTATGGAAAAATCATAGCTTTGATTATATGGACCTTCGTCGGTAAAGTGAAAAAGTGAAGTCATTCAGTTGTGTCTGACTCTTTGCGACGTCTCTTTAATATGCGTCTAGGTTGTTCATAGCTTTTCTTCCAAGGAGCAAGCATCTAGACCCAGTTGTTTCATGAAATGTCCTCTTCTCAACCTGTTACAGTCAGATTCCTGCCTCTGCTGCTCCAGCGAAATTGCTTGATAAACGTCATTGTTCCATTAATTCTAAAATTCCAAGGACTGCAAACCATACCATCATTTTCTGTACCACTAAGATATGCAGAGTACATCATGAGACATGCTGGACTGGATGAAGCACAAGTTGAAATCAAGATCGCTGGGAGAAACATCAGTAACCTCAGATACGCAGATGATACCACCCTTATAGCAGAAAGTGAAGAAGAGCTAAAGAGCCTCTTGATGAAAGTGAAAGAGGAAAGCGAAAAAGTTGGCTTAAAACTCAACATTCAGAAGACTAAGATCATGGCATCTGGTCCCATCACTTCATGGCAAATAGATGGGGAAACAGTGGCTGACTTTATTTTGGGGGGCTCCAAAATCACTGCAGAGGGTGACTGCAGCCATGAAATTAAAAGACACTTGCTCCTTGGAAGGAAAGTTATGACCAACCTAGATAGCATATTAAAAAGCAGAGACATTACTTTGCTGACAAAGGTCCATCTAGTCAAGGCTATGGTTTTTCCAGTAGTCATATATGGATGTGAGAGTTGGACTATAAAGAAAGCTGAGCGCTGAAGAATTGATGCTTTTGAACTGTGGTGTTGGAGAAGACTCTCGAGAGTCCCTTGGACTGCAAGGGGATCCAACCAGTCCATCCTAAAGGAGATCAGTCCTGGATGTTTATTGGAAGGACTGATGCTGAAGCTGAAACTCCAATACTTTGGCTACCTGATGGGAAGAACTGACTCATTTGAAAAGACCCTGATGCTGGGAAAGATTGAAGGTGGGAGAAGAAGGGGCAACAGAGGATGAGATGGTTGGGGGGCATCACGGACTCAATGGACATAAGCTTACATGACTAAACATGAGTAAACTCCAGGGTTGAGTTGGTGATGGACAGGGAGGCCTGGCGAGCTGCAGTCCATGGGGTCACAAAGAGTCAGACACCACTGAGCGACTGAACTGTACTGAACTGAGTGCCCTGTTTCTGTCCACTCCCTTCTTCTCAAGACTCTTCCGTCTGGACTTCTTTGACACAGTCCCTCCTGGCTCCCCTAGCTCTACCTGTACTTCTACATCTGTTTTACTTCTGTGGACTCTATTTCTATGCTAATTCTTCCCTTGCCGTCCCACACTGGCTGTGCTCTCTATGGCTTCCGCCTCCTTCACACCTTCTGCCTCCCACCTAACTGTAAAACCTGAACTAGGTGAATCAGACCTTCTCCCTAAGGGCCCTGAGGTGGCACGGGAAACTCAGGGAGACGCCCTGCAGGCACTCAGGATTTGGGGACCAGGGCTCAGGAGAGAGTTGTTGGCCAGGTGTGTAGGTTTAGACAGACTTCACTTCAGCGCAAGCGCACACGGTTTGGGACCGACCGCCTATCAGCATAGTGCTGAGATGAGAAAGGGGCAGCAAGTTAGAAATCTGGCGGACAACCGCCTTAGATTTAGGAGCAGAAGAAGAGCAACTGTCACAGACGGAGTCGGAGAAGAAGAGGAAACCTGGAAAAAAGGGAGTCTTCGGGGCTGCACGCGGCAGAGATGTCAGGGAGGGTGGGGAACGGGAACAGGGACCGTGATCTGCTAGACAAGGGGTCCTCTTGTTCTCAGGCTCCTCTATAAAACAGGAGATGAAGGTAAATGTAGAAGGGAGGGACCGGGGCTTCCGTGGGCGCACAAACCAAAATCTGCAGGTGTCAGAATCCCAGTCTGCGCCAGCCCCGCAGGCCGTAGCCCGCGTCTCCTCGTCGCCCCCTGGTGGTGGGAGGATGGAGCATGTGCCCCTGAGCCGCGACCGCCAGCTTGCAACAGGATCGCTCAGTGTAGCCTGAGGCTCCCGGAGGCTGAGCCCGCGTGCTGTGTTTAGAGGCTGCGTCTGTGTTTGGTCTTGAGGGTCCGGGCCAACCAGGGATCGATTTTCTCCCCACCTGACGTTTCTTGCTGCTGCTGCTAAGTCGCTTCAGTCGTGTCCGACTCTGTGTGACCCCATAGACTACCAGGCTCCCCCGTCCCTGGGATTCTCCAGGCAAGAACACTGGAGTGGCTTGCCATTTCCTTCTCCAATGCATGAAAGTGAAAAATGAAAGTGATGTCGCTCAGTCGTGTCCGACTCTTCGCGACCCCATGGATTGCAGCCTACCAGGCTCCTCCACCCATGGGATTTTCCAGGCAAGAGTACTGGAGTGGGGTGCCATTGCCTTCTCCGTGACGTTTCTTAACCCCACACAAATACTGTGTTAGCCGCTGCTCTTTAAAAATACAGCAGAAAACAAAATTCTGTAAAGCAATTATCCTTCAGTTAAAAAAAATTTTTTAAAGAAATATTTACCAAAAAAAAAAAATACACTTAATCACATGATTCTTCTGCTTTGAATATTCTCGTGGCTACCCCATCGCTCTTGGGATAAGACCCGGCTTCCCACCATGGCCCAAAGCTCCTGAGTGGTCAGGTCCCTACCTCTGGCCTCCCAGCAATTTGCTGCCCTGTTCTGAGCATCCCTGATGCTCAAGCTCCCCTCTGCCTCAGGGATTTTGCTCCCGCTGTTCCCTCTGCCTGGAACACTGTCCTTTCTTCCACCCAGGTGACTTCAGTTAGCCGCGAGAGCCCCTCCTTCTATCCTCGCAAAAGAAGGCTCCCTGAACCCGCACCAAACTAGGTCATTTGCTGTTCACACTTTTCAGGGCCCTGTGCTTCTCCACACATTTTACAGTGAAATAGTTAATTGTATGATTCACTATTCAGTAGTTATCGTTCCTGCTAGGAGCTGGCTTTCTGTTAAGAGGGGCTTGGTGGCTTATTAATGGCTTTCGTGGTCCCAGCTGCACTGACAGCACCTTGGCACATAAATATTGGTTGCAGGATTTTGCTAACAAGCCACCTATGCCATGATAATAAACTCCAGATCTCAGTGGCTTTAAACAACCAATGGTTTATTGCTTATTAAGGCTGCAGTTCATGGAGGACTGTCTGGAAGTTTTCTTTCTCCTTCAGGCTGTGTGTCCACTGAGGGTGAGCTGGGGGCCTGTTCCCATCCTCCTCACTCAAGGACTCAGGTTTACTCAGCAGCCACCACGAGGGGTGTCACAGGCTGCCCCAGGTACCAGGAAGGAAAGAAAGAAGTGGAAATTGCACACCAGCCCTTAAAGTTCCCACCTTGAATGACCCAGGTTGCATCTCTCATTTTATTGGTTAAGGTAAGTCACAGTGGCCACAGCTACCTTTAAAGGAGTTCAGTTCAGTTCAGTTCAGTCACTCAGTGGTGTCTGACTCTTTGCAACCACATGAATCGCAGCACGCCAGGCCTCCCTGTCCATCACCAAATCCTGGAGTTCACTCAAACTCGTGTCCATCAAGTCAGTGATGGCATCCAGCCATCTCATCCTCTGTCACCCCCTTCTCCTCCTGCCCCCAATCCCTCCCAGCATCAGGGTCTTTTCCAATGAGTCAGCTCTTCACATGAGGTGGCCAAAGTATTGGAGTTTCAACTTCAGCATCAGTCCTTCCAATGAACACCCAGGACTGATCTCCTTTAGAATGGACTGGTTGGATCTCCTTGCAGTCCAAGGGACTCTCAAGAGTCTTCTCCAACACCAGAGTTCAAAACATCCATTCTTTGGTGCTCAGCCTTCTTTACAGTCCAACTCTCACATCTATACATGACCACTGGAGAAACCATAGCCTTGACTAGATGGACCTTTGTCGGCAAAGTAATGTCTCTGCTTTTTAATATGCTATCTAGGTTGGTCATAACTTTCCTTCCAAGGAGTAAGCATCTTTTAATTTCATGGCTGCAATCACCATCTGCAGTGATTTTGGAGCCCAAATAAATAAAGTCTGACACCACAATACCCAACATGCCCCAGAGGACAACCAGAAATATTTGCTGGACAGCACTATTAGTAACTATTAGCACTAGTAACTATTGTATTAGTGCACTACTTTTCTAAGAAATAGAAAGGACTCAGAAAACAATTAAAATGGAAATAAAGCTAAGGGACAAGTGGTACTGGGTATCTAGTTAAAGAAATGTGTTCTCAAGATGTTGCATCTATACACCCAGGTGGTTTTTTTTTTTTTTAATATATTTATTTATTAGGATGCACCAGGTCTTCGTTGCAGCATACAGGATCTTTAGTTGTGGCATGCAGAACTTTTTTTTTTTTTTTTTGTGACATGTAGAACCTAGTTCCCTGACCAGGGATTGAACCCATGCCCTTGGTGGTGAAAACTTGGGTGTCTGAACCACTTGGAAGTCAACCACTTTTACTTGACATGACCCCTCTTGGTCACCCTCTCCCAGTTGTTACCATTTCTCCATTGCCCCCATCTTTAAGATGGGGCACCCACATTTCCCAGCACAGTGAAACCGTGCCTTTCTGGACATTGGATCATCCTTTCAGGACAGGACATTAGACATGAGGCTTTTGGGATAGATTCATCCTTCATTTAAATAGCTCAAGGCGTGGTTTAGTCACTGTGGGAAAATTTGGCGGTTCCTCAAAAAGTTAAACATAGAATTACCATATGATCCAGCAGTTCCACTTCTAGGTACATACCCAAAAGAATTGAAAGCAGGGGGCCAGACAGACACCTGCACACCCGTGTTCATAGCATTATTCACAATAACCAAAAGATGGCAAGAATCTAAATGTCCATCAACAGATGAGTGGATCAAAAAAAGTGGTCTATACATACAATGGAATAGTAGCCTGGAAAAGGAATGAAATTCTGACACATGCTACAGTGTGGATGAACGTTGAAGACATTACACAAAGTGAAATAAGCCAGAGATACAAGGACAAATATTGTAGATCCACTTACATGAGTTATCTAGAATAGGTAAATTTATAGACAGTGACAGACTTTATTTTCTTGGGCTCCAAAATCACTGCAGACTGCAACCATGAAATTAAAAGACACTTGCTCCTTGGAAGAAAAGTTATGACAAACTAGACAGTGTATTAAAAAGCAGAGACATTACTTTGCTGACATAGGTCCATATAGTCAAAGCTATGGTTTTTCCAGTAGTCATGTATGGATGTGAGAGTCAGACCATAAAGAAAGCTGAGTGCCAAAAATTGATAGTTTTGAATTGTGGTGCTGGAGAAGACTCTTGAGAGTCCCTTGGACTGCAAGGAGATCCAACCAGTCCATTCTGAAGGAAATCAATCTTGAATATTCATTGGAAGGACTGATGCTGAAGCTGAAGCTCCAGTACTATGGCCCTCTGATTTGAAGAGCCGACTCATTGGAAAAGACCCTGATGCTGGGAAAGATTGAAGGCAGGAGGAGAAGGGGACGACAGAGGATGAGATGGTTGGATGGCATCGCCGACTCAATGGACATGACTTTAAGCAAGCTCCGGGAGATGGTGAAGGACAGGGAAGCCTGGTGTGCTGCAGTCCATGGGGTTGCAAGAGTCGGACATATCTGAGCGACTGAACAACAGCAACAATACTGATGGAAGGTAGAATAGTGGTTACCAGGGGCTGAGGGGAGGGCAGAATGGGCAGCTGTTGTCTAAGGGGTATGGAGTTTCTGTTTGGGATGATAAAGAATGGATAGTGGTGGTGGTTGTACAACATTGTAAATGTATTTATCCGTAAATTTATTTTGGCCACACTGCGTGGTATCTTAGTTCACTGACTAAAGATCGAACCCGTGCCTCCTGCAGTGGAAGCATGGAGTTCTCACCATTGGACTGGCAGGGAATTCCCGTGAATGTATTTTATGCCACTAAAGTATAGACTTAGCAGCAGTTAAAATGCTACATGTATTTTACCACAATTTTTTTAAAAATGAAGGATTTTCCTTTTTTGTTATAGATCTCTGGTAGAGGTGGGAGGGGAAGGCATATGCAGGGCAGACCTCCCACAGAAGGCTTTCTCTCTCCAAGTGACAGGGGCAGGTATGATCCCCTCCAGGACCGCCCCCTCCCCTGACTCCCTCCCCCGGCACACGGCAGCCAGAGTGCACGTGTCTCCTCTGTGCTGTAGAGAGAACAGTGCCTCTCTGTCCTCCCACAGGGCTCACCCTCCAGGCCCCGAACCACACCACCTGCCGCAGGCCCTCCCTCCCCTTGCTCTGTGACGGCCTCCTCCAGTTATTTCAGCCCTGCGTTTTCTCTCCCTGCTTAGCATGTGAAGTGAGTTAATGATAAGCGAGGCAGAGATGCTGTGAATGAGAGGCCAGGCTTGCTGCAGTGTCAGCGCAAGGAGGGTGCAGACTGAGGGCCACTGCCCCCACGGGAGAGGGGGGTCCCTCAGACCGCATCTTCTTGGGCCGCCTGGTCTCTGGCTTCTGGAGCACCAGTCACCATCGTACTTGCCACGAAAGTTCAGCAGGAGAGCTAGAAACAGCACCGTCCACCCTTCTGAGTCTGCCCTTTGACTGTGGGAACTGAACGGGCAAGAATCACTTGATCTCTTCTCAGGCTCCCTGTGCCCTCCACCTTGACCTCTTCAGCAGCCTGTGGGCTTCTGTTCTGTAAGATTGTTGAGCTCAACAGCACGGCTGCAGTCAACCTCCCAGAACCCACCAAGGCGACAAAGGCAGCCTGTTGCTGCAGTACAGCAGGCTGTGTGCGTGTGTTGTGTACCACCACCACATGGGCATAGATGGAAATCACTGTCTATTCAGGACCGATATGGAGTGTGAAGGTGTGGCTGCTTATTGACCTTGAGAATCAATTGAGAGACAATGAAAGGAGGGAAAAGAGTTATCATGGGGGCAGTAGTGGGTTGAAGAACCTCTTTGCCCAGCTTTGCTTTGTTTGATGGATCAGCTTAAGTTCCCCTGCTGGTTTCGGCCTTCGGTCCAAATGAAGTGGCTTACTGACCAGCCCTTTCCTTGGATAACGAGTCTGGCTTACCACCGTGCCCCGTCAGAGCCACCAGGTGTGGTAGAAGTCTGGCCGTCCTCCCCACTGCCCCGGGTCTTTGCCTCTTCCCCAGATCCCTCTATTCACTGGTCCTACTGGAGGGTGCTGCTGTCTCCCAAGAGCCCCTAAGTTGACCTCAGTCCCTTGCAGGCTCCATGGATGAACAAGGGATGTCAAAATGCCTGTCCAGTCTCTCCATGGGACTTGCTACCATCACCGCTGGGGTCAGTCTCGCCCAGAATGGTCTCCAGCTGCTATCAGATACAGAAAACTCTTTTGGGCATTAACTGCTTGTTATGGACTGACTGTGTCCCCTGCCCTCGAGTTCATATGTTGAAGCCCTAACCCCCAATGTGGTGTATTTGGATATGGGAACTTTGCAAAGTAATTAGGGTTAAGTGAGGTCATGAGGGTGAGGTCTTGGTACAGTAAGATTGGTATCCTTATAAGAACAGACACCAGGGAATTCCCTGGCAGTCCAGTGGTTAGGACTGTACCAGGGCCAGGGCTCAATCCTTGGTCAGGGAACTAAGATCCTACAAGCTGCATAGGGTGGCCAAAATAAAAAAAAAACAAAAACAAAAAAAAACCAGAGACACCAGAAAACAGTATGGAGAGTCCTCAAAAAATTAATAATAGAACTATCCTAGGATCCAGCAAGCCCACTTCCTTGCTGGCACCTTTATCTTGGACTTCCCAGCCTCCAGGACTGGGAGAAATAAATTTCTGTTGTTTAAACCACCCATTTATTTATTTATTGGCTGCATCACACAGCATGTGGGATCTTAGCTCCCTGACCAGGGATCAAATTTGTGTCCCCTGCATTAGAAGGAGGAGTCTTAACCACTGGACCACCAGGGAAATCCCCAAACCACCATTTTCTTATGGCCCCCCCAGGCAGGCTAATACACTGCTCAACCTCCAATCCAGAAGACTCCAAGCACACTGCCTTTTAAAAATTGTATTAACATTATTGTAACAGCATTACATTAATTATAAGGGAAGAAAAATTAGTAACCTGATTCTCCCATACTGATATAGCAGTTTAGATTCAACCAAAAATATTGATTAGCTCATGTATGTTAGGCACCAGCTAGGTATTGGGATACCAAGATGAATCAGGCTTGACTCCTATTCTTTTTGCATATTTTTCCCTGTCTTTCCAGGCCCTTTGCAGAGTCAATTCATTGTTTACACAATTTTAATTACAGAATATATTTTATTAAATATATTAAAATATTTTAATTTTTAAATATATTGAAAACATTTTATATTCTGCTTTTCACTAACCATAAACATTTTAAAAAGATAAAACATTGCCATAGTCTTAGGTGAAGGTTAATTTTCAGCAGCTGAACTGAGTATATGTGTTGAATTACAAAATTTTAACTGGTGGTTTCATCTCCATAGCTGTCTGTTAATGGCTGTGTGATATTATGTTTCATTGGTGTACTATAATTTACCTGAGGATCCAGTACAGTGGGACACTGATGTTGCTTCCAACGTTTGCTATGATATATAATGCTGAATGAATGCCTTTTTATGTCTAGGTTCATTTTGAATAATTTTCTTAGACTAAGTTCCAATGAATGAGCGTATTGGGTCAAAAATTGAAGTCCTTTTATGGAGCCCCTTGGTGTTTTAGGGACCAGCTTGTTTCCCAGAGGACCAGGAATTGATTCAAGGGGCAATGAATTCTGCCAGGGCAGGAGTGGCAAAGTGGTAAGGCAGGAAAGCCAGAACGCAGGGAATGACCAGTTTCTACAGGGTCTCCATGCTGCCATCTGCTGCTGAGTTTGCACAGATGAACAACGGGCCTTGGTCTGAGGATGTCTTTGTAGCACAGGTTTACTTGGCCTGGTGAGCAAGTGCATGAGTTGTGGAGCAAGACACTTGAAATCAAATTCCAGCTCCACTGGGTAGTTAGTGTGTGACTTGGGTCAAGTTGTCTAATATCTGTGGCTCTGTTTTCTCTTTCATAAAACGAAAGATTAAAAACAACTTACATAAAAATGGGTGCTTAGTTGTGACAATATACAAAAGAGACCCAGAAGAACAAACGGAGAACTGCCTGTGATTATGAACGACTTTGGTGTTTGCTTCTTGTGTTTTTTGGTTTCCTATTATGCACATGTTAACTTCTAAGGAATAAACATTATTTTAAAAACCTTAAAAACAATGTACGTCATAGGGTATTATGAAGATTAAATGAGATAATATATGTCACGTGTTTCGCCATGTGCCCAGCACGTGGTAAGCACGCAATACGTGTTCGTTATGGGAATAGGACTAATTAAAGAATGTGTCACAGCCTGCTGTTCAGACTGTGGGGTTGGTGTCTGCCTTCAGGTTTGTTCCCACACACAGATCCTCTGAAATGACTTAAAATTCTCAGCTGAAACTTAATTCCATCAGAATGGAAAGCTTATAAGTCAAGTCAATTAACAGATAGGACTGTGCAGAGAGTTCTGAAGATTCAAGAGTTATGTCCTTGAACTCAGAGGGCTTACATTTTCCAAACATTCAACTAGGAAAGAAAGGATAAATGCACAGACCTTGGGTCTGAACTAGCCCCTGAAATAGCACTGCCTGGTCACCCATGGGTCTCCGGGTCAGGCTGGAGGAGTAGAGGGAAGCATGGCTCGGGGCACGAGTACAATTGTGGGGCAGGAGTGACAAATTTGTCTTCAAGGCTGAGGGTTGGAACATGCATTTGAAACTAATCGACTTACCAAAAAGTGACAATGAATAGAGCAACTGCATCTTAAAAAAAAAAAAATACACCTTTTCTTTAAAATACAATTCAGAGGACAAATAAAGTGACCCTCTAGTGGTCTCTAGGATCCACTGACTGAGGACCGTATCCTTCCATTGGTCAACTATCTGAGCTCTGCTGAAGCTGTCCCTGTGGACGTGGGTTTTGCTTTTTACAAGGCACAAATAGAAGCACCACAAGACTGGCTGTGTTTGAAATCATTCCTGTTCTCATGGTAACTAATGGTCCATCAGCACTGAAATATATAAAAGGCCGCGGGGCAGCGTGAAGATGTTACTACGACAACTGGAATGTAGAGTATACATTTTTAAAGGAGTGTGGGAGGGTATAATTTCACTTCACTTTCTTCAAGAATGCCTGGGTAGGATGAGTCAGGCATTTCAGAAAGCAGGGGTTCCCTGGGGTCCCAAGTCTGAGTTTGCTCCATCATAGCTGGGAGATGGGAGATGAGAGGGTCGACTCCAGGATTCTGTGAAACCACCTCAGAGAAACGCAGCTGTCTCATCAGAAATCCCACAAAGATATCCTTGTGTTGGGGAACAGGCAGGATTAAGGACTGTTAGAGGTGAGCTCTAGAGTTTCAGCCTTCTTGGAATTTGTTGAGAAAAGATGACCAGGGAAAAATCAGCTTACTTTTTTAAATGTCCATTCTTAAAGAAATAAATAAGTAAACGGTCCATTCTCCACAGTTTGGAATGTACAGGTGCTACCAGGAACTTGAAAAGGATGGGATATTTCCCTTTTCCTCTCAAAATGTGGCTTTATTTCTCATCCTGGGCCTAACAGAGCTGTACATGGGTCCTGGTCCTGTGTTCAGTGAACACGTGTGGCTTCAGTCTCTGGACCCAGCCGAAGCGCGCCGGCCTCCTGCATGTGGCAGAGCATCTCACAGTCTGTGTCCTGGGGCCTCAGAGTCCACTTGCAGCCTAAGCCATGAGGCTCACTCAGTCTGGCCAGGTCTCCGCTCAGCTGGAGTGACCTGGCTTTGCCTCAGTGTCTCCCTGCTGTTCCCTGAAATGTCTCCTTCGCACAGTCCCTTCTGGTCTGGTCATCCCTGTACCACGTGTTGAGTGTCGCCCAGGCACCAGCCATAAGAACGTCTGAGGAAAGCTGTGTTTTGTTGCTGGAGCGGTCTCTGGGTGGTGGAACACACAGAGCCAGAAGCTAAAGTAGAGAAGCTTCTATAACAGGATGCTCTTGGGCACAGAGCAGGGAAGTAATTTACCCGTGGTCACTCAGCAGTACCTGAGGACCAGGTCTAACTCAAGTCAGATCTGTCTGATGCCAAAGCTCTAGTCCATCCCCTACTCCATCCTGTAGAACAGGGGGAAAGGCAGGTCTCCCCCAGTTCAGGCTAAATGTGGGGACCTGGCTGGGCATACCCTACTTTCACATCCCCATCTTGGCTCGTGTGCTCTACCCCATTGGGTGGGGAACTTGGAAAGGGTACAGTCCCTGCAAAGACACACAGATGCTCTGGCATGTTCCGACGTTCTGCTTTTTTAAAAAAAAATAATTTTGTTTTGGCTGTGCTGGGTCTTCATTGCTGCTTGGGCTACTCTCTAGCTGTGGTGGGTGGGCTTCTCACTGTGGTGGTTCCTCTTGTTATGGAACACGGGCTCCAGGGTGCAGGGTCTTCAGTAGATCCGGTGCGTGGGTTCAGTAGTTGCCCTCGGTTCACAGGCTCTAGAGCACAGACTTGATAGTTGTGGTGCGTGGACTTAGTTGCTCCAAGGCACATGAGACCTTCCCAGACCCGGGATCGAACACATATCTCCTGCATTGGCACAGAGTCACCAGGGAAGCCGTTGCCTTTTTTTTTTTTTTTTTTTAATATTTATTTATTTGGCTTTGTCAGGTCTTAATTGTGACTTGTGGGATCTAGGTCTCTTATCAGGATTCGAACGCGGGCTCTCTGCTTTGGAAACTCAGAGCAAATATGTGTCCCCCATATGTCAGAGTCTTAGACACTGGACCACCAGGGAAGTCCCTGATATTCTGCTGTTTCTGTTCTGTATTTTATAATGCTGTGACATCTTGGGGCCTTGTAGACCTGGGGTGGGTTGGGGACTGCCCTTCCCAAGGTTAACAACATTCTAGAAATAGTGAACAGCTTGCCTCTGAGTGTGGCGTGCCTCTCCTCTTGGGAACTGTGGGCAGCAAACTTTCATCAATGGCAGTCGTCTCCTGATCTGTCAGCCTCACCACAACTGAGTAAAAGCAAAATCTTGGGTTCATTTTTAAATGGAGGGAAGAGGAGGGACACTTCATGGCAGCTCCCTCTCTCCCACTCAGGGGAGAAAATTCATCCTCCTACAACCAGCCTCAGCCTCTCCTCTCTGGTCTTCCTCTGGTTCCTGCCTCTCCCGCCCCCTGAAGCCCACAGGCCAGGTCTGGGTTTAGAGAAAAGCCAGGCTGGGCCCCGATCAGGACCAACCTTGACTTTATTTTCCCTGTTTTCCTTTTTTCTCACACCAGCTCCTGCTGAATCTACCCCAGGCTCTAGGGGAGGTGGGGGGACACATATTTGCTCCAGAATGTTTTCTGGCCACAGGGTGTGAAAACTCCTCCGTGTGAGGTTGGTTCTCTTGACATTGTGTGTTTGGCAGGCTCGGTGTGAGGCAGCAGGAGAAGGGGTTGCCTGGGCAGGGACAAGGCCAGGAATATGGGAGGCTGTTTTGCTCTGATTGTTGTTGTTGGGTCACCAAGCCATGTCCGACTCTTCGCAACCCCATAGATGGCAGCGCGCCAGGCCTCCCTGTCCCCCACCATCTCCTGGAGTTTGCCCGTATTCATCTCCATTGCATCAGTGATGCCATCCAATCATCTCTCATTACCCACTGCCTTCTAAGCTCTCCAGGCCCTGGCAGAATGGGCAGGCAGCTTTCTAACTCCAGGACACTCAGGCCCCAGTGACCTTAGGGGCTCTCGAGGACCATCCATGTGATATTTACATGACAGTGTTGAGAAGAAGCCTTGGACACAGTAGCCTCTCTGCCTTTCTTCAGTGCAAGACTGATGGGCGTTTACTCCTACACATCACACTCTGCAAGAAGAACATGGCAGGATAGGCAAAACTCCCCCAAAATGAAACTAGCATTACTTTCTAGGATAAAAATTAAGAATTAAAAATGTGACTGCAGACATCGACCAACTAGAGAAAGCAAATAACACAAGGCATTTGCCATAAGGAGTGACTGAAAAGTCAGGGCCACCCACAGAGCGGTGGACGTGGCCAGACCAGATGCTCAGGGAGGTGCCGGATGAGCCTGCCCCAGAACGTGGGAAATGTGAGTTTCTTCTCTTTTCTGGGCAGGTGCATCTCTTCTGTGTGGCCACACCCGGCTACAAGGGGGCCCGGGAGAGCGAGTATCTGGGCTTGCAGCTTCTGCGTTGGCAGGCAGGCTCTGAAACCCCAAGGATGAGGAACGGCCGGCACAGCCCATAGGAAAGGTTTTCAGGAGCCCAAGAGGAGTGACAGGTGCCCAGCAGAACCCACGTCCCTGACTGCTTGGCAGCAAAGTAATTCATTCTCCCAATTCTTACACTTCGAAAGTGAAAATGCTTTGCACGGACACAGTGACACTACCCCTTGTTTAATTAAGAGTGTGTGCATTCCTCCCATCCCCCAGAAAGGGAAGCAACCCAGAGTCTTGTCAGTGCCCACTTCTGCCTCTGGACCAGGATTTTTGGGTGGTGCCACCGTCCACTACATCCTGCGATAGATCCTCTAACCCAGTGGTCTCAACCTTCTTCCACCCCAAGGCCTCTTTGTAAAGCAAATACTTTGTAGCATCCCTTTTACTACCCTGAAAATGAAATTCAGAAGTATCCTAACTATAACCAGAATTTTTAAGAATATACATATACATGTATTCCTAACTGTGTAGTAAAGGGAAAATAAAGCTATATTTTATTAAAAAGAAAGTTGTTGTTGTTGTTCAGTCACTAAGTCATGTCAGACTCTTCAGGACCCCATGGACTGCAGCATGCCAGGCTTCCCTGTCCTTCACTATCTCTCGGAGTTTGCTCAAGCTCATGTCTGTTAGTTGATGATGCCATCCAACCATCTCATCCTCTGTCATCCCCATCTCCTCCTGCCTTCAATCTTCCCCAGCATCAGGGTCTTTTCCAATGAGTCAGCTCTTAGCATCAGGTGGCCAAAGTACTGGAGCTTCAGCATCAGTCCTTCCAATGAATATTCAGTTGGTTTAATTTAGGATTGACTGGTTGAATCTCCGTGCAGTCCAAGGGGCTCTCAAGGGTCTTCTCCAGCACCACAACTTGAAAGCATCGATTCTCTGGTGATCAGCCTTTATTATGGTCCAACCCTTATATCCTACATGACTACTGGAAAAGCCATAGCTTTGACTGTATGAACTTTGACTACACAAAAAATAAAATATATTTAAATAAACAAATGCTGGGAATTCCCTGGTGGTCCAGTGATTAGGACTGTGTGCTTCCACTGCAAGGGGTACAAGTTTGATCCCTAGTTGGGAAACTAAGGTTGTGCCACGTGGCATGGCTAAATAGTCATCACAACAACTCTAGATGTCATAATAAAGATGTCAGACGCTAGCAGCTACATGAATGTAGTCAACCTGCCACCAGATAGCTGGCTTCCACCTTCTATCCCTCACTCAACGAATATGTCAGAACAATACATTCAAATGTGGAATTGTGTTGCCTCTAAGAGACACAGATTCAGCAAGTGAAAGTGCCACAGAGGACGAGAGCCACTGAGCTAAGAAAGGATGCTGGTGTTTCCCTCTCTGATATAGTTCAAGACACTGATACAGTGTCTTGCTACTCAGGCAGGGCTGCAGCAACAGCATTAGCATCACTTGGGAGCTTGTTAGAAATAGATTCTAACCTGTAAAGACCCTACCTCACTCCTACTGATTTCAAATCTACATTTAACAAGCTCCTCAGGTTATATGTACGTTAAGTGAAAGCTGAGACGCCTTGGGCACCCCTGAGGGACACGGTAAGGGAGCGCGTAAGCCAGTGGCACATAATATCTCTTCTTCGATTTTCTCATCTCGGGATTCTCTTTACAGGGACAAACCTAGACCAAGAAGGTATTAGCTCAGGATCTAAGCAGGACCACAGAAACCACTTTTAAAGTACTTTCAATAGAGAGAATTTAACAGTAGGGAATTGATTACATGTATAATAGAAGGATTGAGAAGCCAAACAAGGAGTGCGAATTCAAACAAGCCAGAGGCAACAACAGGAAGTCACCTCTGCTCCTATGCTGAGGGGGACAGAGAGGAAGTGGGGTCACTGGAGACCAAGCGTACCTGGCCGTTGTCATGGAGGAAACTCATTTGCTGGCAGAGACATCACCAGCAGAGGGTGGAGGAGAAACACCCCGGCTTCTCCCTGCTTCCTGTCTTCCCATCTCCTGACACGGCCGCCTTCCACTGGCTAAGAGCAGTCAGAATCCAGCTGATAAAAGGAAGCCTGAAACCAGCTTCATGGGGCAGCCCTGATTTACTTGTGGTGTGGAGCAGAAGAAGAGCAGCAAAGGCATCCGGTGCTAACAGGCCTAGAACGGGGATGTAAACCAAGAGCTCTTTACCAAAAGGAGAGAGATTACTTGTAGAAAGAGAGGTCCTTTCCTCTAGAATCTTAGATCGCTGGGTTTCAGGAGGAATCCCAGACAGTCTTGGAGCCGTGCTTCCAGAAGCATGGGATCCACTGGGTCATAGGGGTCAAATGACAGAGCTGCTTTCCCCTGCAGCCACCGCCACCCACCTCCGAGTCGTGTCGCTGCAGCATCCTGGCCAGTCTCTGGGAACCACACACGCTCCCTCAGCTGGTGTGGCACCTGCCTTCCCTCCACTCAGCTGTTGAATGCAGACACTATGAAAGCCACAGTGGTCCCCCAATTCCTAGGAGAGACCGTCACTGACTTCCAGGATCAGAAACCTTCCCTCAGGCATCTGGTGCTCTCATCTTCACAAGCTCATTCTGGCCCCATTTCCGAGTCTCACCCTCTGCTGGGAGACTCTACCTTCTTTGGGTATCTCCTTCTCCCTCTTGAAATTTCATTGGAAAAGCAGAATGGAGAAAACCCATCTTTTTCTGCTTATCCATCCCCTTGCAATTAGGAAGTTTTCCTTAGGTGGCTGGCAATCTTAGATCACCACGCCACCCAGCGTGGGTAGCAGCTGCTTGTGTTTTACAACCTGCCATGCACCTTTGGCAGACCTGCTTAATTTTTTTTCTATAAAAATATTAGAGCATATTTAGAAAGTATAGAAAGGTAAAGAAATATATATATTATATACCACCTCTAATCCTGCCACCCAGAGGCAGTCCCTATTAACATTTTGATATATTTCCTTCCTGGATTTTAAATGCATTTTTCTGTAGCTGAGATCATACAGTATATATAATTTCATGCTCTAATTTTTTTCACTTGTTACAATGTTTTCCCATATCATTAAAAACTGGTTGAGAACATTGAAAATTTTCCATATTATTTTTTTAATTATAAAAGTAATGCACACTCACTGTAAAGAATTAAAACAATTTGGAAATATAAAAAGGAAAAAGGAGACTGTTCCCTCACTTCTCCTTTCCCTGGCGTGCCTCAGAGGTAAACCATTTCTAACAGTGTAGTTTTTATCCTTACAGACCTTTCTATATATTCATGCAAAACAGCTTTTTAAAAATGTTCCTACAACTGGCTTTTTCATGTCTTCAAGACATTTCCTTATCAGAACATAGGAAAATCCACCTCATTTTAAGAAAGCTGTCACATGGTTCATCTATAAATGTGGCAAAATTTATTTTGCTACTTCCCTGTTAATGACATTGACAATGTTTCCAACCACTTGTACAACTGTCTTTATGCAATTTCTCTTCGGTGGTAGTGGAATTGTGTGACAAATGGTATGTGCAGCTTAACATTTGGATAGATGCCACAAAAGCGCCTTCTTTTTAGAAGCTTCCGGGAGTTGGTGATGGACACAGAGGCCTGGCGTGCTGTGATTCATGGGGTCCCAAAGAGTCGGACATGACTGAGCGACTGAACTGAACTGAAATGAACCATTAGTAGTCCCACCTACAGTGTGCCTGACTATGAAACTTCCCACAGTTGTGTGATAGTGGGTTGTCTGGTAACCTAGTGGTTGACAGTTGGTCATAGAACCCAGCAGTCTTGGGTTCAGATCCCACCTCTGCTATTAACTAGATATGTGATCTTTGGTGAGTGGCTAAATGTCTCTATGCCCCAGTTTTCTTGTCTAGAAAATGAAAATGGTGATAATTATAGTCCTCTTCTGTTGGGATATTTTGAGCACTTAAGCAAAAGTGACTAATACATGTGTGTATGTGAGTCTCTTCGTCATGACCACCTCTTGTGACCAGATGGACTGTAGCCCGCCAGGCCCCTCTGTCCATGGGATTCTCCTGGCAAGAATACTGGAGTGGTCTGCCATTCCCTTTTCCAGGGGATCTTCCCAACCCAGGGACCAAACACAGATCTCCTGCATTTCAGGTGGATTCTTTTACCATCCGAGCCACCAGGGAAGCCCTAAATAAAGCATATAAAACACTTAGACTAGCTCCTAACACAGAGTAAAGGGTACAGTAAGCCGTTACTCATTATGTTTACTTAATTGCTATGTTTACTTAATTGCTCCCCTATTGTTGGACATTTAACTGGCTGAAATTCTTTTAGTTTTCTTTGAAGGGTTTTATTAGTTTTTGCCTTTAACTGGACAGTTTTTTAAAGTTTAACTGTTTGTTTAATATTAAATGACTTAATAAACAACATCCAGGACGCTTGTCATCTCAATACAACACTTATCACTAAATCCTCCCCCTCAATGTACATCCACACATATACACAGTTTTTATGGTAATATGTACCACCTACACTTGTATATCAGTTGCTTTAGGCACAAGTAACAGGTATATGGGGGCAAAGATGGAGAAAGTATGACAGTTATATCACAGAACAGTCCCAAGGCCACGCAGAATTCAAGAAAGAAATATTCATCTGACCTCACGCTGTATTGCTTCTCTGCATTTCCAGGAAGTGAATCTAAAGTCTAGGATCTAACACTGATTTCCATCACGTTCAGAGCTCCCTGATGATTTTCTAAATGGACTGTCTTCTGGGCTTCACCTCAGAGGAGCTGAGAAAATGCTAACATCTCCACTTACACAAGTCGGGGTACACAAGGGGTGTCCTGCACCTTGGAGCCCCTTTATGGAGTCAGGATTCCACCCAGGGGGGCAAAGCTGGAAACAGAGTCAGCCCTGGCATTCAGCTGGCCCATAATGAGGACTAAATGGTTTGCCAAAGCCACACATGCAAAAATTAAACAAGTTTACAATCACCTGGGTAGCCTGGCCTCTGACTTCTGAACACACCTTGCCTCAGGCATGTGAATTATAGGAAACCCGCACAGATGCTCGGCAGCTGAGCCAGGGCTTCTGGAGTTTACAGGAGGAAAGAGAGAAGCCCTCATGTCCTGAAAGCATGTAATATGGAGCTGGGCCAGAGGCTCCACTTAAACATAAGACTCAAAAAACGCAAAAGGCCTCAGTTCTCCTTGTCACTCCATTCAGACTGAGGCCTCCTGACCCACTGCGCTGTGGCTGGTACAAGCCTCGCTAAGATGCCCACGGATTCTGTGGCCAACAGAGCAAGTTGCTGGGAGCTTCTTATCAGATGTTCTTTCCTTAGTGGAACAACAAAAATTTCCCTTGAATCTTTCCTGGAGAATCCCACGGACAGCAGAGCCTGGAGGGCTACAGTCCATGGGGTCGCAAAGAGTCAGACAGGACTGTAACGACTTACCACGCACACAGCATACAATGCACCATAAGTACCGCTGAATATTTGTCACTCTGTATATTGGATTGGCCAAAACGTTCATTCAGGTTTTTCCATAAGATGTTGAAACACTCAAAGGAAATTTTTGGCCAACCCAATACAATACAATTTACCATTTGTACAACTCTGTGTATCCACAGAATCCAGCATGGCTCCAGGAGTTATGAGATGCTCAAAAATACCTTCTTTTAAATAATTTCATGTCATCGCCCTCACAGGAAGCATTCACGTTTTTATGGGTTGTTCGAGTAAACCGGAGGGGATTTGAGGACATCTGTACGAGGCTTGATGGAAAAAATAATTATGTTTTCTTTATATTAAAGAATTATAAAAATAAATATAAAGTAACTAGAGAACATATTACATACTGAATTCATATAAAATTTTCCAAATAAAATATTTTCAAATTTTACTGAGAAACTTGAGCTTGCTTCTATGAACATAACGTTAAAAAATTTATGACATAGTTTAACTTATGGCCACAATGTTACGATTTCAGCATGTCCTCAATATAAAAATTATGAATGAGGCATTTTACATTCTTGTTTTCGTACTAGGTCTTTGAATCCAGTGCGTATTTTTCACTTACAGAACATCTCCATTTGGGCCAGCCACAATTAAGTGCTCAGTGGCCCCGTGTGGCTTCCTGATTGGACCGCACTGCTCTGCAGTGAGGATGGTAAATATAGCATGAACATAACTCTTTCAAACATTCTTTTCTTTTTTCCCTATTTTCTGGCTACACCCTGTGGCATGCAGGATCTTATCCCTCTGACCAAGGATTGAACCTGTGCCCACTGGACCTCCAGAGAAGTCCTCCATTATCCTTTTTTATATGCTTGCAATAGCAATAAATAATTGCCAATGAAGATTTTTGAATGGTGATTTATTCAAGTCCTTAGCAATCACCATCAGTGAGAAATTTTGCCCAGGCAGGCGATAAAAAAATGGAAAGGCTTTTTACCATCCTTCAAAGTTCTACAGAATTTAAAATTATCTTTACAGAGTTTAACAGCTCTTATGGAAATTTCTTGTGATAAGGCAATGGATTTCAAACCCATCAAACTTTCCCCACTAACTGTTTCAAGATAATGCTGCCAGTCTGCTTAGCAGCACATGCATGTGTCCTTAGAGTAAAACCCACATAGCCGGCATGGATCCACAGCTGGGAGTGCACATTGGCGCAGAAGGATAGGTTCCAGCAAGGATGAAAACAGAGATTTGCAAGCCAGCCTAGGGCTGCAGAAGCCCCTCTCTCTATCGACTCTGTGGGATGCCAGGCTCCCAGGGCGCCTGCAACAGAAACCCCCTGCTGCTTCACCTCCTCCGGCCCCTTCTCCGCCTCATGTGTGGCCCGATCCGAGCAGCTACTGATGAAGCCCTTCACCCAGTGAAGCACTTTGGCAGGGGGCTTCCTGTGATAAATGTCACTCATTTTTCTCACTCCCATTCTTACAGCTCCCTCCTCACCCCCACACCGCTAGGGCCCCTCTCTGAGGAGTCCAGAGGCTGCTGCTCACAGCTAGGACTGCCCAGAAAGCTTGCCCAACCCAGAGCCCCCACTCAGACTGTCAGGGACACTGAGCACCGCGGCATGTGCCGCCCACTGGCAGGAGGTTCTAGCGTAGCAGGCACTGCAAGCCTCCACTGCCTATTTTTTTCTTACTGACCGTATCCAGCCACTTTGTAACTCTGTGATCCTGGGCGTTATCTAACCTATATGGACTGTAGTTCTCTCTTTTTAAAAAAAGTTTTGAGGGACTTCACGATGGTTCAGTGGCTAAGACTCAGCACTCCCAATGCATGGGGCCCTGGTTCCATCCCTGGTCAGGGAACTAGATCTCACATGGCAACTAAGACCTGGCTCAGCCAAAGAAATATATTTTTTTTAAAAAAATAAACTTTGATAAACTTCTGCACCATTTGGTCTTTACTAGATCTCATATACCTAGACTGGACAAAGTATCTAATAAAAGCTCTGTATTTTTCATTTAAATAAATAAATAATAAGCAAAGCATTGAAGAAGCAACCACATGCCAAAAAAGTACAGTTCAATGGCTTTTGGGATAGTCACAAAAAATGTGAAGACTTCTGATTCTTGTCTGTAAAACAGAATAATTGTATATAACTTCATCAGACTGTTGCGAGAAAGAAATGAGACGGTGAATAGGAAGTGTTTGGTATATCGCTTGGCACATGGTGAACTCTCCTTAAGTGGTCATTGTTCTTTTGATGACGATGATGACAAGGATGACGGATGACGAGAGTTGCCACGATTCCTGCCTCCGAGGGACACTGAGAGGGAGCCACCGCCTGGGAGCTTGTTGCATGGCAACAAATCTGTGGAATTTGGGCAACCCCAGCTCTTCCGGTGCCTCCCACACTGGACACCAAGCCAACAGCCTTCCCATTAGGTGCTCACAGCCACCTCTGTGTTGGAACAGAACGTGACAGCTGGTCAACAGCTGCTCAGGCTGCAGCGCAATTTAAGGCAGGAAGTGGAGAGAAATGCCGTTTCTTACAGAAAACTGATGGAGAGAGAAATTCAAGTCGGCAGCAAGAAAAGTCACTTCCTTGGCTTAAATTTGATCAATGGCTACCTGGTTTCATTTGACTAGGACTTTTTTCCCCCCAAACATTAATTTTTTAGTATAATTGCCTCTCCAGAGACAGTCTGTGTTAAAAGTTTGGACTGGACATTTTTAGACTGTATGTCTATATTTTAATATATTAAATACAAAATTAAATACAAAAATGGAGTAATGAGATAATTTTGCAGCTTGCTTTTTCACCTAAGAACATATCTAGAATACCACTCCATGTCAGTAAATGGGCTGAGTTTTTAACAACTGCATAGTATTCTTTGGTATGACTGTACCATTACTGATTTATCAAATCCCCAATAGATAGGCATTTAGATTGTTTTCTACTTAAAAACAATTTTTATTACTGCAATGTCCACCATTCATATGGTCCTTTCAGGAGCTGGGAGCTCCTTTCCCCGGGGTACTGGGAATTTGTCTGCTGTGTCCCCATCTAGACCAGTCCTCTGCTGAGGGAACTGTCTGACACAGTGACTGGCTGCCAATATGCATGTGGAGATGGGAGCACAAAGGCCTGGCCCCCTAGTCTCAGCGCTGTAACTCCAAAGGGATATTCCAGTTCCAGAACTTCAAGATTGGCAGAGGACTCTTACTGCAACTGCATCGAAGCTCAACTTCCCCCAGTGTCCAGTCTTGCTTTTCTCATGGGGTTGTTCCCAGGAGCACATCCCAATAAATCTCCTGCATTCTGATGATCTCAACAGTTTTCCTTGTTGTTATTGTTGTTATTTTGGTTTTTAACCTGTCATTTTTCCGTCATAGTTGTTATTAAAACTCCTCTTCAGGAAGGAGGTGTCTTCTGAGAAAAAGACCCTTGCTGAGTCTCCCAGGGATCTGGTGTGACTTGTGGGAATGGAGTTAGCAGGGAGAGGAGGGGAGGTGGTTTGCAAGAGGCCGGGGGAAATTACTGGCTTTGCTCCTGAACAGGGAGAAAGTGAAAGTGAAAGTCGCTCAGTCGTGTCCAACTCTTTGCTAATTCTCCAGGCCAGAATACTCTAGTGGGTAGCCTTTCCCTTCTCCAGGGCATCTTCCCAACCCAGGGATCAAACCCAGGTCTCCCACATTGCAGCAGATTCTTTACCAGCTGAGTCACAAGGGAAGCCCAAGAATACTGGAGTGGGTAGATTATGCCTTCTCTAGGAGATCTTCCCAACCCAGGAATCGAACCAGAGTCTCCTGCATTGCAGGTGGATTCTTTACCAACTGAGCTATCAGAGAAGCTGCCTGAACAGGGAGCTGCTGCTGCTGCTAAGTCACTTCAGTCGGGTCCGACTCCGTGTGGTGAAAGGAGAGATGAGGGAGGGGGCAGGCAGAAGACAGGTAGAGGAGCCAGAGAGGTGGCCAGAAGCCGGCACAGGTGAGAAAGACCAAAGACTGTGGAGAAAGGTAACGACAGCGTGTGGTTGCGACATGAACCTCTCTGGTCTGCTCTCTGAAATCGTCAGGAAATTCAGCCACACCAACAGAAGCTCTGGGGGAGTGGTCTGTGGAAGTCAAGGAAGAGCCAGCTTTCAGCCCTGAGACACCCTGGGCCACTGGTGGTATGTATGAGGACGTGGGTGCCCATGGCAGAGAGGGGGCTTGTAAATGGAGTCCTGGGCTCCCAGAAGGCTTGGGACTCAACTGAAGTGTGGCCCAGAGACACCTGGGCCACTGTCATCTGCTCCAAGCAGGGGTAACTTCAGCCCAGAGCTGTCAGCGCAGGTCTGCAGGTCCCAGGGTAATCAGGAAAGGAAAAGTCCTATATCCTGCCATCTCTCTCGCTGTGGTGCCTCAGACATGAAGGCCCAGATGCTCAAAGTGGCACAGAGCATGGTGACTACATAAGGGGAACTGTTAACCATGAGAGCAGAGAAGAGAATACCCTGTTCAGGGATTCTTTTAACAACTGTATTTAGAGAGAACAACTTCTACTCATTTCACTCAAATGACCACCTTACTGAATTCACATACTGTGGTCACTGCTGGCATTTTCCCACAGCCTCAGTTTCTATGTGATTGTAATCCTGGTGAATAGCAGTTTTGTGCAACACTTTTGACCTTCCAGTCTTCAGAGGCAGGACAATGTCGTATGTAAGAGCTTGAGTCCTGAAGTTAGGTGAGGCTGAGTTTCAGATCTACTCCAGTGAACCTTCTAAGGCTTCTGAGCCTGTCTGCATACCTGTAAAATGGACTCCTACAGGGACCTCCCTTAAAGGGTTGTTTAAAGATGAAAGGAGGTAATGTATGTATCACAAGCACTTAGGAAATAATGTTATTATTAATCCTTTTTGTCTGCATAAATTCCATGGCTTTAATACTCCCTGTTATCAGACCTTTAGGCAGTTTCTATCAATAGTTGTATATGTGCGTGTTAGTCTCTCAGTCATGTCCGACTCTTTTCAACTCCATGGACTGTAGCCACCAGCCTCCTCTGTCCATGAAATTCTCCAGGCAGGAATACTGGAGTGGGTAGCCATTTCCTTCTCCAGGGGATCTTCCCGATCCAGGGATTAAACCCAGGTCTCCTGCTTTGCAGACGAACTCTTTACCATCTCAGCCACTAGGAAAGCCCCCTATCAATACTTATTTCTCCCACTTTCTTAGCTGGAAATTTGCATATAGGATAATTCAATGTTTTGTAAACTGTTATGCATGCATACTAAGTCACTTCTGCTGCTGCTGCTGCTAAGTCACTTCAGTCGTGTCCAACTCTGTGTGACCCCATAGACAGAAGCCCACCAGGCTCCCCCATCCCTGGGATTCTCCAGGCAAGAACACTGGAGTGGGTTGCCATTTCCTTCTCCAATGCATGAAAGTGAAAAGTGAAAGTGAAGTCGCTCAGTCGTGTCCGACTCCTAGCGACCCCATGGACTGTAGCCTACCAGACTCCTCCGTCCATGGATTTTCCAGGCAAGAGTACTGGAGTGGGGTGCCATTGCCTTCTCCCTAAGTCACTTCAGTCCTGTCCAACTCTGTGCAACGCTATGGACTGTAGCCTGCCAGGCTCCTCTGTCCATGGAATTCTCCAGGCAAGAATACTGGAGAAGGTTGCCATGCCCTCCTCCAGGGGATCTTCCTGACCCAGGGATTGAACCCACATCTCTTATGTCTCCTTCATTGGCAGACGGGTTCTTTTTCACCTGGGGAGGCCTATAAACTGTGTACTCTTTAGCTAACTGATAATAACCCCATAGCATGGTCATGAGAATTAAATGAATTAATACATATAAAGTGCTTAGAAGAGTGTCTGCAAATGGCTTGCTTTATAAAAGTGTTTGATGGCATTATTATTGTAATTATTCTTCCCACCTTCACCTGTCCTCCTTAAGCCTTCCCTCCCCCAACCCCCACTCTCCCAACTGGATTTTAATGATATGCTGATGCTCTCTTTGCCCTCTGTCAAGTGCTTGTCATTTCCTCCAGCTCCTGCGGGGAAAGAATTGGATTTGCATCATCTAAAAATTCAGCTAATTTGGAACCTGAAATCAAGCGAAAGGAGCCTCCCGCGGAGTAGCTAAGAAGTCTCAGAGCTGCGCATTCCCCTGCCGCAGCCTGGGCCGTCTCTCGTGGACGTGGCCTTCATGCGTGAGAGACAGACTGATAGAACCCCCCCCTCCCAGAGCTGCTGAGTGTGGGGGAATGGGAATTAATGAGCCTTACTTCGCATTTGCTCACATCTACAGGGAGGAGTGCCAGGCGGGCAGCGGGCAAAACTGAGAGACACTGGAGAAAGACCATGAACCCCTCTTGGGGCTGACTCCTGTTTCCTTTGGCATTTACTTTATCTCCTGAGATCTCCCAGAGGGCAGAAAGTCACTGGCTTTGAAGCCTGACACAGGCGGCTCCTTTGCCTCCCAGGTAGCACCAGTGGTAAAGAACCTGCCTGCCAGTGCAGGAGATGTAAAAGATGAGGGTTCGATCCTTGGGAAGAGAAGATCCTCTGGAGGAGGGCATGGCAACTCACTCCGTATTCTTGCCTGGAGAATCCCATGGATAGAGGAGCCTGGCGGGCTATAGTCCATAGGTTCACAAAGAGTCAGACACGACTGAAGCGACTTTACACACACACATACACCTGGCTCAAACAGCTACTGGCTGGGTAGTTTGAACAAGTTGCTTAATTTCATTCTTTTAAAATAGTTTTTATTGAAGTATAGTTGATTTACAAGTGCTCAATTTCTTGGGTCTCTGTTCCCTCTTTTGAAAAATGGGGACAATACTTTCCACACAAGGTTTTTTTTTTTTTTTTTTAATTTTGGTAAGATGCACATAACAAAATTACCTTCTTAACCATTTTTTGTTTTTATTTTAAAAAACTTCATACAGTTTTGAAAGGTTACATTCCCATTTACAGTTATTACAAAAACATTGGCCATATCCCCTGTGTTATACAATACATCCATCTGAACCATTTTTAAACCTACAATTCAGTGGTATTGAACACATAGGGTTGTTTCTGAGGCTTAAATAAAATAACATATGTAAAGCCTCTGGCTTTTAAAACTAAAGCGTAGTGAATGCTCAGTGAATGTAAGTCCTCTTCCCTCATAACCTCCCTCTGAACACGGCCCAGCCTGGTGAAACTGGGTAGGAATACCTCAGTGGGTTGGGTTTTAAGTTCAAACTCTGTCCTGTCCCTTATCTTAGCCCCCAGACTGCCCATCTGGGCTGCTGCTTATCACCGAGCTGAGTTGGTTCTGTGAGGAAACCTTGTCTTGGGAGGAAGAGATGAAATGGCTGGACCATCCTAGAGGATCTTCTGAGAGACCTGCTTCATGGGGAAGAGGGGGCAGTCTTCTCAGATCTTTCCAAACAGCTGCACTAGGCCAGTGGGTGGCAGTTACGGGGGCCAGACTTCCCCTCAAGACAAGAAGATCACCCCCTCGTTGCCTGTGCCACTAGGACATGAGAGGTCACGTCGGTTTTTCGGCGGTTTTTTTTCTTGTTTTGTTTTTTAATCTTGTCAGAGTGATATGGTTTACGCTTTTAAAAATTACACCATACTAAAAGCCTTACAATAATAAACAATGGCCTCCTTTCCCACTCCCTTGCCATCCAGCCTAGTTCCTCTCTGGTGGCAATCACTATCAACTCTTTTAGCTGTTTCTTCTAGTATTTATCTCCATATTTCCAAATAATATGCTAATTCTTCATATTTCGGGATTTCTAGATGTTATCTATTGGCTTTCTGTTGTAGTAGATGAGGATTTGACATTTTGGACAATCTCCAACTCTTCTCATGAGTTGTAGTTACATCAGTATTCAGTGCATACTTTATCCTGCTAATGAATCATTCAAGTCTGTGTCACATCCTGCAAAGCACTATAGGATCTGGCCCTGGCTCCCTCTTCTTCCTGCTGTTTCTCTCTCCATGACTTCTCCCCAGCACCAGTGGCCTCTGTGATTCCTCAAACCTGTGACCACACTGAGCTGTGACCACACTGAGTGCCCTTGAGTCTCAGGGTCTTTGCACTTGCTCTTCCCTCTATCAGAATACACCTGTCCCTGATGTTTGTCTGACCTGCTTTCTTATTTCAGTCATGAATCTTCTCAAATATCACCTAAGACACTAGAGAAGTCTTTGCAGACTATGTTAACTAAAATGACACTCCCCTCCTCCATCTTTTTTTCCAGCTTTACTTTTCTTTACAAGCTTAATCACACATACACCCTGACATTATTTTACATACATACTGATTTAAATATTGACTATATATTTGTTGAAGGAAGGGATTCTGTTTACCACTGTGTCCCCCAGGCCTAGGAATATGCCTGGCATGTAGAAGGCTATCTGTAAATACCTGGAGTGAATGAATACTGAGCCTGCTGATTTTCTGTGCTTCGGTTTCATTGTTTGTACAATCTCCCCTCTCCACACACACCCTCTAAGTTAATATTTACCTTGATTTTTCATTTAATTTGTTTTCTAGGAAGCACACCCTCTAATAGTCTTTTGGTTGAATTTCTCATACAAACATATCAGATAATCTGCAGTGTTTACAATTTCCCTCTTAGGGAAATTCAGGCTGCTATAACAGAATACCATAGACTGAGTGGTTTATAAGCCTCAGAAATTTGTTTATTACAATTCTGAAGGCTGAGAAGTTTGAGATCAAGGTGCCAGCAGATTTGGTGTCTGGTGAGAGCTTACTTCCTCATTCATAGATGCTGTGCCCTCACATGGCAGAAGCGGTGAGGGGACTCTCTGGAGTCTCTTTATAAGGGCACTAATCCTATTCAGGAGGCCCCCCCATTATTATTCTTATGGCCTTATCACCGCCCAAAGGCCCTGCTTTTTAATACCATCACATTGGGGGTTAGTTTTTAACATATGAATTTGGGGGGCAGGGGGAGACACAGATACATTCAGCCTATAGCACCCTCTGAGTGTAGAAGCAATGCAGAAATAGAGATAAAATATCAACATTATCAGATAAAAGGGATTGGAGAACAGGACTTAAATCTGTAGTCACATACTTCCTGCTGGGTCTCTCCCTCATATTAGAGTCACCATGTAGAACAGAACTGCCCTCTGCAGGGACAGAGCATGCTCTGGAGCTGACCACGTGGAGGCCAGCATCCTAGCACCCAGAGGATAACCTCTCTAAAAGGTTCTGTTCTAGGATTACCAATTGATGAGTGTCACCTTCTTCCCTGGGGAAGAGGGAGGGAGTGGAGAATTCTTAGGCAGTTTTGAATGTTAGAACATCATAGATAGTCCCTGATAGCTCAGTTGGTAAAGAATCCGCCTGCAGTGCAGGAAAGCCCAGTTTGACTCCTGGGTCGGGAAGATCCGCTGGAAAAGGGCTAGGCTACCCACTCCGGTATTCTTGGCCTTCCCTTGTGGCTCAGCTGGTAAAGAATCCGCCTGCAATGCTGGGGACCTGGGTTTGATCTCTGGGTTGAAAAGATCCCCTGGAGAAAGGAAAGGCTACCCACCGCAGTATTCTGGCCTGGAGAATTTCATGGACTGCATAGTCTGTGGGGTTGCAAAGAGTCAGAGATGACTGAGCGACTTTCACTTCAGCCCATCATAATATATATTCTTTGTTCAAATCACAAGATTGAAATACACAATGAGAAAAAAAAATTTAAACAGACATCAGGGGAAAATGAACACTGATAGGATATTCAATGATATTAAGAAATTATTGTCATTTTTTTAGGGTAGGATAATCCTAGTGTGGTTCTACCCATATATTTTATAGATCCACCTGGAAATATTTTTAGAGAAATGATATGAAGTATGAGATTTGCTTTGAAATAATCCTGAGTAGGGAAGATGTGGATAAGATCTGCTATGAATTGAGTTGAAGCTGGGTAATGGGAGAATAATTTTTATATAATAAAAATTTGTTAAGGCTTATTATGCTATTAAAGTGATAAATATTATTTCTAAAATAGATAAAACACTTGTCAGAATTATTTTGGGCCATGGGGAAGTAAAGAATCATCCATTTGAAAAGAAAGGAAAAATGGAGCACAAAGAGCTTAAGATTTGGGGTAGGCAGTGTATTCCACTTATGGATAAAGTTTTCATTTTTTGCAATAAGTGGCCATAAAATCTTCTTTAAAAATGGTAATGTGTAATGTGATTACATATATTTGATTGTTTTACTATTCTGCATTATTCCAGGCAAATAAGCAACCATGAAAGAGTAGGTTGGAACAATCTCTAAGAGTATCTGTTAGTACCTGGTCAAGAAAACTCTTTAACTTAATAATTCCACCTCTAGGGATGCATCTTGGAGAAGGCAATGGCACCCCACTCCAGTAATTTTGCCTGGAAAATCCCATGGACGGAGGAGTCTGGTAGGCTGCAGTCCATGGGGTCGCTAAGAGTCGGACACGACTGAACGACTTCACTTTCACTTTTCACTTTCATGCGTTGGAGAAGGAAATGTCAACCCACTCCAGTGTTCTTGCCTGGAGAATCCCAGGGACGGGGAAGCCTGGTGGGCTGCCGTCTATGGGGTCGCACAGAATCGGACACGACTGAAGCGACTTAGCAGCAGCAGCAGCAGGGATGTATCTTATAGTTATACTCCCTCCCAGGTAAAGTGCCATTCAGACAAAGTTATTCATCGTAGCATTACTTATAACAGCAAAAGACAAAAACTAAATGTCCATCACCAGGGTAATTAAATTATGATACATGTATAATACATGTATAACAGAACACTATGCAGCTACGTAGACGAATGAAGACACTTTTTGTATTATTATGGAAAAATCTTTATATGTTGTCGTTGTTTTTTAAAAAAACAAGGTACAGAAGAGTGTATAGAGCATACTATTATTGTGGAAAATGTATTTTCCTGGTAGCTTATATATGTATTAAAAATATCCGGAAGAAAAAGAAGAAACCACTAGCAGTACTTATCTCTTGGGGTGCATGGAAAATAGATTGAGGTGGAAAGAGACTTTTAATTGTATGCATTTATATACATTTTAATGTTTGAACCACAAGTAATATATTCAAAAACTTAAATAAAATTTAAAAATTAAGTGGCTGATACTTTTCTGCAAACACACAAACCCAAGTTGAATTCATTTTACATCCAAGTATGTTTAAACTATGAAATGTATGCTCCTACTGTTGTTGAAGTTTAAAAATTATTTGCATAAAATGCTTTTTAGATAAACAAGTCTAATAAAACATGTAATCTTTGTTGAAATAATTTTGAAAGATCATACTCAAAGTTCAGTGCCTTAAGCAGTTGACACAGTGCTCCAGTGGAGAATCATTCTGAGGTTTGCTCTGTTTGATCTCATCGCCTCTACATCTGTAATTATCTATAAAAGTGGTCCCCAACTTTTTTGGCACCAGGGATCAGTTTCCTGGAAGACAATTTTTCCATGAACCAGGGTGGGTGGTGGGGTGGTTTCAGGATACTGTGTACTTTATTTCTATTATTATGACATGAGCACCACCTCAGAGCATCAGGCATTACATCCCTGAGGTGGGGACTCCCGGTCTATAGAACTGAAAACAAAAATTAAGTGGTTGGCAGTTTCTATTGCAGTCTGGGTTTTTGTTTTATTTTAGTTACATTTTGGCTGTGCTGGGTCTTCGCTGTTGCACGGGCTTTCTCTAGTTGTGGTCAGCGGGGGCTACTCTCTAGTTGCGGTGCGCAGGTTTCTCAAAGTAGTGACTTCTTTTGTTATGGAACGCAGGCTCTAGAGTAGTTGTGGAGCACCGCTTAGTTGTTGCCCTGTGGCTTGCGGGATCTCCCTGGATCAGAGATCGAGACTGTGGCTCCTGCATTGGCAGGTGAATTCTTTACCACTGAACCACCAGGGAAGCCCTTGTTTAGCAATTATTCATTGTTTTCATTAGGCAATATATCTGAATGGCTTAAGATTCAAAAGGTTCAATGATCAACACTCTACTACTGACCCTAGCCACCCATTTCCACTCTCAGAGGCCACTAATGCTATAAGGTTTGTGTGAATTCCTTTAAGGATATCTACATATATTTTGCATATGTAAGCAAATAGGCTCATTTAGCTATTTTTCTCTTTTAAAAATACCACTGGTAAACTATCATATACACAGTTCTACCCCTTGCATTTTTCATATACATATCTTGGACACTGTTTTCATCAAATGCTTTTTCATGCTTTGTTAATGGTATTTTTGATTTCTCTCTTCTCTTGTCTCCAACACCCAATCAACTGCCAAGTTATATTGATTGTATATTGTTTTTCCTACAGTCTGTCCATTCCCAGTGCCAATTTGTTTAGACTTTCACCTTTCTGCCTGGATTAACACAATAGCCTCCACTATTTGCCCAGACTTTAGCCCTTCCTTTAGTTCATGCTATTCTGTTCAACTAATATTCTTTTTTTTAATACTCAAAGGACAGAAAGAAAAAAATAATATTTGTATTTCATTTTTAAATAATTACAAGGCTCTGCACAACCTTTCAGGCATTGGAATCAGGTTGGAAACAATACCATAACCCTTATTTCCCACTTCACATTGATTTTCACAAGGAACAGTGTTAAAAGAACAAAAATCACATAACTGTAAAAATATGTCATCCAAAGGAATGTGGTGCAATCTAACATGGAAAGGACACTACCTTAAGCTAGTAGTTTGCGTGGACTCAAACAGTTATTGCTCTGAGAAAAATCTAGAATATCTGTAGCATCCTGCTTGATGAGCTTCTTAATGAGGGTGAAAGAGGAAAGTGAAAACGCTGGCTTGAAATACCTTAGTATTAAAAAGTACTAAGATCAAGACGTCCAGTTCCATCACTTCTTGGCAAATAGAAGGGGGGAAAGTAGAAGCAGTCACAGATTTTATTTTCTTGGAAAATCACTGCAGATGGTGACCTCAGCCATGGAGAGAACACTGTGACAAACCTAGACAGCATATTAGAAAGCACAGACATCACTTTGCCAACAAGGTCAGTCATAAGTCAAAGCTATGGTTTTTCCAGTAGTCATATATGAATGTGAGAGTTGGACTATAAGGAAGGCTGAGTGCCAAAGCATTGACGCTTTTGAATTGTGGTGCTAGAGAAGACTCTTGAGAGTCCCTTGGACAGCAATGAGATCAAACCAGTCAATCCTAAAAGAAGTCAACCCTTATTGGAAGGACTGACGCTGAAGCTCCAATATTTTGGCCACCTGATGCAAACAGCCAATTCATTACAAAAGACCCTGATGCTATCATTGAAGATTGAAGGCAAAAGAAGAAGGGGGTGGCAGAGAATGAGGTGGTTAGATAGCATTACTGACTCAATGAACATGAATTTGAGCAAACTCTGGGAGATACTGGAGGACAGAGCAGTCTGGTATTCCACAGTCCATGAGGTAACAGAGAATTGGACACAACTTAGCAATTGAACAACAAGAACAAACTCTGATTAAGTCATTTCTCAGCTTAATAGTCATCACAATTTTTTTGGTGCCTGAAGAATGTGACTCTATGATCCCTCCTTTTTCTCTTACTCTCCCCGCTTCCTTCATGCTTTGAACACTTAAGTCATCCTGAAGAGTCTGATAACCCTAGAGCAGCTCTTGTGATTTCTCATGGAAGTATTTTCTATTCTGTTACTTTACTTTGAGGTATATGACTTTGACACCAAAACAAAATCCTCCCTGCCCCTAGGTTAGCTCAGATACTAATTCTTCTATGAAGTTCTCTTGACCCTCACTATAAGCCTGGGGTGCCAAATTTAAGGACATACTCACTCTCAGGGTGGGGCAAGTGTTAAACCACTCTAAATCCCCAAAGAGCTTGCTTCATACATGTCTAGTGGGCTTTCTCTTCCTACCTGTAAAGTAGTTATTGAAAACAGAGTTTATATTCTCCCCAGTGTTCAAAGTTCCTTGAGTATAGAACCAAGCCTGATCCATGTTGACCCCTGGTGCCTTGCCCAGAGCCTCATACACAGATGTATATTCATTAGAACTCGAGGTTGGAGTGTCTGCCCATTAAAAAATCTACTCAAAGTGCTTTAGGCCAAAAAAAAGAAAAAAGAAAAAAAGGGAATTGATTAGAAGGATAGATACTCAAGAACTTACAGAACTCCAGGACAGGGACCCTGTGGGTTCTAGGAAGAGAACCAGAGATAAGAGCATGCTGGTGACCCCAGGAAGTACTATCTCATACTGGCTTCTCTGCATGTGTCTGCCCCACTTTTCTCTCACTACTGTTTGTTTCCAGTTCATTCGGTGGAAAATGCCCTCTGTCTCCGGGGCTTCCCAGGTGGCGCTAGTGGTAAAGAACCTGCCTGCCAAGGCAGGAGATGCCAGTTCATCTGGAGGATCCCCTGTGAGAGTGCGTGGCAACCCACTCCAGTATTCTTGCCTGGAGAATCCCATGGACAGAGGAGCCTGGTGGGCTACAATCCATGGATCACAAAGAGTCGGATACAACTGAAGCAACTTAGCATGCACAAGGGGCCCCTGTCTCCAGTTTCCAACCTTAAATATCAAGAAGAGAGAGAAAGAGAGAAGGGATAGGGGAAAAAGAGCAGGAGAGAGAGAGATCACAACATCGGTGTCAATAGCTTCACGAAGGGATGTGATTAGTCCAGCTTTAGTCCGGTACCTGCTTCTGGGCTAATCACCTGTGGCCAGAAGGCACGATAGGAAGCCTGCCGCCTCGAGGGCCTCAGTGATGTTCATGGGCTTTTCATCCGTAATTCCGTCCCCTGTGACCAGCGTGCTTCCAGTCTCTGTGTCTCTTAGGCAAACAGGCTAAATTTCTAAGGTTGGCACAGCATGGGTCAGATGATTTTATGCCTGCCTTGCTCACTAATGTGGGGTGGGGCAGGTGTTTCTGAAGTGAAGTTCTGACTTCTGGGGACCACTCTGTAAATAGCAGCAGTTTCCAGAGAAGGGGGAAATCTGTTGAGCTCGTCCCAGCCAAAGTCGCACTCAAAGGTGACTGTTACAAGATATTTGTGGAATAAATAAATGAGTAAAGAATCCCTTGAAAAAGAGGAACTGTCCACAGCTACTAGGTAAGTCTTAGGGAGTTATTGGATAACTCACTCACTTGTCACTCTCAAAATCTAATCAGTCTCCAAGACCTGATTAAGCTTTCTTCTTCCCTGTCTCTCAAATCCTCCCCTCCCTCCTATTTTGCTGTGCCTCCACGCACAAATTTTCGCTCAAAGCCTGACTGCTCCACCTCAGCCTCCTTGCCTTCATTCCATGCTGCTGACTGTGCCCACAGTAACTTCCCACTACACATGAATTCCCTGTTGCCACTCAGTCTGCCTGAAACCAAACACAGCCTCTTTCCATCTAAATTGGCTGTCCCTTTAGAGGACTGTGGAGAAGGAAATGGCAACCCACTCCAGTATTCATGCCTGGAAAATCCCATGGACCGAGGAGCCTGGTGGGCTACAATCCATGGGGTCACAAAGAGTCGGACACGACTGAGCGACTTCTGTGTGTGTGTGTTTAGAGGACTGTCAATAACACCACCCTATTTCCATCATTTAATTTTTTTTTTTTTTTTGGCATATGAAGTGTGGTAGTATCCCAGCTTGAGCTGTTTAATTATCTCAATAGTCACATATCCCTGACTAATGCATCTTTATCTCACTCATCTAAAGTGCTACCTAAATTTGTGTATAAACACATTCATTTTAAACTTTTTTGTTCCATATATCTATTTTTCTTAAGCTTCAAATGGTTTTAATTATTATTTTCATGTACATTAAAAATTTTGTTTAATTTTGGCTCTGCTGGGTCTTCATTTTCTCTAGTTGTGGAGAGCAGGGGTGACTCTTGAGTTGCCGTGTGAGGGCTTCTCACTGTGGTGGCTTTTCTTGTGGCTCCTGGGCTCTAGAGTACAGGCTCAATAGTTGTGACACACAGGCACATGGATCTTTCTGGACCAGGGATTGAACCTTATGCTCTTCATTGGCAGGGAGATTCTTTTCCCTAGAGCCACTATGGAAGCCCTCCATCATTTAATTCTTAAAACTTTGGGATAAGTTCTGACCTTTGCCCTCCGAGTCCTTCAATATCTTATCAGTTATCAAGCAGTGTTGAATTTTCCTTAATTTCCCTCACTGATCTTTTTATTTTCTTTTTTTTTTTAGCCATCTCCAATGTAATTCTGGCCTGTTCAGCTTATCTTTCAAGGACTGATATTAAGAGAATAAGGAGAAGATATTTGGTTGGGGATCTGGGAATGCCTGAATCCTGCCTTGGCCAGGCACCTCCTCTTTGTGAGGTCCTGGGGAGGACATATATGTACAGGGAACAATAACACAACCAGGCAAAAGAGAATTTACTTTATTATTAGCTGCGTGAGTAAGTGAGTGTGAAAGTCCCTCAATTGTGTCCAACTCTTTGTGAACCCATGGACAGTATAGTCCTTGGAATTCTCCAGGCCAGAATTGGGTATCCAGAGTTGGTAGCTGTTCCCTTCTCCAGGGGATCTTACCAACCCAGGGATCAAACCCAGGTCTCCTGCATTCTTTACCAGCTGAGCCACAAGGGAATCCCATTGGCTGGGTATTTGGCCTTAAATCACAATACGGAAGTCAAGAAACACAGGCCGGACCCTGGTCATCTCTGTCTATTCTCCTCTGTCAATACTCAAATTTGAGTCTTAGAATCTTACTGCCTAGTGGGACAAAAAGCCACTCTCAACAGAGAAAATGAGGAGAAAGACAAATCCGAAGTCTCTTGGCTCAAAGGCTTGGGCTGTCCCAAGCCTTCATAACTGGGCCTGCTAGGCTTGTAGAAGAGGAAAAGAAAGGATGCTGGCTGGGGTGCTTCCGAATACAGAAGTCATGTCTGACTCTTTGCAACCCCATGGACTGTAGCCTGCCAGGCTCCTCTGTCCATGGGGATTCTCCAGACAAGAATACTGAAGTGAGTTGCCATGCCCTCCTCCAGGGGATCTTCCCAACCCAGGGATCGAACCTAGGTTTCCCACATTGCAGGAGGATTGTTTACCATCTGAGCCACCAGGGAAGTCCATGAATACTGGAATGGGTAGCGTATCCCTTCTTCAGGGGATCTTCCTGACCCAGGAATTGAACTGGGGTCTCCTGCATTGCAAGCAGATTCTTTACCAGCTGAGCTAGTAGGGCAAGGGTAGCCCTTGTTACCACTGAGGATGTGTTGACGATGGGAGACTGCATCCACTCATGCTGAACCTTTAACCTTTTAAAGACTTTACGCTTGGAAAAACATAACTTGGTCCATATTCTCCAATTTTAGCAAGGTTTTCTTCTTTTATGGGGGTGGGGTAGGGTGGGATGAAATTTCTTGCTCAACTCCCTGATATCACGCTAAAGAGGGTGAAGAAGGGGAGAGTCTTGAGTGCCCTCTAGGGACTGGTGGCTCAACTCATATTTGAATTCTAGAGAACCTACACTGTCTTTCCAGGTGGCACAGTGGTAAAGAATCCATCTACTGGTGTAAGAGATGTAGGTTTGATCCCTGGATCAGGAAGAACCCCATGGAGAAGGAAATGGAAACCCACTCCAGTATTCTTGCCTGGGAACTCCCATGGACAGGGGAGCCTGGTGGGCTGCAGTCTATGGGATTGCAGAGTTAGGCACGACTGAGCATGCATGCACAAGTCTACACTATTGTGATCTTGTTAGTGCTTTGCTCAAAACTGTCTAAAGCTATCTGTTGTCTTCTGAGTTAAGAATCAGTTCTTAAGGCAGCTATTAGGACCCTCTATGGTCTCAACCTACCATTTTTTTTTTTTTTTTTTTTTTTTGTCGTTAGAATGATGGTGGCTCAGTGGTAAAGAATCTGCCTGCCGATGCAGGGGCCTTCCCAAGAGGCACTAGTGGTAAAGAATTTACCTACCATTGCAGGAGACATAAGAGACATGGGTTCAATCCTGGGGCAGGAAGATCCCCTGGAGGAAGGCATAGCAATCCATTCGAATGTTCTTGCCTGGAGAATCCCAGGGACAGCAGAGTCTGGCAGGCTACAGTCCCCAGGGTCCCGAAGAGTTGGACACTGCTAAAGCGACTGAGCACCTGAGCACAGGATTATGGCATACAGGGCAAGAATAGAAAATAATACAAACATAATCATCCAATGAAGAGGTTAGTTGGATCTAATCAAGAAGGGAGAGAACCTGGGTGGTTACTAGATGTTTTTAGGAATCATAACCTAATCAATAGGTCCAGAAAAACTAAGTAAAGCATCTTGGGAATCTAATTAGTATACCCTGTTGACCTAGCATCACATAGAAGGGACTTGGTGTGTTCACAGTGGTGGCAGAAGAATCTCATCTTTTTGACACGTCTTGGTTAAAAAGCAACCTCAGGCTGCTGAAACAGGACTTCCCATTCTCCAGCAAAGGTAAGTCCAGGAGGCTTGAGGAAGTAACCTGAATGTGCTCCGGATGGTAAATGTTTAATCCTAAGACAGTTCAGAATTAAATATGAGAATGATGAAATACACCAAATCCACAGTATTCATATTTTCATGTTAACGTTAGTAGTATTCTATGTAATTTGGCATTTTGAATGTTTGTAAGATTTAGATAATGTATTAACTTGAGAATATGACATGTGAGACTTGTGATTCCAGTATAAGATACATAACTGAATAACTGATTTTAGACTCATACTAGAGATTTTAATAGTGTGCAAATAATACTGAAAGATAATCTGACATTCTTTATATTTATAAGTTTATTAGATTTATAAGAGTATTCAATTAATAACTATTTGCTAGATATCTGATTATCGAACAAGCAACTTGAACTTTTTGCCTTGGTTTTCTCACCTATGAGTATAATAATAATACCAGTTTGTTGCATGAGAATGAATGAATTCATACAAGAGCTTGTGATACTGTTTGACTTTTAATGAATCCTCAGAGAAGTTAGTTATTCTTGTTATTAAGTATATGAAAAGTGAAAGTGTTAATCATTCAGTCGTGTCCAACTCTTTGCGACCCCATGGACTGTAGCCTGCCAAGCTCCTCTGTCCATGGAATTCTCCAGGCAATACTGTATGGGTTGCCATCCCCTTCTCCAGAGGATCTTCTTGACCCAGGGATCAAACCTGGGTCTCCTGCATTGGCAGGCATGTTCTTTACTGTCTGAACCATCACGGAAGCCCAATTAAGTATATGAGAAGGGTTCTTTTTTTTTGGTTAAATCATGCATTTAATTATTTAAATAGTATTTAATGTAGTATTTAAAAGGCAAAGTGAGGAACTTCCCTGGTGGTCCAGTGGTTAAGACTCCATGCTCCCAATGCAGGGGGCATGCATGGGTTTGATCCCTGGTTGGGGAATTAAGAGCCTGAGTGCCATGGGTATGGCAGAAAAAAAAGCAAGTCATTATATTATGTATGTAAATGCTGTTTAAAATGTTTAGGGGATTTTATTAACAATGTTGTAAGTGAGTGAGCGAAGTCGCTCAGTTGTGTCCAACTCTTTGCGACCCCATGGACTGTACCCCACTAGGCTCCTCTGTCCATGGGATTCTCCAGGCAAGAATACTGGAGTGGGTTGCCATTTTCTTCTCTAGGGGATTTTCCTGACCCAGGGATCGAACCCAGGTCTCCTGCACTGCAGGCAGATGCTTTAACCTCTGAGCCACCAGGGAAGCCCTGGTGTAAGTGAAGGAGTTATCAAAGGGAGCTTAGTGTATTTAGTTGAGTTGAAGGAGCATTAATCAGCCTCCTCTCAAGGACAAGGTCCATGTTTCCCACTATAACCCTAGCACTAAGGCAATCGGTACCTAACAGGTGCCCAATAAATATGTGTTAAACTGAACTGAGAAGTTGTGTAAAAAAGATTTTAAGACGTTATAACCCATTTGTTGTTGTTTAGTCTCTAAGTTTGCGTCTGACTCTTTTGTGAGGCTCCTCCACCCATGGGATTCTCCAAGCAAGAATTCTGGAGTGGGTTGCCATTTCCTACACTAGGGGATCTTCCTAACCCAGGGATCAAACCCATGTCTCCTGCACTGGCAAGTGGATTCTTTACCACTGAGCCACCAGGGAAGCCCGTTACAACCCATAGACACTGTGAATTGAGACAAGGACCACAAGAGGAGGAAGAGCTTTGAGGGAGGATAAAGAGGGCAAGCTTTTTCCCTTTAACCAAAGAAGTCCCTCACCTTGCTTTTTAAATACTATAATTAAATGCATGATCTAACAACAAAAAAAACCCCTCCTCATATACTTAATAATAATAACTAAGCATTCATTAAAAGTCAAACAGTATCGCAAGCGCTTGTATGAATTTGTTCATTCCCAAGACGCCTAAACGTATGGCGTCTGTAAGACATGAGCTCAGTTTGAAGTCTCACACAGGGCAGACGCCCAGGGAAAGAGTTTGGAACGGGAGATACATATTTCAGGGGATCATCAGCAGAGCTTGGGTTCAGTGAGAGGAGGGCCCTTGAAAATGATTGTTAAAATTCCCTAGATATATAAACAGATGAGATTAGTGAATTAAACTTAAAGGTGTAAAGAAAGACTGGTTTTAAAAGTTGTTACCTTAATATAGCAAATATTAATAAAAAAAAATAATGGGACTTCCCTGGGGGTCCAATGGTTGGGACTCTGTGCTTCCACTGCAGGGGATGTGGGTTTGAGCCCTGGTCAGGGAACATGCTGATCCCACATGCTGTGCAGCATGGTCAAAATGGTCAAAAAATAAGTAACAATAAATAGTCTTTTCCATCCCCTCTCTCAAAAATCACCTTATGAGTATAAAAGAACTCATCTTGACATTTCTAAGCTTGTTACACTGTTCCCTTACACAAATCCCTCGTCTTGGCACTCCTTGAATATCCTCCCTAATTTTTTTGGGGTGTACCCAGGAATAGTGACATGTGCTCACGAACACTCATTCATCATTATCATCACAGTAGCCACCACCTATCATATCTGTATTTTGTACTGGGACTTCCCAGGTGATTCAGCAGTAAAGAATCTGCCTGCAATGCAGGAGACTCGGGTCTGATCCCTGTGTCAGGAAGATCCCCTGGAGAAGGAAATGGCAATCCACTCCAGTATTCTTGCATGGGAAATCCCAGGGACAGAGGAGCCTGGTGGGTTACAGTCCATGGGGGTCACAAAAGAATCGAACACGATTTAGTGACTAAACAATATTTTGTACCAAGCAACTGACATAATTAGTGGTAATTGGAAAGAGGTAATAATACCCAGCACTTACTATGTGCTTCCTGGGTGCCAGGCACTGTCCTGAGTCCTTTGTGAGTATTATCTCCTCACCTCCATGTCATGGGTGAAGAAAAGGAAGTTTAAAATGTTAAGCCACTTGCCAAAGTCTTACAGGTAGGAAGTGGTATGTCCAGGCTTTGAACTGGGAATTTGACCCCAGCACTCCTGCTGACTGCAGCCAGCACTCTCTAGTAATGCAGACCCTTCTTGGGCCAGCCCTTGAAGTTCCCAAAGAGGCAAAACTCCTTGAAGTTGCTTCCATAGTGCCAAGGTCACATCCATCCTTGTAGGGCTGGAGTTGTGCACATTCCTAACTAGAGATGGGGCAGCTGCTACTGCTCTTGGAGCTACACGCAGTTTATCAGTGGGTCTTGAAGAGTCTCCTGTGAAAACAGTTGCCCTGGCTCATCTCTCTTTGTTTCTACCTCCCCCTAGTTCTCACATAGCTTCATTTTGATTACCATCTGTATCCCTACTCACTTGGTACTTAGTACACAGTACAATTTTTTATAGGTAATGAGTCAATCAAATGAGCATTCCAACTTTGTTGGTATCTAGTTCTTCTTTAAGAACCAACTTTGTTGGTATCTCAGTTCAGTTCACTTAGTTGTGTCCATCTCTTTGCGACCCCATGGAATGCAGCATGCCAGGCCTCCCTGTCCATCACCAACTCTCAGAGCCTACTCAAACTCATGTCCATTGTGTCAGTGATGCCATCCAACCATCTCATCCTCCGTCATCCCCTTCTCCTGCCTTCAATTTTTTCCAGCATCAGGGTCTTTTCAAATGAATCAGTGCTTCACATTAGGTGGCCAAAGTATTAGACTTTCAGCTTCAGCATCAGTCCTTCCAATGAAAATTCAGGACTGATTTCCTTTAGAATGGACTGGTTTGATGTCCATGCAGTCCAAGGGACTCTCAAGAGTCTTCTCCAACACCACGGTCCAAAAGCATCAGTTCTTCGGCGTTCAGCTTTCTTTATAGTCCAACTCTCACATCCATACATGACTACTGGAAAAACCATAGCTTTGAATAGATGGACCTTTGTTGGTAAAGTAATGTCTCTGCTTTTTAATATGCTGTCTAGGTTGGTCACAGCTTTTCTTCCAAGGAGCAAGTGTCTTCTAATTTCATGGCTGCAGTCACCATCTGCAGTGATTTTGGAGCCCCCCAAAATAAAGTATCCCACTGTTTTCATTGTCTCCCCGTCCATTTGCCATGAAGTGATGGGACCGGAAGCCATGTCTTAGTTTTCTGAATGTTGAGCTTTAAGTCAACTTTTTTACTCTCCTCTTTCACTTTCATCAAGAGGCTCTTTAGCTCTTCTTCAATTTCTGCTGTAAGTGTGGTGTCATCTGCATATCTGAGGTTTTTTATATTTCTCCCAGCAATCTTGATTCCAGCTTGTGCTTCATCCAGCCTGGCATTTTGCATGATGTACTCTGCATATAATTTAAATAAGCAGGGTGACAATATAGAGCCTTGACGTACTCCTTTCCTAATCTTGAACTATTCTGTTGTTCCATGTCCAGTTCTAACTGTTGCTTCTTGTCCTGCCTACCGATTTTTCAGAAGGCAGGTCAGGTGGTCTGGTATTCCCATCTCTTAAAGAATTTTCCACAGTTTGTTGTGATCCACACAGTCAAAGGTTTTGTTGTAGTCAATAAAGAAAATCTTCTTTAATCTCTTACAGTAGATTTTTCCATATTTTTTCTGAGACTGATTCTAGAATCTCAGGTTCTGTTGAGCCTTTTGGTCAGAGCAATTGGAGTTTCCAGGCTCACCTGTTTTGGAAAGTTCAATGGCCTTCTATACCCACAGGTTCCTCATGTGTGGATTCAACCAATGTTAGATCAAAAATACTTGGAAAAAAAAAATACTTGGAGAAAAATTGCAGAAAATTCCAAAAAGCAAAACTTGAATTTGCTATGCACTGGCAACTATTTACATCACATTTACATTGTATTTACAATTATTTACATATCATTTACATTTTATTAGGTATTATAAGTAATTTAGAGATGATTTAAAGTATATGAGAGGATAGGAAGATGTGAGTGGGTTCTTTGCAAATACTAGCATGTATGCCATTTTATAAAAGGGACTTGAATATCTTGGGATTTTGTTATCTGTTAGAGTCCTAAAACTACAGCTCCTCCGATACTGAGAGCCACAGGCCAACTGTAATTTGTATTACTTTTCTATTTTTCTGAGTTGGGTAGATACAGATCTTTCATCATGTTTATTGAAGATCTATTGGGACTTCCTTGGTTGTCAAGTGGTTAAGACTCCATGCTGTCAAGGCAGGGAGCACGGGTTTGATCCTTAGTTGGGGAACTAAGATCCTACATGCCCTATAAACAAAACCCCTACCCTCATGCAACTTCTGAATTGTGGAAGATACATGGTTGGAGAAGTACTGTATAGAAAGTATAATCCAGTGCTTTCAAACTTTTTTGCAACTGTAAGCCAAGAAGAAATGTATTTTATAGCATGGTCTAGCACAAACATACACACATATGTACATACATTTATACACCTGAAATGAGTTTCATAGAATAAGAGTCTGACTGGGTTTGATGCCCTCTGATATTTTCTATTTCTTTTATGGAATGTTGGTCATGACTCACTAAGTTAATTTTAGTGGCTCTCAATCTACAGTCTGAAAAAAGCTGGTAATGGTTAAGAGCACAAGACTGAGGTCAGGCTGATGGCTTTCAGACCTGGCTCCATCTTTTACTCTCTGGGTTTGAGCAAGCCATCTCTTGCTAATTTTGCTTCTCCATCACCAAAATGAGATAATAATAATACTGGTATCTACCTCATAGACTCCACTTGAGAAGTAAGAAAGGAGGTAATGTGTATAAGGAATGTAAAATAAGGCTCAGTAAACATAGGTGTTAAATACCAGGTGTGATGATGGAAGGAGGAAAGGAGGGAATGTTTCCTGGAGGAGACCTTAAAGAGGTACTAGGAATTATTCAGGGGCAGGTTTAAGCAGATACATAGAAGAGAGAGCAGCTCTATGCAGATAGCAGTCCTTGCAATGTTGAGAGACGGGAGAACTTCCTCTGTCCTATGACCAGAGAGCTTCCCAGTTTGGTTGTAGTCTGAGGGAGAAGTCTGTGGCAGATGAGGTTAGAGATGGCAGCTCGGGGTCACATCCTTGTCATGGCGAAGAGGCAAACCACTCCAGTATTCTTGCTGAGAACCCATGAACAGTATGAAAAGGCAAAAAGGTATGACACCGGAAGATAACCCCCCAGGTCCCAAGATGTCCAGTATGCTACTGAGAAGGGCAATTACTAATAGCTCCAGAAAGAATGGAGCGGCTAGGCTAAAGCAGAAACTAAGGGCCCTGAGGGCACCTCAAAGAGTTTTAAACTAACTTATGTGTAATGGGATCTTATTAAGTCTGTTAAGTCGAGAAATGACATGATTTACTTTTTTGAAAGACCATTCAAACTGGAGGGTGGAGAATGGCAATTCCTGCAACAGGGAGACCATGAAGGATCTATTGCAGTATCTTGATGAGAGATGCGAGTCACCTGGACCAAGGAAAAAATGACATGGAACAACTGTTTCAAAAGATCTAACTGGATAATGGCATTTGAGGGAGAAAGGAGTAATGGATCTTTCCTAGGTTTCTGGCTTGAAGACCTAGGTGGTAGGTGGCGACACTCTATTAGAAATGCTGGATAAAAAAGACATTTCGTTTTTAGTTACCCTTGCATTTTGAGATTAATGGCATCTTGCTGAAAATTAAAAGTATCCGGATTTTGTGAAACTGTTTCCTGATACCCTTTGGGATGTTTATTAAGTCCCTAAAACAACTGGTTCTTAAACTATGGTGCTTGACAACCATGTGTATTTACGGGTGGGGGAGGAATGGAGAGGGGTGTTAGAAATGTGGGTTCCTGGGCTAAGAAGCTAAGATTCTGGAGAAACCATTTGGACCCCAGAATTTAAATAATTAGCCTGAATGACCCCGATGCAGGTAGTCTCCAGACCACAATTTAAAAAACAAAGAGCACTCTCCGGTGTCCCTAACATTAGTTTTTCTACTCTTCTCTCTCTCTCTACTTGCTTGGGGAGGGGTCCCTATTGCTTCTGACTGCCTCCACTCATCGATTATGTTCCTAACAGTGAGGACTTCCTTTATCCTAACAAGTACATACATCTTCAGGGCGCCCAGAAAAATATTTGGCAACGAACAGGCCCTCTAGAAATGTTTGCCAAACGTATGAATGGGCGAAAACATTTATAGATTGCTTGGTACAAAAACTTTAGCTTTTAAATAGTTCGGCAGGGTTTGAATAGAGAAGCAAAAGTCATTCCAAAGGCAGGGTGAGGATGCGACGGGCAAGGCAGCGGGGAGGAAAAGGCGGGGGAAGCCCCATGCCGGTGATCGAGGCACACTCGGGAGGTCCTAATTCCCGGGACTCGGGGGGCGAAAAATGTGACTATTTACGGATTAGCAACCATCTTGGGTTGCCTGCCTTACTTTCCCGGGGCGTCCACATTTGACTTTACTACTGTTGCCTCTGCGATTCCGGCCCGATCCAAAACTCTGAAGGGAAATGTGAACGCAGGGAGACTCGGGGGCTGCGGAGGCCCGAGCCCAAGCCCCCTTCGGGATGCCCCGCCGAAGTAGCGCCGACCTCCCCATCATGGCGGCGGCCGGGCGGGGAAGCCGAGCCCGTGCGTCGCGTGCGTGCCTCCTCTCCCTCCCCTCCCCCTCCTCGGCGGCGGCGGCGGCGGCTTAGGCGGCAGCGCTCGCCATTGCCGCTGGTGGCAGGAGGCTGCGAGGAGCCGGCGCGGTCGCAGTCTCCACGGCGCAGGCCCACGGTAGCGCAGCCGCTCTGAGGTGAGTGCCCTACCGCGCAATCTCCAGCTATTTCAGCCCCGGCGCAGCCGCAACACGCCGCCCGCCCGCCGGCCGGCCGGCCCGCCCCGCAGCCAGCACCCTGCCGCCCCCGGCTCCAGGCCTGGGCCCCCGCCGGATTCGGCCCGCCTCGGGCGGGGGGCCCCGGCCCGGCCCAGTCAAACCGCCACCCCGAGGATGCGCAGGCCGCACTAGGCCCCAGGCGTCCTGGCGGGCTCGGGAGGGAGGCGCTGCCCTCCCGAGAGCCCCAGGGTTCCGGCCTGCCCTGCCGCTTAAGGCTCTTGGGGCCGCGGCCTCGTCTCCGTCGTGGAACCCGGGGCCCCGGCCCTGCCTTCCCGTGGGTTCGGGAGCTGGTGGCCCGGGAGAGCGCGCTGGCCTGGGAGCGGGAGGTGGGCGGGCTGCGCGGGACCGGAGCGGCGGCTCCCAGCTTGCCTCCTCGGCCCTTCCCGGCTCTGGTCCGCGGGCGGCGCGGCGGGCTGGGCCGGGGCGCGGGAGCCGCTGTCTCCTGCGGGAGAGGAGGCTGGCTCTTCGGGCAACCTCCGAAGCTTCCCTCCCGCCGGGGTGGCGTGGGCTTGTTACCCAGGTAGACTGGGGGACGCTGGAATATGGCGCTTTGCCCACCTTCTTGCAAGTTAGGAGGCGGCAGCGGCGGCAGTTCAAGGAGGAGGGCGCGGAGTCCTTTTGTACGCAGAAATAAGGAGCGACATTGTGTTTTCTTCCCTAGCTAAGATGCTGCGGGTGGAGGGGCCTGGGTTCTTTCTGTGCTTGGGGTGTTGGTCCCCAGGGGGAGGGATAGGGGGAGTGGCGCGACCCAGGAAGGGACCAAACCTTTGACACTGGGAAGACAGGAGCTCTGGATGGCCTTGTGCGTGGGTATTATCCCGCAACCCCAGCCTTTCGGGGAACTCAAGGGTTTGCCCTTGCATGTTAGCCACTTAACTGGGCCATGATGTCCACCTCCTCTCTCACCTGTTGTGCCGTTGCTGTTGGTTCTAAACTTTCGACGGTTCATCTGACTGTGCCCATCAAAACTTGAAGTTGTTAAAAAATTTTAATATTTTTAAGGCTTCAAATGATAACTGGTCCAGCCAGTTGTCAGCGGTTGCCTGGTCTCCATCCCTTTTTAAGCATTAGATTAGAATATATTAATTGCTTGTTTTAGAGCTGATGTCAGTTGTGCTTAACTCTTTCTGTGGTCAGAGTAAAATTCACATTTTCTTAAGTGTGTAGAAACAGGGCATTGGAAACTGTTACCGTGAAAGGTAGTGTGAGTGAGACTCTCAGCTCGGACAGTGCTCTGCAAGAGAATGGGTATGCACATCTCACACCTTTTGTTGCAGGATATCATCTGCTGTCACAGTGATCCTTTCCCCATTTCACCTTCCCCCAGTTTTAAAAAAAATTCCTTTTCCTTTGGCCTTGAACAGTAAGTTACTGGATTGTTCCTCACTCAAGGGAGGTGGGGACGAGGGCTGGGAGATGCTAGGATTTTTTTCTTCCCATAAGTCAGTAGTAGCCTGACTCCCTAGAATTGTGTTTGAAAGTTCTTGATGTGTTATTTCATAGTGAAAATATGACTAACCCTTATCTGTGCATCCAAGTGAGATTTCCATATTTTATGAGCGCTGAAGCAAACATGCAGTTATCAAATGTAATGTAGTATACTTAACCTTAACTTGGGTCCAAAACTGCATGCAGAATTTTTTTGCAGGACCTTTTTCCCACATTCGGCTAGGAGTTAGATGTGCCTTTCAACGGGGTCCATCAGGATAAGAATTACTGTTTACTCTCTTTTGGTTCATCGTTATTTGAAATCCTTTGATTTCAGTGAACGCTTTCCTCCTCCCCCCATCAGACTCAGCATACATGAAGAAAATGATTTTTTGCTTGGAAGTTGTAATCATATTCTCATTTAGGGGAAAAGATTTCTAATTCCCAAGCCAGGAGTTTTCTTAACCATGTTTTAAGCAAATTCAGCTCCTGGATTTAGGGAAATATCTCTTAAGTGTAGGAGATAATGAGGGCCCTTGTCTAGTTGTAGAGGGAATTAAAGGAAAAGGAATTTCAGGTTTCCTTCCCAATTCTTGTGTATTCCAATGGAACCCAAAATTGTAGGTTGTTTTTTTTTTTTTACATTAAATCGCAGTTAATGTATCCATCTCTAATTTTGTTAGGTAGCTGAAGACCAACTTCCTAGGATATGAGTTTGCATTGCATCATAGGTTCAGGCAGACTTTCTTCAAGAAGTATTTTATGTGAAATGATAGGAAGTGGGTGACTTTTAAGGGAAATTAAGCTCCTTGTAGTCTGGGGTTAAATTTTTTATACCTCTTTCCTTATATGTAATAAGGCATTCAATCAGTGTTAGTTGGGGAATGATAATAATATGAGGAACATAATGATTGAAATTAAATTTTTTTCCACAAGTATTTGAACAGGCATCTTGGTTTCTGGAAGGACTAAACTGTCAGCCTTTAGAAGCACACCCCCAGTCTCTGGAGAACCGGAAGTTATTGCATACATTCAGCTTCTGTCTGATATCTTTAGGCAAGCGCAGTCCTTCATGTTGCAGTGGGCTCTTTCATCCACTCAGTGCCCCTCTGTAAAGGTGGAAGGTAGAGGGGGAGCTCTTTGGGTTGTTGAGTCACAGAAGTGTCTAATCTCAAGAGTTTCCGCGTACTCTCTGTAGGACTGTAATTCAGGAAATTCAATATTTGAATTTAGATGTTTATATGTGACTAAGTGTGATGTTTATTAATATGTTTGTGTGTGTGTGTATATATATATAGTATTTGGAAAATCATTCTTACTGAAGAATAGCAATCTTTGGTTTTATAAAAAACATTTCAGAAAATGCTTTATACTGAAGTACATTTTCTCTGTGCTCTTTCTTGTTTTCCTTGAGAGCTGAAGCCAGTGTTTTCAGCCTGAGCTAACCCAGATATAATTTTTCATGAATACTTAGTAAACAGCAATGGAAAAGAAACCCACTTGTTAAGTTTATTTTAGAAACATTTTATTTAGACCAAGTCCAATCAGTATTTTTTTAGGCTCTGGATACATGTTAACTTTTGAGCATTATGTATCATATAGTTTCTTCCTTATTAACTCCCTGGTGGATTATCTACTTTCTTGGCTTTTCAGGTAGTACTTTTATCTTATCTATTTTACTAAGGAGGTCAGGCTGGAAGAGAAAGAGTAAAGGAGGTGAAACAAATCAATTTCAGGTGTTTCCAGATGATTATAACCACATTGAGCTATTGGAAACTTTTAATCCTGGAGCAACAAGAATGCTTTGTCTGAAGTTATTTTGATGTAATATGGAGAAAACTTAAACAATGAACAGAATTTATGATTGCTAAGTGGATTATATATACCTTGGAGTATATATACGGGCTTCCCTGGTAGCTCAGAGGTTAAAGCGTCTGCCTGCAATGTGGGAGACCTGGGTTCAATCCCTGGGTCGGGAGGATCCCCTGGAGAAGGAAATGGCAACCCACTCCAGTATTCTTGCCTGGAGAATCCCATGGACAGAGGAGCCTGTTGGGCTACAGTCCATGCGGTCGCAAAGAGTCAGACACAACTGAGCAACTTCACTTGGAGAGTGTGTGTGTGTGTGTGTGTGTGTGTATATATATATATATTTTTTTTTTTTTTTCCGCCCCCTGCAGTGTGGTTCATAATTAAGCTAAAATGTTTCAATCCTGCTCAGAGCGGTTTAATTACTGACCCTTCAAAAATGTTTCATCACGTGCTCTTTAGTCCTAAAATGTGAACATTTATATGAACTGAAGAAAAGTCAGAAATACAGCTTCATAAAGATATTCTAGTATATTTTTAAAAGACTGCCCCTCCCCCATAAAAAAGGTAAAACAAAACCAGGGGGCATTGAAGGCAGGCTACTACATTGTGATCCTTTGAGGTCAGTCTGTACTTTATCATCAACAGCAGTCACTTAGAAAATAAACCGACCATAAGGAATCTTCTCCAGAATTCCAACTTGATAACCTTCCTTATCAAACTGTTTCTGAGCCATTAGATAATTTCTGAGGAAGCCATGCGTAGTAAGGGAGGAGTGTGTGTGTGTGTTGGGGAGAGAGGGTAGGGCGGAGGGGGGAAAAGGTAGATGAAACTGGTAATCTGGTTTTATTCATTGGATGATCACTGAAATTTTGGAGATATATTTTTAAAAGAAGCTAAAAGAGCTACTTCTGTTTGGGTCATTTTGATGATATACATGATTTGGTGTCTGCTGTTTGCAGTGTATTATTTAGTATATCAGGCTTCCCTGGTAGTTCGGATAGTAAAGTATATCAGTATAGTATTCACATTTGTTCATGTATGCTGATCTCTGTGGTTACAAATGTGAAAAGTTTGGCTGACAGTTTAAGTGGAAATTTTCATCAGAACTTTTCAATGGTGCCTGTTGGATAAACTATGCCAAGCCTTTTTCAGAATCATGAAGAATGAACTTTGTGTGCTTAAATGTTAAGACCATTTTTTAAAAGAGATTATATTTACTGTTGGTAATTGTAAAGTCTTAGCTTTTTAGAACTTGGAGAGTCTGTTTCATTGCTGCCACTGAATGTTAATGTGGTTAGGCTGACAGCTAAATCTACAAAAGACAAGAGGAAATGAAGACATATCCCCATGAAATATTGCTTAAAAACTAAGCGGTGGACTTGAAGTGGAGAGCTAAGGACTCAGTTCAGTCGCTCAGTCATGTCCGACTCTTTGTGACCCCATGGACTGCGGCATGCCAGGCTTCTGTGTCCATCACCAACTCCTGGAGCCTACTCAAACTCATGTCCATCGCATTGGTTTGCCATCCAACCATCTCATCCTCTGTCTTCCCCTCCTCCTTCCACTTTCAATCTTTCCCAGCATCAGGGTCTTCTAATGAGTCAGCTCTTCACATCAGGTGGCCAAAGTATTGGAGTTTCAGCTTTAGCATCAGTCCTTCCAATGAATATTCAGGACTGATTTTCTTTAGGATTGACTGGTGGCTAGGGACTAGGGGACTTAATTTGATTTATGTTCAAAAGAGAATGAGGCATTCTTTCCACTGGGAAATAACCTTAAGTGTGTCCTCACTCTGGAGTTTTGCCATTCATTCACTAGGTAGCATTTAACTATATACTATATTCCGGACATGTTCTAGATGCAAGAGGAACAAATAAATCATGGGCTTTGTCTATAGGGAAGAAAGATAAGGGTTCAACTAACTATAATACAACTTATTGAGCACTAAAATGAAGAAAGAGTGGTGTGGGATTATAGAAGAAGGGATGGAATTCTGGGGGAAGGGATGAGTGACGCAGGGAGATTAAGCGAGGTTAGGGAAGACTTTTCATGTAGTGGGTGTTTTAAGTATTGGGTTAGCCAAAAAGTTGGTTTGGGCTTCTCTATACCATCTTAAAGACCTGAATGAACTTCCTGGCCAACCCATTAGGACTTTGAAGGATGAGTAGCTGCTTTACTGATGAGAAAGAAGAGTCTAGAGGAAGGGCATTGATAGTCCGATTTGAGAAACACCAAGTAGATTTTGCTGTACTTGGGGAAGTACTGGGAAATGAAGCTGGTGAGATTGTGGCCTGATTAGGAAGAACACGGAGTTAAAGATTATAGTTGGTTAATGGATAATGATGATGCCTTTAATAAAGTAAGGAATGTATAGGGAGAACAGAGCTTGAGGAGGAAGGTAAATAGGATATGATGTATGATGCTAGGGGGTATATAATGCTGAATAGGTAAAGTTAGGTACCTAACGATTTGGACTTTAGATCAAGGGAAAATGGGGAGGAAGGGGTCTGTTAGGATCTTTGTATTTGTGGGCATAATGTGATGTAAAAACTGCCAAAGAGTATAATATCAAGAGTGAGGAAGGAACTGAGGGCAGCCCTGGGTAGCATCTATATAAAGGTCAAGTGGAAGAACAGAGGCCTGTAAGGGAAGTTGAAAACCAAAGCCTGAAGAGAGAAGGTAAACGGTATAGTGTTGAAGAAACTGAGGATAGGGATTAAGGGAATTTTAACAGGGTATAGCAATGTGGGGAATCCTGCAGAGCTCCTTGAGGCAAAAACTGGATTTTATCAGGATATGTTTATGTGTATGTATGTATGTATTATTTTGTCATGAATCATGATAATTAAACAGATTTACAGAGTCTTATTGAATATAGAGGTAGAGCCTTAAAACACAAGTTAATATTAATGGATGACAAGTGTTTAGAAATAGGTCCTGCTATTCAGGAGAATTACAGCATTAAAAACTTTGGGAGATGACTTAAATTTTAACAATTAGAGTTTATGTATTTGAGTATATATAGTGTAGCATATTTGAGCTTATCATCTCTTAAAACACAAATTCCTTTTGAAGGGTTTCGAGGTTTTATATTTATATGATACAGACAGGGGTTTTTAACTTGGGTTTTATAATTCTGGGGTTCATGGATATATTTTGGCTATGAGATTCTGGGTCTTGAAATTGTTTGAAAAATACTGTGTGGGCCTGTGTGATTTTTCTGCGAAGAGGGTCCTTTTATAAGATTCTCAAGGGGTTCTTGACACAGAAAAGTTAAGGGCCGTTTTGGCCCTTGGTAATGTAAATGTTGGCTATGTTAGTTGGCTGAAATCAGTTATCCTGACTGGGCTAGATCAAGCAAGGGAAAGAAATTTTGAGTAGGTGTTTGGGGTGAAGAACTTGGGAAGATGGAAGGTACCTTTCGGAGAGAAGAGTAGGAGCGCCAGAAGGAAGGTGGGAGGAATGCCAAAGCAAAGCTTAACCAGCTTTAGAATTTTGCCAAGTCATCCGAATTCCTTGCTTTTTTTATATTCCAGAATTTATACTTGTACTGTATATGACTATTCATGCACTCTATACAATAGGTTTTGTGGGAGGATCAGATTACTATTGTTTTAAAGAGAAAGTGAGTTTTGAAAGAAAGCTGAATAGTTCATTAGGTTACAATCAAACTCACTTTTTAATTTTAATTTCTATTTCACACTAGGGTAGTTGATCTGTAACGTTGTGTTAGTCTCAGGCGTACAGCAGAGTCAAATTCATTTGTAAGGTTGCTTATGTGCACTTTAGAAAACTTCTACAGTACACATATAGATATATTCTTTACTATCTGAGCCACCAGGAAGTCCATAGAAAACTTCTACAATGTACACGTATCAATCTGGTGATCTGGGACAAATCATGTATTCTCTCCTTGCTTAATTCTTCTGACTGTGAAATGAAAATACCATTGGCTTGCTTTATAGAGTCTGTATAAAATATGACAATTTAGGAATGTTTTAAGATCTAAGATACAATGGTAACAAATTGCTAGTGTCCATGTTTCTTAAATCATTGATAAAATGCAGAAATTTAAGCAGATTATTTAATAATGTTTCATACTAGAACTTTACTTGACTCCCAAAATATTTCATTCTGAATTTTAGATAATTGATCATTTTTACTTTCTTCTTCTAATCTTTGGATCCTAATGAGATTAGGAGGCAATTTTGTCAGCTAGGCCCTGGATTCTAGTCAGTGATCTCTAACTTTTGTTGTCACCCTTACAAGTAAGTTTTGAGCGCACATTCTGAAAAACATTTATTTATAGATGGTATTCCTGTTATTGTACTAATATATTTATGTGCATTATAAAATATGTAGAAGGTAAACATTTTAAAAGAATCAGGTAAAAATTGTCTTGCTAATGATGGTTCAGTAATTTGTGAGCTTGATTTGCTTGTTTTTGTAAATATATTTGCTTATAATTCATGTTTTTTTCTGTAATTAATGCCAGTTGGCAGTTGTATAGGATACCCTGTAAAAATATTGGTAAATGTAAGAATTACATGAATAAACATGTTGGATAATCTTAAGAAAATTTGTGTTATGCAGCTTGCAGTTGGGCTTGTGTTTGTGGATTATGTTTGAAAGTGAAAGTCGCTCAAGTTGTGTCCGACTCTTTGTCCCGTAGTCCATGGAATTCTCCAGGTCAGAATACTGGAATGAGTAGCCTTTCCCTTCTTCAGGGGATCTTCCCAACCCAGGGATCAGACCCAGGTCTCCCACATTGCAGGTGGATTCTTTACCAGCTGAGGCACCAGGGAAGCCCAAGAATACTGGAGTGGGTACCCTATCCCTTCTCTAGCAGATCTTCCCGACCCAGGAATTGAGCTGGGGTCTCCTGCATTGCAGGTGGATTCTTTACCAACTGAACTATCAGGGAAGCCCTTTGTCTCATTAAACAACTGTTAAATAAAATTTTCAGTAGTAGATCTTTCACATGATAATCACAAATGAAAGCGTCAGTTTGCTCCATACAAACACCATCATGTGTGTGTTACTCCCTCAGTCATGTCCAGCTCTCTGCGACCCCGTGGACTGTAGCCTGACATGTTCCTCTGTCCATGAAATTCTCCGGGCAAGAATACCGGAGCGGGGTTGCCATTTCCTTCTCCATGGGATCTTCCCGACCCAGGGATTAAACCTGGGTCTCCTGCATTGCAGGCAGGTGCTTTACCATCTGAGCTACCTTAAGGTCTTTTGACCCTAAACTGAATTTAGAAACTAAATTTGAAGAAATAATTCCAGTGTCACCAATTATGTGATTGATTGTTAACATTTTTGTCTTCCTTAATTTTTAATCTATTTTGAAAGTTTCTCTACATTGAAAATGTATAATTTTTGTAATGAAAACTTTTAGAAAAGAAATGAAGCAGCCAAATCAGTGGTTATCTTTGGTTTATGAGCATATATGCTCACAATGAAAATGCATTCATTTTTATAATTAGAAAAAATTAAAAGTATGATTATGGCCATAATATAATTATGGCCGTAGGGAGTCGCTAACAGATTTTGAGCGCACAAGTCAATTCTTCTCACTAGGCCTATTTCCCCATTTGAAAAATGAAGAGTACAGAAATGGTAAAGTCTCTTACTAAATAAAAAGTTCCTTCTAAAATTATTTCTGAGTTGTGTTACGATGTGTTAATAAATATATTTTTTTCTTGTAAAAAGTGTGTAAATATGTTCATTGTAGCGAAGAGAAAAAATTTTAAAATAATTGTAAATAAACAGTTTACAATTGTTTACATAGATATTTAACAGTGTTTTTAATTATACAGTTTTAGATATTTTCCAAGTATACATGTATGTTGGCACGTGCACTCACACTGTGCTTGTATGTACTGTATGATAATATGAAATAGTACTCTGTATACTGTCTTGAACCAGAAATGTCTAAGGATGTTTGATTTGTTGGTTTTTGCCTTGGAACATTCTTAATGGAACAGTTATTAAATCCATTTCAATGAAATATGAAAGACATTGAAAGTTTCTGTCGAAATACAAATTTGTCCAGGAATGCTTACTGCCTGTTTCATGCTCTGTATGGTTTTGCTGAATTAAGGGTAACTTGGAGTAAGCATGGAAGGGCTTGCCTGTGAAAGCTTACTTAATGAAGAATGAAAGCTAAATCCTGGGTTAACCTCAATTTCATTCACATATTAACTTGCTTTTTCTCCACTCTGTCCTCACAGTTCCTGAGCCAGGATTCCTATTTATAGGATAGTTTCTGGTTTGTGTCAATGTTGCTAGTCTTTTGTTTTGTCCTGAGACCTTCTAAGTTGTTATATTCCCATTGAGAATAAGTTGATATTAGTAGCAGCAATCATTTAATACAGAAGTGTTAAAAATGCTTATTTTTTTAAAAAAGCATTATCTGTGGAAGGTTCAAAAGATTTTATGTACGTAAAATATAAATATCCGTGTTTATAAAATGCTGTGTAGTCTAATCCATGCTCTGTCTCAAATAAGTATGTGATGTATATAATTCTATTTTCATGTAAATAATACTGGCTTTTTCTCACCTTTCTTAAAGATTTTGTGCAGTGGATTCTCTTTAGAAAAGTTAGTAATATAACCCAATTTTCTTGCCTACTCCTGTTAGTTCTGCTTTAGTCTTTCTGGAAGCTGGTTTGTTTGTCCTTTTTGTTTATTCCTTAGTTATCACAATTAATATCTAAAGTTGTCTAGTCATTTTTCATCGAAGTATAGTGTAAAGCCTATGGAAGTATATGCTGGAAGGAAAAAAGTCTGATTTGTTGATTCTTTTCCCTTCTACTTTGAAAATTAGAAACTTCTAGGAGAAAGACTTTATCATTTATACTTGACAATTAAGATGGTTAAATCAGTATCTTTCAGACATAGGAGTAGGTGGACAATCTGGGAATAAGTACAGACTTTTTGCCTCAAACTTTTTTTTTTTTCCGGTGTTTGTGTCCGAAAGATGTGAGAGCAGCAGCTAGTTCTAGCTTGGGAATCCACCGAGATGTATTGTTTTCATGCCAAAGAGATCCATTTTGTAGCTAGATGAGTAGTATATATCCAGTTTACTTTAAATAGGTAATCTTTGCTGCTGCTACTGCTGCTGCTAAGTCGCTTCAGTCGTGTCCGACCCTGTGCAATCCACAGACGGCAGCCCACCAGGCTCCCCCGTCCCTGGGATTCTCCAGTCAAGAACGCTGGAGTGGGTTGCCATTTCCTTCTCCAATGCATGAAAGTGAAAAGTGAAAGTGAAGTCTCTCAGTTGTGTCCAACTCTTTGAGACCCCATGGACTGCAGCCTACAAGGCTCCTCCGTCCATGGGATTTTCCAGGCAAGAGAACTGGAGTGGGTTGCCATTGCCTTCTCCAAGGTAATCTTTGGCTAGTATTAATTTAGGGCCTTTGGTAAGGTAGTGGTTCTTACCTTTTAGGCTAGCACAGTTTTGAAATTCTATTTCTTAAAGAATAGTGATTATTTTATAACAATAATTGTTTTCCCTAAAAGATAAAATAATGTGCAACTGTTCCATATAAATATGCATGCTCAGATTTGGCCTACCCGCAGAGTGTAAGAACTCTATATCCAGTGGCCTAATTGACATCTCTTGGGTACCTCAGATGCACTTCATCCCAAAATGAGATGCCCTTTTCAAACTTGGCCCTGTTCCATTCTTTCTTACCTCAGTGAAGGGTATCACTATTTCATCTATTTTCTCAGAACAGAAACCTGGTCTTTTCATATTGTCAAATCGTGTTTAATTTTCTAAATAAACTCAAATTGTCCTCTTCATTTCTACCATTACCACTTCCATTTGAGTAGTTTCTTTTCTGGACTGTTGCGATAACCTATAACTTAGCTATAAGTTAACCTATAACTTAACCTATAACCTGTAACTTAACAGTGCATCCACACTGGCTGAACACTAGTCCATTCTCCTCATTGCAGATCGAGTTAATCGAACTTTTCCAAATACACAAGTTTGGTCATGTCCCCGTTTAGGATGAAGACGGAGCTCCTTGCTGGGGCTGTGCCGCCTTTTGAGCTCATGTCATGTCAGACATGCTGCCCTCACCATTAGGCCTTCCCATTGCTCTTCCTTCTGCCTGGAAACCTTTTTCCTTTCTTCTCTCTGGTAAAATCTTAAAAATTTTATTCATTTCCTCAGGGAAGTTTTACCACATTTCCCTTATTTTGTACTTTTTCTTCACCATGTATGTCTGTATATGTCATTTTACATTTGTTGGTTTATTACTTGGTATATGTCTGTCCCTCCCACCAGATTGTAAGCTTTATGAAAGTAGACATCATGTTGGTGTTCACCACCAAGCACAGTGCCTGACACAACTAATATGTTTTTGAATGCCATGTTTTGTGTGTTCATCCTCAGCAGCCCAAGTGTAGGATTTCTAGATTTTTTTTTTTTTTTCTCTTTCTTTTCTATACCCTATTGTTGAGAAGCAGAAGACTAGATTCTACAGCTTCCCATTACTGATTTGATTGTGTGGGATGCATTTCCAAGAGTGTTGTATATTATATAGTTCTTTGTGAAAGAATTCTCTCTATAGGCTAAGTTTATACCAGGGAAGTAAAACCAGTTTTAATTCAGGCCACTTACTTAGAAAATGACTGAAGAAAAGCTCATCAATTCAAATTGGTTTAACATATTATCTTGGTATTGCTTGAGGCCTTTTCATGCTTGCTGAATGAATTACTCATTTTTATTATATTGACAGCAGGGTGAAATTATTTCAGGAGCCTGGTAGGTAGTATAGGTCTAGTTGAGAGCTGGAAAATTCCAAAATAGAAGGGTTGTGGTAGCTGTAGTAGTCTACCTTGAGTTATTACCTGTGGGTTTTTTACTCTTGTTACAGTGTAAGTCACTGTGAGCCTTTTTTTTTTTTTTTATGTTGGAATATAGTTGATTTACAATGCTGTATTCATCTCATGTATAGCAAAATGGTTTATTTATACATATATCTCTTCTTTTTAAGATTCTTTTCCCATATAGGTTATTACAGAGTATTGAGTACTATTTTATATTCAGTGTGTGTATGTTAATCCCAACCTTCTAATTGATCCTTTCCCCCACCTTTCCCGTTTGGTAACCATAATTTTGTTTTCTAAGCCTATGAGTCTGTTTTGTGAATAGTTCAGTTGTGTCATTTTTCAGATTCCACATACAATCAATATCATATAATATTTGTCTAACTTACTTCACTTGGTACAATAATCTATAGGTCCATCCATATTGCTGCAGATGGCATTATTTCATTCTTTTTTATGGCTGAGCAATACTCCATTAAATAACACCACACCTTTATCCATTCATCTATTGGACATTCTACCTTGGTTTATTGTACTTGGGGTTTTTTCCCTCCCTTTTTTGTTACAGTGTAAGCCAGTGGTTCTTAGTCATTGAGAACTCAAGAGCTTTTGTTTATATGGGTTGTAACTTATGATACTTACTATATTAGAAATTAAAACGTTTATTAATTTAAAAATAATAACATACCCAATACATGTTAAAATAAGTGAAACATTGTAATTAAAAAAAACATATTTTCCAAAACAGCAATTTAGTGAGAAGAATATTTTACAGTTTTTGCAAATCTCTTTACTGTCTGGCTGGATAGAAGACCTCTGGTGGATACTCCTATCTGCTTTCACACTCAGTCTGCTGCAGTATGTTACAACTTCTGTTAAAGTATAAGAAGATCTAGCCTCATACTAAATATGTAGTTGGAAAAGGGGAAAGTATTTTAAGAGCATTTTCAGATTATTGTAGATGATACTCTTTGATATTATACTAAAATTCAGCAATGTTAATTTCTTCAAGGTTAATTGCAATGCAGAATCTGAAAGCACATCTATCTATGCTTTGTTACATTAAAATATATTGGTTGTCGTGCACTTTGGATCTTTTAACCCATGCATGGTTTTTACGCAGATCTTCCAAATGTTGGCATAAAAGTCACATTCATGAACCCTACCACTGATGTCATCAGAAAAGGCTTTTAAGTAATGGAAAATCATCAAGTTCACTGTGGTGGATACAAGTTTTCCAAAGTTCTAATTTTCACTTGAAATACCCAATTTTATCATTGACAACAAATGCTCTCAGTTGCTTGAAGTGATGGGCTCACTTTGTTCATTTTTGGAAAAATGTCTGTCAGTTACCCAGGTCTGAATAGCCACATAGTTTGTTAGCCACTCTTTCAAGTAAAAATGGTATTCCTTGGGGAAAAAAGCCTAAAATTTTTTGAAATAACCATCATACTTCTGAATACAGAAGTACTCTGTATACTTTTTGATTATCAGTTCCATTCAGTTGCTCAGTCATGTCCGACCCCATGGACTGCAGCACGCTTGGCTTCCCTGTCCATCACCAACTCCTGGAGCTTGCTCAAACTCATATCCATCAAGTTGGTGATGCCATCCAACCATCTCATCCTGTGTCATCCCATTCTCTTCCTGCCCTCAGTCTTTCCCAGCATCAGGGTCTTTTCCAGTGAGTCAGTTCTTCATATCAGGTGGCCAGAGTATTGGAGCTTCAGCTTCAGCATCTTCCAATGAATATTCAAGACTGATTTCCTTTAGGATGGACTGGTTGAATCTCCTTGCAGTCCAAGGGACTCTCAAAAGTCTCCAACACCGTAGTTCAAAAACATCAGTTCTTAAGTGCTCAGCTTTATTTATAGTCCAACTCTCACATCCATACATGACTATTGAAAAAAGCATAGCTTTGACTAGATGGACCTTTGTTGGTAAAGTAATGTCTCTGCTTTTTAATATTCTGTCTAGGTTTGTCGTAGCTTCTCTTCCAAGGAGCAAGCATCTTAATTTCATGTATGAAAGTGAAAGTCGCTTAGTTGTATCTGACTCTTTGTGACCCCATGGACTGTACAGTCCGTGGAATTCTCCAGGCCAGAATACTGGAGTGAGTAGCCTTTCCCTTCTCCAGGGGATCTTCCCAACCCAGAGATTGAACCGGAGTCTCCTGTATTGCAGGCGGATTCTTTACCAATTGAGCTATCAGGGAAGCCCTTTTGATTTCATGTATAATTTTGGCTATACAGAATAGTAAAAAGACATGAATTCAAGGGTGAAGATTTAATAAAATAATTTTTACTCCTTCATGAAGACATTCTTAAATAGTGAAGTTGATTCTTTTATCATGAGTACATGCGGGTGAAGAATATAATGACAACCAGTACCGTTCAGTGCCACTGCCTTAAATTGTGCTGAGATTGCCAGTAGTTTTACCCTACCATTGCTTTTGCATTCTAAGTGCAAATATAAGCACAGTGAGAAAAGACAAAGAATGTCTTAGCTATTATGAAAATAGTTTGACCCAGGGATCCCCAGGTTTCTAAGGTTCACTTTGAGAACTGCTGCTGTAAGCTATTTCAAGGTTGAACCAATCATCCCACACGTCCCCCTTCAGTTTCTGGTCCAGGATTTTACACAGAAAAGGTGCTCAAAAGATATTTGTTTAATGAATGTGATTTGATGACATTTAAACAGGACAAAACTTGAGTAAATTTATGTAGCTGCCCTCCATCCATCCAAGCAGGCTTGATCAGGCAGCTTTCCCATAGACATTGGTGAGAACAGGGTGAACAAATGGAATGTGGATGATAATATACCTGGTAAATGCAAATGATGAAATACCTGAATATAAGGTGATGTTGAAATTAGAATTAACTGATTTCAGGAATGCACAGGAAAAGGATATACATGTACAAGTTCCTACAAAGCCGACACTTTGAGCCTTGTTAGGTTTCTATTAAAGTCGTCTACTTTTTGAGTCGTTAAATTTGTCGTGGTCTAAGAAAGGATCCTCAAGATGGATCTGATCTGACAAGCAAGCATCTCATTTAAATTTCAATAGGTCACAGTTTGTGCTTGATCTAGTAAAGTCGTCAAAAAGAGTTATTGAAGTTGAATGTTAAAAACAAATCACTTTTTATGAAGAATAGTGACTAAAAATCCTTGGTCTAAATTAACTGCAGACCCCGGTAGTCATTTTCCTCTTTAAGGAAATATGTCCAATGAATACCCTACTGTGTATTTTGGGGCAAGAAATTGGGTGATAAGACGGTGTGATATAGCCTCTTTTATACCCTCTTTTAAGTGTAGAAGCTTCAGTTCATCTAGCTAAGTTTTGATAATCTCAAAATTTGTTAAATAGTACTTCTCTTGTTTTGAAGTGATTAGTTTGTTACAGGTTTTCTAGATAGGAATGGGCAGTAAATTGGGATTTGAAATGGGAAGGAACAGTGTTAGTTCTAAACCATCCCAGGTCTTTCTCTGCTCCCACCCCCAATCCCTACTTTTAAAAAACTTCTCACTCCTAGTTCAAATAAAGATTATAAGAGGTAGGGCATTTCTAACCATCAAAACCACATACTTTTTTGTTTCATGTTAAAAGTTCCTGAGTCTCCTTTAAACATATTGTAAGTTTTTGTCCTTTCATCTTTGGAAAGTCATTGCTTCTGTTTAGAGTGAATACTACCAAAAAGTTGGATAAGGTAGGCACTAGCTAAACTTTGGTCATCATCATGCCTATTTAACAGTAAGAGAGGATTCAGCTAGTACAGGGGTGAGTTACTATTTGAGAGTCATTTATGTGTGCTTCTTGTCGTAGGTGCCATGTCCTGGTTAGAAACCATTTAAAATCACCAAACTGGAAACTACCAGTCACCTTTTAAGGCTGTCATAAAAATAAGATTAACTTTATTTTTATGACGTCCTTAAAAGACCAAATTCTGTTTTAAAACTAACCAAAGTAAAAAGTCTGTTTTCAGAGTTGTAAGTGGAAATGTAAAATAAAGTCAAATTAAAAATAATCCATGTATTACAAATTAAAGATAATTTATGTATTATATTTCCTGAACAGATTTAATTTTGAGCTCTGTATGCAAGGCACCAATGGGAATGGTTGCTATAGATCTTTTATGGAATACAGGTTTCAGATTGTTATTTGCTTGTAAATATACACATGAAAACCTACTTTTAGGACTCCTACTTTAAATTTTCCAGAGAATTTTCTCACTTATAAAAGATACATTTGTAACTGTTATTCCTGTAGTACCATATCCCAGTTCAGTAGTTTGCAATGAAGGTTAAGTACTGCTTACTACTTTGATATGACTTCTGTAGCTACCACCTTTAAATTTTTTAAAATACTAAAGGCATAAATAAGGATGTAGAACAATATAATGGATACCATATATCTTCTATCCAGCTTAAAAAATAAAATATCTCCGATAATATTGAAGCCTCCTGGCCATTCTTTCCCTTTCCATCTGTGACTATTATTCTGAATTTGATGTTTATCATTTCCCTTCATTAAAAAACAACAACTTTACCTTTATGTGTTTTATCCATAGGAAAGATAATATTGTTTTGTATGTTTTTAACCTTACATGAGATTGATGCATGTAGTTATAGTTTACTCATTTTACATGCTGTATAATATTTGATCCAGTGACATATAAAAGTAGTATATAATCTTTGAAGAGAATTTTGAAAATAAAATATACAGATGAAAATTTTGTATCCCTGTTATCCAGAGATACCACGGTTCCCTTTGATTACCCTGCTTCCCACTTACATTTATGCATTTTCTGGGTACATTTTAATATGAATGGGATACAGTTTTATGGATTACATAAAACTGCAAAATAGCCACATAAGGGCTGTAATCCTTTTTTAGTTGAAAAAGAAAATGAGCTTTCCATATTAGATATTCCACATAGACCAGGTATTCCACATACACCTAGTAAATTTGCTATCTATATCAATTATTGATGGTGTATTTCTTAGTGTGGAAACACTGTATAAGTTGCATCTGGGAAGAGTTAGATAGTATTAACATCTTTTCAAAATTTAAAACTCTGAAATTTTTGTAGTAAACTTAGAAGATAAATGATACCTCTTTAAATATTAAGTACTTTTCTGGTTTTAACTTATTGATTAAAATGAAAAAAATGAAATATTTAGGTATGCATCTAATATATGTTCAAGATCTATATGAGGAAAACTACAAAGCTCTAATGAAAGAAGAGCTAAAATAGATATTAATGGATAGGAAGACTCAATAGTGTTAAGATGTCAGTTCTTACCCCCTTAATCTGTAGATTCAGTGCAGTCCCAATTAAGATCCCAGCAAGTTATTTTATGGATATCAACAAACTGATTCTAAAGTTTATATGGAGAGGCAAAAGACCCAGAACAGCTAATACATTGTTAAATAAGAACCAAGTTAGAGGACCAACACTGCCTGACTTCAAGACCCACTATGTTGCTGCTGCTGCTAAGTCACTTCAGTCGTGTCCGACTCCGTGCAGCCCCATAGACGGCAGCCCACCAGGCTCCCCCGTCCCTGGGATTCTCCAGGCAAGAACACTGGAGTGGGTTGCCATTTCCTCCAATGCATGAAAGTGAAAAGTGAAAGTGAAGTCACTCAGTTGTGTCCGACTCCTAGCGACCCCATGGACTGCAGCCCACCAGGCTCCTCTGTCCATGGGATTTTCCAGGCAAGAGTACTGGAGTGGGGTGCCATTGCCTTCTCTGAAGACCCACTATAAACTATAGTAATCAAGGCAATGCAGTATTGGTGAAACAGAACAGAGGGCCCCAAAATAGATGCCTATAAATATAGTCAACTGATCTTTGACGAAGGAGCAAAGGCAATAAAATGGAGCAAAGGTTGTCTCTTCAACAAATGGTGCTGGAACACCTGGATATCTACCAGCCAAAAAATGAATGTAGACACAGACTTCATACTCTTTATACAAATTAACTCAAAATGCATCATAGACCTAAGTGTGAAACACAAAACTATGAAACTCCTGGAAGATAACATCAGAGAAATTTAGATGACCTTGAGTATGGTGATGACTTTTAGATACACCAAAGGCACAACCCATGAAAGAAAGAATTGATAACGGTACCTCCACGCAGTTGGATATTATTTAGCACTAAAAAGGAATGAGTCAAAGCCAAGAAAGACATGCGTGTGTGCTAAGTCACTTCAGTCATGTCCGACTCTTTGTGACCCTATGGACTGTAGCCTGCCAGGTTCCTCTTCTGTCCATGGGATTTTCTAGGCAAAAATACTGGAATGGGTTGCCATGCCCTCCTACAGAGGATCTTCGTACCTAGGGACCAGACCCTAGTCTCTTGCGTTGCAGGCAGATTCTTTACCTGCTGAACCACCAGGGAAGCCCCACTGTTAGAGTTCTTAAAGAGGACCAGACCTCTCTAGTTTAAGATCTATATGGATATAATTCTGTTTGTGTGTACATTTGTACATGCCCCAAACTGCAGCAGAATTGTGTATCAATAGGACTATATCAGATCTTATCTGGGTATGTATCCAGTTCACCTGAGACAGTCTTCCTAATACATATTTTGGACCTCATGGTTGAAAATCTCCTGGTGCAGAATCTTGGAGTTGTTTTGGTTTGCTCCTTACTTTCTGCATGCTAGTTTGTTAGGATAGGTGCAAGCCACCTCTCCAGTGCCCCCCAGTGGTTGTCTTTGCTTTGCAGGAGGATGCCTGTTGATGGGAGAACTCATTGCTTCCTAGCAACAACCAGCTCTGTCTTCACACCCCTATTAGAAGAATGATCTGTTTGCAGGAATTCTGCCTTACCTACCTTAACTTCTTGCCAATTTGTTCTTATTGAGGTCACGTAATATTTATAATTCCTCTTAATAATTCTTTAATATTAAATGAGAGGTCATTTTCGGTAAAGCCCTTTCTTTTCTAGATTTAGACCTCTCCATTTTTTTCAACTATTCCTTATAATAATTGACTTTTTCACAGTTCCAATGTAAACATCCCAAGATGTTTAATTTTTAACATCTTTAAAAAGTAAAGTGCTCACAGTACAATGACAACGGGAAATGTCCAGTTCTGAAATTTGGTCTTGAGGTGATAAAAATGCTCCCAAAATGACAATTTAAAAACATAATCCCCCCCCCCAAAAATATGATTCCTGACTTTAGAGACAGTTGTGAATATTGAGTGGTAAGGGAAGGGAGGGTGACGTGCAGGTAGAATATCCTTTCACACCTACCTTAAAATTACTGTTCATTTTCTTCTAATCAAAGTATAAGAATAAAAATGTTTTCCTAAAAAAAAAAGTGCCCAGCACTAAATACAAGTGTGATCAAGCTGATGCAGAAAGCACCTTTCATTATCCATAGTCTGCATATGATGCTTGTCATGATTCTTATTTCCACACTAAATTTAGTGTGAATCAGCACTCCCTTGAGTTTTTTTGTTTTGTTTTTTCTGTGATGAGGACACAAGTATTCATCATCCTGTGTTCTTCTGCAATGGGGTTTTTTAAGCCAAAGTTCAGAATATTATGTTTATGCTTGTTAAAATTTATCCTGTGAGGTTTTACTCATTCATTTAGGCTGTTTGAGTTTTTTGGAATTTGATTTTACCCTTCAAGTGCAGACTTTCCTATTTCTTGCATCTCTAGTTATCCACTTATTTGATTAACATATTTTTCTGTTTCTTTTCAGTTTCCAAAACAATTGTTGCCTTTTTTCCCCCACTTGTCTTTCTCAGTTTCAGATGCCATCTTGTGTTTCTTTGATGAATATGTATAGCTAAACATGAACCTCAAACAACAGAAAGACATACACATTTGCAGAGCCCCTAGGAAACTGTAGTGTGCCTGAATCATGTTGAACATTAAGAAGCTTTATAGCTATTTTTCTTTGACATTTATTAATTTTGATTATTCATTCTTTTGGTATTTTGAAGCCAATTCTCCTGTGTTTTCAGCTTTCTCTACACTTTTCTGTGTGCGTTTGAAAAGCTTGCAAGTCCCAAGGACTGTGGCTATCGTGCCTAGTATATAACATGACCCTGGGGCCAATCTCTAAGGCAGAGGTCTTAACAGGAGGCTGATTTTTGGGTCTTAGTTTCCAACTGCATGATGGGAGATTTGAATAATCAGGGAGCGCTCTGTGGCGTCCTAAGGAGCCTCGAGGGTACTGCAGGAGGTGAGGGGGATGAATACCTATGCTGTCAGCATTCCCCAGCTCCTTCTCAATAGGAAGTGTTCTACTTTTGTCTTACATTTTGAAGTTCTACATTGGATTCTGTTTAAAGAAAGTTCTCAGAGGACATTGGGCAGTTTTGATGGTCTATATATGAGTCTGTCTGATTCCATGAGCTTAGAGGTCACCTTCAGATTTTTCATTCACTGAAGGGGGAGAGGGGCTTATCATGCTGTTTGTCTTTTCTGTCCCAGATCTGGGATTAACTCCCCACTCACCATCCCCCCATTGTAAAAGTAACTACATAAAAGGAGAAAAAAATCTGTAAAAAGTCTTCATGATTCCATTGTGCACAGCGGAAAAGCATTCTTGACAGCTTCAATGTACCTTTCTAGATTCTTTTGTTTTTCAAATGAGACCACATTCATTTTGCAGATTTTTTACCCTGGTTTTTTGTTGTCCGTTTGTTTTGTTTGTTTATTTGTTTTTCCAGTTTACAGCAGTATATTGTGGACATTTTTCTGTGTCAGTGCCTATCAGTCTACTTCATCCTTTAATACTTCTGTAATATTTCTCTGACCAGTGATCTGTAACTAAACTAAGTCAGAGGAATATTCCTTGTTGCACAACACATGGAATCTGTTCTAAAGTATGAACCTACTTTTATTTACATCTTATTACTGGTATACTCATTTTTTTCAGCAGTTAACTCTTTATTAACTCTTTTTGGGGGTTGTGATATTTATTTTTTTCCAGTTGCTTCTCTTTCCTCTGGTTAGATTATACATCATGACCTCAGAAGTATTATCCCAGTGAAGCTATAGATACAGATAACCCTTTGTTTTAGGCAATAGCTCTAATTTAGTGTCCCCTTTAATAGTTACAAGACTTCTTAAGAACAAAATATTGGCAGACAGAATTATACTTTTATTCCAGTATATTACTACAGATGAGAAAAGCAGTTAGTTGAATTGTTTTGACCCAAGTGAGCTTAGTTCTAAGCGCCTAGGAAGGTGGGTGACAAGCAGCTTTTGGTGGTTTGACAGGCAGCTGCAGGGTGTTTATTGTGGCCAGGACTAAGCGGCTGCTAATAAATGTATCTGGTAAATTACATGTGATGGTCCCTTTCCCCCTTTCGTTTCTTAGAATTTTATCAAAGATCATGTTGCGAAATTGGTAGTGAGAAAAATATTTATTTTTTTATTCTTATAGGATGGTTATTACTTTTTTTGTACAGTGTTCTGTGATTTTTCAAATAACTTCTAAACAGATGCAACATTTCTGTAGTCATGGAAAAATTTGGTGATTTTTTTTTTTTGAGCAGGAAATATAGTGTAAATGTTTTTTAAGTAGCTTGTATTTCTTTAGAAACTTAGGATAGCATTTCTCCCTCGTCTTTTAACTTTAGGCATATCTTGTACAGGTTAAACAAATTCTAAAATGGAAATGTTATTCCCAGTTTGAAGTGAAGTCATTTTAATTTTATATTCAACCACTTTGCAAATTTTATTCTTGAAACATATGTGCTTTTTTACTTTTCTCTAACTTTCTTTCCTTATCTAGGATTCTAAGATTTTAAAACTTTGATTATATGCTATTATAGTTTTAATTTTGGAAGGAATTCAATATATAATTTGTTTTAATGGATTATGTAAATACGGAGATTTTTATTTTTGAATAGGTACTATATAGATTTAGATGTCTGACACTGAAGTGTTTATGGTAGGGACCATTATTTTGCTATTTAGAAAGGTTTCTTTATTGTTATTTATTTATACAAAATCTCTTGAGTATTCTTTATCTTTGTCTTAAAATGTATTTCATATGTTATTGTCCAATTTAGGAGGTTCTGATTTCTGATTCATTCAGTAAACAAATTTGAGTAATTATTGGGAGCCTTGAATAGTTCTAGGTGCTGGAGATAACACTGAATGAATAAAACAGAAAAATCTTTGCCCCCATGAGTTTACTTTCTAATGGGTTGAATAAAAAGATAAATATTCCAAGGGGAAAATTATGTCAGCTTGAGATTGTCCCCATATCTTTCAGACAGTTAATCCTCAAACACACCAAGGCTGCAGGGGAAACCTGGGCTGGATATATAACAGACTTCTGACTGACTATAATCATGGATTGCAACTTGAATGTAAATACAGGCATCCAGTTGCAAGAGTTGGACACAATTTAGTGACTCAACCACTAGGGTCATATTTACTGTCTGTTCCCTTTCATACCACTTTCATTTTCACAACTGTGTTAATTCTTTTTTGTTGTTGTTGTTGTTGTTTTTAACTGTGTTAATTCTTAGTGAGGATCTATTTATTGCTGCTTAAAAATGATACCTTCCCTAGTGCTTTACAGTTAAAAATATTTTCACATTTCATTTTTTAAAGTGGCTATAGCATAATAATTTTGGTTGAACCTAATGAAATTGCTGATGTTTTGGATCTCTAAAAAGCAGTTTCACATTGTTCAGTCTCATACTGTGTTGTGTGTGTGCTTAGTCGTGTCTGACTTTGTGGCCCCATGGACTGTAGCCTGGCAGCCATGCTCCTCTGTCCATGGAATTTTCCAGGCAGAACACTGGAGTGGGTTGCCATTCCCTTCTCCAGGGGAATCTTCCTGACCCAAGATCGAACCAGCGTCTCCTGCCTCTCCTGCATTGCAGGTGGATTCTTCATTGCTGAGCCACTGGCAAAGCCCAATACTGTGTTATACCTACCTTTAAAAACAAGATATGAACATGTTTTATTAATCGTAAAGCACTATTATGCAAACTGACAAACCTTGAATTTTGTTTCTATCATTTACTATTTGCTTTAGAACAATTACTTAACCTCATTGTGCCTCACTTCATCATGACAGTGATCCTAGAGTCATGAGGATTACATAATACATTATAATGTCATTATATATGTAAAAGTCCTTAGAAAAGCACCTAGCATATAGTTAAGGCTCAGTAAGTGTTAGCTATTATTATTACCATTACTACCCTATGAGGTAGGCATCATCCTTGTCAGTTTTGCAGATGATCAAACAGAAGCTCATAGAGATTTTATGATTTGATTCCAAGGTTATGCAACTAGAAATCAAAACCAGGCATTACTGATTCCAAGTTCTGGCTTCTCTTTGTTTACACTACAGCTATCAGGGAAAGAAAGAAAAAAAAAAGAAGAAAGAAAGACTATTCATATAGTAATTTGTAGAGTATATCCTTGAATCTCTCCAACATTGTTACTTATTCTGTTTTCATAGACTGTTTTGACATCCATAAAGAAAACTATTTGATAGAAATCTGATACGATAAGTAATTGTGACCTAGTGTTATATTGTTACCTTAGAAAGGGTAATAGTGGCACTTTTATAGCCGATTTGTCCAGAAATGAATGAACCCAAATAATAAATGTTTACCTCAGTATTTTTAAGATTTCAAGTGCAGTTCTTAATTATATTCTTCCAAAAAGGAGCAAAAATAAATGTTAAAGAACATTTAAAAGCACCTAAAAGCAGTTTAAAAAATAGCACACTTAAGCATCCAGTTCACAACATGCCACTCCACAGTTTCCTGTGGGTATATAATGAACATCTCAGTTGTTCCTCTGACATTCATTCCCATCTCAGTAAATAGCTATTAAGTTCTTCCGGTTGCTCAAACCAAAAACCTTGAAATCATTTTTTTTCGACTACTCTCTTTTACTCTACCCTGCATCCCAATGGTCAGGAAATCCTGGCAGCTGTATCCTCAAAACATGCAGAATGTAACTACTTCTTATCACCTCTGATGCTGCTATCCTGGTCCAAGCCATGCTCATCTTGCAGAAACCTTATAATTGGTCTTCCTGGTTCCACCCTTTCCTCCCTTCAGTCTACTCTCAAATACCAGCCCAGAAAATCAGTTTACATCTTCACCCTTGCTCAAAACCTTCAGACATTTTCCATCTCATTCAGAGTAAAATCCAAAGATCTTATGTAGCCTTCAAGGTCCCACAAGCCTGACCCTGGCTAATCTCACTGCTGCTTCTCCCCTAGCTTAGGATATTTCAGGTTTATGGGCCATTTTGCTGTTCCTTGATCACATCAAACATGCTCCTGTCTCAGTGTCTTTGCATTTGCTGTCTTTGCTGCCTTGTATACTTTCCCCCCACATGTTTCATGCTGTCTCCTTTACTTCCTACAGATTTGAGCTCAGATATGGTCAGAAAGGCATTCTTAGCCTGCAGCCTCTCTTGTCCCCACCTCTCCCCTCCCTAAAATATTGTGTATATACTTGTTTAGTTTATCTCCTTCTGGTAGGATGTAAAATCCAAGAAGGGGAGGACTTTTTAAAAAATTCATGGCTCTTTCCTCTGTGTCTTCATCAATGCTTGACACACAGTAGGTGATTTTTATGCATATGTTTTTTGAATGACTTGAATTTCTTGACAAGTCATCTCAGTTCTTCTTCCACTGCATTTGATATTATTGACTTCTCTCATTTGCCCTCCATGACACTTTCTATCTCCTGATTCTATTTTTTTCCTTCCAGCTTATTTGTCTTCACCTGTTGTTTTTTTCCTTCTTCAGTATGTTCCTTTGAATAGTCTCCTTTGCTTCTTTTATTACCTACTTTACATTAATTATTCCTGGTCAGTTTTATTCATGCTCTGTGCTTTCATTACCATCTCATTTTTGATGAGTCTCAAATTACACCTGCATCAGAGGCATCTGTGCATCACAGCTTCAGATCTGGGTATCTCCTTGGACAGTTCCTGTAAATATTGTCATGCACTGTCCTCCTCTGCAAATCTGCTCTTTTACTCTTCTATCTTGGTTAATAAGCCACTCTTTAACCCAGGCCAGAATACTGGCGTCATCCTGGATTTAGCTTTTCTTCACTGTTCTCATCAAGTTGTTCACTAAATCCTTTACATTTTCACCCCCTAAATATTTCACACATGTTCTCCATCTCCATTTTCTTAATTCAGGGCCCCATTAACTCTCCCTCATTGACCATTGAATTAGTTACCTGTCCAGTTTGACTGCCTCTAGCCTCAGTCCTCTCCAAGTGATTCTTCACACGCCTGGGAGGACTGTTTGCTCCTTACCACCTTTAGTAATGCTTCATTCTGTAGTCTAGAACCCTAAGGGTGACTGGGAGTTACTGCAGTGGGCTTTCATGACTTGTGGTTATTCCTAGACTGAACTGATAAATACTCTCTCTCTCAAAAGTATTGCTTACATTTGTGTTTTCAAATAAACTACCTGATTCATGGGTTTCCCTGGTGGCTCAGCTGGTAAAGAAGCTGCCTGCAATGCAGTAGACCTGGGTTTGATCCCTGGGGAGGGGAAGATCCTCTGGAGAAGGGAAAGGCTACCCACTCCAGTATTCTGGCCTGGAGAATTCCATGAACTGTATAGTCCATGGGATCACAAAGAGTCGGACCCAACTGGGCAACTTTCACTTTCAAGTGATTTATAGTATACTCTTCATAATTTGTTCCCCCCACCCCACCCCCCGCTTCCCTCTCAGACCATCCCTCCCTTCCTTCCTTTGGTTGTTATAAATGGATCTTCCATAATATTGAGTACCTCTGAGCTATAAGATGAACTACAAATTATTTTGCACAGTAGATAAGGCCCCCACCATCTGGCTTCCCCCCAGCTGAACCTCTGGTATACTGCAGCTTGGTCATGCTCCATATGTTACACTGTTTCCTCTGCTCTGAATACTTCCACCCCAGCCTCCTTCCTGCTCCCAGTGACACCTCTCAAATAGCTACTTCTGTAACATCTTTCCTGATCAGAATAAAATCCAAACTCCTTTCCAAGGCTTACAAAGGCCTTACTTGATTTTTTCCAATCTTATCTCCCTTTACTGTTTCCCTTTTCACCAAACTCTTCCTCTGACTGCCTCCTTACCCATTCAGGTCACAAATCAAATGTGCCTTATCAGAGACCACCCCCCTCCGCTGCCATTGTCTTATCATATTGCCTTATTTTATCCTCTGCATAGCAGAAATTCTTATTTTTTCCTTTATGTCTTTATTGTCATGGCTCCTTCCTCTGGAATGTAAGTTCTTTGAGATGAGACTCTGCCTTCTTGCTTATCACTGTGTCTCTTTCCTAGAACCTGGTTCCCAGTAAATTAAAAAAATTTTTTTGTTAGAGTATAGTTAATTTACAGTGTTGTGTTAGTTTCAGATGTACAGCAAAGTAAACCAGTTGTATATATATACGTATATCCACTCTTTGTCTTTTCCCATATAGGTTGAGAAATGGAGTATTCCTGCCATATCAGTAAACAAGGATGTCACAGTCACAGCAATTTCGACCCTCCAAATGTGAATTTCTGAGCCCTAAGGGGCACCAGGAAGCAAAACAATACCTATGATCTAGCAGCCTTGAGGCTGCAGCCACTCCCTACAGTAAGCACTGAGGAAAAACACAGGATACTGGCCCAAATAGCTGAGATGCATATGAAAGGAATGATTTCAATGAGCCCAGACTCTTGCACCTTCCCATACATAGAAAAGAGAAAAGTGCCAAATACCTGGTTTTCTTTAATTCACAAAAATACTTTTTGATGTTCAGACTACCTGCCCTTTGTTTCAGACTTCTATGTAACCTGACTCTCTGTGCCCCCACCTCCCCCCACCTCCTTGGAGCAGTTCTCTCAGGGTTATTTGAGATGCTGTCTCCTTGGCTTGAAGTCCTAAAAATTACCGCTGAATAAAACAGAACTCTCAACTTTAAGATTGTGACTGTTTTTTAAGTCAACAGGCTCATTATTGAGTAGAGTTCCCTGTGCTGTACAGTAGATCCTTATTTATTATTTTATTTATAGTATGGCACCCCACTCCAGTACTCTTGCCTAGAAAATCCCATGGACAGAGGAGCCTGGTAGGCTGCAGTCCATGGGGTCGCTAAGAGTCAGACACGACTGAGCGACTTCACTTTCACTTTTCACTTTCATGCATTGGAGAAGGCAATGGCAACCCACTCCAGTGTTCTTGCCTGGAGAATCCCAGGGATGGGGGAGTCTGGTGGGCTGCCGTCTATGGGGTCGCACAGAGTCGGACACGACTGAAGCGACTTAGCAGCAGCAGTAGCAGTGTGTATATGTCAATCCCAGTCTCCCAATTTATTCTCCCCCCTTATCCCTTGGTAATCTTAAGTTTGTCGCCTACATCTATAACTATTTCTGTTTTGTAGATAAGTTCATTTGTACCCCCTTTTTGTTGTTCAGTGGCTAAGTTGTGTCCAACTCTTTGCGACAGGATACTGGCCCACATAGCTGAGATGCATATGAAAGGAATGATTTCAGTGAGCTCAGACTGCATGGACTGCAGCATGCCAGGCTTCCCTGCCCTCCACGGTCTCCTGGAGTTGCTCAAATTCATGTCCATTGAGTCAGTTATGCCATCCAACCGTCTCATCCTCTGTCGCCCCTTCTCCTCCTGCCCTCAATCTTCCCCAGCATCAGGGTCTATTTCAATGAATCGTCTCTTTGCATCAGGTGGCCACAGTATGGAGCTTCAGCTTCAGCATCAGCCTCAGTCCTTGCAATGATTTACTGCTTTGGTCTCCTTGCTGTCCAAGGGACTCTCAAGAGTCTTCTCCAGCATCTCCTTTTTAGTTTCCACATACCAGCAATATAGTATGATATTTGTCTTTCTCTGTCTGACTTGATTCTCTCAGTATGAAATTCTCTAGGTCCATCCATGTTGCCGCACGTGTCATTATTTTATTCTTTTTTATGGCTGAGTAATATTCCGTTGTATAGAAGTACCACATCTTCTTTATCCATTTGTCTGTCGATGGGCATTTAGGTTGCTTCCATGTCCTGGGTATTGTAAATAGTGCTGCAATGAACATTGGGGTGCATTTATCTTTTAAATTATGGTTTCCTCTAGATGTATGCCCAGGAGTGGGATTAATGGATCATATAGTAGCTCTATTTTTAATTTTTTGAGGAACCTCTATACTGGTCTCCATTCTACATTTCCATCAACAGTGTAGGAGAGTTCTCTTTTTCCCATACCCTCTCCAGCATTTATTGTTTGTAGATTTTTTTTAATGATTGCCATTCTGATCAGTGTGAAGTGATACCTCACTGTAGTTTTGATTTGCACTTCTCTGATGCTTAGGGATGTTGAGCACATTTTCATGTGTTAGCCATCTATATGTCTTCTTAAATATTTGTTGATTGATTGGATTATCTACCCTCTCCTCTTTATACATTGCATTGTTGAATTTGCAATCTCCAGTGCTGGAACGAGCGGGCATTGTAAATGGTCAAGGCAGTCCAGGAATGGACATCTTGAAGAAATCTTGTTGTTAAGAGCATCTTCTTCTCCCTCCACTTAGTCAGTTGTTGCCAGTTTGAAATAATAAAAATTAGCATTTAATGGAGGTGGAGGGCACTCTTCCAAGTCCTTAATTACTTCATTTCATTTAATCCTGACATTAACACTATGAGGAAGGTATTAATACATGATTACCAGTTTATAAATAGGGTAACTGCTGTACATGGAGAGATTAAGTGTAACCGCTCTAGCAAATGACAGAACTGACTCTCCAGCCCAACCTGTAACACAGTACTGCTTACTGGCTTACCCAGATTGTCCTGATTTTTTAGGAAAAGTCAGAAATCTGGAACTTTTATTCTGTTTCTCTATTTTAAAATGTTGGCAATTCGTTCACACTAAAAAAAAAAAAACAAACAAAAAACCGTGCAAACCAAACAAAACACATATGAGGGGCTGCTTTGGTTTATGTGGTTTCTCTCTGAATAGACCTGGAACTGCTTATGATCCTACCCTTACGATCCTGGTACTCCAGTGCTGGATGGATGGTTGTAGGGACGATGGCAACAGTCATTTCCGATTCTGCTTTATTTTCTTGCTCCACAGTAAAATAAAGCAAAATAATGCCTTATGTTTCTGTAGCATATTGCAGTTACAAAGTGTTTTCATATACATTGTTTGACTTTTTAAATTTCAACTGATGCTGCCACCATCAAACTGTATGTATGTGTCCCTTAGCCTTCAGTTTCACAGTGGATCAGAGGAAGTAAAATGCAGGAAGTAAACCAGGAAGTGATGAGTGTTAGGCTCACTGCTTAGCCTGCTTTTCAGTATTAATCAGTATTGCTGTTGCCCCACTGATTTCATTATGTGCAACTCCATGTGTGAGAAAGCATGCTTTAAGTGTTATTTATTTTAAATTAATGAGACAATACAGTATCCATAAATTATGCACAATTTATGGAAAATGCATTCAGTACTGGGGTTTCGGTTTTTAGATTTTGACCCTTCTGCATATACTTAATTTCTAGTGACTAATCTGGTTCCCATTTTTACATGTGTGTTTTTTCTTAATTTCTAAATTTACATAAATAATAATCTATGCAAATAATAATTTATATAAACAGTAGGGACTTTCATACCATTTAAAATTCAATTTAAAATATTTTTTATAAAATGATATAATGATTACAAGCATTAAAATGTGAGCTCAGTTCTTCATTTTTTCCCCCCAAAAGTCAGTCCCTTGTCCTCTTTTTTAAAACAAAACAGTAACAATTTTGTTCTCTTCCCACCTTTTGGAAGTGGGAGTGGGTAGTTAGCTAAATAAGTCATTTAATACAAATGAAGAAAAACATGAAACCAATTGACCACCCTGGTGTTCACGGAAGACAGTGGCTTTGAAAGACATTGCTTTGGCAGCTTATGAGTTACATTCATTCTTGTGGCAGGGAAGAATGCTGTCAGGTCTTCCAGTTTGTAGAAACTAGTCTTTCACTAGTGGTGAAGAACCTGTCTGCCAGTGCAGGAGACAGAGATGTGGGTTCGATTCCTGGGTCGAGAAGATCCCAGATCGGGAAGTGGGGCACAGCAGCCCACTCCAGTATTCTTGCCTGGAGAATTTTGTGGACAGAGGATTCTGGCTTGCTACAGTCCATAGGGTTGCAAAGTTTGGGACATGACTGAAGCAGCTGAGCACGCATGCTAAGGCAGTGATGGTGGGCATTGAAGGGTGAGGGGACTGGAAGGCATGTTAGAGGGACTGGGATGAGTGACTGCAGATGCAGTTTGAAAATCAATTCGATGTGCATATTTTATAATGCAAATTCACTGGCCTCTCAGTTCAGTTTAGTTGCTCAGTCCTGTCCAACTTTTGCGACCCTGTTGACTGCAGCATGCCAGGCCTCCCTGTCCGTGACCAACTTCCAGAGTTTATTCAAACTCGTGTCCATTGAGTCGGTGATGCCATCCAACCATCTCATCCTCTGTCGTCCCCTTCTCCTCCTGCCTTCAATCTTTCCCAGCATCAGGGTCTTTTCTAGTGAGTCAGTTCTCATCAGGTGGCCAAAGTATTGGAGTTTCAGCTTCAGCATCAGTCCATCCAGTGAATATTCAGGACTGCTTTCCTTTAGGATGAACTGGTTGGGTCTCCTTGCAGTTCAAGGGACTCTCAAGAGTCTTCTCCAACACCACGGTTCAAAAGCATCAATTCTTTGGCACTCAGCTTTCTTTATAGTAAAAATCATAGTTTTGACTAGATGGACCTTTGTTGGCAAAGTAATGTCCCTGCTTTTTAATGTGCTGTCTAGGTTGATCATAGCTTTTCTTCCAGGGGCAAGTGTCTTTTAATTTCATGGCTGCAGTCACCCGCTGCAGTGATTTTGAAGCCCCCCAAAATAAAGTCTGTCACTGTTTCCATTGTTTCCCCATCTGTTTGCCATGAAGTGATGGGACCAGATGCCATGATTTTAGTTTTCTGAATGTTGAGTTTTAAGCCAACTTTTTCCCTCTCCTCTTTGACTTTTCATCAAGAGGTTCTTTAGTTCTTCTTCACTTTCTGCCATAAGGGTGGTGTCATCTGCATATCTGAGGTTATTGATATTTCTCCCAGCAATCTTGATTCCAGCTTATGCTTCATCCAGTCCAGCGTTTCTCATGATGTACTCTGTATATAAGTTAGATAAGCAGGGTGACAATATACAGCCTTGACGTACTCCTTTCCGAATTTGGGAACAGTCTGTTGTTCTATGTCCGGTTCTAACTGTTGCTTCGTGACCTACATACAGATTTCTTAGGAGCCAGGTCAGGTGGTCTGGTATTCCCATCTCTTTCAGAATTTTCCACAGTTTATTGTGATCCACACAGTCAAAGGCTTTGGCGTAGTCAATAAAGCAGAAGTAGATGTTTTTCTGGAACTCTCTTGCTTTTTCCATGATCCAACGGATGTTGGCAATTTGATCTCTGATTCCTTAGCCTCTTCTAAATCCAGCTTGAACATCTGAAAGTTCACGGTTTGCGTACTGTTGAAGCCTGGCTTGGAGAATTTTGAGCATTACTTTGCTAGCATGTGAGATGAGTGCAATTGTGCAGTAGTTTGAGCATTCTTTGGCATTGCCTTTCTTTGAGCTTAGAATGAAAACTGACCTTTTCCAGTCCTGTGGCCACTGCTGAGTTTTCCAAATTTGCTGGCATCTTGAGTGCAGTACTTTCACAGCATCATCTTTTAGGATTTGAAATAGCTCCACTGGAATTCCATCACCTCCACTAGCTTTGTTCATAGTGATGCTTCCTAAGGCCCACTTGACTTGGCATTCCAGGATGTCTGGCTCTAGGTGAGTGATCACACCATCGTGATTATCTGGGTCATGAAGATCTTTTTTGTACAGTTCTTCTGTGTATTCTTACCACCTCTTGTTACTATCTTCTGCTTCTGTTAGGTCCATACCATTTCTGTCCTTTATTGAGCCCATCTTTGCAGGAAATGTTCCCTTGGTATCTCTGATTTTCTTGAAGAGATCTCTAGTCTTGTTTTCCTCTATTATTTTGCATTGATCACTGAGGAAGGCTTTCTTATCTCTCCTTGCTCTTCTTTGGAACTCTGCATTCAAATGGATATATCTTTCCTTTTCTCCTTTGCCTTTCACTTCTCATCTTTTCACAGCTATTTATAAGGGCTCCTCAGGCAACCATTTTGCCTTTTTGCATTTCTTTTTCTTGGGGATGGTCTTGATCTCTGACTCCTGTACAATGTCACGAACCTCCATCCATAGTTCTTCAGGCACTCTATCAGATCTAAACCCTTGAATCTATTTCTCATTTCCACTGTATAATTGTAAGGGATTTGATTTAGCTCATACCTGAATGGTCTAGTGGTTTTCCCTACTTTCTTCAATTTCAATCTGAATTTGGCAATAAGGAGTTCATGATCTGAGCCAGTCAGCTCCAGTCTTGTTCTTGCTGACTGTATAGAGCTTCTTCATCTTTGGCTACAAAGAATATAAATCTGTTATCAGTATTGACCATCTGCTAATGTCCATGTGTGGAGTCTTCTCTTGTGTTGTTAGAACAGGGTGTTTGCTATGGTCGGTGCGTTCTCTTGGCAAAACTCTGTTAGCCTTTGCCCTGCTTCCTTCTGTACTCCAAGGCCAAATTTGCCTGTTACTCCAGGTATTTCTTGACTTTCTACTTTTGCATTCCAGTCCCCTATAATGCAAAGGACATCTTTTTCGGGTGTTAGTTCTAGAAAGTCTTATAGGTCTTCATAGAACCGTTCAACTTCAGCTTCTTCAGCATTACTGGTCGGGGCATAGACTTGGATTACTGTGATATTGAATGGTTTGCCTTGGAAATGAATGCAGAGCATTCTGTCGTTTTTGAGATTGCATCCAAGTACTGGGTTTCGGACTCTTGGTGACCATGATGGCTACTCCATTTCTTCTAAGGGATTCTTGCCCACAGTTGTAGATATAATGGTCATCTGAATTAAATTCACCCATTCCAGTCCATTTTAGTTCACTGATTCCTAAAAGGTCTATGTTCACTCTTGCAATCTCCTATTTGACCACTTCCGATTTGCCTTGATTCATAGACCTAACATTCCAGGTTCCTATGCAGTACTACTCTTTACAGGATTGGACTTTACTTCCATCACCAGTCACATCCACAACTGGGTGTTGTTTTTGCTTTCGCTCCATCTCTTCATTCTTTCTGGAGTTATTTCTCCACTGATCTCCAGTAGCATATTGGGCACTTACAACCTGAGGAGTTCATCTTCCAGTGTCTTATCTTTTTGCCTTTTCATACTGTTCATGGGGTTCTCCAGGCAAGAATACTGAAGTGATTTGTCATTCCCTTCTCCAGTGGACCACGTTTTGTCAGACCTCTCCACCATGACCTGTCTGTCTTGAGTGGCCCTACACGGCGTGGCTCATAGTTTCATTGAGTTAGACAGCGCTGTGGTCCATATGATCAGATTGGTTAGTTTTCTGACCAATCGGTAAGATCCAAATCTTGGGTTGAAGATATACACAGGATAGTGTGGGATAGAGTTAACATGCGGAAGCATGTTATGGTCAGAGACTGTGCTCTGGGACAAAGTGGGGAGCTTTGATGGAGCACTTGATTAGAAGGCTGGAGATGTGGGCTCAAGTTTTGATTTTGCTGCGAAGTGGAGTTGTGACTTTGGGTCTTAGCCTTTCTGCATCTCAGTCTGTAAAATGAGAAAATCAGAGTAGTTGGCCTCCAAGGTCTTAGGCATCTGGTTAAAGATAACTCTTTGTGAGCATCTAGGTCTGACTGATTATCAAGATAAAGAAGACATATATAGTTAGGGGATCCAAAGTGAATAATTACAGGTTTTCAGCCAATTATATTAGGGTATTCTTTGTACTTCCTAAGAAATTAAATAGCAGAGGAAAATTTATGATTGGAAAAAAAAAACATGAGTCTCCTGCCTTTTCTCTCCTTCCCACCCCATAGCCCTATGGTCCAGAGACAACCTTTAAAAATGATTTCACTGTTTGTTTTTAGCTTCTCTTAGAATTACTTACATGAGGCTTAATAATATGTGTAAACTTCTGTTTCTTGAATTACCAACTTTAGACCATATCTGTGGACTTTTTTAGTATGAAAATAAGAATTTAAGTCACTTTTTCTATTTCCTCCTTTCTCCATCCCCCATTTTTTGATAGTTATATTTTTGAAAGTATTTTATTAATTATTTTTATAGTTTCAAATTGATAGACTTATTTTTTGATCCATCAGCTTTCAGTCCACCAACTTGCCATTTTGTACAATGGCATTATAAGTGCCCCATGCACTAACCCTCTTTCTAGTATGCCAGGTTCTGGGAGCCATACTTGACTGTTACATCATTATGGTTAATATTTTTAGTTTGTCTTCCATCCCCCAAGTATTATGTGCTTATCTTTATGTTTAGATTACTGTTTTTACCACATTACATTTCTTTGCCTTCTTTAATGGCCATGTCCAGAATCATAACTGTATGAATATTCAAAAGTTTTATGTCTCTTAAGAGCTAAGGAAGTAATTGGGTATGTACTTAAAGACTTAACTTAGTAAACCATTCATTTACACATTTATTCAACAGATATTTATTGAATATCAGACTTGTCATCACAATTGAATTTAAAATAGTGAAAAATTGGAAACAACCTAAACAACTTCAGGGAGTTAGTAAAATTCCTGCTATGCATTTTTATAGGGAATGCTCTTTAAACATTAAAAAAAATGATGTTAAATGTTAATAACATAAAAAATTCTGTTCTATAGTAAGTTTTAAAATATTTCTAAAACAATATATACACTATAGCCTCACTTTTGTCTTAAAAAACACACACACACACACAAAGCAACCATGTAAGAAATTCAGGGGAAAATGCTAGAAGCATGAATTGTTGTTTATTCGTTTGGTGATATCTGACAATTGGGACCCATGGACTGTAGCCCGGCTGGCTCCTCTGTCTGTGGGATTTCTCAGACAAGAATACTGGCGTGGGTAGCCGTTTCCTTCTCTAGGGGATCTTCCCCATCCAGGGACTGAACCTGCACATCCTGCCCTGGCCAGCGGATTCTTAACCCCTAAACCACCGGGGAAGCCCAGAGGCAGGCACGCCAAATTGTTAATTTGGTAATGTGGCATCTCAGGTGGTGTTGATTTCTGTTTCTTTCTTTTTTTTCTGACTTGTGTTTTTTCAGTTACCCAAAAAGAACATGTGCCACTTTTATGATAATTTTTTAAGCTAAAGATTAAAAAATTAGAGTTGCCAGTTTTTCTTGAAATAGTGTATTAAAATAATCTAGGAGTACCCGATAAGGTTCAGTAAATATTTGTGAAGTGGATGAGAGAATGGTTGATCCTAGAGGTTTCTGGATCCATAGTATTGACACATATACAGTCACAGTTTTATCCAGAAGCAAGTCCTAGTTATCTCAAAAGAAAAATCATGCATTGAAAAATCTAAGAAATGGCTTTAACTGAATGTTGGTTGTGTAATGGCAAATCCAGCAGACTCGAGGCCCACTACAGAAGCGGCCAGGCAACAATGCTATATTTCACAGCAAGCAGGATCTGAATAAAAGTGTCCTTTGTGCTTGTGAGACTGAGGGGTGGGACTTGGGGCAATTTATGTTATTTCTCCTTAATGGAAATTGAGGCAGCCTCTAATCCTGCTGTCACATGACAGCTACTTATTTGATTTTTTGGCAATTTGGGGAGCAGCTGTGGACACATGATTTTTCTGCAGAAAGGAGCCAGCTGCATTCTTACCCGTTTGAAAATGCCTGAGTATACTAAGCTTCCTATCCACCATGTTTCTGATCCAGTGATAGCTTCAGCAACTCACTTCCTTTTAATTGATATTTGTAGCTGTTGATAAGCATCTGAATATTTGAGAATGCATTTTCTAATCCTTTTTATCATTGTCATCAACATTCATTAGGTACCTTCTCACTCAGGGCACTGTGACAGACACAGGGTTGTAAGCTGTAATGTGGAGACGACTTTCCTCTTTGACAGGTGGGTCACCATTATCCTTAGAATCATTTTGTTTTCAGCAGGTTAAATTACAATGTAAAGAAAGAATCTGGTGTGAAGGCAGCTGAAAGCTCCGTACCTTTGGTCCCCAGACTCCTGAGTATGACGTCTGGGTATTCACTCCCGTCCTCTTCTTTGCCACGTCCTTCACAAGCCGTTGCCTCAGCCTGCAGCCAGCCCCCTTCCTTCATTCTGGCACCCGACAGACTCCTGGCTGAAGACTGTCCCCCCTTCACGATTCCTACTCAGTGCCCTTGTGGTCCTCTCTTCTCAGTGCTCCCGTAGCCTTTGGTGATGATTATCACTAGAATATGATTTTTTCTTTTTTAAGGAAAAAGTTTTTATTTATTAAAAAAATATCTTTTGGGGAGCAGCCTGTGGGATCTTAGTTCCCTGACCAGGGTTCGAATCTGTGTTCCCTGCATTGGAAGCACAGAGTCTTAACCACCAGACCTCTAGGAAAATCCTGGAAAAAGGCTTTTTTAAAGGCAAAAAGCCTTCTAAGTTAATTTTATCAATTTGTACTTATTTTTAAGCTCTTTTAACCAAGGGTCCAAGAAATACAGTCAAGGAATTGGGTAGGCAAAATTTCTATAATGAGTAAAAGAAAGCTTTGCTTTTGATTTTGAACACCTTTAGGGTGAGGGAGTGACACAGACAGTCACTTTTCCTATCTTTGCAGCGTTGAATTATCACAAGGGATGGATTTGCTTGAAATATTCTATGAACCTATTTTATTAGAAATTTCTTTAACAATGATTAGAAGCAAGTCATTTCAAAACTTAAAAATAGAATGTAGAAGAACTGTACTGTTCATCGTGGCAGTCACAGCTACTTGTAGCTATTTATATTAAAATTATTTAAAACTAATTGTCACGTTTCATGTGGTCAGTAGGCGCATCTGGTTAGTTAACCACATGTGGTTAGTGACTTATTATTTTGGACAGTGTAAATTGAGAACATTTCCATCATTGCAGAAATTCCTATTGGACAATACATCAGCTCTTCTATAGGTTCTAAAGCAGTACTGTCTAGAACTTATAGAATTGATGTATTTTGAAGCTTTTGGTGGAGTAGATGCACCTATTTAATACAGAAGGATGTTTATTCCAGTTGAAGAATTTCAAGCTGTGCTTGAAATTCCCTGTGCTTTCCTTACATTTTTCCTTGGTTGTGGCACCCTCTAGTGTTTCAGCTTTGTTTAGATCACAAACTCCCAATTTGCGATTTATAAGCACCTTTTCTCCCAATGTAAAAATAAATCCTGTAACTTGCCCTTTGACATTTCTATGCTTTATCTGTCTTTATGTGGAATAGTAATACTAGTAATAATAGTTTACACTTAACTAGCACTTATTATATACCACGTTCCATTTTAAGCCCTTTTATAAAAGTTGGTCCAAAAACTCGTTTGGTCCTTACAATAATTCTATGAAGTAGTTTCTATTAATCTCCCCAACTGAAAGACTGTAAAACTAAGGTGTAGAAGTCAAGTGGAACTTGTCTAAGGTGGTAGAGAGTGGCAGAGCAGGGACTTGAACTCAGTACTCTGGCTCCAGAGTTTGTGATCTCAACCACTCTGCTGTGGAAGTGAGGATGAGCTTTCAAGCAGGAATGGGGTGGAATGGAGAGGACAACACCTTGCATACTCTTGGCATGCTCTTGTACTAAATTCCTTGGGGCTAGTTGTATAATAAGAAAACGAAACTCGCAATCTCTGCAAGCCACACTGGAAATTATAGTTAGTCCCTCCTATTGATTTTCAGCAGATATACATAGATCTACTGTACAGTCAGTCTGCCCAAGAAGTCAAGAGTGGTAGATAACGGTCACAGCTGCCACCACTACCACATTTTCTTCTGTTTGTCCAGACACTGGACCCAGTGTATTTATTGAATAATATAACAGATCTTTTTGTGATTGTCACTATTATTTCCATATATGCCATAAAAAGGCATTTATTATTGTGATGTTGATTTTGAGGTTTACTGGAATGTTAGACTTATTAAGTACTTTATTAAAAGAGCAGGTAAGATAGACTCATAAACAGATAAAAGTTTGTATAACTCTTACTTCTCTTCCTGTCTGTACCCCCTTCTCACGTCTATGTCCCATTTTTCTCTTCCTGTCTGTACCCCCTTCTCACTTCTATGTCCCATTTTTCTCTTCCTGAGGCATTTTATACTCTTAACTTCAGTTCAGTTCAGTTCAGTTCAGTCGCTCAATCGTGTCCGACTCTTTGCAACCCCATGAATTGCAGCACGCCAGGCCTCCCTGTCCATCACCAACTCCCGGAGTTCACTTAGACTCACGTCCATCGAGGCGGTGATGCCATCCAGCCATCTCATCCTCTGTTGTCCCCTTCTCCTCCTGCCCCCAATCCCTCCCAGCATCAGAGTCTTTTCCAATGAGTCAACTCTTCGCATGAGGTGGCCAAAGTACTGGAGTTTCAGCTTTAGCATCATTCCTTCCAAAGAACACCCAGGGCTGATCTTCTTTAGAATGGACTGGTTGGATCTCCTTGCAGTCCAAGGGATTCTCAAGAGTCTTTTCCAACACCACAGTTCAAAAGCATCAATTCTTTGGTGCTCAGCTTTCTTCACAGTCCAACTCTCACATCCATACATGACCACTGGAAAAACCATAGCCTTAACTAGACGACTGATACAAAGGGAAGAAAATATGTACCTTTGTGGATATTACTCACAAGTGTCAATAAGTAGCAAAATTTTATATTGATTTAAGTCAATACAATAAAATGTTTTGACATTTTTATACTATCAATGAAGTGATTGAAAGACATTTTTATAAGGACACCACTATGGTTTGCTTCCATATGCCGATGGAAGCTGAATACAAAATCATAGCCTCTTTTTAATGATTAATCAAACTCAAGATTCCATTTGCCGATGGAAGTTGAATACAAAATCATAGCCTCTTTTTAATGATTAATCAAACTCAAGATTTTGTATTCAACTTCCATCGGCATATGGAAGCAAACCATAGTGGTGTCCTTATAAAAATGTCCTTCAATCACTTCATTGATAGTATAAAAATGTCAATACATTTTATTGTATTGACAAATCAATGTAAAATTATGCTACTTATTGACACCTTTGAGTAATTTCCACAAAGGTACATATTTTCTTCCCTTTGTATCAGTCAGGACCTGTAAACCATGTGAGGTATTTCAGTGAATTTAATTCTGGAATTGGTTACACAGGTGTTGGAAGACTAGAAAAGCAAAAGCAGACACTGAGTTAATCTAGGTAACACGGGAAGCAGCTACCCCCGCTCCCCTTGGGCTGGGGGAACAGAATAGAGGAACCTAAGAGTTCAGAGGGGCCCCCACACAGCTGGGAATCTCACTTCCGAGTGGGATGTCACACAGCTGGTGCTCAGCCAATGGAGAGAGGGGCACAGCTGGAGTTGGGAGATGAGGCTATCCTTGGTCATTGGAGCAACTCGATTAGAAATGAAAACTGCAAGGCAATCCCTTCTCTCCACTTCTTCCCATCTTACCCTGTTGTCTCTCCTTGGTAAAACCTAATATGAAGCTGGTGAATAAAGTTTGCCAACCCAGCCCAGAATTGGCTAGAGAGCATTTCAGTACAGGTATAGAATAGAGGGCTTGGAAGTTGAGAGAAGAGATGAATGGCTAGCACAGTATTATAGGAGAACTAATGGAAACTGTAATTGCCTGGCTCTAGCTTTACTGATTATAATGTGCAACCAATTACCCACAAGCATTTATTAGGGAACAAATTATGATGGCTGCTATTCATAGAGACTTTAGTACCCAGGCCCTGCCTGCCATGAACTTATAATATTGGTTTCACAAAACCATCCACTCACCCTGAAGTCATTATGAAGTTGTGTGTTAAAGCTTGTTTTTTCACATATGTATAAAAGCAGTATGTGGACTCTTTGGTTGTTACTAATGAATATTTACAAATTTTATCCACATTGGAATGAAAAATATTATGTGATTCCAGTCATAAATTAGGCAGTTAGCCTTACTCAAGGTAAGACAATTTCTAAACGTGAACTGTGCTGTTCTCTTGATCTGAGCATGAGAAAGGGACTTGATTTTTCTAGTGATGGTTTGCTCTAGCATGTTGAATTTTTAAAGTTTCAAAATGATCAGATTGGAAGGCTATATTGGGGTTATTTGGTTTTAAGGTTCATTTTTCAAAGTAATACATTCCTGTGAGAAAAGTTCAAATAGAAGGATTTATAATAAAAAATCAGTGGCCTTTTGCCACACTCTTCACCTGCACCTAGTCCCACTGTTCAGAGACAAGTTACTCTAACTGTTTCTGTTTATAGTTTTAACTATTTTGTTAATAGTATTATCAAACAGTATTACCTCCATAACTTTAGAAAACATACCTGTACTACTTTTTCTTAATTTATCAAGCTTGGGGCATTTTACCTCGCTGTACTTCCTTTCCGCTCTGTTTCTGAGTTGCATTGTGATACTGAGATCTCGCTGCTCTTGGTCTGAGTCCCTCACTGTGTGAAGATAGGATGTTATGCTCCCAGCCATTCTCCAGCCTCTCTGCCGCCTCCTGCCTCCTTACCTCTCTCAGCCTGATTTTTGCCTTCACATTGCCAGGGTTCATAACTTTTACATTCTACTTTGTGTTATATTTAACCTGCTGGATTTTTTAAGTATAGTTGGAGTCTGAAAACGGAAAGCAAGAAGCTGCATCATGACTATGGCTTGTTCTTCTTTTCCTGTAGACCTCAGTAATGTGAGGAGTGTGTGTGTGTGTGTGTGTGTGTGTGTGTTTTCTTCTTCCTCTGCAAGTCCTATAACACCCTTGGGCTGTTTGAAAGAGAATATTCTTAGGAAGGTCAAATGGATTCCTTTTTTCTTAAGCTCCATTTATTACTCAGAATTAAACCACATTTTACCTTGTTTCTATTTTCACTTTGACTCTCTTGTTGCAGTTGTTTTAAAGTTTTTCCTGGTGTGGTAAAATTTTGATCCATTACCCTATGTCCCTCAAGAATCAAATTATTGTCTTTGGCTTTAGGCTTTTTTGGGAAAGGCTGTTTTGTTGAGTAAAATTTCTATCCCAGTCATGAAATTTAGATTCTGGACATGTCTATGAATTAAATTGAACCTCTCTGCTTTTCTGTCCCAGGTTTTGTCTGTGGACATTGTCTTGCTCTGAGAATTTCCCCCAGGCTGTTCTTGTAGCTTTTCCTTTGATGTGATAATTCTATTGGTGAGTCTAAGGCTTTCTCTTACTTTTATTTATACCTTGATTGGATTTCTCAGCCTGCTCTTCCACTTTGTTTTTTTTTTTAATACTCTACACTTAATCTCATTATGTGTGGATTAGACTAAATTTAACTGCCCTTAGACATTTCATCCACATTCCAGTAGCTCCTTACATACTGTTGACTACAACTAACAGGATGCTTCTGAACAGAAAATCTGTTTTTCTGAGTTCTCTTCCATTATCTTTAGTCCCATGCCTACTGGTCCACAGTGGCAAAAATAGGAACTCCTCTGTCTAAAATTCCCCTTCTCCAATCCCTGATGCATGTGTGCTTAGTCAGTAAGTCTGTCTGACTCTTTACAATCCCCTGGACTGTAGCCTGCCAGGCCCCTCTGTCCATGGGATTTCCCAGGCAAGATACTGGAGTGGGTTGCCATTTCCTTCTCCAGGGGATCTTCCTGACCAAGGGATTGAACCCATGTGTTCTGCACAGGGAAGTTCCCCATTCCCTTCTAGATTATATGTTAAAGAAGAACCTTCAGATGAAGTATATGTTGCACCGCAGGTGATGATCTAGGCTAAGAAACAGGCTTTAATAAAATTGCTACCAAGTTGTGTTATTTTAGGGGGGAATGCTTTTTTAAAAATGGAGTGTAAGTAATCTGCTGAACATCACTGGTTCCAGGTAATAGACATGCCTTTTTATTTGAATGTGATGTTTAGAATCACACTTACCTGTTGTCTGTCCTTTCATCTTGCTTTTCATATCTATTCAGAGGAATCACTGTTGGGTCCATTCTCTGTTTTGTGCATTCTCATGAAATTATGTTAGAGGTGTTCCCTATAATTTCCTTATGTTAATGTTTTGGAGTCTAGTATTTGAGTCGCTGAAGTTAATATAATAAAGTCTTTTTAGATGCTTGACTCAAAATTTTGTGCATGCAGTTAAGAAAGCCATGGGGCTTCCCTGGTGGCTCAGTAGTAAAGAATCTGCATGCAGTGCAGGAGACTCAGCTTCATCCCTGGATTGGGAAGATCCAGTGGAGGAGGGCGTGGCAACCCACTCTTGCCTAGAGAATACCATGGACAGAGGAGCCAGGCAGGCTGCAGTCCATAGGGTCACACAGAGTCAGAAATGACTGAAGCGACAAAGCAGCAGCAGCAGCAAGAAAGCCATATCCTCAGAGTTGGATGCGTAGCTTAAAGATGAGGTAATTGAGGCCCAGTCCTTGAGAGACTAGTCAGGTAATGTGTCAAGAAGGATAGAATCATGAAGACATAGGAATTCTGGCATCATAATAATTAGTGTTGAGCTTTTATGTGTTCTTCACCGTATCTGGAAAGTTTCCTTTAACCCCCTTCCTTTTCAGGAAAGGTACTACTTTTTTTTTTCTTTATCATTAAAAAAAAAAAGGTTGAAATTGAGGCTTACAGGTTAAGTAACTTGTCCAGGAGTTCTGAATGTCTGGTAATAGCCTGTGCTATTTTTAAATTTTCATATTATCTAATGTTTTTATCTATCAGAAGTTCCTATCATTTTTGCTGTCCAGAGAATCTGACTTTTTGAGGATGAAAGCTGGAATGCATCACTAAAAATGACTTAAGTGGGATGGGGTATGACAATTGCCTGCAGTATGTGTATGCCAGTCATATCTGGCTTTAGACAACCTGTTTTGCTTACTAAATTATGAAACCATTTAAAGCATCCTTTACAAGTATCCCACTCTGGTTCAAAGAAGTCTGAAATGATCTTGCCTTTGCTTTTTACAGAGTGTCAGCAGACAGGTTAGTGAGGCTGAAGGATGGCCTGGGGAAAGACCTAGAAAGAGATGAGGCTCTGGGTAGGAGTGACAAGCCTGTGAAACAGACGTCCCTATTGATTTATTCTGTGAACTGCTGTTCTGGAGAAAAGAACTGAAATCCATTATGCCAAGTGCATAGCGTACAAATCCTTTTGAAAAGGATTTAGATGCCATCTAATCCCAAATCATTTAAAAACAATTTTGGAGTACCCAGAATTCTAAAATGCCCTAGGCAGTTTGTCTCAGACTAGAACAGTGAAATGGATGGAAAAATAGTATTTTAATGGTATCTTCCTTTCATATATTGTGTTTAATTGCATGACTTAAATGATGCATTAAATTGCATTTTTAGATATGTACGAATCTGGGGGTATCTCGAATCTTCAAAATTCTATCTAGTTTCTCACCATTAAGTATGATGTTAGCTGTAAATTATTTTTTTTTATCAAGTTGAAAAAGATGCCCTCTATTCATAGTTTGCATTTCTTCCTTTTTAAGACTAACATTCCATTGTTTGTGTGTCCACTTTTTTTTAAGGTTCAAATTCATTTTATTTTTCAATTAGTTTTGTAAATTTATTTTTAATTGGAGGTTTGTTCACATTTTGTTACCCATTCATCTATTGGTGGATAGTTAGCTGCTTCCACCTTTTGGCCATTGTGAATAATGCTGCTGTGAACTTCAGTGTACAAAAAGCCTTTTCAGACCCTCCTTTCAGTTCTCCCAGCATATATAGTACCCAGAAGTGTGGAATTGCTGGATCATATGGTAATTCTTCTAAAAGTTTTTTGAGAAACTGATATGCATAGTTTGATATAAAAGGATGTTCACTTCACTGATGTTTATAGTAGCAAAAATATGGAAGCTGCCTTCCTACCTATATATCATGGCTTCCCAGGTGGCTCGGACAGTAAATCTCCCTGGGAGACCTGGATTCTTTTCCTGGGTCAGGAAAATCCTCTGGAGAAGGGAATGGCAACCCACTCCAGTGTTCTTGCCTGGAGAATCCCATGGACAGAGGACCTGGCGGGCTACAGTCCATGGGGTCGCAAAGAGCCAGATACAACTGGGTGACTAATGCTTTCACTTTCCTATATATCAGTAGGTGATTGATTGCATAATTATGGCACATCGATAATCAATCAAGTGAAGTATTCTTCAGCTATATAGAAAGGTGTATGTCTGTTTTGACATGTCAAAATGTCCAGATATCTTGTCACAGAATAATATATGTATTGTGAACCTATTTTTATTTTAAATCATACATATGTATGTATGCTTCAAAAGATTGTTAAGGATAATGTACCTCTCTGTATGTTAGGGCAGGGGGAAGAGAGAACAGAGCATTAAGTGCTGTCTGTAGGAGAGTATACCTTAGTCCTGTTACTGTGTCATTTCAGGGTGTATAAGAAACACAGTGTTACAAGCAGAAAAACCAATTTGAATGATCACAGTTTGGGAAAAAAATGTTTAGCTCCTATATGTGTTTAAATTACAAAGGAACTGTTAAGTATTTTACTTACCGTTTTTATGTGCACAGTGTCAAATGCAAGTCACCAGGACCTTTTAAATATCTTTTTTATCATTATGGATAATACCAAAGATATTTATTGTTTTGTGACTTTAAATATAAAATTAACGCAGTGAATTTCCATCAGAATAGTTTCATGCAAGGAAAATGTTCTACCATTTTTATGTCATACGGTAATGATGCTGCCCATTTCCTATGATTTGGTGTGGTGAGGTATATAGTAAAACAAAAGGCTTGTCGAAGTTCCTCTTCCCTTGAGGAAAGTATTTCTTAGTTTAAGTATTAACCTGTATTACACACTGAATCCTGTTCTTTACCTTTTTTTCCAATAGTGGATCTTCATGGAGGAACACGGAGTGACCCAAACTGAACACATGGCTACCATAGAAGCTCACGCAGTGGCCCAACAAGTTCAGCAGGTCCATGTGGCCACCTACACCGAACACAGTATGTTGAGTGCTGATGAAGACTCACCCTCTTCTCCTGAGGACACCTCGTATGACGATTCAGACATACTTAACTCCACAGCGGCTGATGAGGTAACAGCCCATCTGGCTGCTGCAGGTAATGTTTAGATTGGAATCTCTTCATTTTTGGCTTAACTCTGGTACTGTGCTTATCTGAAAGAGCCAAGGATACAGGCATTCAGATATCTTCATATCGTATCTTCATGATTTTTTTAAAGCCTTGTATTTTCAACTTGTACCTGTATTACACTGAGACTTAGGTTCTAGACTCATATACTGTGACATATATACTTAGGTGCATATACTTAGGTTCTTGTGTGAAAAGCCTTGCATTTTAGGTTCTTGTGTGAAAAGCCTTGCATTTTCAACTTGTACCTGTATTACACTGAGACTTAGGTTCTAGACTCATATATGTGTGACATATATACTTAGGTGCATATGCTTAGGTTCTTGTGTGAAAAGCCTTGCATTTTAGGTTCTTGTGTGAAAAGCCTTGCATTTTCAACTTGTACCTGTATTACACTGAGACTTAGGTTCTAGACTCATACACGTGTGACATATATACTTAGGTCCATATACTTAGGTTCTAGACTCATATACTGTGACATGAACATGAACATGTCATACATAGTGACATGAACTTTGGTTTTGCTTTTTCATCCATTCCAGTACTCTTTACTTTTAACTCAACAGCTCAGTCATATTCGACTCTTTGCGACCCCTTGGACTGTAGCCCACCAGGCTACTCTGTCTGTGGGATTTCCCAGGCGAGAATACTGGAGTGGGTTTTCATTTCCTTCTCCAGGGGATCTTCCCCATCTAGGGATCCAACCCGGGTCTCTTGCATTGGAGGCAGATTCTTTACCATCTTAGCCACCAAGGAAGCCCTACTTTTAATTCATTTAGTCGATTTACATTAAATGTAATCACTGATATATTTGGGTTTAAATTTATTATGTTTACTATATGCTTTCTCGTTGTCCTGTTTACTTTCCTTTCGATTTTTTTTTTTGGAGTGATTAAAAGGTGTTTTTTTTTATTTTTTCATTTTTTTCTTGTTAGTTTAGAAGTTATATGTACTTGTGCTATTATTTTTGTTTCATACATACTTAATATTAATTTTCCCTCTTATATCCAGCTTGCTTTATGTTGGTTTTTCTCCTCATGTTCTGGTTCTATTTGGATGAATGCTGGATGTGTGTGTGTTTAGAAAACTATTTTTAGAATAATTTGGGATCTAGAATAATACTATTGTCTTCTAGCAAGGATTTTTGTTTGCTTCTGCCAGTACCTGGGCACTAGCAATCCTGGATGATCTTAATCCAGTTTAAGGTTTTGAGATTTTCTGGGCCTCTAAATGACTTAAAGCTGGGTGATATTTTGTATCATTCTCTTTACTGTTTACACTGTACATTTAGCACTATGTGGAAAGCTCCATGTAGACCATGTCTGGATGGATCTAATATTGTATAAGGAACACTGATTTTGAAGATACTTAGGAAAAGATGGACAGGAAATCAATGATTAGAAATAGCCAAAGTACTACATTTTTTTAAAATGTATATGCTGTATTTAAGTGAAAGAAGACAGCTACAGTGAAAATAAACTTTTGCTGTCTGTTGTTACCCACTGTATTTTTCTGAAATAGTGAATTTAAAAATAAGATTTAGTGGCAAAATACATAAAACATGTTTGTGAGATATATTTTGAAATTTTTATACTTCCCAGAAGAGGGCATCCTAACATAATGAATCCAAGTCAACTTCTTGGAAGGAAGGTGTTTTTGAGACATAGTTTTGCTATAATACAGTACTGCATTGTCATAGTGTTAAGATTAGCAAAGAACTTTAACCCTCTTATGTGGCAGATGTGGAAACTGAGGCCCAACTCATAGAAATGATTTAATCATTCAACAGTTATTGAGAAATTATTACATACTTTATATTAGTATATATAGACACTATAAACAAGACAGGCAAGAACTTGCTCCTAAAGGACCTTACAGACCAGTGATAGGAAGAAGGGTACATATAACCAAGTTAAATAATTTCAAAACCACTGAGTTCTCTGAGGAATATAATGAACTTTAAATGGAGAGGGAAGGGTAGCTGGTTACCCTCTTTTTCTATTCCTGTTTCCTTCTCTCCCTCTGCTGAAGTAACCACTATTCTGAATTTGATCGTCATCATTCTCTTGAATTTCTTTCATATTTTTTTGTGTGTATCAGTAAACAATATTTAGCATTGTTTTTGCATGTTTTTGTCTTCCCTTGTGGCTCTGCTGGTAAAGAATCCGCCTGCAATGCGGGAGACCTGGGTTCGATCCCTGGGTCAGGAAGAGTCCCCTGGAGAAGGGATACCCACTCCAGTATTCTGGCCTGGAGAATTCCATGGACTGTACGGTCCATGGGGTCACAAAGAGTCAGACTGAGTGACCTTCACTTTCACTTGCATGTTTTAAATTATATATAAATGGTATCACTCTGGTATTGTTTGTCTAAAAGTGTTTATTTCGTGCAGTATTATTTTTCTGAGGTTTATTTATGTTGATAATATGACTAGATAATTTTCATTTTAACTGTTATTTAGTATCGATTCATTATCTGAATGTGTCATATATTGGGAGAACACTTAGGTTGTCTATAATCTTTTACTATTTACAGTTGCTACAAATAAAAATTATTTTGTGTTTTCTTGTACATATTGTGAGAGAGCTCTTGGCTTTGGTTTTCAAACTTCTTTTGACAGTGTGCCACAGTAATAATTGTGATCTAGAATAAATGCACATATAACTGAAATAACAATTTCTCATGAAGTGATACTTAACTTCTACTGCAAGTAACACACTCTATGATATGATATCTTTCACTTTATTCCATGTTATTAAAACAAACAAAAAACTACTCATAGTTTTAAAAACGCTGCTTCAGGGTATACTCAGGAGGGCAAAGATAGTCACATTTTCAACTTTACTGGGTATCCCAAATGTCTTTCCAAATACTTTCATTTGTTTGCATTCCCACCAGCAGTGTACTCAAGTGCCTATTGCTTCTCATCCTTGCCACATTTGGTATTGTCAATTGTTTTTATTTTTGCCAGTCTGATGGGTATGAAATAGTATCTCAGTGTTGGTTTAATATGCTTGTTTGAGCAAGAGGTTTCAGCCAGTGCAGGAAAATAAGATAGAGTATTATCTCAGAACTTTATTGACTATTCTTATTTTGCATATTTTCCTTTGTCCATTTTCCCAGTTTTTTTTTTTTGAGTTACTGATTTTTTCTTAGCACTAATCTCTTCTTGGTGAATATTTATTGTAATTATCTTCTTCTCTTAGTTGTCCACTCCCTGCCCAATTTTTTGTTATTTCTTTTTGTTCATAGAGGTTTGGATTTATATCATTGTGCAGTTACTGGTGTTTTATCCTTCTGGAGTTTTGTTTAAGCAGTTCTTCTTAACCCTGTGTTTCTAAATACTTTCCAGTAGTTTATTGTAGAAGTTACCTAGTTTGTTGTTATTTTATTGATGTTTTTGTTTAACATTTAAGCCTTTAAGCTACCTGGAATTTATTTTCTTGTATAGTATGATGTATCGATCTACTTTCATTATTTTTGCATGCAGACAGTCAGTTGCTCCGACACCAGATCTTTAATCATCCATCCTTTTCCCATCTCTGTCTTTTGACACAGCAGGGTGTTTGTGAACTCTCGAGTAAGTTATGTTGATTTATTTGTCTATCTTTTCAGTCAGTTCTACACTGTCATAAGGGATTGTAGCCTTATAGTAACTATTGGTACTTGGTAGGATGAGTGCCCCTGCTTCCTTTTTAAAATCTTCAGAAATTCCTTTGGCTGTTTTTAGCCCTTTGCATTTCCATTTAAATTTAGAATCAGGTCTTCCCTGTTGGTCCAGAGGCTAAAGCTCTGCCCTCCCAATCCTGGGGACCCAGATTTGATCTCTGGTCAGGGAACTAGATCCCACATGCTACAACTAAGAGTTTGCATGCCACCACAACAGAGATCGAATGTGCTGCAACCAAGACCTGGTGCAGCCAGATAAATAAATAAATAGGGTTTATTTCCTAGGAAAGAGGGAATAGGTTGTTCTTGATAGGATTTATTAAGTTAAACATTTCAAAATAAACATTCATATAAAAAGGTATTTAAAAATAAATAAAATTTAGAATGAATAAATATTATTTATTTTTATATAAATATGGACATGAATTTGAGCAAACTCCGGGAGTTGGTGATCGACAGGGAGGTCTGACGTGCTGCAGTCCATGGGGTCACAAAGAGTCAGACACGACTGAGCGACTTCACTTTCACTTTTCACTTTCATTCATTGGAGAAGGAAATGGCAACCCACTCCAGTGTTTTTGCCTGGAGAATCCCAGGGACAGGGGAGCCTGGTGGGCTGCCATCTATGGGGTCGCACAGAGTCAGACACGACTGAAGTGACTTAGCAGCAGCAGCAGCAGAATAGGCAAAATTAATGTAGGGTGAAACAAACAAGAATTGTGTCCTTATGATGGGAAGTACAGAGAAGAACTGATGGGAAGGTACAGGAGAGAACTATTTGTAGTGATGATATTACATATCTTAGTAGGGGTTTGGGTTTCATAGTTGTATGCTTTTTAAAAAATTTATTGAATGACTTGTACATTTTGTTATATGTAGATTTTATCTCAAAAGAAAAAACTTACAAATATTGAACTCTAGCTAATGATACTTCTACTGAAGTATATAGTGGGATCATACTGTAGTTTAATTTGAAATGTATTTAAAAAAACCCAATATGGGTTGATGAATGGGTAGGAAGGTGGATAGATACATATAGTAAAATATTAGTAGAATCTAGTTGGTAGATAGGTGAATGTTCACTATAAAATTCTTTCAACTTTGCTATATATTTTAAAGTTTTTAAAAAATATATTTGAAACTTCTAATACAATAATAATAAAAATGTTGGACTCACACAACTCAGTAACATAATGGCAACCTGATTAAAAAATGGACAAAAGACTTGAGTAGACATCTTCCTAAAGAAGGCATACAAATGGTCAATAAGTGTATGAAAAGATGCTCAGCATCACTAATCATCAGGGAAATGCAAATCAAAACTATGATGCGATACTGCCTCACGCCTGTTAACATGGCTGTTACCAGAAAATAAAAAAATAAGTATTGGCATGGATATGGAGAAATGGGAATCCTTATATGTTGTTGGTAGAAATGTAAAATGATACAGCCCCTATGGAAAACAGTATGAAAGTCCTCCCCCAAAATTAAAGATACAATTACCATATGATCCAGTTCTTCCTATGGATGTTTATTCAAAAGAATTGACATCAGGATCTCATGGAGGTATTGGCAATGCTGTGTTCACTGAAGCATTATTCACAGTAGTCAAGATGTGGAAACAATCTAAATTTCCATTGACAGATGAATGTGTGTTAGTCACTCAGTCGTGTCTGACTCTTTGTGACCCCATGGACTGTAGCCCAACAGGCTCCCCTGTCCATAGAATTCTCCAGGCAAGAACACTGGAGTGGGTTGCCATTCCCTTCTCCAGATGAATAGATAAAGAAAATGTGGTATGTATGTATGGAATATTATTTAGCTTTTTTTTTTTTTAAAAAGGGAGGAAATCCTACCATATATGACGACATGGATGAACCTTGAGGGCATTATGTTAAGTAACATATACCAGGTTAAAAGGACAGGTCCTGCATGATTTACTTACATGAAGTATCATATTCAAACTCTTATTCTCCTCTGCATATAGTAGAATGGGGTTGGCCGGGGCTGGGGTGTGGAAATGGGGAGTTGCCATTAAAGAACATAAAGTTTCAGTCATCTTCAGTCAAGATGAATAGTTCTAGAGATCTGCTCTACAACATTGTGTCTATAGTTAACAGTACTATATTGTACACTTAAAGTTTGTTGAGACGGTGGATCTCATATGTTGTGTCATTACCACAGTTTAAAAAATTAAATGTTAGGAAAAAATGCATCAGTAATATTTTTTCTTCTACCAGCTGTTTGTTTATAATGGAAAGGAAGGTAAAAGGCATTACCTTATTTCTTGCTTATTTTGGGGCTCTTTGAGTTCAGTTCAGTCAGTCAGTCGTGTCTGACTCTTTGCGACCCCATGAATTGCAGCATGCCAGGCCTCCCTGTCCATCACCAGCTCCCGGAGTTCACCCAAACTCATGTCCATCGAGTCGGTGATGCCATCCAGCCATCTCATCCTCTGTCGTCCCCTTTACCTCCTGCCCCCAATCCCTCCCAGCATCAGAGTCTTTTCCAATGAGTCAACTCTTCACATGAGATGGCCAAAGTACTGGAGTTTCAGCTTTAGCATCAGTCCTTCCAATGAACACCCAGGACTGATTTCTTTTAGAATGGACTGGTTGGATCTCCTTGCAGTCCAAGGGACTCTCAAGAGTCTTCTTTAGAGAGGTTTTATTTAAGTCAGACTGAGTATACTACTAAATAACATGTAGAGAGGCTCATCTAGATTTTCAGGGAGGCCTATTGTAATTGAGCCATTTATAGAACATATATGCCAGGATAAATGTGAGCACTTAAACCTGATTTTCATTTAAACCTTTTAGGGGGTTCACAAATAAAGATAAAGATGGATTGTCTGTTTTAAAAAATAAAAGGAATGCCACTGATATGTTGAGATTGGGTGAATCAGAGACTAATAATTCCTTAAAGCCTACCCTTTGTTTTAGTCATTAGTTTCAGGGCAAACCAGACCAAATTTTATTAACATTTTCCCCTTAGAGTGGGACAGTTTTTATTACTTTCCTTTCGGGATGCTTTCATCAACATGACCTTGTGGTTAACAGTTCCATTTAGGGCATGATTCTCAGATATATAAGAAAAAATTTTCCACTTAAGACAGTATTCTTCTAGATAGTCCTTTTAATATGTGGTGGTGGTGGTAGGGTTGGGGTTCCAAATATGAGTGATTATCTCTGACTTTCTGACTTGTCAGTGCCTTGTAACGGAAAGAGGGGCACAGGAATGGAAATGAAATTTGAAATCTGTAACTTTTTTTGTCTTGGCAAGCTCTTCCTCTCAATGGTGCTATTTCATCTAGCACCTTTGAGAATATTGCCTTAACAGTATGGGTATCCTGATAAAAAACATTATATAAAATTCAAGCTAGTATGTGGTGGGGAGGTGTAAGTCATTAACTTTTTAAAAATCTTCATTGTAAGTTTTAATGGTAAATTAAAATATGATCCATGTTGAACAGGAGTGAAGTATATTGATGGTATCAGTAATATTCTATACTTATTGATAATACACTAGGAAATAAATGCTACTTTTTTGTACATCTAATTGTTTTCTGCTTGGTGCAGTTAACAGACTCTGCCTGGTCTCAGCACATACGTTATTGTTTCAGGTCCTGTGGGAATGGCTGCTGCTGCTGCTGTGGCAACAGGAAAGAAACGGAAACGTCCTCATGTGTTTGAATCTAATCCATCTATCCGGAAGAGACAGCAAACACGTTTGCTTAGGTGAGGGCTTCCTTATCCATATTGTTGCTGTTCCTCAAATACTTTATGGTATGGATGACAGAATATACCTTATTAGGTTCATCAGGGGATGTGGTGTGCTGTGCTTAGTCACTCAGTCATGTCCAACTCTGTGACTCCATGGACCGTAGCCCACCAGGCTCCTCTGTCCATGGGGATTGTCCAGGCAAGAACACTGGAGTGGGTTGCCATGCCCTCCTCCAGGGGCTTTTTCCAACCCGGGATCAAACCCAGGTCTCTCACATTGCAGGCGGATTCTTTACTCTCTCAGCCACCGGGGAAGCCTAAGAATACTGGAAAGGATAGCCTACCCCTTCTCCAGGGGATCCTCCCAACCCAGGAATTGAACCTGGTTTCCTGCATTGCAGGCAGGTTCTTCACAAGCTGAGCTACCAGGGAAGCCCTTCATCAAGGGATACCAAATTAAATTCTTTCATGACAGAATTAGACTTTAAAGTACTCTAAACAAAAATAAATGAAACTATAACTATGATTAACAGATGTATGTTGTTGTTTAGTTGCTGGGTCTTATTAGCCTCTTTTGCAACTCCGTGAACTGCAGCCCACCAGGCTCTTCTGTCCATGGGATTTCCTTAGGCGGGAATACTGGAGTAAGTTGCCATTTCCTTCTCTAGTGTGTCTTCCTGACCCAGGAATTGAACCCATGTCTCCTGCATTGGAAGATGCTTTACCACTGAGCCACCAGGGAAGCCCTAACTTCCCTGTATAGATGTATAGAATTATATTATTTCATTCAGAGAAAATTTATTAATATATGCCTGCCATGTGCCAGGTATTGTTCTGGGCCTTGGGAACCTAACAGCTAACAAGATAAATTAAAGAGCTTATATTCTAGTGGAGGGAATAAGAAATATATGATACATCAGATGATGAAAAGTAAAAAAAAAAAAAAAAAGCAAGATAAAATAGAAAGGTTAGAGGATTGGGAGGGATATGGTAGTTTTTATTTTTCTATAGAAATGATCTTTGTTAAGGCAACCTTTGAACAGAGACCTGAAGTAATTTTAAGGGAAACCATGTTGATATCTACAGGAAGAACTTTTGGGGCTGACGGGTAGTAAAAGCAAAGGTTCTGAAGTGGGAAGGCATGTCTTAGGTATGTTTGAGGAGCAGCTAGAGAAAGAATGAGAAGAGGTGTGGTCATAATAGTAGTGGAAAGTCACGCCATGGCGTCTTCTGGTCAAGTCTAAGGGCTTTGACTCTTACTCTAAGTGACATAGGAAGTCAATGAAGACTTTTGATTAAAACAATGATATAATCTAACTTATATTTTAAAAGTATCACTCAGGCTACTGTGTTGAGAATAGACTGAGGGTACAAGAATGAAAGCAAGGCTGAAGATAGAAGCACATACGTAGCATTTGAAGCAGACTAGGAATGAGTGATCCACACAGTCAAAGGCTTTGGCATAGTCAAGAAAGCAGAAATAGATGTTTTACTGGAACTCTCGTGCTTTTTCGATGATCCAGTGGATGTTGGCAATTTGATCTCTGGTTCCTCTGCCTTTTCTAAAACCAACTTGAACATCTAGAAGTTCACAGTTCACGTATTGCTGAAGCTTGGCTTGGAGAATCTTTGAGAATTACTTTGCTAGTGTGTGACATGAATGCAATTGTGCGGTAGTTGGAGCATTCTTTGGGATTGCCTTTCTTTGGGCTTGGAATGAAAACTGACCTTTTCCAGTCCTGTGGCCACTGCTGAGTTTTCCAAATTTGCTGGCATACTGAGTGCAGCACTTTCATAGCATCATCTTTCGCTATTTGAAATAGCTCAACTGGAATTCCATCACCTCCACTAACTTTGTTCATAGTGTTGCTTTCTAAGGCCCACTTGACTTCGCATTCCAGGATGTCTGGCTCTAGGTGAGTGATCACACCATCATGATTGTCTGGGTCATGAAGCTCTTTTTTGTACAGTTCTTCTGAGTATTGTTGCCACCTCTTCTTAATATCTTCTGCTTCTGTTAGGTCCATACCATTTCTGTCCTTTATTGAGCCCATCTTTCCATGAAATGTTCCCTTGGTATCTTTAATTTTTTTGACAAGATCTCTAGTCTTTCCCATTCTGTTGTTTTCCTCTATTTCTTTGCACTGATCACTGAGGAAGGCTTTCTTACCTCTCCTTGCTATTCTTTGGAACTCTGCATTCAAATGGGTATATCTTTCCTTTTCTCCTTTGCTTTTTGCTTCTCTTCTTTTCACAGCTATTTGTAAGGCCTCCTCAGACAGCCATGTTGCTTTTTGCATTTCTTTTCCATGGGGATGGTCTTGATCTCTGTCTCCTGTACAATGTCACGAACCTCCATCCATAGTTCATCAGGCACTCTGTCTATCAGATCTAGTCCCTTAAATCTATTTCTCACTTCCACTGTAGAGTCATAAGGGATTTGATTTAGGTCATACCTGAATGGTCTAGTGGTTTTCCCTACCTCCTTCAATTTCAGTCTGAATTTGGCAATAAGGAGTTCATGGTCTGAGCCACAGTCAGCTCCTGGTCTTGTTTTTGCTGACTGTATAGAGCTTCTCCATCTTTGGCTGCAAAGAATATAATCAGTCTGATTTCGGTGTTGACCATCTGGTGATGTCCATGTGTAGAGTCTTCTCTTGTGTTGTTGGAAGAGGGTGTTTGCTATGACCAGTGCATTCTCTTGGCAAAACTCTATTAGCCTTTGCCCTGCTTCATTCCGTACTCCAAAGCCAAATTTGCCTGTTACTCCAGGTGTTTCTTGACTTCCTACTTTTGCATTCCAGTCCCCTATAATGAAAAGGACATCTTTTGGGGTGTTAGTTATAGGTCTTATAGGTCTTCATAGAACCATTCAGCTTCAGCTTCTTCAGCGTTACTGGTTGGACCATAGGCTTGGATTACTTGATATTGAATGGTTTGCCTTGGAAATGAACAGAGATCATTCTGTCATTTTTGAGATTGCATCCAAGTACTGCATTTCTGACTCTTTTGTTGACCATAATGGCTACTCCATTTCTTTTAAGGGAGCCTCTTGAGAAGCCTATATGCAGGTCAGGAAGCAACAGTTAGAACTGGACATGGAACAACAGACTGGTTCCAAATAGGAAAAGGAGTACGTCAAGGCTGTATATTGTCACCCTGCTTATTTAACTTATATGCACAGTACATCATGAGAAACGCTGGACTGGAAGAAGCACAAGCTGGAATCAAGATTGCAGGGAGAAATATCAATAACCTCAGATAGCAGGTGCCACCACCTTATGGCAGAAAGTGAAGAGGAACTAAAAAGCCTCTTGATGAAAGTGAAAGAGGAGAGTGAAAAAGTTGGCTTAAAGCTCAACATTCAGAAAACTAAGATCATGGCATCTGGTCCCATCACTTCATGGGAAATAGATGGGGAAACAGTGGAAACAGTGTCAGACTTTATTTTTTTGGGCTCCAAAATCACTGCAGATGGTGATTGCAGCCATGAAATTAAAAGATGCTTACTCCTTGGAAGAAAAGTTATGACCAACCTAGATAGCATATTGAAAAGCAGAGACATTACTTTGCCAACAAAGGTCCATCTAGTCAAGGCTATGGTTTTTCCAGTGGTCATGTATGGATGTGAGAGTTGGACTGTAAAGAAAGCTGAGCGCCGAAGAATTGATGGTTTTGAACTGTGGTGTTGGAGAAGACTCTTGAGAGTCCCTTGGACTGCAAGGAGATCCAACCAGTCCATCCTAAAGGAGATCAGTCCTGTGTGTTCATTGGAAGGACTGATGCTAAAGCTGAAACTCCAATACTTTGGCCATCTCATGTGAAGAGTTGACTCATTGGAAAAGACTCTGATGCGGGGAGGGATTGGGGGCAGGAGGAAAAGGGGACGACAGAGGATGAGACGGTTGGATGGCATCACCGACTTGATGGACATGAGTTTGAATGAACTCCAGGGGTTGGTGATGGACAGGGAGGCCTGGTGTGCTGAGATTAATGGGGTTGCAAAGAGTCGGACACGACTGAGCAACTGAACTGAACTGAGGGAATAAGTGTGTACTGAAGGGGTTAAAGAAAGGAAAGGAACTATCAAAGAGTCTAAGAAGTGACCAGTGAGTCAGGAGGAAACCAGGAGAATGGTGTCTTGGAAACCAAGTGCAAACATTGTTTCAAGAAGGAGGACTTGTGATCAGCACTATCAGATGGTGCTGACAGGTTGACTAAGATGCAAATTGACCATTAAATTTAGCAACATGGAGAACATGATTGAACTTGATAATGTGTTTTCAGAGGAGCAGTAAGGATGAAAGGATTAAAGGGTCTTCAAGAGAGAATGGGAAGAGAGGAATTGGAGACAGTGAATGTATTTTCTTATCATTCTTTCAAGGAATGCCACTGGATTTCTTTTTTGCTATGTGGTCCTTTACTTGGCTTCCCTGGTGGCTCAGATGGTAAAGCATCTGCCTGCAAACCGGGAGACTTAGGTTCAGTCCCTGGGTTGGGAAGATCTCTTGGAGGAGGAAATGGCAATCCACTCCAGTACTCTTGCCTGGAAAATCCCATGGATGGAGAAGCCTGGTAAGCTACAGTCCGTGTGGTCACAGAGTTGGACATGACTGAGCGACTTCACTTCCACTTCTTCCACTTGTTTTTATTTCTTCTGAAGAGTTTGTAGGTTGCAAAGAAAGATTATTACACATCTGTGGTACATGGAGGACTTCATATTTTGACAGGCTGCTCAACATGCATTTGTGTATAATAAAAAATTTAGTCTATAAAATGTTTCAGAAGTTTCTTCTTGTAGTATTTTGTATATCCAAATTGTTAAGATGTTTATTGGAATGTTGAATCCAAATGGAGTACCAGCACTTGTAAATGATATGGGGACAAAAGTTAGAAAATATATTCTATATTAAGAACATAAGATTATAAGAAACTGAAGGGAAAATCCAGAAAATACTTAATGGTAGTTTTCAACACAGAGGTTATATACCACTAGATGGGCAAAAAAATTTCCTTTCCTTTAATGATAAATCTTACTACCTTTAATGATAGTACAGGCAGGAGGAATTGAATATATTTTTTATAGAGCATCTTTTCTAAAAGGGGCATAGACAGTGCTTTTGGAGAAAGATGGAAAACTTTCTTGTGATTTGTTGGCTTTGCTTCATTTGAAATGACATGACTCACCAGTCCCTTGACAGGGTAGACTGTGTTCACAGAAGAATTATGGAATGTAGAACTTTAAAATAATCTCCCATAATTTCCAGGAGAGGACAGTGTTTCTGTTTAATACAGTGCTGATGTATTTGAAAAAGCTCTTTTACTCCATCCTCATTTGTAAAATACTTCAGGACTAAGAATTATTGTTTATATCACAGTGAAAATCTGGAAATGACAACATTTTGAAGTAGCAAGATATAAATAGGCTTCCCAGGTGCTCAGTGGTAAAGAATCAGCCTCCTAATGCAGGAGACGCAAGAGATGCAGGTTCAATCCCTGGGTCAGGGAGATTGCCTGAAGGAGGAAGTGGCACCCCACTCCAGTTTTCTTGCTGAGAGAATCCCATGGACTGAGGAGCCTGGCAGGCTATAGTCCATAGGGTCGCAAAAAGTCGGACGTAACTGAGCATCGGAGCAAGACATAAACAATGATGATATCAGTCAAAGAAATGAGAAGCAGTTCATTTTAGGCCCCTTCAGTAAGCATGGAGATGATATAGTAAAGTCTATAGGAGGACATCTCAGTATTAATCTTTATTATTATAAGCAGCACACTTTTGGTGCTGAGATCAGGAAGTATGATACTGTCTGTATTCAATGTTGTGTCACGGCTGTGTCCTGGGGCAGACTCTCATGTCAGTGAGCTAGTCACGGGTCTTTAGGACAAAGGGATGTACATATTTCTGCTGAACAGGATATTAAACCTCACACACACCCTTTTCACAATTCAGGTAACAGAAGACATACCTAATTAGAATAAATTGTCTCAAGTCAAAGGAAATCTTGTGTCTGTGTCACATAATTTCTGTCTTTTCGTTCTCTAATTCAGGAAACTTCGAGCCACATTAGATGAATATACTACTCGAGTGGGACAGCAAGCCATTGTCCTTTGTATCTCTCCCTCCAAACCCAACCCTGTCTTTAAAGTGTTCGGTGCAGCTCCTTTGGAGAATGTGGTAAGAAAACTGTGTGTGTTCTCAGATACCCTTTGCTTTCTTTGAGTTGTTGTTTGCATTCTTTTGATCCTTTGTCTAGCACAATAGTTATTTTATCTTCCCTTCATCCAGGGGTGGGAATTGAGACTGGTTTTCAAACTCCTTTATGCAGATCAAAGTAAAATGGATCATTTCTGTTTCTCCTTTTCATAGCAAGCTATTTTACCTCATCAGATGCAATGGGAAAAAATGATGTTGTATTCCTTAAGAAACCAATGCAAGATTTTGTAGGAAAATTGCTGAAACAAAATGGTATTTTCTCAAGATGTGAACTTCCTGAGGCAAACCTGGGAGCATTTTACTAATCACTGATATCTGAATTGCGTATTTTAAATCCTTTTTATTTCTTCAAATAATTGGTTTAATCCTTCAGTGTTGAAATATAGTTGAATATTTTTATTATATCCCTATCTATAGCTAACTTTATGAAAATAGTATTTTACTCTTGGATACTTTTACTATGTGAATTGTTCTTTCTTTGGATAAAGTAACTTTAAATCATTAATAGAATAATGATCTGTCCAGAATTAAATTGCATTTTATTTTTACTAGGATAAAATTTCTGAGCTTAAAATGAATTTATTAGATTTTCTCCCATATTGAACATAGATATTTCAAGAGTTCAGAATTAGTAATCAGTTGAGATTTTGTTTATTGTATTTTTTTCCCCATATACAGATGTTGTGATTCTTTCTAAACATTTTTGAGTTTGAGTTTTTCCTCAGATTCCTGAGTCCCTAGAATAGGATGCATATTAAGACCTTTCCTGAGTGGAGTGTGGTAGATGGCTTTTCTAGTTTCTACCTGACTAACAAAATAATGGAAGTGAGACCAGTTAATTCTGTTATAAACCATAATATAAATATTATAATTATATTATTGTTAAAGATTTTATTTTAGATTGGAGCAGAAACAATCCAAATCAAAACCCAATTCTATTCAATTTATGTGACATACTTACAGTGACTCACAAGTGTTTAAAGTGGCTGCAAATGATACCATCAAGAAAGTGAAAAGACAGTCTACAGAAGGGGAAAGAAAAAAATATTGGCAAAATATATCTGATACAAATTTGTATCCAGAATATATAAGGAACCCTTATAACTCAGCAGTGACAAGACAGTTAATCCAGGAATACCCTGGTGTCAGTGGAGAGGACTTCATGCTTCTACTGCAGCAGGCGTAGGTTCAGTCTCTGGTCAGGGAACGATGACCCGGCAAGCCGCGCAGCATGGCCAAAAAAAGAAAAAAGACGATTAACAGAATTTAAAATGGCAAAGAATCTGCATAAATATTTTTCCAAAGAAAATATAGAAATGACCAGCAAGCACATGAGCACTTGATAAATAACTTAATCATTAGGGAAATGAAAAGCAGAACTACAGAGAGATACTTCATGCCCACTATGATGAATATAATTTAAAAGATGGACAATAATAAATGTTGATGAGGATGTGAAGAAATTGGAACCCCCATACATTGCAGTTAGGGATGTAAAATGATGCAGCTGATTTGGAAAACAATTTGGCAATTTCTCAAAATATCAAAAGAACAGTTACTATATAACCCAACAATTCTACTCCTACATTTACCCAAAAGAGCTGAGAATAAAGCTTATACATACAGTGTTCATAGCAACAAAACTTATATATAAAAACCAGTGCACTATATTTGTAGAAGCATTATTCATAATAGCCACAAAGTGGAAATAACCCAGATGTTCATCTGTTGATGAATGGATAAAAAAAGTTGTATTATCCATCCAGTATAGTATTACTTAGCAATGAAAAGGAATGAAGTACTGATAAATGTTACAATATGGACGAACCTTGAAAACATTGTGCTAAGTGGAAGAATCCATTCATAAAAGGCCACATAGTGTATGATTTCACTTATGGGCAGTGTCTGGAGTAGTCAAATCTCAAGAGACAGAAAGTAGGTTAGTGGTTGCCAGATTTGAAAGGTGGGGGGAGGGAATGGAGGAATGGAAAGTGACAGCTAGTGAGTTTGGAGTTTCTTTCATGGGGGATAGATTATAATGATGTTTACGTGACCCTGCAAATATTTAAAAGAGTAAATTATACACTTCAAATGCGTGAATTGTATGGTATTGTATGGTAGGTTGAATAATGAATGGCCCCCAAAGATACACAGAACCAAGTCTTTATATGACATAAAAGATTTTGCAGGTGTGGTTAAGTTAAAGATTTTTGAGATAATCCAGATCACCCTGGATTATCCAGGTAGGCCCTAAATCTAATCACAGTGTCTTTATGTAAGAGGGAGCCAAAAGGAGATTGATACAGAAGGAGATGTGTCAGCGGAAGCAAGAGGTTGGGTGCAAGGAACAGGTCAGAAGCAAAGCAGTATGTGCTCAACAGCAGCTAGGCAGGATGAGAAAATGGTACCTCCCCTAGAGCTTCCAGAACAACCAGCCCTGCCAACAACTTGGGCCTATGAAACTAACAGAATGAATTTCTGTTGATAGAAGCCACCAAGTTTGTAATACTTTGTGGCAACCATAGGAAGCTAATATGTACGGCATATTAATTATATTTCGATAAAGCTGTTAAATTTTTTTTATTTATTTTTTTATATTACTTTCATCTTTTTTTTTTTTTAATATCGATGCATGATACAGGATGTTTGGGGCTGGTGAACTGGGATGTTAAAATTTTAAAAGCAAAACAATAAGCAAAGCAAATGTCAGACAAATCCCTACAAAAATAAATCATGGATCACAGCATTAATATCAGACAAAGCCAAATTCTCAAGACAAATGAGTCTTAACTGAGGACCATAGGTCCTTTAGTATTGATAAGCAGTATAAATTTATAATGAACCTTTTATGTCTCAACATTAAAGCAAAGAATATAGATCAAAAATTAGTAATGGGAGGAAAAAAAATAGAAACCACAGTGGTAGTAGGAGTCTTTAATATCTTTGTCACTCAAGGAAGAAAAGTATAAATAAGAATATAGATATCTGAAGAATAGAATTAATAAGGTTAATATAAAAGGTTAACATATTTAACATTGATACCATACGAAGGGAGAATATACCATATTTGAAAAATTACATGAATGGATTATAAGAATTGACTCTGTGTTATTATTAGGTCCCAAAGTAAATCTTAATAAATTGTAAAAGATAGAAAATTACACAGGTCATATTTTTTATTAAAGAATAGAAAATTTAGAAGTTAATATAAGAAAGATTGACAGAAATTTTCAGCCACATGGAAATTTATAAATACCTTTTACTGTAGTAGTTTTACAATGTTGTGTTAGTTTCTGCTGCTGCTGCTGCTGCTGCTAAGTCGCTTCAGTCGTGTCCAACTCGGTGCGACCCCATAGACAGCAGCCCACCAGGCTCCCCCGTCCCTGGGATTCTCCAGGCAAGAACACTGGAGTGGGTTGCCATTTCCTTCTCCAGTGCGTGAAAGTGAAAAGTGAAAGTGAAGTTGCTCAGTCGTGTCTGACTCAGTGACCCCACAGACTGCAGCCCACCAGGCTCCTCCATCCATGGGATTTTCCAGGCAAGAGTACTGGAGTGGGGTGCCATTGCCTTCTCCAGTGTTAGTTTCTGTTATACAGCAAAGCCAATCACTTATATGTATACAAAAACACTTAAGAGAAAAACTTAATCTGTGAACTATTTAAAAACAAATTTTAAATAGCCTGAAAAATTATGATCTAAACAGATGCTCCAAAGCATGTTTATTGCCTTTATTTTTTTTTTCTATATATACAAGAAAGAAAGAAAAGAAACTTCATCTGAGAAAGATATACAGTAAGTAAACATGTAGAAGGAATTAATGATTTTGTAAATAGAATTGTTATTCAAGAAATGGTACTATGAAAAAGTTCTATGAAGAAATGGTATGATGAACAGTTCTATGAAGACCTGCAAGACCTTCTAGAACTAACACCCAAAAAAGATGTCCTTTCCATTATAGGGGACTGGAATGCAAAAGTAGGAAGTCAAGAAACACCTGGAGTAACAGGCAAATTTGGCCTTGGAGTACAGAATGAATCAGGGCAAAGGCTAAAAGAGTTCTGCCAAGAGAACACACTGGTCATAGCAAACACCCTCTTCCAACAACACAAGAGAAGACTCTACACATGGACATCACTAGATGGTTGACACCGAAATCAGACTGATTATATTCTTTGCAGCCAAAGATGGAGAAGCTCTATACAGTCAGCAAAAACAAGACCAGGAGCTGACTGTGGCTCAGACCATGAACTCCTTATTGCCAAATTCAGACTGAAATTGAAGGAGGTAGGGAAAACCACTAGACCATTCAGGTATGACCTAAATCAAATCCCTTATGACTCTACAGTGGAAGTGAGAAATAGATTTAAGGGACTAGATCTGATAGACAGAGTGCCTGATGAACTATGGATGGAGGTTCGTGACATTGTACAGGAGACAGAGATCAAGACCATCCCCATGGAAAAGAAATGCAAAAAGCAACATGGCTGTCTGAGGAGGCCTTACAAATAGCTGTGAAAAGAAGAGAAGCAAAAAGCAAAGGAGAAAAGGAAAGATATACCCATTTGAATGCAGAGTTCCAAAGAATAGCAAGGAGAGGTAAGAAAGCCTTCCTCAGTGATCAGTGCAAAGAAATAGAGGAAAACAACAGAATGGGAAAGACTAGAGATGTCTTCAAGAAGATTAGAGATACCAAGGGAACATTTCATGGAAAGATGGGCTCAATAAAGGGCAGAAATGGTATGGATCTAACAGAAGCAGAAGATACTAAGAAGAGGTGGCAAGAATACACAGAAGAACTGTACCAAAGAGATCTTCACAAGTCAGATAATCACGATGGTGTGACCACTCACCTAGAGCCAGACATCCTGGAATGCCAAGTCAAGTGGGCCTTAGGAAGCATTACTATGAACAAAGCTAGTGGAGGTGATGGAATTCCAGTTGAGCTATTTCAAATCGTGAAAGATGATGCTGTTAAAGTGCTGCACTCAGTATGCCAGCACATTTGGAAAACTCAGCAGTGGCCACAGGACTGAAAAGGTCGGTTTTCATTCCAATCCCAAAGAAAGGCAATGCCAAAGAATGCTCAAACTACCGTACAATTGCACTCATCTCACATGCTAGTAAAGTGATCCTTAAAATTCTTCAAGCCAGGCTTCAGCAATACGTGAACCATCAACTTCCAGATGGTCAAGCTGGTTTTAGAAAAGGCAGAGGAAGCAGAGATCAAATTGCCAACATCCACTGGATCATGGAAAAAGCAAGAGAGTTCCAGAAAAACATCTATTTCTGCTTTCTTGACTATGCCAAAGCCTTTGACTGTGTGGATCACAATAAACTGTGGACAATTCGGAAAGAGATGGGAATACCAGACCACCTGACCTGCCTCTTGAGAAATCTGTATGCAGGTCAGGAAGCAACAGTTAGAACTGGACATGGAACAACAGAAAAGGAGTACATGAAGGCTATATGTTGTCACCCTACTTATTTAACTTACATGCAGAGTATATCATGAGAAACGCTGGACTAGAGGAAGCACAGGCTGGAATCAAGATTGCTGGGAGAAATATCAATAACCTCAGATTTGCAGATGACACCACCTTTATGGCAGAAAGAGAAGAAGAACTAAAGAGCATCTTGATGAAGGTGAAAGAGGAGAGGGAAAAAGTTGGCTTAAAGCTCAACGTTCAGAAAACAAAGATCATGGCATGTGGTCTCATCACTTCATGGGAAATAGATGGGGAAACAGTGGAAACAGTGTCAGACTTTATTTTTTTGGAGCTCCAAAATCACTGCAGATGGTGATTGCAGCCATGAAATTAAAAGACACTTACTCCTTGGAGAAAAGTTATGACCAACCTAGATAGCATATTGAAAAGCAGAGACATTACTTTGCCAACAAAGGTCCGTCTAGTCAAGGCTATGGTTTTTCCAGTGGTCATGTATGGATGTGAGAATCGGACTGTGAAGAAAGCTGAGCACCGAAGAATTGATGCTTTTGAACTGTGGTGTTGGAGAAGACTCTTGAGAGTCCCTTGGACTGCAAGGAGATCCAACCAGTCCATTCTGAAGATCAGCCCTGGGATTTCTTTGGAGGGAATGATGCTAAAGCTGAAACTCCAATACTTTGGCCACCTGATGCGAAGAGCTGACTCATTGGAAAAGACCCTGATGCTGGGAAAGATTGAGGGCAGGAGGAGAAGGGGACAACAGAGAATGAGATGGTTGGATGGCATCACCGACTCAATGGACATGGCTTTGGGTGGGCTCCGGGAGTTGCTGATGGACATGGAGGCCTGGCGTGCTGCGGTTCATGGGGTTGCAAAGAGTCAGACACGACTAAGCGACTGAACTGAACTATGAAAATCTAATGAAATAGATAAACGAGCATACTAATTGAGAAAAAGGATGAAGAAAACAAATACACAGTCTTAGAAGTGAGATGAGTTATAGTTGCAGATAAAAAATAGATTGAACATTGTAAGGAAATGCTATGCATTAATTCTCTTCTTTTAAAAACCTCAACCAAGTGGATAATTTAATAAAAAAATAACCAAATATATCCAAACCAGTAAGACAATAAACACATACAAAATCTAAAAAGTAATTAAACCACATCTCTCAAAGGGATACTACACTCCTGATTATTTCGAGTGACTTCCATTAAACCTTCAAAGTATAGAATATTCCTTAATCTTATATATATATTGATATACAGGGTGGTATTAAAGAATCAGAGCTCATATTTACTGTAATCAGTTGTACAGTATACTCTGCATAATCTCATATTAGTAACAGTAAAAGAAATTATTTGGATTTTATAATAATGCCTAACATTTACTGAATGCTATGTTCTAGGTTATAAGTTATAAGCAGTTTTCATGTATTATGTCATTAAATAATATTAAAACTCTGGTATTTGCATTTTGTCCTCCTGCCTGAAGCTGTCATTAACCTTTCTTCTTGCTCTTTTTTCTGGAGGCTGCTGGGAACTCTGGACGTTTAAAATTCCATAGGGCTGTTCATCTTTGGGATATGGATTTCAGACTCAAAATTATCAGTTTTTTACAAATTTGTCAAAGGAGAATTGAAAATTTTACTGGGCCCCCTAATAGATGGTATTGAAGCTTTTCTTATGGTTTCCAGGTTTTCATTTATTTCTCTCTACTGTGTTCTGCCCATATTACATCCTTGCCCACAATTGGAATGTAAGTTTTAGACAGGTTAATTGAATCATGCACATAGGTTGGTGTTAATGTATATAGCTAAAAACTTCACTTTGGTGAAAACTGTGTTTAAGTTTTGATTTTGTGAGTGATTTCCCACACTGATTTTTCCTTTATGTGACTCAGTGCCCTCATGTGTGAAATAAAGATAATAGCAACCTCACTGGGGAGAAATAGAAATTAAAGTTTATTATCTTTCTCCTATATGTAGTCTTTATGAAGAACTGGCATGAAAGGAATTGAACCTTGAAATCTCAAAAGACTTGGATGGAATTCTTGTCTCATACTTTGTATCTAATGGGAATTGGTAGATGGTAGATTTTAAAGTTGTTGAGTCGTAAGAACACTCTCTTTATGACTTACTGCTATATCACATACTTTAATGAGCTTTGTAGGAATAGGCCTAGGAACCACAGTCACAGAAGCAAGACGCAGCTCAGGGGTTATCACAGCTTCCTTGAAATCATCCTTCTGCCTTCGTTTAATTCCACCTTCCCAGTGGATAAGTGGACTCTGGAGTTGGTCATGATTTCTTGTTCTAAGTCATTCACTTATTTAGATAAGTTTTTAAAAGGTGGCTTCAGGTTGCTTGAAACGTGGAAGCATATTTAAAAAGTAATAAAGTAAGGGACTTCCCTGATGGTCCAGTGGTTAAGAATCCGAGCTCCCAATGCAGAAGGCATGGGTTAGATCCTTGGTTGGGAAACTAAGATCCCATATGCCACATGACACAGGCAATAATAATAATAATATAAAAAAGTAATAAAGTAAAAGCCCTGTTGCTTGTTTATTAAGTTATGCAATAAATGGCTAAGACTGTTAGATATAAAGTATGAGGTAAGAATTCCATCCAGGTCTTTTGAGATTTTAAGGTTCAGAACAAGGGATCCAAGGGGTTGGGGAAAAAGAGATCTGGACTGAGGCAGGAGAGAAAAGAGGCTGACATTGGGACTGGAGAGAGAAGAGGATGAAGCCAGCAGATTCTGTGGGCCACAGCTTGTGGCCTGGCTCTGTGCCAAGTGTGCTTCAGGATCCCTGATCTGAAGGCAGCCCTGTGCTTGGGCATCTCTTTGTTACATTCATCAGATGACAGTGTATTTTTAATCACAGAGGAGCTCATAGGCAAAAAATAATCTTAAAAATCTTTTTTGAGACCTTCCTGAAGATTCTTCTTTTATCCAGAAAAGCAAGTGTACAGAAGGATTTTGATATCTTGTCTGAGATTATTTTTGCAACGTCACTAAAGGCCCATTGACCTTATGGTTGTAGCAACCAGTTCCTAAATCCTCAACAAGCTCATTCTGTGCCCAGAACTCTTAAGTCTCCTATAAATACCCTAAACTCAGCGTCGCTGTAGTTATGAGAATGTTTTATCTGTACATGTCTGAATATGTGAAATGTTTCATAATGTATGTTAAAATAAAAGGTCTGGTTCCTGTGCTTAGTGATGTCATAACACTGGTTGTGTGCAACATAGACCAGCGTAAGTGACACACGATTGTTTGAGTCTGTTGGCATTTAAAAGAGTAAAAGAATTAGGGCAAGAACACTTGGGAAGATTTCTCAGAGAAAGTGGGAATTGAGTTGGTCTTGAATAATGGATAGTATTTGAATTAGAAACAGAATTAAAGACCCAGAGATAGAAAGTGTGTTAGTTGCTCAGTCATGTCCAACTCTTTGCGACCCCATGTACTGAAACATGCCAGGCTCCTCTGTCCATGGGAATTCTCCAGGCAAGAATACTGGTGTGGATTGCCATTTCCTTCTCCATAGAGATAGAAAAGAACTTGCTATATGCAAAAGTTAGTGAGGAGGCTGGCTGGCTAAAGAGGAAGGATGGTGAGCAAAGTTGCCTAGTAGGACTCTGGCTTATACATGGGGAACTCAAGAGGGTGCTTATTCACATAATCTACAGAGCTGAGCGTGCACAGCTGTAATTGGTGGCCTTGGCAGAGAGCATTGGGAAAGCAAGGAATGATCAGAATGGTTGAAATGCAATCCTGTAAGAAGTGGGGCATGTAGGACTATTTTTGAGAGAAAAAGATAAATGATCAGAAGTGGCTGAACATACAGGCTTTGGAACTACTTAAAAATTAATTTGACTTTCTGCTATATTCCTATATGATTTGGGAATGTTACTTAACCTGAATTTTCTTATCTGCAAAATGGATATAATGGTAGTTTCTTTATAAAACTGTGTGAGAATTAACTGAATGTATGCAGTGCTTGACACATAGCAAGTATTCAATAAATAGTATTTTATTATATCAATCTTTCAGAAATTTTAAATGGCAGCAGTATAGAGAATGAATTGAAGGAGGAGAGCTTGGTAGGCAGACCAACTGAATTTGTTTTTAAGTGGTTTTTAACTTGAATTGTGAAACCAGTTAGTTGGCAGTGACATATTGGTATGAAATGACAAAGGCTTTAGCTGTGGATTTTGGAATAGAAAGTAGAAGTTTCTAAAAGAAACCTGTATTTCATCATATCTGTGATACCATGAGTTATAGGATGCACCATTATTTATGTGCCACAAAGAAAGAAAAAACACTGATAAACTTTGATATAGCACTTACTATCACTTAGAATTTTTATTTTATACTTATTGAAAGAGCTTTTTCAGGCTTACTTAGAGACAGCTTTTGATCATACTGCTTTTGTAAATATGTAAAAAGGAAAATTTAAGTGAAATAAATTTCCAATTTCTGAAATTGTTTTTAAAATTCAGAGTCCAATTCTGAATTACTTCCTGTTTCAGAGTCATCATTGTCTGCATGGTTGCATGTAATATATTGTCTTCCTTACCATCAGGAGCATGGGTGATGCTGCATTTCTGTAAAAAGAGCTCTGCTATTGTCTCTGAGACTTTTTCTCAGCTGTGACAAGTTTGTTGCTGGTGCTTTTTGGTCTTACGGAAAGATCACTGAGAAAGTTATCAGACAACAACCAAGGTTCACATTCCGTTCTGAAATGGTGCTAAATGGTTTGCTGATTGAAAAGGCCTGGGGGTTGCAGTTGTGCCTCCATAGCAACCATGTTCACGTATGTGCAGGCCATGACTGCTGTGCCCCATACCACTTTGTCTATAGCAATTTTAAGAGGTATCCGAGTTTCCAGAGGAATGATAAATGGTGGGGGGTGGGGGGGGATTATCTCAGGATTGATAAATTAGGTAGAATTAAATGCTAGCTTTATAACTCTGGGAAAGTTAGTTAACTTTACTAAGCAAACTTAGAAATACTGTGCTCACAACCTGAAGTTGTAAATTACTCTGAAGGATGTTCTCCCAGCATTTTTTTTTTAAATCAAGATATAATGGATAAATTTAGCAAAATGCCTGGATCTGAATTTCTGGAATTCTACTGACCCATAAAATGGCTGAAATTGTTTGAAACTAGCTATTAATGTAATAATAGTAATAAGCTAATGATTTTTTATCTTTGAATGCAAGATGTTTCTGCACAATGAAAGTTTTTTTTACTATTTTCATTTACTCTTACTATGGGCATATATACTGATGTAATGGTTTAACCTGATACATTAAAGTTCAAAGACTATAACCTATGCTTACTCAGTTTTTCTGTGGGTTGGTAGTGTAAAAACTCTACTTATGATGTAGAAACCTAGAAATCAGAAAATATATATCCTTAAAGATGTCATGGCAACACAGCTATTTACAGTAAATACATTGGCAATAATTTTTGAAACTCTCTCTTTAGAAACCAGGATAAAACTGAATCTCTAGAGTAATAATGATTCTATAAGTTTGCACTATTTTTCTTTCATCACCTTTATTGTTGATCTGTTGGAAATTTCTATAAAAGTTTTACATCGTAGCCAATAATTTTTACTTTTCCATATGTTTGAGGTGGAGTATGGGGATTTTTCTCTTCTAATCTTTATAATGAGATATTTATAGGGAAATATATGGTGACTGAGAGTTCAGTCCAGGACTATAACATTGTTATAACTTCTAAGTAAACCTCATATTCTCTTACCTTTTTTTCTATGATGATGGCCTGAGCCCTGAAAGCAAGTTAATTTTCTATCCCATCTTGTTACATTTTTATAACTCCATGGCTTCCTTTACTATCCCTAAAGTATCCTCATCCCCCCTGATCTATTTCTTATAAGTAAGTGAACCCATTATTGGTGGTGGTAGAATCCAGTGAACTCTCTACATTCTGTAGAAGAATGTGTACATGTGCAACTTGCTGCTGTTCTGTTTTTTGTGAGACTTTCACTAATAGTGGAAGGAATGGAGTCAGAGCAACAGTGTCTGGTTCAGACATGGCCTTGTCAGAGTTCCAGAGGCCTCATGTTTTTAAAGTCCACCTCTGTCACCAGGGAGTCCCTGACAGAAAGGAAGAGGACTTGACCTGTGGTGCTGTCTCTGGCCCCAGGCCTACTGAGAGTGGCGCCTGTGGCACCCGGCTACACTGTGACGCCCAGTATACACGTCTTGTTTTTTTTCTCTGATGCCTTTTAGTTCAGCCTCTTGTATAGCTGATCTCCTGTTTGATAGTCTAGCTTTGTAGGAAAACAGTGGGCATAGCAAAGTTTCAAAGAGGGTGCTTAAAGTTTTAGAGACATAAATCCTCAGTGATCTTGGAAATGACTTTGGTAATTAACTGCCACAGGTGGGTTTTATCAGATGGCCTGGGAAATGCAGAATATGAATACCATTCCTGTTAGATCTGGACCAGGTAATGGGGCCAGCATTTACTGAGAAAATGTGATTTTTAACTGACGAGCTGTATTTCTAGAAAACTCTTTCCTCTCGCTTCTTTATCCCATTGTTACCTGTAATTTCATCATCTTTATATTTAATTCTGTACGATGTGATGTCTTTGGGCCAGCGGGTATTTTTACCTGCTAGTTGTAGACATGTTTGTTCTTAGGGCTCTGCAGTGGCTAAGGGAGTCCAGCCCCACCCACTCTCTGGTTGCTTGGCACCAACCCTCCCTGGTTGTTGGGCATCTTGTTTACTTCTGCCCTTAATTCCCTGCAGGTGCGTAAGTACAAGAGCATGATCCTGGAAGACCTGGAGTCCGCCCTGGCAGAGCACGCCCCTGCACCACAGGAGGTTAACTCAGAGCTGCCGCCTCTCACGATCGATGGAATTCCAGTCTCTGTAGACAAAATGACCCAGGTACAGGGCGGGGAGTGAGGAGGAGAAACAAGTGGCACAGGTGTGGGCGGGCCTCACATTGCTTTTTTTAGTTTTGTCCTCAGTGATCCACCATCAGAGGAAGATGCAGGCTGGAGTCTGATAGTGAAACAGTAGCGACCTTGGGAAAGAAAATGTAGGCCAGAAGAATGCCCCCCAGCTGAGGGCATGGATGCGGTCTTCTCCTCCTGTAGGCAGTTTTTTCCTTTCAGTTAGGCCCTTGGGTTACTTTTAGCTGGAATTGGTTTGGACAGGAGACTGTTAGAACTTTGATGAATCACAATCAAATGGGGCAAGAGACCTGCAGTCTCTTTTGGGCTGAGCTGGTCCTCTTTCCATATAAATTCTGAATTCTACCACACTGATGCCACAGGGGCCTCCCCTCTCCAGGGAATAAGAAGACCACCCTCCTGGGTCATTGCTTCCCTGCTCTCTCTTAGAGAAGGAAAGTCAAAATGTGCTAATCCTGGTAAATCAACATAACCTCAGGGGTTTTGCTGAGACTGTTCCTTTTGTTTTTTTAGCTCTAAAAGTGATAGCTTGATCAAGATCAAATGGCTTTTTTAATAACATATCTTCCTACCTTTTTTCTTTATTAATACTTCTAGCTTTAAATCCAGTTGTGAGTTTTCTTTTCTTATCTTTGTTGTTGTTTTTTGTTTTTTTCTGGCCGTGGCACATGGCATGCGGGATCTTAGTTCCCTGACCAGGTATTGAACCTGCATCCCCTGCAGTGGAAGCACAGACTCTTAATCACTGGACCACCAGCAAAGTCCCTTCTTTCTTTATCTTGTTCGACTTCAGCAGCATTTATCATACTCCTTCCTTCTCGGGACTTTCTTCTTCAGTTTCTGTACCCCACACTCTCCTGAATATCCTCCTGCCATTCTGCGTGCTCCCTCTCAGCTCTTCTGCTCACTCCGCTTCCTCTCACTTGACCAGTATTGGTGTGTCCCAGGGCTCTGTCTGTAGTTTTTCTTCAAGTAGTCTCATCTGTCAGATGGCCTTTATATCCCATCTGTGTGTGGTCTGTACCCCAGCTTATATTACTAGTAGATTTTCGGTACCAGACAGGTCCAAAACAGAACTTTGATTGCCCCCACTCCCCGCTCCAAATCTGTTTCTCCCTCTAGTACCCTCACATCAACTAATGGCTGCACAGTCCATCTGGTTGCTCAAGTCCCCTCACAGGAGTAATCCTTGGTTTCCTGTTTTGCCCTCACTACCCACCACCACATTTAGTTTTTCAGCAAGTCATGTCATTTCACCTCTGAACATACTCTGAGTCTGACCATTCATCTCGGTCCCCTTCGCCACCCTTGCCCAAACCTTTAGCTTCATGCATGGACTCTTTCCATTGATCAGTTCTGTTGATCTCCTTTCTGTTGGAAGTCCATGCTCTACAGAGACACCAGAGATTGTTTAAAAAACTTAAATCAGGTAATATCACTCTTGTGTCAGCCCTTTAATGGCTTTCCACTCTTCCTAGAATCAAATTCAGACACTGCCACGGCCTCTGAGGCCCTATATAACCAGGCCTCTACCTCATTTCTCCTTCTCCCCCTTAGTCACTGTGTTCTGGCCATGCTCGTCCTCCTTTCTGTCAAACACCCCAAACTCTTTCTTTCACTTTTGCTATTTCCCCTACCTGAAACATTGTTCTCCCAGACTGTTGCATGATTGACCTTACCTTATTCAAAGTCTAGCTTAGATTTCACCTCCTGAGACAAGCCTTTCTTGATTGTCCCATCTAATGAAGCTTTCTCTTCACCACCAAGTCACAGACTAATACAGCCCCATTTTACTGTCTTTGCAAGACTTATCACTACCTGAAACTATCTTATTTGTTAAATTTCTACTTGTGTATGATCTGTTTCTTCAGCTAGAATTGAGAGCAAGGGCTTAGTTTCTTTCCATTCTTCACCATGGTCCAGTATAGCTGCCTGGCATCAGATAATATCTGAATTCTAAATATGGTTGACCCTGTGTATCTGTGATTTCTGCATCTGTGGATTCAACTGGGAAAAAATTGCAGAAAGGTCCAAAAAGCAAAATTTGAATTTGCAGCACTGGCCCCTGTTGACATAGTGTGTACGTTGTATTAGGTATTACAGGTAATATAGAGACAGTTCAGAGCCTACAGCAGGATGTGTGTAGGTTATGTGCAGATCCTGTGCCAGTTTACGTAAGGGACTGGAGCATCCCCTAATTTTGGCTACCTATGGTGGGCTTCTGCAACCAATGCCCCGAAGATACCAAGGGACTGCTATAGTAATAGTATCTGTTCATTAGATGACCTGAAGGTCAGAACAGAAAGGAGTCCAGTATCATGGGTAACTGGATCGCGAGGCTCCTGAGCAGGCATTCATGCAGTCCAGACATTGATGCTGCAGCTCATGGGGTGGCGCCTAGTTTTTTTTCCCCTAAGTCTGAACCGGTCTAAACTAGCAACTTGGTCTGAAGTAATGCAATATTTTATAAATATAAAGCTAAATTGTAATCTTTTGATTGTTGGATTCATAGATCTTTCTGTGGATACTTGAAAAGCATCTCTAGATAATGGTTCAAAGAGGAAAACATTACCTAAACTTTTTTCCTGTCACTTCATACCTGCTATTATTAATACGTTGGGCTATTCTGACTGGTTAAAGAAAACATAAGGTGAATTTTACCTGACTAATGTAAAGAATCTACTCTATCTCAGATATAAAGTACATCTAAAGCTGACTAAGCTTCTGATTAAGAGGCTTACTTAATCATTAAGAAGAAGGAATGTACCATGTTTAAGAAACTCTTCTCCTGCCATGGGAGTGTTTTGCTTCTTTGTCACATTTGGTGTGTTTAGTTGAAATAATCTGAGATTTTTATTATATTAAAGCATGACTACTGATAATTAGGAAAGTTTGCTGATGATCATAGAAGTCAGAGCAAACAGTTTACTTATCATGTTGGGGGTAAAACATTTGAAATTATTTTTTCATTTTTGTGAAATATGCACTCAGTAGAGCTTGGTGCAGTGGTGCATCCAAGGGAAGCTGGTACCAAGTCATGAGTCAGTCTCAGAAGTGCTTTGTTGGAAGCTACATCTTCTTTATGGTTGTACATTCCCTCTGTACCCTTCTCACCACAGATGACAAGTGAAAAATAACACGTAGCAAACAAAACAAATGGTGAGGAGGAGTGAGCAGAATGATGAAAAACCCAGCTCCCAGCTGAATGGAAATTTCTGAGTATTCCAATCCTGGGGGTGGCCCCCCCCCCCCCACAGTTGTTTTTTTTTAGTTGTATTTTATTTTGTTTTCCTCAAATAATTTCTTAATGTGAGACAAATACCTCCCTTTAAAAAAATTTTTTTAACCTATTGATCCTAAAACTATTAAGGGTAGTAAAAGCAGAGTTTAATTTCAAACCAAACCTAGATAGGCAAGGTGATGGGAATATAAAGCATCAGCAATCGAATGTACATTGGTAAAATTTTTCCAGAGGGCAGGTTGGCAAAATTTTCAATGTGCATGTCATGCCCTCCAAGTAAGCAAAGATATATGCTCATGGCATTGTTTATAAAAGGAAAATCTGAGAATAATGTGACTGAATAAATTATAGTAGTGGTGTTTACCTGGAAAGAAGAGCAGCTTAGCCCAGAAGAGACTAGAAGTGAATATGCAGTGAAATATTGGATGCTAGAAATGATGATTATCTCTCTATCACAGTAGAATAATACTGTGGTATATTAAATTAAAAACTGATTATAAAATAGCATTTCTTATGTACCGTATAATTTGAGGAGTTCAGGGCTTTATTTCTGTTTGTTTGTTTCTACTAGGGGGGCTAGATTTTTCCATTCAGGGAATACAGAATTAATGATCTCATTTGTTTAAAACATGCACACAAAACTTGAGCTTGTGTGTGTGAAATTTTAAAGGTGTATACACCAATATTAACAGTGATTATCACTGTGTGGTGGCATTATGGGTGATTTTCATTGTCTCTGTCTAATAAGCATGAATTACTTTTATAACCATAGAAACCCAAAATTGAATTTTTTAAAGTGCAAGTTTTATGATGTTTCTGCTTTGTTTTGTCCAACGATTTTTTTTTTTAGTGTTCTGGTGAAGATGTCAACTGTTTTTGTTTTTGTTTTTTAAATTCTCTTCTGTAGCTACTGTGTGTTGGAAGGCACAATACTAATTCTTTACAGGAGTATCTCATTTAAACCTTGCTGTCCAGTGTGAGAGTGTTTACGTATGTATATAATTTCTATTTTATAATCAAGGAAGAAGAGCTCAGATATGATCTGTAACCATAAAGGACAAAGTGGATACCAATTTTGGATACCAAATTAAGTTTAAGTGTATACCAATTCTAGAGACCATGATTTCCTTGAAGTGATAAAATTCCAGATTTATAAAAGTGCACTAGAATAGAGATGGACTTGGGTTAACCAGACAGCTCAACTAATCATCTTATCTGCACCGAATGCTATGGAGATGACTACTTTAGAAATATAATTCGATATACGACCGAAAATGAGTTCTGAATCATCTGAAGAGAGTAAATTGCATTCAGTATTGTTTCAATGTTCAGTTCGGTTCAGTCACTCAGTCGTGTCCGACTCTTTGTGACCCCATGAATTGCAGCACGCCAGGCCTTCCTGTCCATCACCAACTCCCGGAGGTCACTCAGACTCACGTCCATCGAGTCGGTGATGCCATCCAGCCATCTCATTCTCTGTTGTCCCCTTCTCCTGTCCCCAATCCCTCCCAGCATCAGAGTCTTTTCCAATGAGTCAGCTCTTCACATGAAGTGGCCAAAGTACTGGAGTTTCAGCTTGAGCATCATTCCTTCCAAATAAATCCCAGGGCTGAGCTCCTTCAGAATGGACTGGTTGGATCTCCTTGCAGTCCAAGGGACCCTCAGGAGTCTTCTCCAACACCACAGTTCAAAAGCATCAATTCTTCAGCACTCAGCCTTCTTCACAGTCCAACTCTCACATCCATACCTGACCACTGGAAAAACCATAACCTTGACTAGACGAACCTTTGTTGGCAAAGTAATGTTTCTGCTTTTGAATATGCTACTAGGTTGGTCATAACTTTCCTTCTGGGAGTAAGTGTCTTTTAATTTCATGGCTGCAGTCACCATCTGCAGTGATTTTGGAGCCCAAAAAAATAAAGTCTGACACTGTTTCCACTGTTTCCCCATCTATTTCCCATGAAGTGATGGGACCACATGCCATGATCTTAGTTTTCTGAATGTTGAGCTTTAACCCACTTTTTCACTCTCCACTTGCACTTTTATCAAGAGGCTTTTTAGTTCCTCTTCACTTTCTGCCATAAGGGTGGTGTCATCTGCATATTTGAGGTTATTGATATTTCTCCCAGCAATCTTGATTCCAGCTTGTGTTTCTTCCAGCCCAGGGTTTCTCATGATGTACTCTGCATATAAGTTAAATAAACAGGGTGACAATATACAGCCTTAACATACTCCTTTTCCTATTTGGAACCAGTCTGTTGTTCCATGTCCAGTTCTAACTGTTGCTTCTTGACCTGCATACAAATTTCTCAAGAGGCAGGTCAGGTGGTCTGGTATTCCCATCTCTTTCCGAATTGTCCACAGTTTATTGTGATCCACACAGTCAAAGGCTTTGGCATAGTCAATAAAGCAGAAATAGATGTTTTTCTGGAACTCTCTTGTGTTTCTTTATTTTGATTCTTTACAAATTAGAAAGTTAGCATAGTTAGTTAAAGTCAGAAGATCTAGTCTTTAAGTCCCAGCTCTACTGCACAGTAGCCCTGGTTCCTAGTTTCATCTAATGAAAGTGAGAAAACATGCCTTCCTACCTTATGGAGCTGGAGGTAGAAAAAATGAGATGTTATATTGAAAAGTACTTTGAAAACTAAGGAATCACACAAAGTATTACTACTAATTAGAAATGCTAGATATATATGTTACTTATATTGAATAACCTGAATATAACATTTCTCACTCATTTTTCACTTAGAGAAACTTAATGAACTTAGAATTTTGATTTTGCTCAGCAGTGAAGTACAACAGTACAGTTCACAGGGTATTAAAGAATTGAGGCATAAAGAGAGAAAACAACCTAGGGACTGAAGCAAGCTAGTGACAAACGAATAGAACTTAGACTGGAGTCCATACTGCCAGTGCTTGCTTCTCCCTCTCTGTCTCTCCCCCAACTCCTGTTACTCTCTCTTTTTTGTGTAAAACTATATTGTGATCATCACTCAGATTGAGCGTTTCAGGTCATCTACACTGAACAGTTACTGTTATAAAACAATTTCTTGATTTTCTCTAACAATCATCAAAATTGCCTTCTACAACAGATTGAAATTAAGATACTAATAACATAGTATCTTAAATTCTGTGTGAACTGAATGCCCTGATTCTTTTAGGAATCAGCTTATTAGTTTCGGTTTTTGTTATGTTTTGCTTATTTTTGGTAAAAGTATAATTCTATATGAATAAATAGATTGTTTACCTGAAAAGCTTCTGTTTTTACTGTTATAAATATATCTTGATTCTGATATTTTTATGTTTGTCCGGCAAAAACCACACAGCTCTGTAGTATTTTTAGTGAAAAAATGAAAACGTGAATTTCTAGGCTCCTTTAAGAACAGTTGCTAGACTTTATCCCATTTCTGTCTGCCTCTTTGCATAAGAATTGAAGGAGGTTGAGAAAAGGCTTAGGAGAAGAAACCATTAATTTAATATAGATTCTGCAACCTTGTTTACAATGAAATAATTAAATCATCTTTTTCAGAGGTTTTGAAAGCCAGTTTAGCAAAATTTTCTAGGATATTTCAGACCAGAGACCAGAGGATGGCCTAATTGTGCTTTTCAAACTTCAGTGTACAAAGAAATCACCTGAGAGTCTTGTTTGTTTAAATGTAGATTATAGATCAGGGCTGGAGTGGGACCTGAGATTCTGCTTTCTACCTTCTAGGTGATGCCAGCGCTGTTGGCTCTCAGACTGTACTTTGAGTTTAAGGACTTAAATCATTTCTTCTAGAGTCTTTAATACGATTTTGCTGGTGGAAAATCAGTTATGTTCTTTACCACATTTGAGTTCTATAGGAGTCTTCTTGTTCTTGGGAGGTTGTTAACCTTTTTGGAATTTGTGTTAGAAAATATCCAGGCAAAGAATTATAGAATAAATACTTCTGGAAAGAACAGCCTGGTATTATTGGTTAAAATCCACTCCTTTTCACCTCTCCCTTTCTTCTCCTTCCTTGAACTTTTTGCCCTCCTCTTACTCTCACTGGGGCAGTCTTCGTTGCTTTAATATCCCCTTGGAGTAATGATGCAACAGGATAGTAATTCTTCACCAGTTTTCAGGGGAATCTTCAGAAACATTCAGCAAAGTGTGATTACTTCTTTGAAAGAAATTATTCACAGGGATTAATAGGTTTTACTCAGAAAACGTTCATCAGTTATCAAGTTAGGTTTTTTTGAGTATTGCTTTGCTTTGTTTTTAAAAAGCATATATTTTCCCTTTTCTCCTCAAAGACTAGGAAATTATGCTAAGTGAAATATGCCAAACACGAAGGACAAATATTGTGTGATTCTGCTTACATGAGGTATCTAGAATGGGCAAATACATAAAGACGGAAAGTAGAATAGAGGTTACCAGGGGTTGGGGGAATAGAAATGGGGAAGTATTGTTTAATGGATAGAGAGTTTCTGTTTGATGGTGAATGGGCTCTGGAAATAGCGGTGATGATTGCACAACATTGCAAATGTACTTAGTGCCACTGAACTGTATATTTTAAAAGGATAAATCTCATGTATATTTTACTACAATTTAAAAAAAATTTAAATAAGAAGGGTTGGATAAGAAGTAATTAGTTCAGTGGTCCTCAAACTTGGCTGCACAGTAGAACCACAATGGGAACTTAAAATCCTAGTGCCCAGGTCATGCTCTAGACCAATTAGACCAGAATATTTGGGGCTGAGATTTAGGCTTCTGCAGTGTTTAAACTCCCCAGGCAGTTCCATTGTGCAGTCAACTTTGAGAACCACTGTTATGGCTCACAGATCCTGACTGCTTCTCCCACTGTCATGTCAGAATCTCTGTGCAGAGTAGGCTTTTCTTACTGTCTAAAATGATCAAAAAGTATTGATGTATCTGATGCCATTCCATATCTTGTAGATGTTAGGTAGGAAGGATGCAATCAAGAGGAAAGAAAAATAACAAAAACATTGGCTGTGTTCTTACATAGAGCACAGCCTGTTTTGAGTAGAGTAAAATAATTCAGGGTATATTCAGGAATACTAAGGGAAGGGAACATGCATTTATATTCCATATTCAGGACAGAACTAGATTAGAGAAAAATAATTGTGTACTGTATGGCAAAGAATATCTAGAGCAGATGACTATTTCTTTCAAATTAGTGAAAAGATAACTAGAAAAATCAAGTCTTATAAATTGTAAAGAAAAATAATCAGTACACATATAAGTCTCAGCTTCACTAGTAATGATAATTAAAATAAATCATTTCTCCCATATCCAATGAGCCAAAATAAAAAAGAATAATTAGAAAATGTGAAGGCAGCTCAGGAGTTTACATGTGAACCCCCGTTCCCCTCACGCTCTCGAGGCAGCTGGCAGGCAGGAGCCAGGACCTGTCTCGGCCCAGCGGCTTTGGACAGTGCACAGGTGCTGGAGCTATGCGCTTCTTCCCTTTTGGAAGCAAAACAAAGGAAAAATGTGAAAAGTGAAGGGAGGTTTTGAAATAACTGGGTTTTGTTTTGCACCTTTGGTGGGAATAAGATTGACAAAATCTTTTAGGACTATAGTCACACAGTATCTGTGAAAATGTTAAATGCATATACCCTTTAACCAGCAATTCTTTTCTGCTAGAGAAATACTCACAGGTGTGCTCAAAGAAGCATGTCCAGGCAACTTTGTGTTGTGTTAGTGTTAGTCGCTCAGTCGTGCCCGACTCTTTGCAACTCCATGGACTGCAGCCCACCAGGCTCCTCTGTCCATGAGATTTTCCAGGCAAGGATACTGGAGTGGGTTGCCATTTCCTTCTCCAGGGGATCTTCCCAACCCAGGGATTGAACCAGGGTCTCCTGCACTGCAGGCAGATTCTTTACTGACTGAGTTACAACCTAAATGTTTATCAATAGGAGAATGGTTAAGTAAATTGGAAAAAATATGTCCTGTGGATACTAGGCAACTACTTTTTTTTGAAAATGATATTATTCTAGTTGTACTGCCACAAGCAGATCTCTATGGCAAAATGTTGAGTAGAAAAAGTGAATTATACTAAAATATGTTTTTTTCATCATATAAGACTGTGCCTTTCCAGCATATATCTGTGCAAATGCATAGAATTTGACCTGTAAGAAAGGATGTTCATCAAATTAATGTCTCTGGACAGGTAACTAGATTAGGGAAGGGTGGATCAAGAAGAAGGTTTTGACCTTATCTTATCTGTGTTATTTAGATTTTTATACAGAAGAGCACAGTTAGGATAAGGTAGCAGAAACTGACCAGTCTGAGACTCCTTCAAAGAGAAGGTAGAATTTTAAGAATGTTTTGATTAATGGGAGAGAGACAGTGTAATGGATTGATGTTGTATGGAGACAGAGGCAGAAGTGTTGGCTTGAGAGAGGAATGTCTTCATTGGCTGTCCCTTGAATTCTTTGATTTTATCTTTCCTTCCAAACTTGTTCTTCCTGTGTTTCCATGAAAGTGTGTTTTATGGGAAAATGAGATTAAGAGAAACCAGTGTTTCTGCTGGCCCTCCTGGGGAATGTGGGGACATAGGATTGGTGTTTCTAGTAAGGAAAGCCACTTTCATTACCTCTGTGAACAGAGGTCAGGGGTACAAATAATTCCCAATAATGAGCAAAAAAATCATTTTGCTTTTATTTTCTAATGCTCTTTAAATATCCATCTGAGTATGATAGGGACTGTCAACTGGAAGTTCACAATTTTAAATTAAAATAATGAAGCCACAGTCTGAAAGTTCTTCGGTTTTCCTTCTCTGCTCTGTTGCTGTTTTCCTGTTTGATGTAGAAAACATTATCTTTTAATGTGGCTTGGTTTTAGCTGTTATCTCTTTAAATATGTTGCATATTCTCCAAACTCTTCAATAGATATGGGGTTGGCAAACATTTTATTTTGAAAGGCCTTTTCTTGGTAACTGAACCTAAGTGGACACCTGAAGCCTCAAAATTCTTCATCTTGGGTACATGCAGAGCAAAGAGATGGAATGAGAAGAGTAGTTGGGAATATATAAGGGTAATGTATTGTTGGACCACAAAGAAGTGGCTGAATTTACAAGTGGAAAATTTATAGCATAATAAGAAGTATTGTTTCATTTTGGCCAGATTAAACTTTAAGAGTTAGAAAAATCTTCTTTAAAACTATCTGTGGTTTCTATATAATCTTTATTTTTGATTGCCACTGGCACAAATTTAACATATTTTTTCTTTGCTGAATGTGCCCTGGAAGGAGTGGTGTTTTCTATTCTCTGCTGATTTGAGGTGGGCTTTACTAACCAAGCTGGACACTTGAAGCCCGTCTTGAGCCCTAAATCAGAATGAGAGGCCAGGAAAGCTTGTTGCAGCCCAATTAAAGGACAGCCGGAGAGGATAGGCTTTACCTTTGCTCATCCTGTTGATTGTCTCCCCTGCGGATTAAAGACAAACCTTCCTTAACAAGCACATTGAGTAGCTTGGGTTTCCAAAACTCTCCAGGACCAGTAATTAATCCAACTGGTAATGAGAGCACAGTGTTGAATTCTGGAAAGAAATCATTTAACTCTTTCTATACTAGATAGCTTGTTTCCCTTTATTAATATTCCTTTGTGAACACTCGTTATTTGGAACAGTATAAAAATAGTGTGGTGGAAAATTGCCTTTATCACGTTATCTCTGTGCACTTAAATGCAAAAATTGTCCTTCATCCCTAAACTGTACATACTTGAAAAGTTGACTTTTCTGGTAGAAAGTGCTTTTTGCCTTTTATTTTGATATAGAGGCAAATTTTGTACAGTTGATGGTACTTCAAAAAGTAAGATCTGACTCTGTATTGAAATTTGTCAATTTCACTCTGGGTCCATTTTTTAACTTAATGGGATTTTCTTTTTTTTTTGTCTGTGGAAGTCACCTTTCCTTTGTGCTGCTTCTGTTTCTGCTGCCTCTCATTAGCCTCTACTATCTTCTTCTTAGGGCTTTGAAATATTTCCCATCTAGAAGTTCTAGCAAATAAAACATCTTTTCAGACTTTTATGAAAACTTTTGTTTTTTTTTGTTAATTTAGAGATATTTGGCCTTCTTGTTTCATTATCTCCTCATTCTATGGATATAAAGAACTCTCCTTTTGAAGACTGTTAATGGAATTAAAGGGGAGACGCATCTGAGAAAGCTATCGTTTTTCTATATGAAGAAATGTAAATACTGTGAGGATTGAACCTTTTCCTTCTCTATATAACTGAGGCTAGAAAAAGACACACTCCTAGGAAGCCAGGATAAAGGGAAAAATGCCTTTGAGATGCACTTTCTTAAAATAACTGAAGAAGTGACCTCATGAGCCAGCTGATAGCCTGGGTTTGCAAATGGATACATTTCTATTAGCCTGCTGCTTGATGCCACAGAGCCAAATATATAACAGAGTGTATTATATCATATCCTGCAGGCTGGAGACTGTCTGGGAGACAAGGGGGGCTTAGAAAGAGAGGTGAAATAGCAGGCTTGGGACACGAATTAGCAATGTAAATACTGTCAACCAAAACTTTTTATTAGTTGAACATTACCGATTTGGGTTTGTGATTCCATATTATCTGCTAATTTCTATCATCTTTGAATTAAATAATATTTAAATGAGAAAGCTTGATATTTAAGTAGGTTCTTCAATACAAGGGTTGCTGTACTCATTCTCTCAATAATACTTAAGTATTCCCATTTCTATTTTTTTTCTTTCTCTACAAGCTACAAGTCCATGTCCTTGGGTCTGACTCATGCTAAAATTGTTCTCATTTTGGTCATAAGAGGCAATGTAAGTGTGTCCTTAGATGGAAGATGTTGCTTATGTCTGGAGTACTGTAGACCCTCAGGTTCAGAGGAAAGCAGGAGATCTGAGGGGGAAGACTATAACTTGATAAACTGATTACTCTTGCCAAAAATCATTGTTAGCAATTAAGAATATTCACAAAGTAGCCTCCCCTTCTCCCCCAGCATACACGCCCATCGTGGTAACCATGCCAGAAAACAAAGAATGGTAGTTGTCTCTGTGGTTAACTGTTTGGTCTGGATTTGATTTGTAAAATAATTTGGGTGAAATCCATAATATGTTTAAGGTCAACGCATGTATCATTATGTTTATCTATATGTCAGACTCATAGACATTGGACTACCTTACTAAAAACTTTGTAGAAGAGTTTTAGAGTTATTTTCCCTTTTTATTAAGTAAATCCCATTTATTTTCATATATTTTCATATAGTCAGTCATGTTACTGAATTCTCTTATTGTTTATAGTGGTTTTTCATTTTATTCTCTAAGGATTTCCAGATACACAATCATACTATTTACAAATAACAGTGATTTTCATCTGTTCCTCACCTCTTAGTTCTCTCATCTTATTGTTCTGATTACTATCTCCAGAACAGCACATTTTTTTTTCTGAAAACATGTTGACTTTGTTTGACACCTTATATGCATAGACGTTCTAGAAGGGAGATGAGCTATAGCATCAATAGAACCTTAGGGGGTAGAAATCAAACACAGGACTAGATATTCTTGATCTTATAGGAACAAGTGTATGACATGCAGCTTAAGGTGCACTTTATCAATGTATGTATAATTCTCCATCACTCATGGAGCTCTAGTAACCTGTGGGAAGCAGTCAGTTCTAACATCACATTTTGGAACTCTAGGACCCTCTAGGAAGGGTCTTTATTTTATAATCTTAGAATTTGTTGGGAGACACAAACATATCCCAGATGAATTTCATGACGGCTGATGACTGTGCTCTTTTTTCCAGGCCCAGCTTCGGGCATTTATCCCAGAGATGCTGAAGTACTCTACAGGTCGGGGGAAACCAGGCTGGGGCAAAGAAAGCTGCAAGCCCATCTGGTGGCCTGAGGATATCCCATGGGCAAACGTTCGGAGTGATGTGCGCACGGAAGAGCAGAAGCAAAGGGTGAGGTTTCTCTAGCCTGAGTTTCCTGTTGCTTTTTTATTCTGAATCAACCAGCTCATTTTTGTTGTTCTACTTCTTAGGCTATAAAAAGTCTAAAAACATGTGTAGTAGTCAAACCTATCCTCGAAAAGAAGTTTGATATCCACTGATTCCTGTTTATCAGTCCATCACCATAAAGACTTGGGATAGGTCTATGAATTTATATTCCTCTCTGCAGTTGCCTTTTGGACTATTGTAATTTTATAAGGTGCTTGGAAAACTAAAGAAACTCGAAGTAAAAGTATTAACCACTCTGCATATTAAGTCACTTCAGTTGTGTGCAACTCTTTGCGACCTTATGGATGGAGCCCTCCAAGCTCTTCTGTTCATGGGTTTCTCCAGGCAAGAATACTGGAGTGGGTGGCCATGCCCTCCTCCAGGGGATCTTCCCAACCCAGGAATCGAACCCATGTCTCTTAAGTCTCCTGCATTGACAGGCAGCTTCTTTGCCACTAGTGCTACCTGGAAAGCCCCATTAATCACTTTGAAGACTCAGAAATGTCCTTATTTCTGGTTAGCAAGAATCACTGTTGAAAATACGTATAGAGAGATGTGAAACTAGTCAAGTCTGATGATAATGAAACATTTTTAAAAAGAAGAAAGACTAAACCAGGTATCCTCCCTTACTTGTTCTGCATATTTGTTTTTTGGTTAGCTTTTAAATTTTACTAAGAATCTCATATAAAATCCTTGACAAAAGAGTAACCTTCTTTTATGAGAGGTTTACGAGTTGACCTCAGGTTAGAGTAGGGTATAAAACCCAAAAGCTAATCCAGACCTTGATCAGGAAAGAAACCAGTGTGAAATCTCTGGTACTTGGTGCTGAATTTCCCTGTGTTCAAATGGGTCTGTGAGAAGTAATCCTGAAGAGAGTTACCCCATCCCAGTTTGATTTGATTTGTTTGATAACTAACCAGCTGCTTATTCCCCATTGGAACTAAATAACCAGCATTCTTTGTGACTTTATGTGCTTTTCTGGTCTTTTGATGACAGGTTTCATGGACCCAAGCACTACGGACCATAGTTAAAAACTGTTATAAACAGCATGGGCGGGAGGACCTTTTGTATGCTTTTGAAGATCAACAAACACAAACACAGGCCACAACCACACACAGTATAGCCCACCTGGTACCATCACAGACCGTAGTCCAGACTTTTAGTAACCCTGATGGCACTGTCTCGCTTATCCAGGTGAGTAAACCTTACAGTGAGTAAATCAGATTGTGATTTCTGAAGCAGGTCAGACTAGAGAGTTTTATTTACATAAATTCTTATATGAACTTTATACAGCTCCCTAAGATTTTACTACCTGAACTTGATTTTTTAAATAATATTTTAAATTGCTTGTATTTTGCTAAATACAGAGCTATAGATAGCTTTTCTGTGTATTTCCAAATCAAAGCTCTGTTAAAAAAAAAAAAAAAGAAGAAGGTTTTCACTTTTTGTTATTTTACTCTGTTAGTGGCCAGGAAATAGTCCTTCTGAATTACCTCTTCTGTGGTAAAACACAATTTGTTGGTAGATCAGTTCAGTTCAGTTCAGTCGCTCTGTCGTGTCTGACTCTGCAACCCCATGAACCGCAGCACTCCAGGCCTCCCTGTCCATCACCAACTCCCGGCGTCCACCTAAACCCATGTCCATTGAGTTGGTGATGCCATTCAACCATCTCATCCTCTGTCATCCCCTTCTTCTCCTGCCCTCAATCTTTCCCAGCATCAGGGTCTTTTCAAATCAGTCAGCTCTTCACATCAGGTGGCCAAAGTTGGACTTTAAGCTTCAACATCAGTCCTTCCAATGAATATTCAGGACTGATTTCCTTTAGGATGGACTGGTTGGATCTCCTTGCTGTCCAAGGGGCTCTTCAAGAGACTTCTCCAACACTGCAGTTCAAAAGCATCAATTCTTTCTTTATAGGCACTCAGCTTTCTTTATAGTCCAACCCTCACATCCATACATGACCACTGGAAAAACCATAGCCTTGACTAGACGGACCTTTGTTGGCAAAGTAATGTCTCTGTTTTTCAGTAGGCTTTCTAGGTTGGTCATAACTTTCCTTCCAAGGAGTAAGCGTCTTTTAATTTCATGGCTGCAATCACCATCTGCAGTGATTTTGGAGCCCCCAGAAATAAAGTTAGCCACTGTTTCCACTGTTTCCCCATCTATTTGCCATGAAGTGATGGGACTGGATACCATGATCTTCGTTTTCTGAATGTTGAGCATTAAGCCAACTTTTTCACTCTCCTCTTTTACCTTCATCAAGAGGCTCTTTAGTTCTTCTTCACTTTCTGCCATGAGGGTAGTATCATCTGCATATCTGAGGTTATTGATATTCCTCCTGGCAATCTTGATTCCCTCCTGTGCTTCCTCCAGCCCAGCGTTTCTCATGATGTACTCTGCATGTAAGTTAAATAAGCAGGGTGACAACATACAGCCTTGACGTACTCCTTTTTCTATTTGGAACCAGTCTGTTGTTCCATGTCCAGTTCTAACTGTTGCTTCTTGACCTGCATATAGGTTTCTCAAGAGGCAGGTCAGGTGATCTGGTATTCCCATCTCTTTCAGAATTTTCCACAGTTTATTGTGATCCACACAGTCAAAGGCTTTGGCATAGTCAATAAAGCAGAAACAGATAGGGAACCTCTAAAATTCAGATTGGGGTGAGAAGAGAAAGTTGGTTAGCTGACATAAGGCACCAGTGATGAAACATGATGGCTTCTAATATTGACTTATTTGGTTGAAGTAAAACTCTGAAGCTCATGTTAGTGTCTGATGTATTATTTTAGTTGTTGATTTCATATTTCAATGCATATTAATCATTACCTCTGCTGAATTTGGGATTGAATGAGTCTTTACTTCTGAGCAAAGGAGAGGTTGAAGAAGCCATTCATCGACACTTACTACTTCAATCTTTTTGTTTAGGTTGGTACAGGGGCAACAGTAGCCACATTGGCTGATGCTTCAGAATTGCCAACCACAGTCACTGTTGCCCAAGTGAATTATTCGGCGGTGGCTGATGGAGAGGTAAGAAAGAGGATTTGGTCTGTTTTCACTTGCTTGAATGTATAGGTGGAAGAGAAGGGAGGGGCCAGAATATGAAGAGACTGTAAGTAGCCTAGACATCTATAGCATTGTCTTATATAAACCTTCTAAAAATATCATTCCATGCCAATTTTGCAAATAGCATACTCAGTGTATGACATTTGAAATTAATGGATCTTTATGATTCAGACGTAACTGTCAGGAACTTAAAATTTTACATTTGCAACATAGCATTTTATATCCATTAAATAATTTTATGCTGTGAATCCCAAAGAATTTAATCTTTAGACTTTATTTTTAAAAATTAGATCATTAAAACAAGCTGACTAAAACATTCTTTGAAGGGATATATATATGTATATATATTTGTAAATCAGTAGACATGATTTATTGCATTGTAAATGAGCCTTTGAAAATACTTCACAAGAAAATCCTTCCTTGGGAATTCCCAGGCAGTCCAGTGGTCAGGACTCGGCACAGAACTCCAAGTTCAGTCCCTGGTTGAAGAAGTAATATCCCACAAGCTGTGTGACACAGTCAAGAAAACCCTCAAAGAAGCAAAAACAAAAAAAGCAAGAAAATTCTTCCATATCAAAACTGATCTAATTATGAGATATAAACTTAAAGGTAGTTAACCTTTATTGAACACTCAGTAAACTAAGCACTTCTCAGCTCTAGAAGTATAGGTTCTGTTATCATCTTCGCTTTTTACACAATAAAAAGGGGAAAGGTTAGGTGACTTGTCCAAAGGTACAGAGTAACCTAAGTGTGCAAGCTGGGTAACACATTTAGAAAAATGTTGTCTAAGCTCTGAGCCATCAGTGAAGTTCAGGAAAGGGTTTGTTAAGTGACTATAGGCTTTTCCCCTAAAGGTTGTACTCCTGAAGTTTGAAAACTAGCCAACAGATGTCAAAGAGCCGTTTCAGAAATGAAACTAAAAATATTATCTCCTCTTTGCTCAAAACCATAGACTGAGAACATCACAAAATCACTATAATTTGTGCATCTCAGGAAAGGTAAAGAACTGCTGCATTTCATGGCTAGTGAGGTGAAGAGAATTACAGCAGGCTCCCGCCAGCCAGCGTGTGGTGAGCCCCTGCCATGCTGCAGTTCAGGTGTTAGATGTATGGAGCTGAATTACACAGGAACCCTGCTCTCAGAGAGGGGTCTGTGTGAATGAACTGTAGTCCTCGCTGTAAGAGATGCTGCAAAGTGGTACCTTCAGGATAGAATGTTTCTAGTAACCGAGACTGGGAGGATTTGGGGCAGGAGATGGCCTTTGGTTTCCCAGTATAGAAAGGTAAAAGTCAACAGGAAATTGACTTATCAATTTCCATATGATATGGAAGAATGGACTAGCTGAGGGGGAAAGTTGTCAGTCCCCAAACACTAAGACTAAAGGACAGACACTCCTTGAAGTGTGAAGGAGGTAGTGAAGACACAGGTTGGTACGTCTGTGGGATTGGTTACTTTTTGAAGTTATTTACCGTATCTCCCGGAGAAGGCAATGGCAACCCACTCCAGTACTCTTGCCTGGAAAATTCCATGGATGGAGGAGCCTGGTAGGCTGCAGTCCATGGGGTCGCTAAGAGTCAGACATGACTGGGCAACTTCACTTTCACTTGAATGCATTGCAGGAGGAAATGGCAACCCACTCCAGTGTTCTTGCCTGGAGAATCCCAGGGACGGTGGGGCCTGGTGGGCTGCCGTCTATGGGGTCGCACAGAGTTGGACATGACTGAAGCGACTTAGCAGCAGCAGCAGCAACCATATCTCCCTACTGAACGTTTCCTGGGTTTAAAGAAAGTAACTTTGAGTTTCTATTTAAAGAAAGTAACTTTGAGTTTCCTAAACACTTCTCTAGAGATGGGTTTTTTGAAACCTGTTTTACAAAATAACTTCACGTAATCAACATTTTCAAAAGTTCATGGAAAATATGAAGGGAAAAAACATCTTAGTCATGTATCTGTGGCTTTTCTACCAGACTAACATCATTTTAAGTCATTTATATGGAAGTGTGTGAATGACATACACAAATAACCTGTTGGTAAATATCCAAATTCAGTCAGATTTTAAAAATTCTCACCCTTCCCATATTTCCAATAAAACAAAAAGCATATGAAGAAAAGAAGCATACATTGTCTCAAAAAGTGGCAAAATGTTTTCGATTTTATGGTTCGCTTCTGTTTGCCTTCTAATTTCTCTTAGATGTTGACATGATTGTTAAGCATCTTAGTTTTAAGCCATGAGTGCTGTGATTAGTCAGACTATCTCACAGGCTTGGAAAGGTAAGACCACATCAAGCCAACAAAGCATTGCATCAGATGACTCAGGAGAAACATCCTTCTGCCTGTATTTAGCATAGTTTCTTCCCAGGAACAGAAAGTACTTTACAGAAATAGACAGTACTTATACTTTTAGAAGTTGTACGGTCATTTTGTTATCTTAGCCTTGCCAGTGAGAGCTCTTAGATTAAATCATACTGCATTCAACATCCATTTAGTTGCATCACTATGATATCTGATAATAGTGGTACACATGATTCCGTTAAAGAAGCAGCAGAAGAGCTGAACTATGGACACATTAGAGACGTGAACTTTAAACTGAACCATCAACACATGTTAACAGTTTTGAAGTAGCATAGCTTATTTTAGGTGGGCTTTTTATGAATATCAATTTATTTGAAGTATGGGCACACTGAAGAACAAGCAGGGAAATATGAATAATGGAACATGTTCTTCATCTGGCCGTTAAGTAAATGCTTTCTGAGTTCTGTGCCAGGCACTATATATACTAGAGGTGAGCGACTTCACTCTCACTTTTCACTTTCATGCATTGGAGAAGGAAATGGCAACCCTCTCCAGTGTTCTTGCCTGGAGAACCCCAGAAACGGGGGAGCCTGGTGGGCTGCCGTCTGTGGGGTCGCACAGAGTCAGACACGACTGAAGCGACTTAGCAGCAGCAGAGGAAAATAAAGACCTTCCTTGCTCTTAAAGAACCCACAGGTAGCTGGTAGAGAAAAACACATCAGAGGAAATGGCAATGAGATAAGGATCTAGTAGAAGCCAGCCCAGGGTGTGGTGGGACACAAGATGAGAGGTCCTGAGCCTTGGGCTGGCTGTAGGGAGTTGTCTTCAAGCGGAGCTGTCCCAGCTCTCATCTCACCTGATCTCAGATTGGAGGGGTGAATAGGAAGCAACGGCAGGAAGGACGGGAGCTGTGTTCCTGTCAAAGGGAGCAGTACACGCAGCACATCACAGTGTGACAGTGGGGGAGAGCCACAGGTGGTTCACGGTGGCCAGAGCGACAAGGTCGCCACAGTTTGAAAGGCCTCACTGTAGTGGCTCTGTCTCAGAAAAGCACAGAAGCTGACCATACGTCCTCTGAATATCTTTCCCTTCTAGAGTGTGTGGCCCTTTCTCTGGGACATGGTGACGCCCAGGCATAGATAACCATAGAGTGGTTCCCAAAAGATGGCAAGGGAGTCAGCAAGAGCCCAAGCAAGTACAACCAAAGCACTGAGACTCAAGAATAGGAAATTCCAGAGAAATGTTAACACCTAAGCTGGTTGATGTATTGCCTATCAATACTCTGAATAAAAATCTCTTCACCTACTTCTTCTTCCCACTTCTTCTCCACCCTTTACCACAATCCATTAATCTTCTGTGCCATAAATTCAACTTCCTTAACATATACTGTATATGGCAACATTCTAATACCATTTCCACTACAAATAATAGCTGTAACTAAATGCATGTGTATGAAGTTGCTGCTGCGAGTTGAGCCTGAGTACTTGGGAGAGCTGCACAGGGCCACACTCTGCAGCAGGGTGGGCAGAAGTATAGTGGGACAGATCTGGAAAGAGGAAATGCTACAGGGCTGGCCAGCTTCAGCTGATTTTCAGAATAGAAGCATTGGCCATCTAGAAATTGGGAATGTAATTAATCATCTCAAATGATGTTGTTTTCTGTGATGCTCATTGGAGTAATAAGATCAAAGCAATAATATCTTAAGAAGCAAGAGTTTTGTGAATTCCTGAGTGGGCACCTTTGCAGCTTTAAAGGAAAGAAGTAGGATGTCTCTGGCTCTCAGAGCATGGAAGGCTTGCAGCCACAACCCATTGCCCATAAGAACTCAGGGCACATACTAAGGTAGCTCAGAGGGGTGTCTCATTCTCTGGGGGGCCTTTGACAAACACTTGGAGAAGCACTGTGATAATCAAAGTATAGCAATAGAACCAAAGAGGGAGGCATTTTAAGGATCTGTTCTCTTAGAGCTTGTGGTACTTTCTTTGGGACACAGTAATGTACCAGCACAAGTGAACTAGCACTGGGCCCCAGTGGGAGTTCCAGTAAGAACAGCTAGCATCCTAAGACCTGAATCTGTAGAAATACTATACCTGAGCTGCTTGGCTTATCACTTGCCATGTTTTAGAACTGAAATGGCTTTCGTTGCCCCTGCTGCCTTTTGGGTTTTGGTGGTGGTGGATGGGAGAGATACTTAACAGTATTTATTGAACAAAATGGACTGAAGTAGCTAGATTCAGGTATCCAGAACTGGGGGGTGGGGGGATGGAATCTCTTAATGCAAAGCATTATACTGAAATCAGTCATTGTCAGCCAGGTACACCCCTATGCCCATCAGAGAGGACATTTGGCGGTGTCTGGAGATATTTTTGATTCTCATGACTGGGGAGGATGCTGTTAAACATCCTACAATGCACAGGACAGAACTCAAAGAATTGTTTAACCTAAAATGTCGGTAGTGCCAAGGCTGAGAAACCCTGTGCTAGATCTAAAAAAGCTGAATTTTGATCTACTCGAATAACCAGATAGTATGGTTTTTTGTTTTGTTTTGTTTTGTTGGTTGTTTTGTTTCTTCATAATTCCTCACCAGTAAAAGAAAAACAGTTTTTGCTACATTAAAAAAATTATTTATTAAATTTGGCAGTTTCCATCAAAAATAAAAATATGAAGTAATTTTGATATATAATTCTACCTCTAGGAATTTACTGAATAAGTAGACTCACATAAACTATACAAAGTACTATATATCATCCAGTACTGTTTGTAATAGCAAAACATTGGAAGCTACTTAAATGCCCATTAAAAAAATGGCTGGTTAAAATAAATCATGTGTATCTATGTAATCCTATGCAGCCATTATTATGAATCATGAACGAATGAAGTAGTTTGATACATTCCAAGTTAGAATCATTTCAGAGCTGTATTGTTTGTGAAAAAAGCAGGGTACAAGAATATATGTAGTATATGCTGCAGTTTTTCTTCAGAGTGTGTGTGTGTGTCTAAATATGCTCATATATCAGAGAATATCCCTGCAGAGAAATGCAGGAGAAATGGAGAAACAGGTGATGGTAGTGGCCTTTGGCAAAGAGTCTGGAATACTGGCACTGTATCCCCTTTGGTACAGGTTGAATGTTTTTTTAGAAGTATACTTATGGTTTGTTCAAAAACTCAGATAATTTGAAAATTATTTGAAAGGATACAGTGGAAAATCTTGCTTTCTGTTTTCTATCCAACCTATTCCCACATCTCCACACACACTGAGGAAAATATTTTCATTGGTTTCTTTTGTGTCCTTCCAGAATTTCTTTGTGCAAACGTAAGCAAATTCAAATATATATTCTAATACCCCCTTTTTAACCCAAAAAATATCATGCTAAAAACCCTGTCCTATACATTGTAAGTCATGTTAATTTATAGCATGTATGTATTTGGCTGAGCACATGGCAATTTTTTAGAAATATGACTTTTGAAATCATAATCCCCATCCTCTTGTGACTGATTTTTTTAACTAGCCTGTCCTTTTCTGCCTCAGGTGGAACAAAATTGGGCCACGTTACAGGGGGGTGAGATGACCATCCAGACAACGCAAGCGTCAGAGGCCACCCAGGCGGTAGCATCATTGGCAGAGGCCGCAGTGGCAGCTTCTCAGGAGATGCAACAGGGAGCTACGGTCACCATGGCACTCAACAGGTGGAGGCAGGGGTGGGCAATAAAAGAGGAGGGTGACTCTGTCCCTGTATACAGATGTAAAGAGAAACGTCGTACCTCACTTTGTCACAACTGGCATTTGAAACTTAATACTCTTAACCCATAAGATATTGTAAAGTTGTCTTGTAATCAGCCCTCACCCACCCTATTCCCATTCCACTCCACCCCCAGCAACCAGTTCAGCCTTTCTGACTTCCTGCTAAAACCTGCTGGTCAGGGATATGGGTCCCTTTTGCTGTATCCTGTTCTGTGATCATTAACAGACCAAAAGCAACAGCAAGGTGTGCCTTGTGTTTTTAAAGGGACCAAAGGATGTAATAATAAAAAAAAAAATCAAGAAGCTTTGGGATTGATTTTCCTTTTACCCTACAAAGAAACTGCTTTTTGTTATGGATATTAATCCGTGTTTAAGCTGATCAGGAGCTAACTTTACTGACTTTTCAAGAAATTTGTTCTTTGCTTATCAGTGCCTTTGAAATAAAATAAGTTTTGGATTATTGGGGAAAAACTGAACCTTTTTTCTTCAGATATACTTAGGAAGGATACTGTGAATGGAATACTCTAGAAAGAAGTAGTTCCCAAAATGAAATTGTATTGTTTTCCATGCTGTTACTTCTATTGATTGTTGACAGAAAAAAATCATCCCCATATTATTCTTCTTCTTGTTCATTGCTAACACAATTTTATTTTCAATGGACCCAGATACTTTAAATAATGGTTAAGAGGGTGTGCTTTGAGGCCAGGTTACCTGGGTTTGAATCCCACCTCTGTCCCTTACTAGCTGTTTGACTTGGGCAGTTTACTTGACCTCAATGCCCAGGCTTTCCTCTGTGTAAAACGGGGGTAGACAGTACCTACTGTGAGAATTGGAGTGAGAGTTGGAAAAGCCAGTGCATATGAGAGCCTCAGATTAGTGTCCATCGTATGGTAAGGCTGCTGTTATCATTATGTGATAACATTAGCATAACATAATGTGATTATCATTATGTGATGAGACATTAGTCTCAAATAGTCGCTGGATTCTTGTGACATGCCAGCACTCTACTAGGTAAGATTGTATATAACGAGTGCTCTAAGATATATTGTCTGCCATTAAAGAAAGAATAATGTGATTGGGAGATTGATTTCAGTAAAACATTTAGCAAACATATTAGTCAGAGTGTAATTCACTGTACAATTGTATAGTGTGGACTATGAGCATAGGGGGAATTCAGAAGGGGATCACCTCCTTCAAAATATAAACATCAGATAAAGTTTAGATTGGCTGTGATGGACAGTAGAAAGCCTTGATAGGCTTAGTTAGGTACAGGTTTCCATGAGGCTGTATAGTACAGTTGCTGAGACCATTTCTGAGGTCATATTGGTTCAGGTTTGAATCCTTCCTCTGCCATTTAGTTGCCATACTGTCTTGAGAAATTTCACCCCTGAGCATTGGTCTCATCAAATAATGATAATTTTCATCATGTAGAACCGTAAGGATTCATTGAAATGATGGATATAAAAGTCTCATCAAACTGGCTGGCCTGTAGTTAGCATTTCAGGATTTATATTTATTATCATTTAACTTAGATTTTAAGATTCATCTATTCAGAATTGCTTATAGTAAAAAGAGATTAGAAATGGAAGTCCACTTGAGAAGAGGTGGTCCACTTGTGACTTGTCAAAGGCTTGGAAACTACTAGTAAGAGTGGAGATTAAGTGACTGGATTTTGAAGGAAGTATGGCCAGGACTTGGTGATTGAACTGAAACATATACATGCTTATCCTTCCAGAGTTACCAGTGAGTCCCTGAGTGACCTGGAACAGAAACTTTTTTCTTAGCCCATTGAACCGTATCATTTTTCACTGACATGAAAGTCTTATTTGGTCTCCTGCACTGTGACTCAAGCCCACTCGTACCCTTGAGAGAAGACACAGATAAACTTCCTGAAAACCAAGACCAGAGTGAGACACTCCTTCCTTTTGGTTTGGTAACCCCTCACTGATGGACGGGGCCTTAACAGGCCACCATTGAAGGCCAGAAAAATTTCATGTCATTGAGCCAGCACCTTGGACAGTCCAGTGAAGTGTGTGTCCTGAGAACCCTGTATGCTGGAAAATATGAGGCACATTTCTGGCTCCCTTTAGTGTGAGGACCAGGGCTTTTTTCCAAAGGCAAGGAGGGTAATGGTTTCCCCTGGGGGCTTGTTAACAAACTCAGAGGCAGCTGAGGCGGCTACAGTGTTTACTCCAAAGGAAGGAGAATATGGTTCACCGTGGCATGAAGGAGGAGTAAAGAGATGTTGAAATCTGTTTGCAATCATGGCCCCAGTGAATGTTGGGGGATGGTGTGTGGCAGCCTCTGCTGGAGGTGAAGAAACCAAGCCTGGCAGTGATGACTAGACATTGCAGGCTGTTAGGGGAACATCATGGGCTCCTAATTCCAGGAGCTATTATCACTGTCTAATGTCAGGAGGGTTGGGCTTGAAACACAAGCCCTTGGTGTTTGCTTCTCTGTGGGATGAGACCCATTCCCAGCCTGTCCACAGAATTTGTTGCTGGAAGTCATCTTGGTGAAAAATACTGTGAATCTGGGCTTTGTTCCTGTGGTAACACGATTTCATAGAGCTGCTCTCTTCCAGCCATCTCTTTCAGGTGCAGGTGGAACAGGCCTGGTTCTGTTAACAATCACCTGCACCTTGGCTGCACTGTAAGCAGGTGTGGGCACAGACTAAAGAGAGAGAGGCTGGCCACGTGGAATGGCAGGTGGGGCACAAGACAGAGGGGCGCCCTCAGCTGCTAATGGGAAAGGCAGTCGGGACAGGTGCAAAACAGGCCTTCTTTTTTCCAGCCATGCTGGTAGCAGTTTTGTATAGCAAGTTAGACTGAGGGCCCTGGGGTCACAACCTGTCGCCCACCCTGGCTTTACAATAACCGAAAAGGGGTATGGAGAAATCATCATTGAATACCCTGGAAACTTGTTAATTTTAATTATTTTCAAAATACAGAATCAATCAGTACTTCTAGGAAGGAGATAGAGAGTCAAAATGAACAAATGAAAAGCAGAGCATCACAACTCAAAAAAAAAAAAACTGTTCCCCCTGAACGGGCCAACGTGAAAGCAAGTGAAATCACCATTTGCTTGTTGCAGTACAGTGATTCAAGTTTCAGTCTGTTGGTTTAAGTCGTCCTAGACTTACATTCTAGGTCCTGCAGAGTCAGTACAGTCTTTGTGCATAAGGATGCATGATAAATATGGGTAGACTGAATCGATGTTTGCCCTCCTATAAATGTGTGCTGTGTTGTTGACAGGGAGATGGTTTTTACTGCGTCTCTACTGTGTATGGTGCTGTGACTCAGTGCTGTGGGGAGAGAAATGCCCCAGGAAGTTAGAATTGCTGTTCTTTTGCAGTGAAGAGGCTTGGCTTTAAAAAAGGAAGTGAATCCTATTTTTAAAGAAAAATTTACTCTTACCATTTTTTAAAGGAAAATATTGGCTTAAAATTAGAGATATTATTAAAACAAAGCATGGCTTTAATATATAGATTTGTATTTATTTGTCCACAAACATGGGATGGACAACCTAGTTCAGAAATCTTATCTGGAAATGGAGGGCAGAGAATGTGCAGCTGCCTCTTTTTCCTATAGATGAAGGTTAGACACTTGCAGATAAAAAGTTGATGGAAAAAAGGGAGAGGGGGGAGTTGATGGAAATTTCTCATTGTAATTCTGGTTTGGAAATGACTTGTTAAAAAATTGTGAAGTAGTGGCTTAGTGACATTTTGATCCTGATTCACCTTTTAAGTAAAGGTAATCTTTTTCTAGCAGCATATCATTTGATCATTTCCCATGAAGTCTAATGTAAGTGGTTAGAGTAGATTTGGAAGTAGTTGTCTGCTGACCACTGGCGGCACCATTGTCTTCATGCTCCAGGTGAAAGATTCATCCGTCACTGCTTTGCCCCTGCCTCCTGACGGGGCATGCAGTAAGTAACCTCACTAACGTGCAGACCTGTAATGCCCATCAGACCGCTCATCCCTGGCTCCCCAGGTTGCCTTAGTCGTTGCTGGTTCACAGCTTTTCTTCTCGCATAACATACTTTAGAAAGGTATCAAAGAAAATGACTTCAAATGTTTAGATTTTCAGACATCATAAAATGGGTGTGACTGGATACAGGGACTCTTCCAGGTCAGGGCTTGGGTAGCTGTTCCCCCCTTGGAGCCTGGGAAACCCCATACTGGAAGCATGCATCCAAGAGCGGCAGGGCAGCACCTCTGATGGTTGTAGAAATAAGATTATTGTAGATTGTGATTAAAAAAAACTGTGGGGAATGAGCAGTCGCTGAGGCGACCTGTAAACAGAGCTCCTATTTCCATATAAACAATTCTCAAAAACCAGCTTTCTTCTTCAGAGTACCACACAGTTGAAGCCTTTTCCAAAGACTCTACTTTTTGGCTTTCCGTGAAGTCTCAGGTCAGAGTGTTAAATATTTTTATCATTAATAAGTGATAGCTGAACACTGTTGAATTGTCTGGTAGTATTATCTGATACAAGTTTCTCAGAAAAATATGCAAAGTTATGGGTCTTAGGCATTAAATAATCATTTGTTTTACCATCTCTAATAAATAGTTATGATGGACCCTAAAATTAAAATCTACCTTGTAAAATGTAAAGAGTAGCCTTAGTAGTAATTCCAGGTCAAGGGTCTACTTTGCCTCTGAATTCATGTTATAGGTACTGTGGAATGACTGACTGTTGATATCAGATCTGAAGTACATTTTAACATAGTGATTGATCTTGACTTTTAAAGGGGCTGTATGGAAGCTCTGATTCTGTCCAACTTTTTTGCTCAACCTTAATTCCATCCCCAAATTTTTTTATAAAGGAAGTAAAAAAATTGAAATGTATAATATCTTGGACTAAGTCAGACAAAGAAGGCTGGAAATTAAAAACATCCACAGCTGAGCAACTAGGAAAGTGGGGGAAATCAGCAATTTTGCTCTTATTATTTTGAACAAATGTCAAATAATATTTACATGGGGAAATACAAAGTTAGGTAAGAAAAGCAGGTGATAAAACTGTAATACAGTATGATCTTGACTATCTGGTTAAAGTGTTTAAGATTATTAGGAAAGTAACTCGATGTTTTAAAATTTTCTTTTATACTTAATGAAATTTTTATGAGTTTCTACATGTATTTTATTATCAGAGAAAAATAACTTTTTAAACACACATAATTTAAAAAGCAAAGCAAGTTAGCAAGAGGGGAGAGTTTTCTATTTAATGAGACTTTTTTGTCCATTGGACTTCTCAGACTTCTTCCAGAATCCTTATAGTGTTAAAGAAGTCTTCCCCAGAAGAACGATTACGTCAGTTGCTTTTCTTGTTTGTTGACTTTCTCAGGTGGACATGACACTGTTGAGTTTGGTACATGTTGCTCTGCCCGCAGTCATGACACGTTTGCCCTCAGCAGTCCACAGCCCTTTGCCCTTCAAGATGACTGCCATAGTTACGGCAGAGTCTGCAGCTATAGTGAAGCTGAATCCACTGGCTTAGGCAGTGTCTGACCCAGAACTTCGTCCACCTCTGATAAGCTAAGTGACGCCACCTTCTCTCCTCCAGGCCCACTTTTGATATTCCCTCAGTACCTTTGCGAAGTGGTACCTGATGCTTTCCCAGGAGAGGTGCTGAATTTATCTAGTATTTCGTCGCTTGCTCTCCCCCAGTACCCGATATTTTAACATCTCTGAAGTTTGGATGGTAAACTATAATCTTATGATTACAGTTGTCAGGAACTTTTTTTTTGGCCACACCATGTGGCTTGGGGATCTTAGTTCTCTGACCAGGGGAACCACCAGGGAATTCACAGGAACTTTTCTTTTTTATTGGCACATAAAACAGTAATAATACATTTTATAGTTTGTATCATCACAGAATCAGTAAAAATGAATATTTATGTATATAGTAAAGAAAAGAAAAATGGGATACAAACTGTTAGAATAGTGTGTAAAGAGATGGCTAATATCTTTCTGTTCTACAAAGTGTTTGCTTTGCAGTGAAGGAAGATGTATTTATTAAGTTTTGAATCAAGGAGTTTGGGCTTATAATGATAATTTAAACTTTTAAGTGTTAATTTAGTGTTGCCTACATATACATGAGGCAAAAGGAAGGGGTGAACTTTGCAAGATACCAGTCAACCATTACTCTGTATTTGTTATCATGGATGTAAATCAAGTTGTTATTATTTAATATATTTTTATGAATATTTTAATTTTTTTGTTTTATATTGGAGTATAATTGATTTACAATGTTGTGTTAATTTCAGGTGTACAGCAAAATGATTTAGTTACACATATACCTATTCTTTTTTAGATTCTTTTCTCATATATGTTATTATAGAGTAGTGAATAGTTGTTATTTAATATTAATTGACTAAAAAATACCAGGTTTCTGACTCCTCATATTATCATCCATGCTTGGCCATAAAAGGGCAGTTTCAGGTGGTCCTCCTTGTGTAAGAGAAAAGATGAAAACAAAACCTTGTGACCCACAACCAAAATGGCTTTTGCATTGTGACTTTGTACCAGAGCTCCCACTATGACTTGCAAGCACTCTGTTGATACTGATAAAAAAGAGACTGGGAAGGAGTGCCGTCTGTCCTCAAACACCCATTTCCTAGGTTTAAAGAAAAGCCTCACTCTAGCTGTATAAGTATGAAAGACTTGGCATTTCTCTAGCTATTTCCTATAATCATTTAAAAATTGCTCTGGTTCTCTCAGTAACACTGGAATCCCTTGTTTGCTGGGAGGCTCTCAAACATGGAGTCAGGGAGCCATCCTAGGAAGGATTGAAAGTTGGTTTGTCTTGCTGCAGCACTGTTCTTCCTTCGCCTCACGCATCCCCCTCCTGTTCCTGTACCCACAGCGAAGCTGCCGCCCATGCTGTCGCCACCCTGGCCGAGGCCACCTTGCAAGGGGGGGGACAGATCGTCCTGTCTGGGGAAACCGCAGCAGCTGTCGGAGCACTTACTGGAGTCCAAGATGCTAATGGTAAGACAGCATGAATATTTTATCGAACTTCTTCCCTGTTTCCACAGAAACCTTCATGACATGACTGACAACAAGCCCTTCAGAATGAAGATGAACTTTGAGTTTTTATTGGTAGGCAGTTGATACCTAGAAAAATTCTAGGAGCCTCTGATTTCTTTCCCTAGTAGGAGAATTTGGGTTTCCTGTGGGGAGGAAGGAGTCAAAATAGTGGCTACCTAACTGAATGGCTTATTTGAGAAGTAACTGTTTGCTGTGACAGGACTTGCTGCGAAGGATTTAAAATTTTTCTGTGAGGTGCATTTTATCCTTTTTCTCCCATGGTGTAGAGGAGTGTCCTTTAGTAGAGCAGAGACTCTCTTGTGGGCGAGTGCATTGGGGTAACAAAGAATGTTCTGACCATCTTGAGAAAGGTAGCACCATCTCATATCAAGGTCAGCCAGCAGGCTGTGATAAAGGCGCTTTTCTGGTTGATGCTATGCGTTCTGCTTCTTGTTCAGTGCGGCCTCACCAAAGACCTCTGGACTGAGCCAATAACATGCCACTACTCTGCCCTTCTTTCCCAGCTCTTTGATTTTCTGGATATTGGTGCTATCCTGAATAAACAAAAGAGATAAAAGTTCATAGAAATACATTGACAGGGATTTCCAGCTCCAGTGCAGCTCTCTGAATCCATTTCAGCAGGCTCTGGGAGTCAGTTATCAAAATTGGGCTGCCTGGGAAAGTGCCTCAGAAGTCTGGTCAACAGGAGGACCAGCCCTGCTCTGTGAGACTCTGTGCAACTGTTTATTGAGCGTTTAAAATGTACATATAATGTTTAAGTAGGACAAATTAACTACTCTATGGTTTTTGGAGATCTGTAGTTTAAAGTCCTAGAAAGAGGATAATAATAACATACTTTTATTTAGGCAGACAATTCCTTAGTGGCATGAGTGGCTAAAAGAAAAGCCCTTGGCACTTTTTGAAGGATAGATTCCTAAGAACAGAATAATATGTTAGTGGAAAAGTCTTTGAAGAAAGACAAAATGCTGCATCATTCTTCAAAAGTGGGGAGAAGAAAGCACTTCGGTCTTCCAGAGAACAATAGGAAATGTAAAGAACCGTGTGGCTTCTGAGCATCATTTTCTTCATACAGACAAACAAACAAACATATTACAATGACAGCCTGCTTTTTCTGTAGGGCTAGGGGCTTTCATGAACTAACCCAAATAGAGATAGAGTTGATCTTGACCAGAGCACTGCAAAGTAAAGGGCATCTTACAGCCATGTATATTCAGGATGAAATGAACCATAGTTTGAATTAAGGAAATCCTCCCTCTTTAGCTAGAATCCTGCTCTTGTTTTCTTTTCTTTTTCTGTTCCATATCTGAGTCCTCATCTACCTTAAATGGAGAAGGATGGGATATCTGATTATGTCACATTCTGAATTGCAATTACTGTTATTCACTATGCGTGCATGCATGCTCAGTCGCGTCCAACTCTTTGTGACCCTATGGACCATATCCCACCAGGCTCCTCTGTCCATGGGATTCTCCAGACAAGAATACTGGAGTGGGTTGCCATTTCCTGTAGGGGATCTTCCTAACCCAGGGATCAAACCCACATCACTTACATCTCCTGCATTGTCAGGCGAGCTCTTTACCACTAGTACCACCTGGGAACTACCCCTGTTCACTATGAAACTGCTAAAAATACTTCCCAGTGTGGATTTGATGGGAGACATTGTTATCCTTTCTAATGGTCTTGACCTGTCTGAGCAAGAAGAGACTGCTTTGTAGTTCTACCTACTACTGCTTTGTAGTCCTCCCTAGGCTCACCTTTTCAGATAGAGGAGTTAATAGGTAAGTGTAAGAACTCTCTGGGTCTCCCGCCAAGTAGATATGTCTATTCAGCCATCAAATCAGACCATTGAGTTGTGCCACATCCTACTAATGTTAGGCAAAGGCTCACATCATGCCATCTATACCTTGACAATTCAGAAGATGAATCAAATATTGGATATGACCCAAGTAATTCTGATACACCTTCTTCTGTCTTCTAACATTTTTACCCAGAGTGCTGTAGGATTTACTCTGGGACTTGGAACCAAGTTATTCTCATTTAACCAACTAATTTGTCTGTCTGGACTTTTAAGGGTTCTTTTTTCATCATTATTTCAGATTGTGTCATGTTGGCATTGTTTGTCACTTCTGTGGTGACAAGCTTATGGTATCTGCCAGTAGACCCAATTTATTATCAAGAATTGTTATCAGGAAGAACCAGATGATAGCAGAACAAGTTGCTATTTGGTAACAGACATAACTGGGGAGAAAAAAATACATCCCAGATTCCAGAGCATGACTTAAATAAAAATCCTACTAGCAGATGACTCTTATAAGAACAGTGTGTGGATATTGGCCTGTTCAGGCCTGAAGCAAGAATTTCAGCATCTTCTAGGATGGAACTACCAGGGATGGAGGACCACTGCGTATGAAACTTGCTAGAGTACAGTAACCAGCACGAGACGGCCAGGGCAGTGTAGGCCAGTGGCATCAAGGCAGACCTGACAAAGACCTTGTACCTGAAGCCTTCTCCTTTTTTCTGGATCCTGTCCCACCCCAACACTAAAGGGACTACTCAAGCACTAGCATTACTCTATTTCATTTGTGTTCTCTCATTTTAAATAGTTATAAATGAGTCTTTTGTCTTTTATGATGGTGTTTCATGATTTGGTTCAGTTAAAAGGTTTTCACAGGTGCCTTTCTCTTCAAAATGTGTAAGGCTGGGAAAGGGCTCTGGTTGAGTTCTTTCCTTGCCTTTTTCTTTTCTTTCTTTTTAACACAGTTATCCCTTGCTTTACCCCCACAGCACACCTTAAGAGGTTGTACAATTTTAAATTGCCCATTGGTTTCCTTTCTCTCTACCATCCTCTGTACCCTAGAACCCCCTTTGCTAATAATAATGGACTTCAGGACCACTTCAGATCTTTTATCTTCCTCCCTGTTTCAACAACAACAACAACAACAAAATGACAAAAATCTAGATGGGGGAAAAAAACGAAACAAATAACTGAAGTTCATGGTTAATCAATAATGGTAATGAGAATCATCTGCTTCAGCTGTTGTCCATCAAGCTTCTTACCAGAGTTGCTTAGAAAGGATCAGTGTTTCCTAAAATGGTTGGCACTTTTCTAATAATATCACAGGAAAAAAGGGGAGCATAGCATTTTCTTGCAGGGGGTGGGGGGTTGTTTTGGTCCTGATTATAAAGCTCATCTATGATCCCACTACAGAATGTTTTTTGAGGGTTTGTTTTGGTTTTGTTTTTGTTGAGTTTTTTAAAATACAGCCTCCCCCACCCCATTCATAACTTTTTAAATCTAATTAGGATCATGTTGTACTATTTTATGACTTGTTTTGAAATATCTTAACCACTTTCATCTGGCTAAATGTTTTTTGAAAAGATCACTTTAATACTTGCTAATATATCATCATATTATCCATCATAATAATCAATCCCCTATTGTCGATAATTTAGGTTATTGGTAATTTTTTACAACATAAATAATAGTGTTCATCTTAGTACAAAATCTTGCCCACACCTATGAATCTTTGCTCTCTACATAGCTTATCCTTCCTAATACTTCCAACAGAACTGTTTAGAACCTGCTTAGTTACTCCTCACCAACATTAGATATTAGCATAATTTACTTTGTATGTGTATACCTATTTGGTAGGCAATAAGTTGAATTTTATTTAATTTGCATTTTTTAATATTAGTGAAAGATATTTTTACTTTTTTCTCCATGTTTTTATCTACACATATATATTTTAGTATTTGTCTATTTGTGTTCTTCACCCATTTTTCTACTGAGGTCTTTAATATATAAAGAGTTTCTCCAAATCAGTAGGAGAAAGATATAAAGAAATAATCCCTTTATTGTGTGTGTTGCAAGCTTTTCCCAGTTCATTTTTATTTCACTTCTGTTACTTTTACTTTTGTTTCCTTGTTTCTCTTTCACCCAAATCAGATCAATATCTAATTACATTCCAGTTCTATGGATTCAATTTTTATTTAAATACTATAAAATAATCTTGAATTTATTTTGGTATATGGCATTATGTAAGAATGTGAATCTTAGCTCCCTGACCAGGGAGCAAACCTGGGCCCAGCAGTGAATGCTCAGAGTCCTAACCACTGGACCACCAAGGAATTCCTGGGTGGGTGCTGTTTAGAATGAGGGGAGCTTGTTTAGGGAGACATAGATCATGGTCAGAAGGAAGTAAACTCAGTTGAAGAGTTGTTTCCTCAGAATCCTCTGCCCAAGCCCTCCTGCTGCCCTTCAGTATGTGCCCGGGCTCTTTCAGTCTCCCCACCTGTCTCCAGGGAAACAGAGACCAAGGTGGTATGGTTGGGGAATGTGGGAAAGAGCTTGGGGGGGTGTACATTTCTGCCTGGAGCAAGTTGACTGACCCACTGCTTCCCCTCCTGCTCACTGCAGCCTTCCCTTTGGCTCTGCCTCCAGCCCTTGATTTCATTCCCCAAAGTGTTCGTAAAGTACATCTCTACTATCCAGCACCCAGAGACTTTCCCCTGCCCGTGCTGTCCTGCGTGAGACAGCTGCCTTCCCCATGCCCTGAAGTGGGGCATGGAGAAGTGGGCTGGAGGGCTGGTCTTCTGAACACTGAAGCTGGTTGTTACAAGGCATTTACATTATGCACAGAGGAGCAGCCCTTCTCATTTCTCTTCAGTACCACATGCCCCTCTTTGTTCTGGCCTGGCCCTGGCAACAGCCTTGCTACTGTTGACTCTTGCCCCAGATTCATCAACATAGTTTCCTACAACCTGAAGACCCTGCTCTGCTCAGTCTTGCTGCACTATAAACAAATGTACATTCTACTATCCATTCCAACTGCCAGATCACACTAAATCAGTTTTCAAATTCTTTGAGGAAAAAACCTTGATCTTCCTTTCACATTGACCATGTCATCCCTTTTTCACCTCCTTGTTTTTCTTTAGCCTTTTTAAAAACTTTTAAAAATATGCATGTGTTTTCCCAGTTGAATTTAATCTCAACCATGATCACTGGAATGCTTTTTTTTTTTTTAATTGGCATTTTTAGCAAAGGGGATAAAAGAGTAGATGGATGAGGACAGTAACATAGAGTTCAGATAAGGCAGCAGGACTTTTGAGTGGGGTCCTTGCATGAGAGATTAGAACACACATTCCTATCCAGCAAGGCCTCCCACGTGAGACAGGATGGCTGAAAGGTCCATCCTGTACTTATATAAAGAGATCAGCCCAGCTGGACCTGCAGCAGGCAACATGTGTGTGTTAACTTTCTGTAGAAACCTGCTTTATGTGTATTATAGAAACCTTTAGGGTATTCTTAACTTGGATCTGTGGATCGTGAAAAATTCTGCACAAAAGTTTTATATTTATCTGGGATCTGCAGCTTTGATCAGATGTGCAAGTAGATCAGAGAGAGCTCCCATTTCCCCACCCCCCACCAAGATGAAGAACCTCTACCATAGAAACTGTGGCTAGGGTCACAGAGGGTATCTGATGTGGCATGGAGAATAAAAGGAAGGGCGGGGAAGGTGGGAGGACCTTCAGGCCTAGATGGGTCCTCTGAAAGCTGTACCACTGCCGAGCTCTGTGCTCTCAGGCAAGTTCCTTAAGCCTTAGCTATATAGTTAGGAGGATAATACTACCATGAGGTAGTCTGGAGCATTAAACAAAGAGATTCCTGTGAAGTACTTAGCATAGTGCTTGGCACATAGATCCATCATTCATAAATGTGAAATTATTATTAGCTGCCAGCATCAGTTTCTTCGCAAGCATCCCCCCAAATACATTAAGTGGTACAGAGCGCACAGTACTGTTCAGCAGACCCAGCTTTCCTGTCTATAGGACAGGTCCCAGTGCTTACCTTACACAGTTGAAGGATTTATGGTCCAGAGTTGAATACTGTAAAAATGGGAATATATGGGAGTATTTTCTATAACCTTGAGTGAAGGAAATTGAAGGTGACGTTGTTTAATGGCTCCTGCAATCGGTTATATCACCTTCCTTGGTCCAGGGCTGCTGTTCTCTTCCAGCAGCATTTCAGCTTCCATCACAAAGGGTGACTTTTTTCCTCACTTTTTCTGTATTATCACCACCACCATCATCCATTATTATTTGCAGCATGTCCTTTTGTTCCAGCTCATCTTTAAGAGTAAGAGATAAAGTGCCAGTGCTCATCTTGATCAACTATAGAATACATCTCACCTTCTCCCTTTTCCTATGGTCCTCGTTTTCTGGACCCATTAATATATGGACTTGTTCCCAGAAGAGTCAGTGAAGATGCAAGTATTAATTAACTTAGGAAATATGTCAGTGTTGCAGCCTCCAAAAGATGCGGATATGCTATTCTTGTGTGCACTAAATCACTCTTTGCCTCAATATTTTAAAGTTTAAATAAGTAAACTGTATTAAGTAAAGTTTTACTGTAAATATGCATATTCAGTCACCATAAAGCATGATAATAGCTTTAAAATAACTGTTGTTACTTTGACACTGTGAGACTGTCTGTACCTTGAATGAAAAAGTGGGGAGTTCAGTGCCTCCTAGATTGGAAGCAGTAAGCCCCTGAGCCCCAGGGTTGTGTGTGTGAGGTGAGAGCCTCAGCCTCAAGCCTCCTGAGAGCAGGAGCTGTGGGTTTTCAGGCCACCATCCTGTAAAGTAAATGGCCCTCTTTTCCACTGACAAGGAGACCTGAGGGGAAGCTAAGATGTTAGGATGGTGTCAGTCAGACCAAGCCAAGGCATTGCCTGTTCTGTGAGAAAAAGTACAGGAAGATTCATCTGTCATACAGCTGTTTTCCCCTTCAGAATCGCAAGTCTTTCTTTAAATGGAAGGGGTGTGGGACATACTCAGAGACCCGGGACGATCACTTCTTAGGACAGATAAGGAGAGCTCTGAGCTGTGGCTCAGAAAGAACGGTGAGGCTGAGCCCATGAACTAGGGCTGCCTGGGAAGCTGCTTCCACACCGGGGAACTGCAGCAGCCAGGGCAGAGCTCAGAGTGGGACCCTGCGCAGTGTCCTCCAAGGGCCACCCTGAGAAACACTGTCTGCAGAGAGGGGCTTCCCCATTTAAGTCAGCTAACATTTCTCCGTCTAGTCAAGGCTATGGTTTTTCCAGTGGTCATGTATGGATGTGAGAGTTGGACTGCGAAGAAAGCTGAGCACTGAAGAATTGATGCTTTTGAACTGTGGTGTTGGAGAAGACTCTTGAGTCCCTTGGACTGCAAGGAGGTCCAACCAGTCCATCCTAAAGGAGACCAGTCCTGGGTGTCCTTTGGATGGACTGATGCTAAAGCTGAAACTCTAATACTTTGGCCACCTCGTGCGAAGAGTTGACTCATTGGAAAAGACTCTGATGCTGGGAGGGATTGGGGGCAGGAGGAGAAGGGGACGACAGAGGATGAGATGGTTGGATGGCATCACCGACTCGATGGATGTGAGTCTGAGTGAACTCCAGGGGTTGGTGATGGACAGGGAGGCCTGGCGTGCTGCGATTCATGGGGTCGCAAAGAGTCGGACACAACTGAGCGACTGAACTGAACGTTTCTCCTAAGATGATTCATTTTCATTCTGGGAAACATGTTGGTAGATGTCATACTGGGAGAATAACTATTTCAGTTTCACTCCTTATTTGCCTTTTGACAGTGTGCATTAAACATTATTATTTAGGGCCTTCATCTTTTTCTTTTCTTCCTACCTTCTTTCCTTTTCCTTTTTTTTTTTTAATCAACACCCCTACCACTAGCCCTACCACTGCCACCTTGCAGTTGACTAAGTAAGTACTCTGCACTGACCTCCCTTCACCCAGGAAGGTGGGTAGAACAGAGCTTATGGCTTGTTTTGTAGAGGCAGCTACACTAGGACTTGCCCAGGGTCACTCAGCTGCTGAATGGTGAAACCAAACCCAGATCTCCAGGACTCTGTACTGCCTCTGTAGGCTCCTTTCACCCCCACTTCACTCCATTTTGCCAATCCAGTCAACCAAGAAAGTAAAGACGGTATAAAACAGATGAAAATCATCATCTTTACTGTATCTGATCAAACTGTTACTTGGTGTGGCTCACGTTTTTCAGGCTTGTTTTGAGAAATGGTCATAGCCATGTGTTGCTCACTTTAGAAGTCAGTGTCATGATGAGTCTTAAGAGAAGCAAACAAGTAAATGGAGTCAAAACCCAAGATCTAAAGTTATATCCTGGGAATTCCCTGGTGATCCAGTGGTTAGGACTCGACCTGTCATTGCCAGTGCCCAGACTGAATCCCTGGTCAGGGAACTAAGATCCCGCAAGCTGCATGGTGCAGCCAAAAATCTGTTAAAATAAAATAAAGTCCCCCGTACGGTAGCTACTAGCTATATGTAGCTGTTTGAATTTAAATGGAAGTTGAATAAAATTAAAATTCAGTTATTCAGTCACACTAGCCACAAAGTGCTCAGTTAGCCATATGTGACCTGAGGTACTTTTTTATTTATTTTTAATTTATTCACGTTCAAGTTTAAATAGCCACATGCAGCTAGTGACTACTAATGGACACAGATACGCAGCATCCCCACCACTGCTGGACAGTGCTGCTCTGAAGACCGCGGCAAAAGCACTGTGGCCTTCTGGCAGGTTGTGCCACCCTGCACAGGGGAGGGCGACAGAAGTGCATCACAAGCCTTCCTTCCCAGTGACCTTCTCAGCTCAGAGACAGCAAAGCTTTGCTAAAAAAAAAACCTGCCACGTGACTCCAGTAATCCACGGCCAGTAAACAGCTGGGCAGAGGGTTGCAAGAAGAGCTGGCCTATTTTTGTGCACTGCAGAGTCCTGAGCAGGAAAATCTGAGACAGGAAGCAGTGGCGACACCTAGACTCACTTTCTGGTCCCTTTATTCACACCAAGGCCACTTGCCCATTTCCACTTGGATGATCCACAAGTGCAAATTCCTCTTCTCAGCTGCAGCCGTCTTCAACACAGGTATGCTAATGGACGTATCATGGCCCCCAAAAGGATGAAATATCCAGAGCCTTGTGGGTTACAGTCTGAAAGAAGCCATTAGCATTGGATGAATTCCAGATTTCACAGTGAAACATGGCTGCTTCTGAGAAATGGGAACGTGGAGATGTGTGATGGCGCTCTTGATTCTAGAATCCAAAGAGGATTACAGTTCTATGTCTCATGTATGTTACTCATCCAGCCCTTTCGTATCATAGAGGTTTGTCCTCCTTCCCCACCCGCTTCATTATGATCTGAGGTCCAAAATGCCTTCCAGAATAGCTCTCAGAGGGAAGTAGCAGTTTTTTTGACACCCTGATCTCCACCCCCTCCATTCCCCCAAGATATACATTGATGGCACTAATTTGGGGGGCATTGTGAGCATACAGTAAGTGTTTACTACTACTACTATTACTGTTATTAAACACTCACATTGAATGGGAAGGGATTTAGTCTTCAGAGGGTTCACTCTTAACACCTCTGGGATGCAGTCTTAGGATCTGGTACAGTGAGCTGGAAGAAGGAAGTGAATCTCACACTGAGAATCCTTGCTTCAGAAAGCCTCTGGCATTAATAGACAAAGATTGTATCCCTGAGGATGCTGGGGCAGACAAAACTGAGACCCAGTTCTCCAAAAGTACCAAGTCTTTTCTGTCACTCATCAGACATTGCCTATACAGCTCAAGGAGTTTTTAGTTTTGGTGTTCTTTGGTACCTTTGTCTCCTGCAAAGATGCTGACCTGTGGATACATTCCGAAGGAGCAGAACTGCCTCTTGAAAGTATCACTGTGGGGAATTCCCTGCTGGTCCAGTGGTTAGCACTCAGTGCTCTCACTGCCGAGGGCCTAGGTTCAATCCCTGATCAGGGAACTAAAATCCCACAAGCTACATGGCACAACCAAAGAAAAAGAAAGTATTGTGATGTTTAGAGTCCTCTTTCTCCTTGCAGAGTCTGCAAGTTCAAAGGGGATGTGTCATCTCCTCTACACCATCATAAACTGGAGTGGCCTCAGGCATTCATCATTTTACATAAGGAATTGCTACTAATTGAGGCCCTTCAGAGAAAGGTAGGGCCTTTACAATGAAATGACCCCTATACATTCGTGTCAATTCTTAGTACTCATCTGAGCCATGGCCAGGTCCTTCAGATGCTTTGAGGTGTTTTTCACATTGAAAGCTGAGTTGGCTCCTTGGGACCCCAGAGGGAATTAGCACACGTGTGAAGCCAGGTTGGTCTGTGTCTGGTATTCTCAGCTTGGGGAAACTTGACAAGTTAGGGGCATTCTGGGCAGAGGACTCTCAGGTCAGGGCTTCAGGGCAGAGATTGCCGAGAAGGTACCCACCATCTGGCAGACAGACACCACTGACCACGGCATCCTCTCCACCTCCAGCGTCCTCAAGGCCAAGTTACATGTTTCGTTATCTCATTCTCCTTCCCTTTAGGTCCCCAGATCTTTCTGAGTCTTTGTATTCGAAAGACAGATTCTGGTCTTAGATGATTCCAGCTCCTTGTAACCAAGACAGAATCTTGGTGCCTGTCATTGCAGGTAATATTCTGTAAAGGGATTTTTTTTTTTTTTTTGCTTACCAAATCTAGAGCCATAATTGGACAAGTTTAATTGGAATCATTACTATTCAGTATGTGGATGAAAAAGCAGTTTTAATTAAGCATGTAAGAGGGGGATTAATCACTGTTCACACAAGAACTAGATTATCATAACAGGAGAAATTCTTATAAAGTTTTTAAGGTTCTTGGTTAAGGGTACTTGCCTCTTTTTATTTGTGCTTGCATTATGATTTTGAAGGAATGTCAGCACACTGTTTCTAACTCTGATAGCCTGCACATCACAGCCACTATGGTTTTGGGGCCCTTCTGGCTCTCAGATTACCTGTGTAAATACAGGGATTCACTTCTCAGCTCTACCATTTGCTTAATAAAGAGCGAATGTGCAGAACCTAGCAGCAGCAGCAGCCTAGCAGAGCAGTAATCTAAACAGGATAAACATGCTTCCTCTTTGTGTGATGCTCTTTCCCCATCCTCCTGCCAAGAGCAGGATATCAAATGAAAGGAAGGTTGTGGTTGGAGTCAGTAAAGTGAATGTCTAAGTGGCACCTGCTTCATTCACCAGATCTGCTTTCCCGGGGCCTCCCACTGTACATCTGCTCCTGACAAAGCCTCTTTTCTCCTCCCGTTGGTCAGAGTTGAGAGCAAAGGCCCAGCAAGGAGACATACTGGTTTTGCTTTGTCAGCACGATTGCCTGTGACATTATAATTATACCAAATCTTCATTATTAGAAAGGCCCCAATTTAGAGATTTTCAGAGTCTAAATGGGGTTTTCAAAAGTAAAATTGATAGAAACATCTTTTCTGTTGTAAAGCTAGCAAATGGATCTGAGAATCATTGAAGGGGTCTCAATATGGAAGCTGAGACACTGCTCTGAGTGAGACTACAAAGACCTGCTATCAGATTGGCTCACCGAGGCGGCCAGCAGTTCTCTGACTGTGCCCAACCCAGCCTCCCCTGCTGCTTGTAGTGCCCTAATGTATAGCTCTACTGCAGTACTCTCCAGTGCTGGCAGAGTTTCTCACCTGGGCACCCAGGAGGTAGGATATGTTAAAATAAGTTGATGGAGTCGGGCAGTAAAAAAAAAAGCTATGATGTAAATAAGGGAAATGCCAGGAAAATATATTTTAGGTGAATGCAGAGTGTCTAATTTCAGATTGAGTTTCCATCTAAACAAAAGTAACTCTTAGCATGTTCTGCAGTGTGTATGCAGTTGAAGCACGCTTAAGGTGTGGAGTTGGCTCACTGAAAGCTCTGGGAAGGTTTTAGAGCCTTGCTCTAGCCCTTTATAAACTGAAATTAATTAAAATCAAATAAAATTAAAGACTCAGCTCCTCAATTACACTAGCTACGTTTCAGGTGCTCACAGGTACACTGTGCCCTGCTTCACAGTGAGTTCTCAGGGACAGGACTGTTTAGAGATTGGTCTGAACCTCCTGAAATGCCTTGACTGCTTAAGTGAGCCTTGGACTTAGGGAAAAAACCTGAACAAACTTTTTGGCCACCCCAATATTTCAGCCACCCCAATATTTCAGCCTTGCTGGAAGGAGAAAAGGAAACTTGCCTGATTATTTTTGGATCAGCTTCCAATGGTGTTTCTTGACTATGATCTTTGTCTTTTCACCTTAAAATTATTTTTCCTCCAAGAATCTTGTGTCCTTTCTTCAGCCCCTCCAACTTCTCACAAAACAGTAATAATAGTGATATTAAAAATGTATTGAAACTATGAGAAAAGACTTTAATGTTCAGAATGTCTACTTATAGCTGACCTGCTCCCTGGCCTTCCCTTCCTTCAGCTTTCACAGCCCCACTGTTTGCCTGAAGAGTTCTTTTCTCATTAAACAGAGCTTCTCATTGACAAGAAGGCATGTGAACACTTGGAGGCCGAGAGTGTGTATATGGATTGTTCATTTTGTGTACAATGTGGGGTGTGGACAATATTCCTGGGGGTTGAGCACTGAGCTGGTGGCATCTTCCATTTTCAGCAAGTCTGGGGAGTAAGGGCAGACCTTTAAGCTTGTTTCTTCCATATGTCCGTCTCTGTTAGCTACTACATGGTGGCTTTGACTCCTGGGAGAAAACCTTTATGAAATAACGATGTGTATGTATGTTAGTCGCTCAGTCGTGTCTGACTCTTTGCGATCCCATGGACTGTAGCCCACCAGGCTCCTCTGTCCATGGAATTCTCCAGGCAAGAGTACTGGAGTGGATTGCTATTCCCTTCTCCAGGGGATCTTCCCAACCCAGGGATCGAACCCAGGTCTCCTGTATTGTGGGTAGATTCTTCACCGTGTGAGCCACCCATACTACCTCAAATTTAGACAATATCTCTTTTCTCAAGAACTTAAATTATTTAAATATAATGTTACTTATCCTCATAGCAGCCCTATGAAACAGAAATGGCCCTTTTGGTTTTATAAATGTAAATATAGTCAATTCTTAGTTGCCATACACACAATATTTGTCATGCAAATCACTCATGGCACGTTTTAAATCCTTGGACAGTGTCTCTAAGCAAGCCAGGGTAAAGCCTGAACCATCTCTTCCACCCCCTGCCCAGCTGCTGCATACTTAAGAAATACAAATTAGTTTTCATGTTAGCTTAAAGAAGACATGATTAGAAAATAAGTCTGTGACAAGAAAAGCACATCATGAAATCAGAGTTTAGCGGGGGCACTGTGGAGGAAATGACCCATGCTTCCTTTGGTTCAACTAAGAGGGGACTCGAAAGATCTACCTTTATATCATGGGCATCATTAGCACTCAGTGTGCTGGCACATTTCCCAAAGGAATCTGTAAACCCCATGGGTAGATGTCAGAGACACCTCTGTACCCCAGGCACAGGTGTGCATGGGAAGCAGACTTCCTGCTGCTGCCCTTTCTGGTGGCCCTTTTTGCCCAGTGCTTTTGAAAAGTTCTGTGTCATTGTCAGGCCTCTGTATGGCAAATTGCCTGTTGCGAGTGGATGCTGAACAGGCCACAGGGGCTTCATCTTTGTGGAAAGAAGGAAGTGGCTGGAGGGTAGACTTAAAAGGCTACCCTTCCAGGCACTGCAGCCTGCATGGGGTGGTGGCATTCCTTTATTCTACAGTCCTCATCACCTGGTCACCTAATGGTCTTGAGCCACCAGGGAAGCCCAAAAACACTGGAGTGGGTAGCTTATCTCTTCTTCAGGGGATCTTCCTAACCCAGAAATTGAACCGGGGTCTCCTGCATTGCAGGCGGATTCTTCACTAGGTGAGTTATCAGGGAAGCCCCAGTGGCTTTAGTAACCATTAATGATATTATGTAGATCCATTATTTCACTAAAAGTTTCAAACTAGTGATTTCTCTAGTGTTATCATTCCTCTGCCTTTATTAGCTGGAATTCTTTTATAAAGAACTTGTCCCCATTAACAGTTTGGTTATGCTAACTACAGTCCAGAGGAAAGATGGAATAATACTCAATTTAAATGAAGTTTATAAGATAGATTTCTTTCTTTGTGATCGTCTGACCCCTTAACTGTTTCTTTCCACCTCTAATCTGCTGTCTTTAGGTGTCTGATATTGTCTAAAGCAAATTTTGCTGAGGCACTCAGTCATGTCTGACTCTGCGACCCCATAGACTATAGCCCACCAGGCTCCTTTGTTTATGAAATTCTCCAGGCAGGAATACTGAAGTAGGTAGCCATTCCCTTCTCCAGGGGATCTTCCTGACCGAGGGATCAAGCCTGGGTCTCCTGCAAGTGGATTCTTTACCATCTGAGCCATCAGGGAAACCCCTAAATGATGCTCTAAGATTGGGCTAAGTGAGGCATTGAAAAATCTGGAGAGCACCTTTGGCAGATTTTTGCCTCAGTCTGTCCTTGTTCAGATGGAGGAGGCAAGGGCTGGGTGGTAGGCACAGGGGGTGGGAGTCCTTACACTAGTCTCTCTCCTTTTGTGCCTATTTGAAATTTTCTGTAATAAAAATTTTGAACATAATAACAGAAAAATAAATCTCCATTCTTAACTCTAGGTAAGAAGACCGATTGGTCTCCTGATTGGTCCATTTCTACACCCGACTATTGCAAACTCTTGGTAAACAGCTTGGTAACTTTCTCCTAAGGTTTCTGTCAGATGGGCTGTATTTAATGTTTGAAAATACCAACTCTTTACGTACTGTTCACACCTTCTCTACTACACAGACTGGAGATGTGGAGTGTTTCCCCATCCCCTTCCAGTGGTCTCTGGAACTTTACTAGAGTGCTCCTGCCCTTCTCCGTGCATCTCTGATCAGACATCCTCCTGAGTACCTACATGTCCTGCAAGCTTTCAACACTTTTCTCTCCTGCCATTTTTGGTTTAAAGCCCTCTTGGTCAGAACAGCATGGATCAGAGTCAGCTTCAGTCTTCCATTGGGATTTCAGTCTCCAGGATGTAGCCCATGGTGATTCTGAACACTAAAGGACAAAACCCTGATTTTGTTCGTGTTCCTGGGGACTCTAGTAATTTCAAGAGGGAATGGTAAAATTATATCTCCAAATTATGTTTTGAAATACATTCACTAATAAAGTAAAAGTGAATTCACTCTTAACGTTTGGCTTGTGGGATGCAGGCAAGACAATTTTCTTGTGGTCTTCAAAATCAAGATTAAGGACACAGTGAAACTGCCCTACCCAGAAAAGGCCACTGCTATGGAAGTTATTCCAGAAAGTGGTTTTTCCAAGAGCAGGTTGAGATGGTCTGGTCAGAGGAGAGAAATCTTGGGTGCTGAGGAGTGCCTGTTACACCAGGGTACCTCTGAGTCTGCTATTGGCTTCATGAGAATATTCAGTACTTGCCAGATGTAATACATATTTTAATCCATAAATCCCTCAAATGCCCTCAAAAGCCATGGACTTTAAAAACACGGAAAAGGAAGATTAAATGTCCCAAGAGCAGCTAATATAACAGAAACAGAACCACTGAGAGAGAAATGCTTTTTCTATTTCTCCCTTGTCTTACTATTATGAGGATTACCTGGCTCTCCTTTTCATTTGATATCATTGTTCTTTTCATGACCTTCATTTTCTTGCCCTCATCTGTCCTCTTTCCATGTGGTCCTTGTTTGTGTTTCTTGGCCTGTTTATCTGCCTGCTGCCTGCCTACTAGCTTCTTTACCTGGTTTTCCGTCATGTTCTCCCATCTCTATGCCAGGACACACCATGCCTATTTTTCTTCATATAATAGTGGCTTTTCTTAGATGTCAGGCACTGATGTAACTTCTTTCCAGGCCTGGAGATAAGATTTTTTAAAGGACTTCCCTCCTTCCTGTCCTCCCTAAGGACACTTATAGATATTTTTGATGGCTCTTTAAAAACTGCAGAAGTAACTTAGGTAATAACAATAGATGATTTCACTTTCTTATTTATTCCTCTCCTTTCCAGTCACAGTCACAGGTTCCCCATTTAAGCCAGCATTTTCCTAATACATACAGTTCACTTTCTTATGCATAAACCACAGAAAGCATTACATTGCGAATTTTTCCTTTCAGCTTTAAGAATTATTGCTCTTTCACCAACTGTTACATTTACTTGATAATTTATTTGTTTAGCTACTTTTCTCTCACAACCATCAATATTTTTTCCCAAACTAAAAGATATTTCCATGACCAACTAGGAAGGCCTTTGGGCTGAAAGGTTCAGTTACAGCAAACAACAATTCCCAAAGGTTTCCCAGATTGTGAGAGCACATGAAAGGCCCATTCTTCCTCAGGCTGTCTGTCCCGTTCTGTCTTGTCGTGGCGTGGGGTGGGGGGAGGGCAGCCTGTGGTTCTGGGTGACCCTGACTAGGCTTGCAACTCTGAGCTCTGCTGGGCTCCAGCGTGTGCCATTAGTTTTGGGGTTTAGAAGTTTATCGGCATGGTGACATCATATCATACTGTCCCTGATCATATAGTTAACATTCTTAATATTGATTAGTGGTTTAGCCTAGGTTGTGTCTTTACTGCTATACCAAATCGACAGCTATTTCATATATGTCATCATGTGGTTCCAGTGCCTGTGCTGACCATCGCTGCATTCAGAAAGGAAGCAGCCCACCAGTCCATCTGCCCTGATTTCATGGCTTTTATCTCTAATCTTTACATCTTTGAAGGCCTTTGGCAAATGATGTGCTTCCTGGCAGGAGCAAATCGCAGCTGAAAGGAGATCTGCACTGTCTCTGCTTTCCTTTCTGCTTCCTGAGAGCTGTAGTCTAACATCTGTGACCCCAGCCAGGCTTCATCAGACCTCTCATTCCAAGTCATCTGGGAAAGCAGCTGACAGTGTTCACCTACTGTGTGCCAGGCACTGTGCCAGACTCTACCCACGTCAGCACATCTAGTTCTCAACAACCCTGAGAATATTAGGAATTACCATTTTATGTAGGAGGAAAGTGAGACTTCCTAAGCCTGTAAGTGGCAGAGGCAGGATTCTTTCTGACTGGGAAGCTAATGGAAATACAAGCGCCTGTTCCACCTTCACATCAAATGCACCTGAACTGCCATACAGCACTTGGCTGCTGCCTTAAGAGTGTTGTGGGGACAATGGTACTCATTCCAAAACGAAGTAAAAGGCTTCGGGCCACAGAGACCAAAGCTAAGGGGAATGTAATCAAGTTTCTGAAAATCATGAAGAATGTGATCAATTGTCATATTCAGGTATTAACGTCTACTGTGTTCAAGTTGCTCACTGTTCAAGAACATCATCCTGCCAAGATCTAAGTAAGTAGTGTTTGTATAGAGAAAAACAGTAGCTATTTGGGAACAGGTTAGCACAGATCTGGTGCCAAATGAGTGGTGAAGCAATAAAATCCCTGGAAGGAGAGAACCTGGTAGGCTGTTCTGTCTGGAGGAACCCCTGAAAGA